>NW_024543066.1:59085000-59700341 GCF_018167655.1 Microtus oregoni
AAAACAAAACAAAAAAACAAAAAAAACCCCCGGTGATGTGGAATCTTACCGGTGGGCTACAGCCTCATGGTGACACAGAGATGAACAGAAATGTGTTAATTTAAGATGTAAGAGCTAGCTAGCCATGGGCCAAACAGTGGTGTAGTTAATATAGTTTCAGTGTGATTATTTGGGTCTGGGTAGCTGGAAATGAAAGAGCAGTCTCTGTCTACAGCCCAGGGTTTGATAGAGTATCTGTCTAATTAGTGTGCAAGGTTCTGAATTCAATCCAGCAGCACCACAACTAGACAAATAAGTAAATAAATAAGTGCAAAATCAAAAGGGAAAAGAAAACCGCACACAATAATTTGAGGTCTGTTAATACATGCGCCTCGCCCTGCAGGGTTTAGTCATGGAAACCCGACTGGGGAATGGAGAAATCGCAGACACACACAGGAAAGCTGTGACAGGGTAGACTGTACTCACGGTGAAGGAGGGGAGCTGCCACACAGAAGATGCACAGCAAAGGAGACAGGATTAGCTAGTGCTGGTCTCTGTAAGAGTGGTTTTGGGCTGCTACCTTCCAGGAGGAGCAAGCTATGGTTGAGTTTCTACACACACTGACCAATCCTTCATAAACACTCACATTTAGACCATATTTGCCTCGCCTCTGAGCCTCACCTGAGGAAGGCTTTGCCATGTCCATGGGTTTCAGGCATTGAGGTCCTTGATGTGACCAAGTCCATGTCAATAATAATAATAATATGTCAATAATACATATTCACTCAGGACTCCATCTAGTCCCCTACCTATATTTTTATTTATTTTTAATTTTATTACATTACTTGTTTTGTGTGAAGGGTATGCACATACCATGGTAGAAGTGCGGAAGTCGGACACACATCTTTAACAGGAAAGAAGAATATTGTGATGAGAAGCACATAGAGATCATATTTCCTTATTTTCCCCTTTGGTTTCACTATAAATATTCTTTACCTTCCTTTCCTGCCTCCATCAGATTTGTAAGTGACGGTGCAGGTATTCCCCAGACAACAGAGACTATCCTGGGGAAATCTCACCCCAGGGATGCCCAGAGCCTGGTGCTTGTCCTCTGGGTGGTGGAGAGAAGCCAGCTGAGCCTCTAGCTCCCTTTCCAGCCACAGTGCCAGCTGCCTGAAGAACAGTTCTACTTGTGCTGCCATTCAGAGCTGGGCCCTGACACAACCTGGAACTTTCCCCAAGCCAGGCCCTTTGTTGGGAACCGAGCCAACACTTTCTGGGAGGCCCTGATGAAAGTGCAAACAGGGCTGGCCATGGCGGTGCACGCCTTTAATCCCAGCACTCGGGAGGCAGGGACAGATGGATCTTTGTAAATTTGAGGCCAGCCTGATCTATAAGAGCTAGTTCCAGAACAACTAGGACTGTTACACAGAGGAAACCTGTGTAACAGGTTTGTAAGGAAACAAAACAAAACAAAACAAAACAAAAAAAAAAAAAAGAAAGAAAGCTAAAGAGAAAAAGAAAGAGCAAAGGGAACTTCTGTGTCCTTGTTCAGATTGCCCAGAGCAGACTTGGCAAGGTACCATCTAGGCTGGAGCGAGAGCTACCAAGGAGTTAAGGTTTTGGTTCCAGGCTTCCCCCATGAAAGGCTATAGTTAGCAGTCCGAGAGCTCCTGTGTCTGAGACATCCTGTTTTCTCTTTGCCAACATTTTTTTTTTTATATATAGTTTCCTGTTGACCTTGGCCCATTTCCCTGCTGCCAACAGTATATAAGATGATGCACTTCTCAATAAAATTGTTGGATATGAGCCATCAGCTCATGCAAGACCTTCTGGTCCCCAACTTTCTGTCTTTATCTTTTTATTCTTGGTCATCTTCCTTGACCCCTCATATCCTGGGACCCTGTGGGCTCAGATCATTCTCCCAAACTCCTGTCATGGTAAAGTTTGTGCCCTCTTCCCAGGACTCAGGTAGAGAGACCCAGTGGTACCTTTAGTTCCTCCTCTTGTTCAAGAGCTCCTTTCCCCTCGTCCCAGTCCAGACTCAGGCAAGCCTCTGTGTGCAGTACTGTGAACAGTTTCCCCCTGGCTCTCAAATGCTTTGGTCTCTAAGGCCTCCCACTTGATCTCTTGCCTTGAGGGCAATATATATGTATGTATACACACACACACACACACACACACACACACACACACACACATATATATATATATATATATATATATGTACCACCTACCTCAGGTAAGCTTTCTTCATATTTAGCTTAACTCTGTTGGGCCAATTAAAATCCACTGCAGTGTGTCCATTGATACTTCGTTTTTCATTTGGAAACAGTATTTTCATGTATGTAACGAGGCATAGGTTTTAAAATGAAATCACCCTTAAATTTAGGCCTTGTATTCAAATGTGGTGTAGCACAAATAATAAAAACCCAGAGACAGATATTGGGGTTCAAGGTGAAGATCAGAAAGGCAAAGGAGTCAACCACAAGGGACCTTTTACCTCTACCAAATTTTCAGACAGAAAGGGCGAGATTCTGTCTCCACAAATCCTCAGACTTCACACTCCAGTGTGTTCCTGTCTTTTCCCTTTTATATTCCTCTCTTTGTCAGCCACATCGCTCCTGTCTCCCTGGGGCTGGGATTACAGGCATGTGACTCCCAAAATCTGGGATTAAAAGTATGAGCTGCCACCACCTGGATCTGTTTCTGGATTGATCTTGTGTAGCCTAGGGCTGCCTTGGAACTCACAGAGATCCGTCTGCTTTGTCTCTTGAGCCCTAGGATTAAAGGTGTGTACCACCCCTGCCTGGCCTCTAGTGGCTTAGTTTTGGACTCTTCAGGCAAGCTTTATTTATTAAAATACAAGTAAAATATCACTACATATTGGTGTTATATAAGAGAAAGAAGGTGGTGTTTGGGTCACGGAGACATAGGGAAGAAGTTGGCGTGAAAAAGAAGGCGGGGCCTGGAGTTCTGTCACTCTATGCCAGAGGATTCAAGAGTCACTGGGAACTGAGAGGGGCAAGGACAGATTATCCCCAGAGCCTTGGAGGGAACATGGCAACTTGATTTCAGCCTGCTTTCCAAACCTGTGTGCCTTAGGGTTGCTATTGCTGTGATGAAACACATGACCAAAGTAACTTGGGTTTTGGAAATGGTTTCTTCGGCTTACACGTCCACACCAATGTTCGTCATCAAAGGAAGTCAAGACAGGAACTCTAACAGGGCAGGAACCTGGAGGCAGCAGCTGAATCAGAGGCCAAGGAGGGGGACAGCTTACCACTTTGCTCCTCGTGGCTTGCTCAGCCTGCTTTCTTATAGAACCCAGGACCACCAGCCCAGGGGTGGCACCTCCCACCATGGACTGGGCCCTCCCCCAACAATCACTAATTAAGAAAATGCCCTGTAGTGGGATCTTATGGAGATTATCATTTCAACTGAGGTTTCCTCCTTTCAGATAACTCTAGCTGTGTCCGTTGGCCCGAAACTAGCCAGCTCTGTGAAAGAGTAAATTGGTGCTATTTATAGTAACTTGGCAGCCCTAGAGAAAGCAACTCCCAAATGCTTTCGGCAGGAGGTGTGAGCTTTCCTCACCACACAAGCAGCCCGCAGTCCAGTCACAAACCCACAGGAAAGTCAGTTGTTGGCCTCTCTGCCTAGAGTGGTTCTCGGGGAGCCCAAGGAGGTGCACTGCTGGGGGAGTCTATACCTCATCAAGAATGTCTCAGCACCACCTGCAGAGACAAGTGCTCCCCTGGGAAACCCGGGCTGAGCTAGTCAGGGATGTAGGGCTGGCCCCTCGAGGAGTGACCCCGTCCCTTGATGTAGGGCTGGCCCCTCGGGGAGTGACCCCGTCCCTTGGTGTAGGGCTGGCCCCTCGAGGAGTGACCCCGTCCCTTGGTGTAGGGCTGGCCCCTCGGGGAGTGACCCTGTCCCTTGGTGTAGGGCTGGCCCCTCGAGGAGTGACCCTGTCCCTTGGTGTAGGGCTGGCCCCTCGGGGAGTGACCCTGTCCCTTGATGTAGGGCTGGCCCCTCAGGGAGAGACCCTGTCCCTTGATGTAGGGCTGGCCCCTCAGGGAGAGACCCTGTCCCTTGATGTAGGGCTGGCCCCTCAGGGAGAGACCCTGTCCCTTGATGTAGGGCTGGTCCCTCGAGGAGTGACCCTGTCCCTTGGCTCTGCTGCTAGACACCAAGCAGCAAGCAGGCTTCGACTGCTGGACACAATGCTCTACCCTTTGCGGCCGTCACCACACCACCTTCTTCACTGGCCCCTTGCCTCCCATTAATAAAAAACTCTATGATTGCAGTGGGGGTCCCACTGATGATCCAGGGTAGACCACCCACTTCGAGGTCCTTCATTTATTCATATTTGCAAGATCTCCTGGCTATATAAGATGATGCCTATATATTCCAGGGACTGAGATAGGGGTGAACTTGGATTTGGGGAAGTGGGCTTCTTTTCAGTCCCCTGCAAATGCATACCCCTTCCTAAACTATCTCCGATTGGTTCAGTCTGGTCAGAAACTCCGCCCTGAGCTAATGCTCCAGCGTGCACTTCAGCTAAGTGTGAGTAAGGCATGCCAGCCCAAGGCAGCTGCTGCTTTTCCCAGCCTTGGGCCACCCTGGAAGAAATTCTTTCCTGGCCTGCAGATTCCTGAGAGCAAGGAAGGGCTGGCATTTTGTCTCCTTCTGGGTTACAGTTTAGAAGCCAGTGGAACTGAATCTTTTGCTTCGTTCCCCTGGCCAAGCACGCTCAGGGTGCTGATTTGCTGAGACACAAAGCAAAACACGCACCCTGAAGTTTAGGATCTAGCAATACAGTTGAATCAATCCAGGAGGAAACGATACCGCAGAGCAGGGGTGCAGGTTGTTTTGGAACTTGAGACTGTAGCCTGTTGTTCTGTAGAGCCCACGTAAGTGATGGTGGCCATGGGATGTGTTCTGATGATTATAAGGTCAGCCTACCAAGGAGAGAGCAATACCTGAACATAAAAAAGGATCTTGCCACATCAGGGGCCTAGTGAGATTCGCAGAGACTGGACAAGGCCAGGTCAAACTGTGTCAATAGATGTGTGGACAAGGACACCTGAAGCTGTGTCTGTAGAGGTGACTTGTCAGAATTCCAGTGTTATGGAGAGATGGGAAGGCTACAGACCAGGAGACATTACCTTGTCTTGGGATAGCTTTAGCCTCTAGGACAGCTGTTCCTTGCCCATCTGTGTCAGAGCTAATGTCCCATGACTGGTAGATTAAAAACCTTTGTACTCTATTGATTTAATAGATCAGCTGACTTCTATCAGCCCAAAGGTGAAGACTGTCATGAGACAATATCTCGTGGGCCTAGAGAAACGCTTCCCATCCTTCTAAGCACCTCTCAGATGCATTAACCAATGTCTTTTAAACTCGCCTTGATTTATGACTTTATTTGTTCTGTAAACTATAAAACTTCATGGATCTGTTTCCACTTTGGGATATGGACTTTGGGGTTACCTAAATCTGTACTCCTGGGTCATGGTCACTCAGAATGAATCAAGAATAAACTATCTCTTGTTGCCTTTAAGATGAGAGATGTGGGTGTTACAATGACAGGTGAATAGCTTGTGAATTTAGTCAAAGGCCAGGGTAGGGAGTCAGGGGTGGAGCTAGAGAGGGGGTAATTTTGCAATTCAGGGTTGGAAATGAAGCATCCTTTGTAACTGTGCTTTGTTTTTTTGAATATTCAACAGCGAAATATTTATATTGTTTAAGACAACACATACTTGTCGTTGTGCGAATTATTTCCTTAAATGCCTCCAAACATCACTGGCCCATCCACCATCTCCACGTTTGAGATGAGTGGCATCTTTAGAGTGGACAATTCAGCTTCTGTCCCAGCCTTGCAGTGGTAGGAGGCAGAGCCAGGAACGAGAGCCTGTGACTGTAACATGGGGGGCCTTGCTTGTGGGTGTTTCAGTCCTTCCCAGTTCCCACAGCCGGCATTTCCCAAAGAAAATCACACAGAGGTCTCCACAAGTTATAAAACTGATGACCCATTAGCTCAGGCTTCATATTAGCTCTTATAACTTATGTTAACCCATCATCCTTATCTATGTTAACTACGTGGCTCAGTACCTTTTTCAGCAGGACAGGTCACATACTGCTTCTTCGAGTCTGGAGAGGACTGCGGGGAAGAGCTTCTTTCTTCCCAGAATTCTCCTTTTCTCATTGCCCCACCTCTACTTCCTGTCTGGTTTTCCCCGCCTATACTTCCTGCCTGGCTACCAGCCAATCAACATTTATTTAAAATATAATTGATAGTATACAGAATTGTCCTGCACCATGCGACTGTCCCCTGAGTTTCTGATTCTCTGTGCTCGGCACGTAGTGTAGATTTTATCGTAAAGGTGAAGGGGTAGGAAGAGAGCCTGGAAGGGTTTTAAAGCATAGGAGTGTCAAACTCATCGCTGGTGTTGGGTAGAGGAGTCTGTCCCCTCATGTTTATGGAGCTGCCTGGTAAGCAGAGTCACCTGATGCAGTGGGCACGGAGCCCTGGCATCCATCACGTACTTCCTGTCAGGTCCCCTCTGAGCTTCCTGTATGAGCCCTTTGACGTTTCTCTTTAGGTGTATGAACTTTGGGGTTCCTTTCATTCTTTTGCCTTGACACTAGTCATGGGAATTTGGGTAAAATACTCAAGTGTCCTTGCCTATTTTGTGAGGTTGCTGTGATTCTACCTCAACTGTCAGCAGACCCTGAGCTTAAGAAATCTGCTGTTTTGATTTCCAAACGTCACTGCCCAATGTGACACTGCCCAGCTGAGACCACCTTTGTCTCTTTTGGCCACATTCTCTCCTTTCTTCTTCATCTCTCTCCAGCTGTCCTTTCTGTTTGGATGGAGGCTTCACCCCAGCCCCTGGCATCCACATATCCAGATAGTCTGGAATGTTTGGATGGAGGCTCCAGTCCAAGTCCCCTCCTCTGGAGATGTCTCAGTCCAGATTCTGCCCCCCGAGAAAGCCCCCCAAATGATGACCCCTCTCCAGACATGCTCAAGACCACTCCCACAGGGTATTTAAACTGCCCCCCCCCCCGAGAATGAACACGAGGTTTTCTGGTCTTCCTTTCCTGTCTCTTCTCTGGGGGACTGGAAAGACATACAAGTTTGTATCCATTAAACCTGGGCTTTTACTAATTTGGTTTGATTTGGTCTGATTTGAAATATTGCTTTGGCAGAGGGGCTTATCGGGATGCAGAAACTCTCACTTTCTAGATTAGGAGTTCTCCCATCAAATTTTTTGTGGGCCAGGCGGTGGTGGCACATGCCTTTAATCCCAGCACTTGGAAGGCAGAGGCAGGCAGATCTTTGTGAGTTTGAGGCCAACCTGGTCTTCAAGAGCTAGTTCCAGGACAGTCTCCAAAGCTACAGAGAAACGCTATCTCAAACAAACAAAAATAAAAACAAAAACAAAAACAAAATTATGTGGACTGAGTTCTTAAACCTTAGTTCTCTCCCCCCCTTGTGTGTGTGTGTGTGTGTGTGTGTGTGTGTGTGTGTGAGATGAAGGTGCCTGCAGAGGCAGAAGAGGATGTTGGATTCTCTGAAGCTAGAGTTGCAACACCGGGCATGTGCATTGGGAACTGAACTCAGGTTCTCAGGATGCTTTCCTAACTGCTGAGCTGTCTCTCTAAGCCCGTCTCTTCTAATGCATGGGTAGATCTGTTATCCTTTTAGCTATCTGTCTAGAGCTTCCCCACAAACACGTCTGATTGAGCCACCTCAGTGAACAGGTTAAAATTCCCAACTGCCAGATGAGTGTTCCCTTAGATACAAGGAATCTCAGTTTCTGTGTCAGGAGGGACTTGGTGTAAATTTTTGGCTCTAGAATCAATTGCTTTCCTTGGCCCTCATTTTCTACCTTTCTGAAATCTACCATTATCTTCTAGTTCTGCGGTTTCCAGCCTTCCTAACGCACTGACCCTTTATTACCGTTTTGTAGCAGGCTTTCTTGGACCACCAGCCCCCAAATCATGACATGAAGACTTATTATTTTATATGCTCAGCCTTGGCTTAGACTTGTTTTGTTAGTTTTCTTTTTTTAACTTAAATTATCCCATTTCTATTCATCTGTGTGCTGCCCTAAGATTCATTTGCCTCATCTATGAACTGTCCATCCCGCTTTCATGCTCCCCCTGTGGCTGGCTGGTGCTGGCTGGTGCCAGCTCCCACCCTCACCCTTCTACCCTCCCACCCCTGTTGCTGATCAGCTCCCCTTTCTCTCTGTCAGCCTCTGCCTAGCTATTGGCTGTTCAGTCTTTTTTATTAGACCAATCAGATGCCTTAGACAGGTAAGTAAGGTGAAGGAGTAACACATCTTTACATAGACAAAAATACTTATTCTGCAACACAAACAAATGTAACACATCTTTACAAACTTAAACAAATACTCTATTCCACAACACAGTTTCTTACTTTGTGGTGACCCCAACCATAAAATTATTTTATTGCTATTTCATAACTGTAATTTTGATGGTTTTGAATCATAATATAAACATCTGTTTTCTGATGGTCTCAGGCAGTCCCTGTGGAAGAGTCACCCAAGACTGAGAACCACTCCTTGGGCCAGAGGTCCTTCCTTTTGCATGCTCCAAACGCCAAGCTACCATATGTTTAACTGTGCCTCTGGCCTCTTTCAGCCAGCATTCCACCTGTGTCCACTTACACCTTTGTCCTTGCCAAGGCCACAACCCGTGAATAATACCAGTTTTGTGACTGACTTTTCCTGGAAACACCTGATACTGAGAATATTCAAATATTCTTTCCTTTAAAAGTTTAGTGTGTGTGTGTGTGTGTGTGTGTGTGTGTGAGCACCGTGACCCAGGTCAGAAGACAACTGTCAGAAGTTGATTTTCTGCTTCCACCATGGATACTGGGGATTGAATTCAGGTTCTCAGGTTTATTAGCAAATGACTTTACCTCCTGAGCCATCTGGCCAGCTCTGTTAGGAGAATTTGAGAGACTGAATTCTTTGTAGCTATTTTGTGTGTGTGTGTGTGTTGCCTGATCTGAAAGTGGAGCACTCCTTTTATACTTAGCTCATTATTACTTTTTATTTATGTGTGTGTGTGTATGTCTGTGTAACGATATGCCACACGTGTGTGTCCGGAAGCCAGTAGAGGGCATTGAATCCTCTGGAGCTGGAGTTACAGGTGGTTGAGAGCTTCCTGATGAGGTTCTTAGGCGCTAGGAACCCAGTTGGGTCCTCTGGAAGAGCATCCCTGAGCTATCTCTCCAGGTCCTATGTTTTGATATTGACATTAAAAAACCGTTACTACTTTGTCCTGGTTTCTCAAACCAAAGCGACATTGCAAAATGCCTGTCAAAGGCCGTGGTAAGAATGGGAGCAGTGGCAGGCATGGGAAGTCAGAATGGGGGCAGTGGCAGGCATGGGAAGTCAGAATGGGGGACAGTGGCAGGTATGTGAAGTCAGAATGGGGAACAGCGGCAGGCATGGGAAGTCAGAATGGGGGCAGTGGCAGGCATGGGAAGTCAGAATGGGGGACAGCAGCAGGCATGGGGAATCTGAGTTCAGTCATCACCTTGCCTGAGGCAGTTGAGGAAGCCCTAAAGCTGTGGACAATTCCTCCTGGTCTTCCCAGGCCACAGTAAGAGGCACATTCTGTCGCCCCAGCTCTGGGATGTTTGGGGTTGGAGAGTGTTGTGTGCGTGTGTGCTGTCCCTAAGGTGGCTGCTATATTAGGCAGCAGTGTCCTGGGGAAGCCTGGTTCTAGGCTGGTTGAGAGGAATTTGGTCAAATCATCTGTTATTTCCTCCAAAAGTAAACACACTCATTTGTACTGTCAACTCTTTCTTTCCCCTGTGAAAGACCAGTCTTAGGGCGGCTGAGTGGAGAACTGGCTTAACTCATTCATGGCCAAAGTCCACAGCTCTTGGGTAGCAGCCTAGGAAGAGACATTGTGAGGTAAGCAAGTCACTGACCTCAAAAGCTCACCTTCAGTAGGAAGCCAGAAAAGATTAAAAGGAGAAGGCTTCCAGTGTCCCGTATCTGCCAAGAGGCCAGGTCCTGCACTGCCCAGTAAACTGCACCTCCCCCTCCCCTTCCTTTTCCACTCTCTCCTGCATCCTGTGGTCTGAGTTTGGCAAGCAAGTTTGACTCAAGTCACAGAAGGGAGTGCAGTGGCCCTACGGTGAGAAAGGCAAAGGCAGGTCATAGCTGTTCCGACTAAGCTAGGATCCCTGACTGCCTTAGGACATGTACACACTGTCACCCAGATTTCTGGTGTGGGTGGAGCGATCTTGGCTCTCTTTGCTATCTAAATTGGTTGGCATTTTGCTGTTAAATCTGCCTTAGTTTCATGTCATGGTGCAAATCTGCACGCGTATGGGTCTGCTTAGCCACTGATAGTTTTAATGTTCCAAAAAGTCACTCATTCTGAGAAGTTTGGGGCTCAACCTTTGAAGCAAAGTCCAGTAAGATGACGGGTGCGAAGTGCTGTCTCTCCGCAGCTCTAAGCCTCTGCTAAACTTTCTGCTTATATCTGAACGCAGGTGGGAAGGACCCAATCATCCATCCACTGTGGCTGAGCAGGAAACGAGGCCCTGAACAGAAACGAAGTGAGCTGGATAAGTTGGCCAGGATTCTGTCTGTTTATAGTCTGCTGCTATAACAAAACATCCAAATTCTCTATAAAGCTGTATATTTGGCTTGCAATTCTGGGGACTCAGTGGTTCAAACAGCATGGAACTTGACCACAGTAAAATACAGCGCAGAAACAGAAAGAGACCTTTTGACATGCAGAAAGGCCAAGCAGATAGGAAGGTCTCTCTTTTAGGATAACCAGCTCTTTAAGAACTATCTCCTAAGGGCATGCATCAATTGATTCTGAGAATGATGTCCTCACGCTCTTGATAAGGCTGTACTAGACCACCGATGTAAGAGTCCCCCACCCTCAACAAAGCCATACTGCAGACTTTCGAATGACATAACCTTGAACACAAGAACTCGAGGAAACACATCTCAGACCATATTCAAACCAAAGCAGGCCCACAGCAGGCCCACAGCAGGCCCACAGCAGGCCACTCCAACAAATCATCACATTTTGGGTAGTTTAATCGGAAGACAATTTCTCATGACTCTGGAGACTGGACACACAAAGCCAAAGTGGGGACAGGATTGGTTCTCCGAGTTTTTGTACCTGGCTCGCAGCCGGCACCTTCTTACTGCATCCCTGCCAGCCCTGTGTGTTCTAATACACACCTATATCACCATTGTGTAATAGGCACAGTGTTGTAATACTTTAATCACTGATTTCAAGGTTCTAGTTCCATATTGAGGCACTCAGGGTAGGGCTGGAAACTGTCACTGTCATGAGTGAGTGACCAGAGCCCCAGCCCTCAGTTTCCCCCTTTATCCACTCCTTTCAAAGGCATAGTGTTTTTAAAAACTATTTCTGCATCAGTTTCTCCGCTTATCAGTGAGTCTCAGGTGCCAATGATTGAAGGGATTACGGCACCTTCTTACTGCATCCCTGCCAGCCCTGTGTGTTCTAATACACACCTATATCACCATTGTGTAATAGGCACAGTGTTGTAATACTTTAATCACTGATTTCAAGGTTCTAGTTCCATATTGAGGCACTCAGGGTAGGGCTGGAAACTGTCACTGTCATGAGTGAGTGACCAGAGCCCCAGCCCTCAGTTTCCCCCTTTATCCACTCCTTTCAAAGGCATAGTGTTTTTAAAAACTATTTCTGCATCAGTTTCTCCGCTTATCAGTGAGTCTCAGGTGCCAATGATTGAAGGGATTAGGAATGGGATGGAGTGCAGGCTAAGACCCTGACCCGTACCCCAGTTAACAGGCTGGCTTTGGAGCAGAGCTAATAATCTTGAATCCTCCTCCCAGCTCTGGGGGCTCTCAGATGGCAGAGAGGTGAAAAGAGGAGTCATGGCGCTTCCCTGGGTCACTGACCACCAGTATCTTGAATTCAAAGAACCTTGGACTGGTAACTTCTCAAATATTTAGGCAAAGCTCGAGTTTGCTTCCTGGAAGATTTCCTAGAAGTTTCAGGCAGTAGACAAGAGGGAAGGTCCCTGATAATGACCCGAGTTATTTACTATGATCTTTGAGTCTCAGGTGCAACATTCACCCCTGCAGAAGACCCTCCTCAGGCCAAGAAATAGCAAGTCCTTCCTTGACATTCAGAGTCTGTTTCTGTACAGAAAAGTCTCTGATATATAATGCATATATTATATCATATTGCAGTTGGGTTGGCATTTTAAAGTAAATTAAATGGAAATAAGGGGGAGAAAGAAAACCAATTGCCACAGAATAAGGTCAAACAAGAGTAATACATATTGAGTTCCAAGAGGCTACAAGAGGTCTAATTCCTCAACTCCACAGGAATAGGGGGAAGGCGGGTGTCACTGGATATTACTGATAGTGGCCCACTTACCACCGATCATGAGCACATAGTCAGTCCCCAGACATTGCCTAGAAGTAAAGGGAAGAAACAACAATTATCTTCAGAAGTCTAGGAAGGTTATAAGGTAGCTGAAAGCTAGGTGTCCGGAACGTTCAGCTTCTTTAGGAAGGCCGGTTCCCCGCTAGAGCAGGGTCCCCGACATGCTCAGGCACTGGGTGCACTATTTTTCCCACCCAGGTCATAGCACACCCAGGATTGGACAGTGGTGGGCGTGGCACTCATCAGTAGAGGATACTTCCTGTCATGCTTACACAACAGATCCTTTAACTCCTGGACTGCGATGCTGTTTCCTTAGCGACTGCCTTATGGCAGGGTCGCTCCAACCCATCTCAGCACCAACGATATCATTAGAAATACCAGTTGAAATACAGCACAGGTTTAAGATGCCCAGGCAGACAAAAGGCGTTGCAGACTGATTGAACTAGGGAACTAGACAAAGAGGTTAATAAGAAAACCCAACAATCGCTTAAAAAAAAAAAAAACCAATTCAAACACCCCTTAAAGGGCCACAATAGAACACTTTTGCAAGGCGGCTGTGAAAGCATTTGTTCCCAGAGCATGCTACTGGGTTACTTCAACAGGTGTTTTGGGAAACTTCCTGCAAAGAACCCTTAAAGGGCCACAAGTGCAACAACTGAGAAAATTAGACCACCCATAGATGCTCCTCGACCACCCCGAAACCGACCTCTCCCCATGACCGTAGTAGACAAGGACCGAGAGGCGAACAGCTCCTTCGGGCGCACGTGGTGGCTCTGAAAAGAGCCTTTGGTGGGATGGAACCGACGCGTAGTGCTCAGGCCCGCTCCCCGCGGATGCGGCGGGCCAGCTGGATGTCCTTGGGCATGATGGTGACGCGCTTGGCGTGGATGGCGCACAGGTTCGTGTCCTCGAACAGACCCACCAGGTAGGCCTCGCTCGCCTCCTGTAGCGCCATGACGGCCGAGCTCTGGAAGCGCAGGTCGGTCTTGAAGTCCTGCGCGATCTCGCGCACCAGGCGCTGGAACGGCAGCTTGCGGATCAGCAGCTCGGTCGACTTCTGGTAGCGCCGGATCTCGCGCAGCGCCACGGTGCCGGGCCGGTAGCGGTGCGGCTTCTTCACGCCGCCCGTGGCCGGCGCGCTCTTGCGGGCAGCCTTGGTGGCCAGCTGCTTGCGCGGGGCCTTGCCGCCGGTGGACTTGCGGGCGGTCTGCTTCGTGCGGGCCATGACGGGGATGGGACACACCGAGACGAGAAGCGCGGAGACCTGAGCGGGGAACGAGCCGGCCGACTTTATAGGCGCCGTCTTCCCCGCGGCGGGGCGGAGACAGCGACTTGAAAGTCCCGCGCTGCCGGGCCATTGGCCGTGGCGTCACCGGCCCCGGGCCGGCCCATTGGCTGGGGCTGCCCCGCCCCTGGTCGCCCTGCTGCCTTGTCCAGCCTGCGGCCAGCTGACTGGACAACGCGACAGGGGGACACCTCTGTTGGCTGCAAATCCCAACTCTGGACGTCTCTTCCAGAGAGGCGCGCGAGCTCACCCGCCCGCCCGTCGTCCAAAGTCCCAGAGCTAATAATGTTCAGTGTCGCCCAGTGATCGCCCCGTCGCGATCCCGAGAGCTGGCCGCGCCCCGTCGTCCCGATACACGTCCCTCTTGTAGACTTTGCCGGGGGATCGGGCGAGAGCGGGGCTAGTTGTGCTTTGCATCTGCCCTGGGCTCGACGTCGGGGTTAAGTCCCAAGCCCGGGGGAGGGGCAGGAAACGTTCAGGAGACTGGGGCGGGAAGCAGCGCGCGGGACAAGTTATGCAGGGTGGATGTGTAGGACCGACATATGGCGCCAAGTGCTTAGGACAGTGCGGGGTTCGCTCCGGGACAGGAGCACTTAGGGCGACCGCACAGACGACCACCTGGGGGACCTCGGACACAGTGGGAAGGGCGCTGGGGACGCCTAAAGCGAGTGGCCCACGCTACATCTTACACTTTGGGAACGGGCCGCCAAAGGCCACGACACCGGCTACCGTGACACAACTCTTTAATCTGAAGGAGTGGGTGGCTCTGAAAAGAGCCTTTGAGTTCGCGAGCGTCCCCGAGACGCGAGCCGCCAAGATGCGGGCAGCGGCCTCACTTGCCCTTCGCCTTATGGTGGCTCTCGGTCTTCTTGGGCAGCAGCACGGCCTGGATGTTGGGCAGGACGCCGCCCTGCGCGATCGTCACCTTGCCCAGTAGCTTGTTGAGCTCCTCGTCGTTGCGGATGGCCAGCTGCAGGTGGCGCGGGATGATGCGCGTCTTCTTGTTGTCGCGGGCCGCGTTGCCCGCCAGCTCCAGGATCTCGGCCGTCAGGTACTCCAGCACGGCAGCCATGTACACGGGCGCGCCCGCACCCACGCGCTCCGCGTAGTTGCCCTTGCGCAGCAGCCGGTGCACGCGCCCCACCGGGAACTGCAGGCCGGCGCGGGACGACCGCGACTTGGCCTTGGCGCGGGCCTTGCCTCCTTGCTTACCGCGGCCAGACATGACGGAACACACAAACTCACACGCTCGCGCAAACAGGAAACTGGACCACGGCGCCGCCGCCTCTTCCATTTATAGACACGGCCCCGATTGTCCGCCTGACGCGCTCATTGGCTCACACGCGTCCTCGCTCCTTGGCCAATAGGAGCGCGCGCTCACAATCCGCTCATTTACATAAGCCGGGCTCCTTCGCCCCGCCGCGAACGCCGAATCACGATGCGCCTGGCCAGAGCCCTCATTTGCCTGTGGCCGTTGTCAGTGCCGGGTTCTCGGGGGCGCCCCGGCCTGCCGCACTTCGGTTCTGCCGGCGCGGGAGCGGGCCGAGCGCGCCCCGCCTGTGACAGGGAGTGCGGCGGTGTGGAGAGAGTTGCCGGGTGGGTGTAGGTGAGCCGCTCCGTCTCCGGTGCGGGCTTCTCGTCCCACGCCGGGTTCCCCGGGAGCTCGATCGTCCACTTGCTTATTTGTGTCCATCGCGGGAGAGCCTGGCGGCCCTGTGCCTGCTGCTCTGTTTCCTGGGCAGCTGGCAGGTCACCAAGTACTGCTCGTCTCTTTAACAATTCGAAGGCTTTTTGCCTTCTCTAGACGCCTACCTTTTCTTGTGATGATGATGGATTCTGGTTTATTTTTTCTCCTATTACCCACAGAGCTTATTTCTACTCGAGTTTCATGTGTGTTTGCGAATGAGGAGTGTAAGTCTGAAGAGGTATTTTAAGAATGGTGGCTTACACCACTGTATTTTTTCTTTTGATGGGAAATGAAGTCAAATCATGCTAATATAAATATTGTCAGAGTGGAGAAAAGCATTAGGCTACCCTTCAGACCTGGCAGTGAGGTGGTCTGTGAAGTAAAAGTCTCTACTGAAGTACAGTTCGGAAACTGCTCCTAAAACATTTGGACACTAAACCTACACAGTTGGTTTCTTTTGGGTTTTTAGTTCAGTTTCCAGTTTACACACGGCGTCTTAAGTTTTAAGTTTCCTGTTTCAGGTGACAGGATTGAAGACATCTGTACCAGTCCTTAAAGATCGAAGTCTTATTTGTATCTAGATTTGGATACTGTTTTCGTGCTAGTTTGGCCTATTCTGGAATATAGGTCAGTGTGCTTTCCTAGCGTATGTGAGGGTCTATCCTCAGCACCACACAAGGACGTTGACCGTAATTATTTATCCACACAAATATTGTTTTTTTTAAATATTTATTTATTTATTATGTATACAATATTCTGTCTGTGTGTATGTCTGCAGGCCAGAAGAGGTCTCCAGACCTCACTACAGATGGTTGTGAGCCACCATGTGGTTGCTGGGAATTGAACTCAGGACCTTTGGAAGAGCAGGCAGTGCTCTTAACCACTGAGCCATCTCTCCAGCCCCCCAAATATTGTTTTTAGTGTTCTTTTTGCCTTAGTTTCCATTCGCGCTGTCACCCTCCTTTAGGGCGTCTCCCCTCTGGCTCCACTGCTCTGTGGCGAGTCAGCCTAATCATCTACCGGCCAGCTGTTGCACTGTTTCTGGCTCTCCTCACAGTGTTGCTCTGGTGTTGGTCCTGCACTCTTTTCCCACAAGGTCCCTGCGGATTGGGTC
Organism: Microtus oregoni; assembly: GCF_018167655.1. Lineage (NCBI taxonomy): Eukaryota > Metazoa > Chordata > Mammalia > Rodentia > Cricetidae > Microtus > Microtus oregoni. The sequence goes on from NW_024543066.1 coordinate 59,101,528, forward strand.
CCAGGGCACCATGGGTATTTTTGCTCCAAGTAGCCAGTGCTTCTTAAAATTCAACGGAAAGAGATACAGCCGAACCAGACCCTTGTATAATTAACCCCCAAGGAACTTCCTAAACAAGAGTCTGACTACCGAAGGGCATAGAAGTGCTGTATAGAGGGCGGCTTGACTTCAGCGCTGAGCTGCTTCACAAACCCAGTCCCTAAAGAAGCAGGCACCTGTGCTTTTGTAAAAAAAATAAATAAAAAGGCCTCCCTTGTGGCCACAGGGTAACTGAAAACTGGCTGAGAGCCTGGCATCGCTGCCTTATTGTGTGTTTGTCTTCCTTTCTAAGGCTGAAGGGGCAAAGATAAGTTACTGCCCTACCTTTCTCTTACATCACAGTAGCTGAGAGCAATTATCCATGAATTCACCCTAGAGCTGAAATGACCTTTCTGTAGGAGTGAGAGGGATGATCTCACGTGATGACAGCAATATGGACTCCCCACCTTGCAGGATCAGAATTGGAGCAATGACCAGACAGACCACACATCTAGCAAGACTGCTTAGTTATGCCTACTTCCTGCCTGCCCCAAGGGGGTTACAGTTTTTCCTCTTCCCAATACAGTCACCTGACTAATTCTCCCCTTTGATTTTCCCTTGAATTTGGACAAGCAACTGAGCCTAGCCCGGGTTTCTAGGGCTTTACCCTAACACCTTTGGTTACTCTAAGGAGTCTGTCTCCTAACTTGTTTGTTTTGTTTCATATTCTAAGGACACTGGCATAGGTTTATGACTTTGGCTTTGTAGAACAGGCTGAAGTGAAAGGTGGTGTTGACAAGGAACAAACCTTGGAAATAAGTTGAAATCTATGTTTAGGAAAATAACTTGCATTGGGTTGTGAAGCAGCAGGCAGGGGTGGAATGTGGTGGCTCGGGTGGGGCATCTACATAGTGAAATCTGACGCACCAGCTGTACTTAGTCTGCAGCTTTGGAACTGGGTTTGCTTATTTTACCAAACAGAATGGCTTCAGTGCAAGAAGAGTGTATTTCCAGAAAACATGACAGACCTTTAGACGAGTCTCAGATGAAATATTTAGTAAAAGATTGTAGTGATATTTCATTTGTATTTTAATAAATAGAGCTTACCTGAAGGTCAGAGTAAAACAGCTGCACTGGTCAGCCTTACAGACCAGGCAGTGGTGATACACACCTTTAATCCCAATAGCCACACTAGTTTGCTATGGAACCAGGTAGTAGTGGTGCATGCCTTCAATCCCGGCACTAGGGAGGAATATACAATAAAAGATGGGGAGACAGCCTTCCGGCAGTGTCATTCTGAGGATTCCTGGAGGGAGGATCACTATTTTTGGACTGAGATAGAGGTAAAAGCCAGTGGCTGGCTGCTTTGTTTTTCTGACCTTCAGGTTAAACCCCAATATCTGTCTCTGGGTTATTAATTGTACTACAAAAGATGGAATATAACAAGTAGCAATGGAATGAATTGTCCAGATCACCCAAATGTTAAGGTCATGCTACACAGCACAACTGGCAATGGTAACATGAACGCTGGTCCTACATCGAGAGTTATGCCCACGTCACACAGAACCCCCAAACGAGATCACCACAGAGCCAGTATCTCATGCAACACACTGGGGTTTATGGATCATAATCCAACACACTGAGGCAGCAAGTGGGGGAGACAGCCCTGAGTCCTTGGGTTAGGGGTTTTTAAAGGGAAAACCGCAAGCAGGGTGGCACGAGTGTTGGCGTTTCGGGGTTGAGTATGGGTACACAATCTCTGAATCCGTTGGTTGGGGTATAGAGGAATTTCAAAACAGCAGTTAATCAGATACCAGTAAGGATGTCTGAAGCAAGCAGATGTACACAGCTGTTGTCTGGACACCCTGGTGGGTCATTCTGACCAGGGCTGGCACAGTTTCTTGGTGATGTTTATGACTTTTGTTGGGCTGCATTCACCCGCCCCCCTTAGGCCCTGTCTAACATGGAGTTCTTTCTCAAAATGGTGTTTGTTCTGCTCCTTCACAGGGAGCCAAAGGAATCTTTTGTAATGTGCTAAGGAACTCGATGCCCAAAAGTTGTGGTTAAATTTCATGTTTTAAGTGCTTGCCAAGAACCTCGTGTATTCCTCTGTGCTCTGTGTTTAACATGGCAGTGGACTCTGGCTTAATGATAAACATGTTAGATATTGGTGGGGGTGTCACAGAAACCAAATTTCAATTAAAAGTTTAATCCAAAAGGCTAATCGTGTTATCATTCTTCACGGGACATCTTTCTTGAAGTCTCTGTATTGTATAGTTGTTCCCTCCAAATGAAATTATTTTCTCCTGCAAAGGATGGAGGCTTAGAAGACCCAGGAAATAAAACTTACAAAGCTCAGAAAACTTCTGAAACAAAAGTCACAAGACCTCTCCCCAGGGTTTTACAAGGAATGTGGTATGATTATCAGGGGATGGATAGGCTAAACTCTTGGCAAATTGAGGGGGTTTCAAGGATGCAGTCTTCAAGAGTCCTTTCTTGTACCCAAGTAGGTTTTTTAGTGATGCAGCTGCCTCTGGCTCACAATGCTTCTTTAACACTTCACCCATACTCATAGGTAACCCCAATAAACCTCGCTGGCTCACTAAGCTAGTCTTGGGTGCAACGGTTTCTTTGTTGGTGGTGCCTTATCTGAGGTGAATAGATTCTTGTACACGCAGATAAGCACAGGAAAGCAGGAACAGTTAAACATTCATGCTCACCTCAAAGGAAGGTGATGCTTCCCTGCCTTCCACCATGAGCACTGGGAAAGGATGTAGTTTATAACCTAATGACCTTTGCTGTCCTCTGGGCCAGGCTCCACCTGAGTCCCCCAGAATATTATGTCCCTTTATCCCAGACTCATCTCCCTACCCCCACTAAATCTTGAACCTTGCTTTTCAGTGCATAAACTCATCCTTATGAGGGACATCACTCGTACTTTACAACAGGCTCGGTGACCTGTTATCTTGGGGCCAGCCCAATCCTGACCCCCACAGGCATCAGATATAGCTCAGTCATTCTCCCTAGACCCTTACCTTGAGCACTGTTCGAGTCACCAATACCTATCCTTATGAAAGAATCCATATGAACTTGTTAAATAACTTCAATGTAAACATGTCTTAAACTTTGTTGTACACACAGGACTGAGTTAATTATCATGAGGTAACTTTTCCCCAAAAAATTTTGCTGCTTAAATATGGCTAAAATAAACCACTAGGTGCCAGACTTCAGAAGTTTGGCCCAGTCCTGCCTAAGTTGGGCTGAACCAAGTTTCATTCTTCCCTCACCCATTTTTTTCCTGCCAGCCATGACACAAGCAGGGTCCTCACACACATCTCTCTAGGATCAATCACACAATACTCTGGTATTGAGATGGCTTCAGAAGCTCAAACTACGGTGTGTCTTTTGTATTCATACTTGAGCTTAATGTTGTTGAAAAAAACCTCTGGAGATGGAGTAGGAGCTGAGGAATAATGTTTATGGATCTCTTACATAATCTCAGCCCTGGTTTGAAGTTAGGGGTGGGACCAGACAGGTCACTGGGGACTGCTGGCTAGCAAGTCTAAGGGAAACTAAGCTCTCGGTTTAGTAAAAGATCCTGCCTCACATCACAATCCTGACTTCAAACTCTACTACAGAGCTACAGTGCTGAAAACAGCCTGGTACTGGCATAAGAACAGATAGGAGGACCAATGGAACCAAATCGAAGACTCAGATATCAATCCATACATCTTCGAACACATGATATTTGATAAAAAAGCAAAATATTTCAAATGGAAAAGAAAAAGCATATTTAACAAGTGGTGCTGGAATAACTGAATATCAACATGTAGAAAAATGAAAATAGGCCAGGTGGCGGTGGCGCACGCCTTTAATCCCAGCACTCGGGAGGCAGAGGCAGGTGGATCTCTGTGAGTTCGAGACCAGCCTGGTCTACAAGAGCTAGTTCCAGGACAGGCTCCAAAGCCACAGAGAAACCCTGTCTCAAAAAACCAAAAAAAAAAAAAAAAAAAAAAAAAAAAAAAAAAAAAAGAAAAATGAAAATGGACCCATATCTATCACTATGCACAAAACTCAAGTCCAAATGGATCAAACACTGGTTCAGCCACACTGAACCTCATAGAAGAGAAAGTGGGAAGTACACTTGAATATAACCCCTGCAGCACAGATACTGAGAGAAACAATTAATAAATGGGACCTTGTTGAAATAGGAGCGGTGGGCTGCTTCCCCGGCACCGGGCCGCCCGCATGGCTAGCTTTACCCGAAATAATTACACGGAAACTGAATTCTTTTAAACACCACTTGGCCCATTACATCTAGCCTTTTCTCGGCTAACTCTCACATCTGGACTAGCCCATTTCTAATATCCGTGTAGCTCACGAGCTGGCTTACCAGGAATGATCTTAACCTGTGTCTGCCTGGAGTGGGAGAATCATGGCGACTCTCTGACTCAGCTTCTTTCTCCCAGCATTCTGTTCTGTTTACTCCTCCCACCTATGTTTTAACCTATGAGGGCCAAGCAGTTTCTTTATTGCTTAACCAATGAAATCAACAGATTGATATATGACACTCCCACATCAGGACCTCCTGAAACTGAAAAGCTTCTGTAAAGCAAAGGGCATGGTCAACCAGACAAAACGACAGCCTACAGAATGGGAAAAGATCTTCAAAAGGTCTGATCTCCAAAATATACAAAGAACTTAAGAAATTGGACACCAAAAGATCACATATTCCAATAAACAAAATAAGTACAGACCTAAACAGAGAACTCTCAACAGAGGAATCTAGAATGGCTGAAAGACACTTAAGGAAATGTTCAACATCCTTAGTTATCAGAGAAATGCAAATCAAAACTCTGAGACAAGATCAAAAACACTAATGACAACTTATGCTGGAGAGGTTGTGGGGAAAAGGGAACACTTCTGCATTGCTGGTGGGAACGCAAGTTGGTACAACCCCTTTGGATGTCAGTGTGGCAATTTCTCAGAAAATTAGTAAACAATCTTCCTCAAGACACAAGATAGATACTTTTGAGTATCTATCCAAAGGATGCTCAATCATGCCACAAGGACATGTGCTCAACTATGTTCATAACAGCTTTGTTTGTCATAGCCAGAATCTGGAAACAACGTAAATGCCCCTCGACTGAAGAATGAATTAAAAAAAAAAGTGGTACATTTACACAATGGAGTACTACACAGCAGAAAAAAATAATGGCAGCTTGAATTTTGCAGGAAAATGGATGGAGCTAGAAAACATTATTTTGAGTGAGGTAACCCAGACACAGAAAGACGATTATCACATGTACTCACTCATAGGTGGTTTTTAAACATAAAGCAAAGAAAGCCAGCCTACAAACCACAATCCCAGAGAACTTAGACAACAATGCGGACACTAAGAGAGACTTACATAGATCTAATCTACATGGGAAGTAGAAAATAGAAAAAGACAAGATCTCCTGAGTAAATTGGGAGCATGGGGACCTTGGGGGGAGGGTTGAAAGGGGAAAGGGAGAGGCAGGGAGGGGAGCAGAGAAAAATGTAGAGCTCAATAAATATCATGGGAAAAAAAAGATCCTGCCTCAGAGGAACGGAGTTGGATAACAAAAGCTGACCTCCTGCTGTGCGGAGAGAGCACATCCCTGTGTGCACACAGCTTAATCTTACGTCCTTCAAATGCCAGTGGAAAGTCAGCGTGTGTGAAATGGAGACCGTGCTTTTGTTTCCCAGCCACCCAGACTCGAATAATCACACAAAAACTCTATTAATTGGGGCTGGAGAGATGGCTCAGTGGTTAAGAGCTTTGCCTGCCCTTCCAAAGGTCCTGAGTTCATATTCCCAGCAACTACTTGGGCTCAAAACCATGAGAGAACACTGAATACATAATAAATCTTCTTTTAAAAAAACCTCTGTTAATTATAACAGTTTGGCCAACAGCTCAGGCATATTTCTAGCTAGCTTCTTACATCTTAAACTAACACATTTCTATTTTTATATTTTACCACTAGGTTTGTGTTACCTCACATCTTGCTTCTTGGGTGGCTACATGGCATCTGCCTGATTTCGCCTTCTTTCTCCCTACATTGTGTAGTTTTCCCACCTAGCTATATTCTGCCCTGCCATAGGTCAAAGCAGCTTCTTTACGAACCAATGGTAATAAAACATATTCATAGCATACACAGGGAATCCCACATCATCTATGACTTCATTAGATATGTTTAGCGTATTTAGAATGTGTAAATGTGTTTAGTAAATGTAATATTGCATCATAGTGTATTTGACCTAATATATGACTCCTACATTATTTATTGCAATACAGTTTTTTTGTTGTTGTTTTTTATTATTATTATTATTATTATTATTGTTTTGTTTTCAAGACAGGGTTTCTCTGTGTAGTTTTGGCTTTCATAATTTTTGTGTAGGTTTTACTGTTTTTTTTTTTCCAGGATGAAACTCTTGGAAAAGAGCTAGGTAGCAGATGTAGTTTGTTATGGTGTTGTGATGACTATTCTTGGTTGTCAAGTTGACTACATCTGGAATTAGCTAAACCCAAGCAACTGGGTGCACCTGTGAGGCATTTTCATCATCTGGGCGGGGAGACCCATTCAAGTCTTTGGAGGTGGAAAGTCTACCGTAAATCTGGGCCACACGTTCTTGCGGCAGCTCATATGAAGGTCATGGAGAAGGGAGTTCTTGCTCTTTGCCTGCTTGCCCTCACTAGCAAGTTCATTCCGTCACTGGCATCGAATCCTTCGGATTCGGGGACAGTATGTGCATGCCTGCTACTAGCTTAAACCTTGGCTACCTGGGACCAGGATGCTGGTAATAAGCTCTCAATTTTAGAATCTAATAGGCAAATCCTTTTCCCCACTTAAGAAAATATTGATAAGTTCTGAAAAACTTAGGCTACGCACAGCATACAGGAGCCACCAACTACTGGTATGTTTTGAACTGTATCCACACAAAAGATATATTAACGTCTAAACCACAGTGCTTTAGTATTCTGTCTTATCTGAAAGCGTTTGGGCAGATGTAATCAAGTTAAATTAATTACAGTAGGATTTCATCCAGTGTAATTAATAGCTTCATAAGAAGACAAATAAGGGTTAATGTCAACTGAATATGATCAAAGTACATTACCTAACTACATGAAATTGTCAAAGAATAAAATTTAAAACTTGCCAGGGAAAGAGGTGAAGTAGAACATCCAGGGAGAAGATGAGGCTGACTGGAGTTATGCTACCACACACAAACATCCCGCTTCCAGGTGCAGAGGGAGAAAGAAGCATCCTTAGATAGCGGAGGGGCCCCGGCCCTGTCACACACCTCCACTGCAGGCTGCTGGACAGCACAACCCTGGGAGAACAATGTGGGACCTTACTATGTCGTACTAAGAAAGCAACTGCCAAAAAATTCAATTATTGAAATTTATAAATAAAATTCTACATGAAAAGAATGTCAAACCATGTTTGGCCCTGATCAAATGCTGATATTTTAACATTTGCAGACTGTGAGCCAAGTAACTCTCAGAAGATTTTATCAAAGCAACAGAAAAAGAAACTGGCACCGCTCCTGCCTATTATCTTGACTTCACAACAATTTTATCTTTTTGACGTCAAAGCTTTCCCCCTAATAACATTCTACACTGTCCCTTCCATGTTTTTTGAAATGGTAAGCTTGATACAGATGTCTGAAGGAAGCCAGGGCAATTTTTAAACCAATTAGGTCAACCCTAAGGACTGTGTGTATGATGGGGGTGGGGGAGGAGGAGCAGGGCAGATGCTCTGCTTCCTGAGACAGGCAGTCCTAATACTGTGTTCAGTCCATACATGCAGAGTTGTGTGGTCTTTGCTGAATCCTAGATTCACCGCACAGTCTCTCAAATGTGAGTTCACATATCCATTTGAATATCAGTTTATCAAATTGAATGAGAATGCTTGACAGATATTCAACTTCTCAACTTACTTGCTTCTCCATATTCCATCCTAATAACACTGTCTACCCAAATAGTTGTTCAAGCCAAAACCCTGGGGCCTCACTTGTTGGACTAGAAGTCCAAACATCAGGGAGGAGTTGCTTCAGACACCACTCACACAGCCACAATTGATGCAAAAGCAAGAGGATTTTATTCTGTCATGACAGGGCCCTTCAGGTTCAGGATATGAAGGACCTATGATAGCTGTTACAGTCCATCTTTTAAAGCGAACAGCCACAGACACAAGGGGGCACCTGTAGGTTGTCTTCCAACTTATTGGATTGGCTTATTCAAAGGGTTACTAGTAGTGATTGGTCTCTTCCAGGGCAGGAGAGGAGCTGCATGATCGGGTAGATAAGAGGAGCATCTTTGGGCCATCCTGACCTCGGTCCAGTGACTAAATCAATACATCAGGAACTGAGTCAACATCTGTGGGTTGTCTTTGCCTCAATTCCCAGAATGGAGTTATGTTTGAAGATTATTCACAAGGACACAGGAGGATAAGCAGTCCAGCATGTGTGTGTGGGGGTGACTGTCCCGTTTCCAAGAGAGAGTGTAAGGTTTTAGAAAAATGTCTTAGGGTTGAGGGGGCTTAGAAATGCATTTAGAGTCTTTCATACTCTTGCCTGTTTCACCAAAAGACTTATAATTCTACCTCCACAATAGAATTCTAGCTCAGTATTTGTCTAAGTTACTAAGACTATGCTCCAATTGAACATGTCTATAATCTACCAGTGGTTCCCACTGATAGTAGAATCATCCACAAGCTTAACACAAATTACAGAGAGTGGAAGATGCTGGTTGTGATATTTTTCTGGGTGTTGCTGATGCAATGCTAACATAATGGCAGTCCAGAGATGGCACTTTCAAGGGTCACTCCAGCACCAGACACAGCAGAAAGTTCTTAAACGGAGCTTCGTAGCTTCTGGGTAGCCATTGTGCAAATGATTGACAAAAGCAATTTCCTTTCCTGCACAAAAATCAGAGTTGCCAAAACCAATAATCTCAGTAAATGCACACCATGGGTTCTATATGGTTTTCCTTTTAAAGCGCTCCCAGATCTTTTCAGGTCTTTTGTTGCCATTTTGTATGAGAGTAACCCTTTAATCCAAACACTTTGAAGTAAGGCTCCTAGCAGTGAAACACCAAGTATGTAACAGGTAGGCTTTACAATGTTTCAAGTAGAAGGAATAGAGGGTATCAGAATTACCGGCTAATTCCTAGGTATCACGAATTATGCTTCCATCTTCCTAAAAGGAAAGCCTCCGCATACATCAGCATGTGCTTGAAAAAAGCATCAAAAGATTTGTAGAAACTTAAATCATAAAAATTGGATTTTCTAATTAAACATGAATGGAAAACATTCATTGTGCTTAGAAGGTAAGTTTGCTTACTTACATCCACTTTCATTGCCTGCATATAAATTAATCAAAGTAAAGTTAAGCAATTGCTTGGCTAAGGGAATCAGATCGGACAAAATGAAAGCTGAAGACAAGTAGAGAAGTAGCCGCACTCTAAAGAAAGATACCCGTGTTCTGTCTCAGGATCATTCTCCGGGTACTGTGTGTCATAAATCAGAGAGGACTAAAGGAAGCGAGACACTGGTAAAGGGTAAGAGGAGATGGACAAGCCTTGATCCGAGATGGAAGCAGCATCTGCCCTAGAAAAGGTTCGAACTGTTCAAAAGGCAAAGAGTACTTGGTGACCTGGCCAGCTGCCCAGGCAACAGAGCAGCAGGAGCAGGGCCGCCAGGCTCTCCCGCGATGGACACAAATAAGCAGCGGACGATCGAGCTCCCGGGGAAGCCGGCGTGGGACGAGAAGCCCGCACCGGAGACGGAGCGGCTCACCTACACCCACCCGGCAACTCTCTCCACACCGCCGCACTCCCTGTCACAGGCGGGGCGCGCTCGGCCCGCTCCCGCGCCGGCAGAACCGAAGTGCGGCAGGCCGGGGCGCCCCCGAGAACCCGGCACTGACAACGGCCACAGGCAAATGAGGGCTCTGGCCAGGCGCGTCGTGATTCGGCGTTCGCGGCGGGGCGAAGGAGCCCGGCTTATGTAAATGAGCGGATTGTGAGCGCGCGCTCCTATTGGCCAAGGAGCGAGGACGCGTGTGAGCCAATGAGCGCGTCAGGCGGACAATCGGGGCCGTGTCTATAAATGGAAGAGGCGGCGGCGCCGTGGTCCAGTTTCCTGTTTGCGCGAGCGTGTGAGTTTGTGTGTTCCGTCATGTCTGGCCGCGGTAAGCAAGGAGGCAAGGCCCGCGCCAAGGCCAAGTCGCGGTCGTCCCGCGCCGGCCTGCAGTTCCCGGTGGGGCGCGTGCACCGGCTGCTGCGCAAGGGCAACTACGCGGAGCGCGTGGGTGCGGGCGCGCCCGTGTACATGGCTGCCGTGCTGGAGTACCTGACGGCCGAGATCCTGGAGCTGGCGGGCAACGCGGCCCGCGACAACAAGAAGACGCGCATCATCCCGCGCCACCTGCAGCTGGCCATCCGCAACGACGAGGAGCTCAACAAGCTACTGGGCAAGGTGACGATCGCGCAGGGCGGCGTCCTGCCCAACATCCAGGCCGTGCTGCTGCCCAAGAAGACCGAGAGCCACCATAAGGCGAAGGGCAAGTGAGGCCGCTGCCCGCATCTTGGCGTCTCGGGGACGCTCGCGAACTCAAAGGCTCTTTTCAGAGCCACCCACTCCTTCAGATTAAAGAGTTGTGTCACGGTAGCCGGTGTCGTGGCCTTTGGCGGCCCGTTCCCAAAGTGTAAGATGTAGCGTGGGCCACTCGCTTTAGGCGTCCCCAGCGCCCTTCCCACTGTGTCCGAGGTCCCCCAGGTGGTCGTCTGTGCGGTCGCCCTAAGTGCTCCTGTCCCGGAGCGAACCCCGCACTGTCCTAAGCACTTGGCGCCATATGTCGGTCCTACACATCCACCCTGCATAACTTGTCCCGCGCGCTGCTTCCCGCCCCAGTCTCCTGAACGTTTCCTGCCCCTCCCCCGGGCTTGGGACTTAACCCCGACGTCGAGCCCAGGGCAGATGCAAAGCACAACTAGCCCCGCTTTCGCCCGATCCCCCGGCAAAGTCTACAAGAGGGACGTGTATCGGGACGACGGGGCGCGGCCAGCTCTCGGGATCGCGACGGGGCGATCACTGGGCGACACTGAACATTATTAGCTCTGGGACTTTGGACGACGGGCGGGCGGGTGAGCTCGCGCGCCTCTCTGGAAGAGTCGTCCAGAGTTGGGATTTGCAGCCAACAGAGGTGTCCCCCTGTCGCGTTGTCCAGTCAGCTGGCCGCAGGCTGGACAAGGCAGCAGGGCGACCAGGGGCGGGGCAGCCCCAGCCAATGGGCCGGCCCGGGGCCGGTGACGCCACGGCCAATGGCCCGGCAGCGCGGGACTTTCAAGTCGCTGTCTCCGCCCCGCCGCGGGGAAGACTGCGCCTATAAAGTCGGCCGGCTCGTTCCCCGCTCAGGTCTCCGCGCTTCTCGTCTCGGTGTGTCCCATCCCCGTCATGGCCCGCACGAAGCAGACCGCCCGCAAGTCCACCGGCGGCAAGGCCCCGCGCAAGCAGCTGGCCACCAAGGCTGCCCGCAAGAGCGCGCCGGCCACGGGCGGCGTGAAGAAGCCGCACCGCTACCGGCCCGGCACCGTGGCGCTGCGCGAGATCCGGCGCTACCAGAAGTCGACCGAGCTGCTGATCCGCAAGCTGCCGTTCCAGCGCCTGGTGCGCGAGATCGCGCAGGACTTCAAGACCGACCTGCGCTTCCAGAGCTCGGCCGTCATGGCGCTACAGGAGGCGAGCGAGGCCTACCTGGTGGGTCTGTTCGAGGACACGAACCTGTGCGCCATCCACGCCAAGCGCGTCACCATCATGCCCAAGGACATCCAGCTGGCCCGCCGCATCCGCGGGGAGCGGGCCTGAGCGCCACGCGTCGGTTCCATCCCACCAAAGGCTCTTTTCAGAGCCACCACGTGCGCCCGAAGGAGCTGTTCGCCTCTCGGTCCTTGTCTACTACGGTCATGGGGAGAGATCGGCTTCGGGGTGGTCGCGGAGCATCTATGGGTGCTGTTTAATTATTTTAGGTGTTGCACTTGTGGCCCTTTAAGGGTTCTTTGCAGGTAGTTTCCCAAAACACCTGTTGAAGTAACCCAGTCGCATGTGCTTAGAACAAATAATGCTTTTACAGTCTTGAAAATTTGCTTTGAAGATCATATCTATCATAGCATAATTTTACTAAAATTTTTCTTTAAGCCCAAACCATTATCTACTTTCAGGTGGACATTTGTTTCAGGTTTAATTATTAGGATGATGAGATACAGGGGTTGAGTGTAGAGGGAAACTGTAGAAGGCTGACCACTACAAAGAACTCTGCCTTCCTCCATTAGTGTTCCTTCTCCTCCATGCTCCACCTTGTGAGCCGCACACACCAGAATTTCTAAGTCCTTTCATGTTTCCAGATCATACCATATTGCCCCTCAACCCTGTTTGTTCCTTCTCAGGTGCCTACACTACTGCTAGATAGCCTTCCTTTCTCCCTGTCATCTGTTAGAAGTTCCTTGTCCTCATCACTATTCATCTGTCTGGGACCTTTGCCTTAACTGACCCCTCAGCAGCCCTGGTCCAAGCAGCTTACACGTTCAGGACACCCTCTCTGCCGCTCGCTAAATTAGCAGGAGGAGCTGCATCTACATTTTTAAATTTAGATTTATTTTATGAGTGTTTTGTCCACACTCATGTACACGGTACAGGAGTACATGTACCGTGCACATGTACCGTGAGCCTTCCTGATGCCTGAGGAGTTCAAAAGAGGCTGATGGATCCCTTGAAACTGGCATTATAGACACCATGTGGGTTCTGGGAATTGAACCAGGGCCCTCTGCAAGAGCAGCCTGTACTCTTAACTGCTGAAACATTTTTTCAGCCACATAACTTTAACTTTTTTAAAGATTTATTATGTATACAGGTGTTCTGTCTGCATGCATTCCTACAGGTGAGAAGAGGGCATCTGATCTCACTACAGGTGGTTGTGAGCCACCATGTGGTTGCTGGGAATTGAACTCAGTTCCTCTAGAAGAGCAACCAGCTCTTAACCACTGACCCATCTCTCCAGCCCTACCCCACCCTACCCTGCAGTAACTATTTTGTTTTGATTTTAGAAACAGTTTCTCTTTGTAGCCTTGGCTGTCCTGGAACTTGCTCGGTAGACCAGGCTGGCCTTGAACTAATAGAGGTCCCTTGCCTCTGCTAGGACTACTGGGATTAACAGTGGGCCGCCACCACCACCTGGCTACAGGAGCTATTTTTTAATCCCAATAAAAATTTGATACACATCTATTTCCTAGGGTTTTCTGTTGCTTCCTAGGCTTATTCTCTGGCCGGCCTCATATAGCTCCTGCAAGTATAGTATCTTCATGCTGCTTCTTCTGTCCAAGACGCCCTCCTTTGGCAAGCTCATCTTGAAGTATAGTATCTTCATGCTGCTTCTTCTGTCCAAGACGCCCTCCTTTGGCAAGCTCATCTTCAAGATCCGTCCCCACACGTCTTCTCTTCCTTTTCCCTCTTTGGTTTCTCTTTGGGGCGTCCTTTCCTCCACTTTCTAATATCTCCTCTCTTTCTCTGCCCTCAGCCTGGGACCAGCAATATTCCTCACTGAATAACTCCTAGGCAGTGTCTGGGACACCACAGGAAAGGGTTACTGATGGACTTGATTTGCCTGATCCATCTTTGCATTGGGCGGGCTCAAGGGGCCAGGTTTTTTGGAGTTAAGAGCAATTAACTCTGGACTGGAATTCTGGGAAGATCTTTTAAGATCCTTGAAGCAGGTCCCAAATCAAGGAAGCAGAAAACTTCTCATAAGCAATGTCTGAGAAGTCCCCCAAAGTGACGTCATTAGCTTGTTTCAGATAGAATAATTGAGAATCCTGACAGCTGTACCCCTACTAGCTCACCCCCATGAGCACTCTCTGAAGGCTGATGACCAAAGGTAAGGCCTCTTAAGGATGGAGTCCTACTGAAATTTCTTTGGGATGTGGGTGGAGCTCAGGATGGGACCTCCCAAAAGTACCAGCAATGACTGGCAGGGAGGAAGGAAGATGGACAGGAGATGGAGTGGGACACAAGCTTTAGGAGCCTTGTTACAGACTGAAGAGATGGCTCGGTGGTTCAGATCACTGTCTGCTCTTCCAGAGGACCCGGGTTCAACTTCCAGCGCTCAAATGGCAGCTCACAACTGTCTGTAACTCCTGGTCCAGGGGATCCAACACCGTCACACAGACACACATGCAGGCAAAACACCATATCCCCCCCCCACAAAAAAACCCAAAATCCTGTTGCTATGACTTGGGACTTAAGGCCCATGGGAAGGTAGGACCAAACTCCAGACCCTTTTTTTTTTTTTTTAATTATTATGTACACAGTGTTCTGCTTGCACAAATGCCTGCAGGCCAGAAGAGGGTACAAGATCGCATTCCAGATGGCTGTGAGGGAATTCATCTGAGCACCACGGAAGAGCAGCCAGTGCTCTAAACCCATGGTGAGCCATCTCTCCAGCCCTTCAACTCCAGACTCTTTACTAGAGAAGGACCACAAGAAAAGATGTGGGTCTTCATTTCTTTGTCCCGAATAGACTTGTATCCACATTGCTTTCTGTTAAGAATGAAGATAATTTAGTTTAGCTGGGCAGTGGTGGTGCAAGCCTTTAATCCCAGCACTCGGGAGGCAGAGGCAGGCTGGGAGTTCGAGGCCAGCCTGGTCTACAAGAGCTAGTTCCAGGACAAGAACCAAAAAGCTACGGAGAAACCCTGTCTCGAAAAATCCAAAAAAAAAAAAAAGATAATTTAGTTTGCACAAAAATGCTTAAAACAAAGGCTCTCATGTGGTAATTGTTACATCCAACATGGCCCCCAGAATGGCAGTGTCAGTGACAATAGCCTAAACAGAAGGACTTTGGCCTGGGTAAACAGAGGATTGTTACTGGGTAAACAGACACAAAAGCAGGTTTGTAGGCCAGGAACCTCCCTTAATCCATTCCAAAGGTCAACTACCTCAGGCAAAGGCATCTAGTTCCCAACTAATCCAAACAGCTTGTTGAAGCTTTAATCTAATTAATTTGATTCTTTCCTGCGTCCAGAAGGGGCAAGAGCCTGTCTCTGCCCTGCCTTATCACTTCCTCTCTCCATTCCCAGTGCTGGGATTAAAGGTCTGAGTCACCACTGCCTGGCCTCCAAGGTTAACTAGTGGCTGGCTCCACCCTCCCATCTCCAGGCAAGCCTGATCCGTCAGAGCGAAAACAAAACATCACCCAACAGTTTGTAAAGGCTGAGAGACCCCAACCCTGCTAACAATCATAAAGTCTGCCTTTCCACCATTTTGCTCTCCTCTCTGTCCACCCGGCAAGAGATAGTCTTATAGTTTGATCCCGAATAAACCTCTCTACCCATGGAGTGATTCAGTGTGGCGGTTTCCCTGAATCCTTGATTCCAGTAATGGCACTAATGGCATCGTTAACATTAATGACATCAGAATTGTATTACTAACTTTTCTTGTTGACCTGAGAAATGCCCAACAGAAGCAATTCAAGAGAATGTGGAGTTATTTTGGTTAAGAGGGCACAGGGAAGTCAGTTGTGACATACAAAGCACTCTGGAGGCTAAGGCAGGGGGACCCCTGAGTTTGAGGCCAATCTGATTTACATAGTGAATTCAAGGACAGCCAGGGCTACACAGAACTATTTCTCAAAAACCAAAATCAAACAGTGCCCAGAAGGGGTGTGGTGAAGGGCTGGCAGTGAGGGTGGTGGCCATTGACCACACTGCAGCAATGGTCAAGCAGCAGTTAGCTGCCCATGCTCTGCTCACTGGTCTAGCCTGGGACCCCGGGCCACTGGACATACTGCTGACATTTGGAAGTGGGCTTCCTCCTCAGTTAGGAATCTCCCTGAGGAATCATGGTGTCTCCTAGCTTGTTTGAATTCCATTCAGCTTGACAATAAAGACTAACCACCAGCCATAAGTATCATTGTAAATCTTGATTATGACTGTCATGAAAAAAAAAAGATACCAAAACAGTTTGTGGATAATTTGAAGTATACGAGCAGTTTGTGCTCTAGACACGTCTGTGGTCCTGAGTGCTCTGCAGCTGGCTTTCCCTAAGCTCATTTGGTTTCCCAGGGCTTCGAGAGGAAAAGACGGTTTCATTTCTGCTGAGACAGAAAGTGTGCCCCTGCAGCCCAGGAGCCAGGGGCTTGTGTTTTGCTCTTCCTTTGCCCTGATTTGTTGTTGTTTTTACTCTTTGACTCTTTTGGCTTTTTTAAGGGGGTGGGGGGCACCACCTAACTCCCAAGTAAATCACACACGGAGACTTAGTCTTACTTATTTGTTATGGTTTAAGTAAAAATGCTGCAGGTCCCCAAGTGGCAGCAGTGGGCAGTGGGCCATGAGACCACTCCACAGGTCCCCCAAGTGGCTAGGTGCTTGATGCTGTCCTGGTAGCATGTGGGGCTAAGGCAGCCATCATGCAAGGTAGCCACTACTTCTTGTTTTGTTTTGTGTTTTTGTTTTGAGACAGGGTTTCTCTGTAGCTTTGGAACCTGTCCTGTAACTAGCTCTTGTAGACCAGGCTGGCCTTAAACTCACAGATATCCACCTGCCTCTGCCTGCCTGGTGCTGGGATTAAAGGCATGTGCCATCACCTGGCTGCCACTACTCAATACAAGTTTACATAGTTTAAGGATCCAGAAATTCTATTCCTGGATGGTTACCCTAAAGAAACTCTCATGCAAGTTTATCAGAAGACACAATAAAGGTGCTGAGATGCTAGAGATAGTGTGGGTAATCCTCACCAAGAAAAAGGACACATGAAATCTTCATCCTGTCTTCCATCTGGGCTGTTCTGTAAACTGGGAGGCCCAGGTGCTGGCAGACTTAGGTCTGGGGAGGGCCTTTCTCAGAAGTGGTCCTTTAAATGCATCCTGGACATGGTGGGAGGGGGAACAGTTCACTGGCTAATCCCATTGGTGACGGCTCTGCTCTCATGACCTAATTGTCTCCTGTGCTGTCTAGGTTTTGTGCCAACTTGACACAAGCTAGGGCTATCTGGGAAGAAGGAGTCTTTTTTTTTAATATTTATTTATTTATTTATTATATATACAATATTCTGTCTTGTGTATGTCTGCAGGCCAGAAGAGGGCACCAGACCTCATTACAGATGGTTGTGAGCCATCATGTGGTTGCCGGGAATTGAACTCAGGACCTTTGGAAGAGCAGGCAATGCTCTTAACCACTGAGCCATCTCTCCAGCCCCCAAGGAAGAAGGAGTCTTAATCAAGAAAATGCTTCCATTGTATTGGCCTGTAGGCAAGTCTGTAGTGTGTTTTCTTGATTATCTGGAGGACCCAATCAGTAGTAGGTAATGCCATCCCTGGGCAGGTGGTCCGGGTTATAAGAATGCAGGCTGAAAAATCTTTGGGAAGGCAGCTGTTGGACTCTAGCGTCTTTTTTTGTTTGTTTGTTTTGTTTTTTCAAGACAGGGTTTCTCTGTGGTTTTGGAGCCTGTCCTGGAACTAGCTCTTGTAGACCAGGCTGGTCTCGAACTCACAGAGATCCGCCTGCCTCTGCCTCCCGAGTGATGGGATTAAAGGCATGCGCCACCACCGCCTGGCGGACTCTAGTGTCCAAACACCGAGGAGGAATCGCCCCCAGAGACCACCTCACACACCACAGCCGATGCAAAAGCATGAGGATTTTATTAATTCTGTCATGACAGGGTCCCTCAGCATTCGGGAAGCTGAGAGACCTCGAATAGCTGGCACAGGCTACTTTTAAAGGAGAAGGCCACAGAAGCAGGGGGGGTTGTGATTGACTTATTTGAAAGGGCTATTACCAATAATTGGCTGAAGAGCTGTTGCCGGATCAGATGAGGTAAGAGGTCATTTTGACCCCGTTTCCCAGGGGACTGAATCAAAACATACGTATATGGGTAATTGTTCAGGAACTGAGTACGTGCATGGGTAGCTGTTAGGTCCTTGGTTCCCAGGGGAGGAGGGGAAGCACTATGGCACGGAGGCCGAGAGGATTCAGAATTGCCAGAAATGGCTTCAGAATTGTCTTAAACTCTTACACAGCCAGTAAGTTTTCATGGCTTCTGCTTAAGTTCCTGCCTCCAGATACCTGTCCGATTTGAATCCTGCCCTGATTTTCCTGTATAAAAACAAACAACAACAGTTCCGGGCTGAATGTAGTTGTAATCCCAGTTCTCTGGAAGCCAAAGCAGGAGAATTACAAATTCAAGACAAGCTGGACCACATTGGCAAGCTGGTCCACCTTACGGAGGGGAGCAGAAAATTGGTGGAATGAGATCAACATTAAAAACAATGTTTTAATTTTAAAAATTCTTTTTATATAATTTTAAAGTATAAACCGGGTGGTGGCACACACCTTTAATCCCAGCACTTGGGAGGTAGAGGCAGGAGGATCTCTGTGAATTTGAGGTCAGACTGATCTACAGAGCTAGTTTCAGGACAGCCAGAGATACCCTGTCTGGAAAACAAAAACAATAACAGCAAAAAGACTTATAAGTGAAAGAGGTTGTGAACAGAACCAGAAGGAACTCCTGAGGCAGGAGGCCCAATCTCAGTCTTCAGTTCACAGTGGATTGTGGGGGGGGAGGGGGAAACAGCCACAGAACCTCTTCACTCTGAAGCATGTAGAAGCTCAGAGCATGAGGGGAAGGGAGGAAAGTGGCTTGGGTTAGTTAGGGTTCCTATTGCTGTGATGAAACACCATGATCAAAAGTATCTTGGGGAGGAGAGGGTTTGTTGTACATATTACTTCCTTGTAACAGTTAATCACTGAAAGCAAGGAAGGTAGAAACTCAACAGGGCAGGGACCTAGAGACAGGAGCGGATGCAGAGGCCATGGAAGAGTGCTGCTTTCTGGGTTACTCACTTCTTTTTTTCATTTATTTTTATTTATTTATTTATTTTTGGATTTTTCGAGACAGGGTTTCTCCGTAGCTTTTGGTTCCTGTCCTGGAACTAGCTCTTGTAGACCAGGCTGGCCTCGAACTCACAGAGATCCACCTGCCTCTGCCTCCCGAGTGCTGGGATTAAAGGCGTGCGCCACCACCGCCCGGCTTATTTTTATTTATTTTTGAAGATGGGTTTTTCTGTGTTACAACCCTAACTGCCCTAGAATTCACTTTGTAGATCTGCCTGCCTCTGCCTCCCAAGTGCTGGGAACTAAAGGCGTGTGTCACTTCTGCCTGGCTCAATCTTATTTCTTACAGAAGCCAAGACTACCGGCCTGGGGGAGATCCCGCCCACAATGGGCTGTGCCCTCCCCCTCAATCACTAATTAAGGAAAAGCCCTACAGGGTTGCCTACAGCACAATCTTATGGAGGCATTTTCTCTATTGAGGTTCCTTCCTCTCAGATGACTAAAGCGTGTATTAAGTTAAAACTAGCCAGCACAGTGATGTTAAGGTAAAAACTAAACAAAGCTGATGAATCTATGACCTTTGATAGCTTCAGGGCCTGGAACAGGGGCTGCAGGTGAGCTCACATCAATGCTGGGGGCTGGGGCCATTTTCCATGGCTGCTGTCCTCAGGCAGCAAATAATTTATCATTTTGTGAAGAAATTCATTCATGCGTATTGTAAGAAATTAAAAAAAAATTCAGAAAAAGTCAAGGAAGAAAAATACCAATACTTACAAAGTGTTGTTAAATTTTTCTGACTATTCCTAGCAATTCTCCATATATTCATACAAATGAGCATGGTTAGTCACAGTCTGTCTGGATGTCAGCGCGGGTCTTTTGGCTCAAGTAGAGAGAAATAAATAACATCTAGATTAACAGCTACAATGAAGTGGAGGCTTTCAAAGGAAGGGGTAGAAGGAAAACAGTGAAAGGTGACTCCAGAGTCAGTGGCACAGTCCAGGCCAGCCTGGCTGACACAGAGTTCCCAGACAGCTGGGGTTACTAGGGAGACCCTCTCTCAAAAGGCAAAAGATAAACTATGGTGTAAAGGCTGGATCTTGGAAAATTTGGGGAATAAAAAAAGTCTTACTCATTGATTATAAAATTCAATACTGCACTATTAAAAGCACAAAGCAGTAATACTTAATAAAACAAGCCTGTACCCTTTTCATTTCTATGGCCTCGATGGTTGCTTGAGGGTTAAAGCAATTGGGTCTTTTTCCACCTGTATCTTTTACTTAACATTAGGATTCGGGTCTGCTTTCTTTTCCATCAAATAAACCAAAATCTAATATTATGGCAAGCAGGGTGCCACGTATTTCTTCTAAAGGAAATCTGGAGGTGGGGTTCTAATTTAGTGATAGAGAACTGGCCGGAATGCCTGGCCTGTGGTGCCCAGCACCATCACCATAACAACCAAAACATCTGTCACCTGGGTCCGTGGTTGTTAAATGTGGGTTAGAACCACCTGGAGAGCTTGGCATTGTGCCACAAATTGCTGGGCCAAACACCCAGAGTTCCCAGTTCAGTTGGTCTGCAGCGAGGCTCAGGTGATCCACACTGAGAACTGGAATTCCCACTTTCAGAACCACCGACTTCACCAGAGAAAGGTTTCCTGCTTCCTTTAGTGGCTGAGTTAGTTCTCTTTAAACCTTTGTAACTCAGTGATTCAGAGCGCTTCAGTGAGAAGCAGATGTTTTCATCTGGAGGGCCCCAACAGGCGGAGTCACAGCATTCATTATCTGAACTAGAACTGTAAATCGAGGGCGAGGCTTAGAAGGAGAGTCCATTTCTTCCTCAGCGCAAATGGTCACACAAGCTGTCCTTGCTATCCCCGCCCCCACCCCAGCCCTCAGGGAATTTCTATCATGAAGGAAGGCATTCTGGATTTGCCAAAGACTGACATAGACACTATCCCTACCACCAAGCTTCCCCAGTTTCTCCAAACATAGTAATTTCTGTAGTTTTGAGTTTCTGAAAATCATCTACATTCCTCATTCTACTCAATATGGGCCGCCTTGAACTGTTCGTGTGTGTGTGTGTGTGTGTGTGTGTCTGTAGGGCACACACATTAGTTACCTAAAATGTATTTTCTTTAAAGTGACCATTACAAACACATGGCTAAGATGATCCTTACAGCACTCCTGAGGTAGTATACACTGAAATCCAGTTTCTCGAATTGGAAGTTCAGTCCTTATGTAGGATCATGTAACTGAATATGGAGATTGTATAATATTCCAAAGTAAAAGATCAATGCACAATTAAAATAAAAATAAAACAGCCTATAACATGCTCAACCCAAATCTGGACTGTAGGGAAAGAGAAGTGGAGAGGCCCAACATTAGCACAGCCTTGGCATTCTGCAAACTAACAATCCAATCCTGGAACTAGACCTCAACACTACCATAACCAGGAAAAGCCACAGACTGTACCCCGCTGGAGACCAATCAGAACTGAGACAATTAAGGATAGGTTACCTAACTTCTACATAAGCTGCCAGTTTCCTTGCAGCAACGCCAGTACCAATCCCTGTTTGACAAGACTTCCGTTACCTCACTCCTGCCCAACCAGGAGCCCCCCCCCCCAACTCCATCCCTTCCTCCTTAAAAGCGCTGTGCCTGCCATAGCTGAGCTCAAGGCCTCCCCTGGTCTAGCTGTGCTGGAGCGGAGCAGAGAGCCTGAGCTTGAGCCTGTAGTAAAGGATTTTTGCTGTTTGCATGTTGTAGCACGAATAATAATAACCCAGAGATAGAAATTGGGATTCAACCTGAAAACCAGAAAAGCAAAGCAGCCAAGTCACTACAGAAATCTTGCCTCTACCAAGGTTGGGCTACTGCAAACTAAGTCTCTCCCCTCATTTTATATTCCCTCTAGTGCTGGGATGAAGGGCACACGACTCCCAAGGCCTGGGTTAAAGGTGAGCCACCACCACCTGGGCTTGTTTCTGTGTTGACCTTGTATAGCCCATGGGGGCCTTGAATTTACAGAGATCTGTCTGATTCTGTCTCCCAAATCCTGGGACTAAAGGTGTGTGTCACCAATACCTGATCTCTAGTGGCTTTAGCTTTGCCTCTGGTCTTCAGGCAAGGTTTATTAAACTACAAATAATATACCACTGTATTAAGTGAACTCGGAGTCCTGGTGGTCTCTGGGGGGCTCATGGCGCAGGCATAATAGAAGCATAGAGAATAGCTTACTGCATTCTTGGCCGTACTGAGAATTTGTTTTTGCCTTATCAAAATTAAACTGCTCCCTCTGTACTGATGGGTGGTGGACATGTTCTGACAGATCTTCCTAAACAGGTCTCAACATACCACACACCTGAGCGGCTGCCACTAGGTTATATTATAGTTCATAGTTCGCCTCGGTCTCTTGTCCATGGCTTTCTTTGTGGCAAGGTCCCGTGCAGGTTTTCCTCAAACCTGTGTACAAAGCCGGTGGTGGTGCACACCTTTATATCAGAACTCAGGAAGCAGACAGATGGATCTGTGAATTCAAGGCCAGCCTGGTCTACAGGAAGATTTCCGGAAGTGCCAAGGCTACACAGAAACCCTGTGTCTAAAAACAAAGCAAAAGAAAATACAAAACAAAAACCAGAAATTGCCTCTGCATCAGCTCCTTAGAAGTTCCTGCCACAACGGCTTTACAAGAAAAAGTGGACAAGTGGACATTGCTTAAGCATCGAGACTATAGTCCTCATAGTTAGTATACTTGCAAAGCTGCTAACTCTACTGAAAATCCACTATTTTCTATCATTACCTAAACTGAGGGGACTTTTCTAAGGCAGTTCTGGTGACAGACTTCTAAAAATCCTTAACCTCTTACCTGCAGCCACCTCATCCTGTCGCTGCAGACTAAACAGCTGCCTGTATGCAGGCCCTGCCCTGGATGTTAACCGCTAAGGGAAATCAAACTTTAACAACATTAAAGCCCGACTCCAAACCCAGTGACTCCATTTTGACGAGTCTTTTCCCCTACCGAGTCTAGAGCTACGAACGTAATTTGGTTACAATAGTCAAGTGTGTCAGCTCTCCCGATGAGGCTGTGGTTGGCCCTAAAAAGGGCCGTTAGGGATGGGTGACGAGGCAGTGGCGGTGCAGTTCAGCCCCCAAAGCCATACAGGGTGCGGCCCTGGCGCTTGAGCGCGTAGACCACATCCATGGCGGTGACGGTCTTGCGCTTAGCGTGCTCAGTGTAGGTGACGGCGTCCCGGATCACGTTCTCCAGGAACACCTTCAGCACACCGCGAGTCTCCTCGTAGATGAGGCCGGAGATGCGCTTGACACCACCGCGTCGGGCAAGGCGGCGGATGGCGGGCTTGGTGATGCCCTGGATGTTGTCGCGAAGAACCTTGCGATGGCGCTTGGCACCACCCTTGCCTAGACCCTTTCCACCCTTTCCTCTACCAGACATGGCGACTGCAGTCTCAAGACACTAGCTTGTGAAGCAGTGGAAGTGGCGTCCCTCTAATATATGAGAAGATCGGACCAGATTGAAAACCGAAAGCGCGCGGGCGGGAACCTTTCTAAATAGTCCCGGCTCTGGCTATTGCGTCATTTTCCTGTTTTTTCTTCTCTCTTCTCTGCCCTCTACCGGTCCCTCATAGTGCCTTGCCTTTCTTTTTAATTTTCCCTAAACTGTAATGCCGTAGTCCCTGGGATAATTCAGAATCCCAAATAAAATTTAGAGATACCGCAGTCTTTTACGGCTCTGTTTCTTCTAGTTTGTGGACTTCTGGACCACACGGGCGCTAAAAGAATAAAAGATTGGAGAAAAACGGAATTCAGAGATGCGAAGGGGAGAGAACTGCATCGAAGGACCCAGAGCTGCATTTAGATAAAACCACTGCAAAAGAAGTTCCAGTAGTGTGGGTACCATAACCCGAAGCTGCGGAGCCAGGAATATGGAAGGGGAGGTTCTGAATAGTCACTGTTTTGTTGATATAGACGGTTCTCAGCTCACGCGGAAACTAGGTCCTAGGAAAATCCGTCTGAGGATGCTGCAGGGCTTTCTCGCCACGATCAGTGGGTCCGCACGCACCTCTCCCCCAAGACCTGCTGGCTACCGAAGTCTGGGAGAGTCGCAACGTTCGTTTGCACCAGTCCCTTGAGGTCTGCGCGTGATTCCCGCGGGGAATGGTTCCAGACTGAGCCCCCCTGCAGCTGGCTAAATTCACTTTTGCAAGCATGTGTCTGCTTCACAGAGTGACGCCGTAGCGAATGACCTGGAGTCTGGATTGTTGGCGTGTTCGTCGTTCCCAAGGCCCTCCATGAAGAATCATAAGAAAATATTCTGCATCAGAGTTGTGGTGGGTGGTTTTGTTTGTTTGGGGGAAACCCTTTATTCCTTGTCTTACATGTACTGGTGAGCGCCTGGTTTTTTTCCCCTGTCCGTATTTTCTCGTTCCAGGCTTGTAGGTAGATGTCGGAGATTTTGAGTCATGTTAGGCTCAGAGCTCAGCAAATAAATAAATAACCTCAAATGTTTTAATTCTAAGGCCTGTGAAATGTGTTGCTTAGGGTGTGGGGGGACTTAGCCCCTTTCCCCGTAAATCTAGACACTTGTACTTGACTGACGGATCCCTCTGTGGGTCACTGCACGGACATTCCTACATGCCCCAACCAGCACCCTAGAAGTCACAGAGCTTCGGTTCAGGAGCTTCCTGGCAGAGAAACAACTTGCTGTTTTCTGATTTCCCGGATGACGTGTTAACTCCACACCTCTGTATTTTACCGGCTCCACACCATGCCCCTTATAGGGAGGGATTTCTTTTTATTCTTTTTTTATAAATCGAAGTGCAGCAGAAGCTCATCAATGTTTATGAATGGACGGGCCTGCATTTGACCCTTTAGACACTAGTAAGAAAGGAAGACATGATCAGATTGCAAAACAATCGCATGCCCAGGCTGACGGAGCTTGGTACCCAGGGCCCTAGGCATGATCAGAGACAATGTCTGCCCTCTTCTGATTTGAAGGGGATGAAGAATATGTGCCCACTTTGGGCATGAGAATCATTTTGAACTGAAGAGTTGAGATCCTGAAATCCCTTCTCTGTCTCAAAGTAGAATCTGCAAAAGAAAAAGAAGCCAGCATTTTATTCCGTTTGCTGAAAATTACCCCGCCCCCCTGGAAGGGGGGGGGGGAATGAGCAACTCCATTTTTCTCTTTTCAGAGATGAGACCTTAGGTCATTTCTAAGAGACATTGTCTCAGGACTATCCCGGCTCCATCTATTCTCCTAAGACCTATTTATTTTCTCAAAAAGTCATTTGAGTTTTCTATGTGTCCCTCTTCCTTTCCCTGTCCCCTCCAAGGACCCTGAATTCTGCCCACCCCATTTGAATATCACTCATCTCTGGAGAATTCTCATGTCTCCGCTCAGGGCATGTATTTTAAAGAATAACACCATATTTTTTTTATTTATTATGTATTCAGTGTTCTGTCTGTGTGTATCCCTGCAGGCCAGAAGAGGGCACCACATCTCATTACAGATGGTTGTGAGCCACCATGTGGTTGCTGGGAATTGAACTCAGGACCTTTGGAAGAGCAGGCAAAGCTCTTAACCACTGAGCCATCTCTCCAGCCCGAAAACAACATATTTAAAGGAAAACAAATTGTTTTGACTATCTGTCTTTGTAAGATTCAGGTCCAACCAAGAAACTATGAAAATTAAAGCAAAGTAAAGCAAAAAAAAAAAAAAAAAAAAAAAAAACCCTGCAATTTAAAAAAAAAAAAAAGCCCTTAAAATATCTGTTAACATTTATTCAGGTCTCATGAGGATAGCTATTGGAATAAAACAACAACACTTTATATAGCTCTGAAATATTGTAACACATTACTAGATTCTAGAACATTCCAGAGAAATATAGCTGTTGTCTATAGGCAGTACCTGTGACTGATTTCCGTTCTTGAGAATGCCAGAGGCACTGGTCCATCTGAAAATGGAGTAAGGAAAGAAACCCAAATTCCCGTGATTTCTTAATTTGGTCCTGGGTTGCAGACCAGACAAAATAAAAGCAAATCAGGTATACAGCCTGAGCAGCCCACAGATCAAAACTTAAATTGTCCCAGTTGGTGTTCCATTATAACTCCAGAGGCACTTGAACCCAAACCCAAAACTTAATCCATACTTCTGAGTGCTGGAATTAAAAGGGTGTGCCACCACCGCCCGGCGCTTATTCGAAATAAAAAAAAAAATCAGACATGCTATTTAAAGTTTTATATTAGTTAGCACATCTGCATATAACCATTATAACATGCACTTTCCAAAACATGTCAAATAGCTGTAAGGTTAAAAAAAAAAAACTTCACTCTTCTTGGGAAGAATATAATAAAACATTTAATCTTTGTGGATGAAAATGTTAGCACCTTAGTCGTCAATAAATAAATCTTTGATTTGAAAGTTATTTTATCGTGTCACTTGAATGAAAAAGGCTTGATTATTTAGCAACTATTGTCTACTAGAAAGGGGTTATTAACACTTTCTAATCTTATCCTTCTCTGAAATATACTCATTTCACCTGCAGGACTTAATAGGTCTTTAATGTAAGGATGAGGACGGTGCACACTAGAGAGGGAAGGCGGGGGAGGGGCGGGCAAACAGAACGTGGGTGTGTGGCTAATGTAGGCCAGCTTTGGTCGGGTTTAGAAGTAGATAAAAATGTAAGTTTGATTTTAGTTCCTTTCACCATATATTGCGTTGTCATTTTTCAGCTACGGTTATAAAGGCTTCCAAACCTCGGGACACAGTGCCAGAGGTAAATAAACGCTAACTCTGGCAGAAGAATTACAGTAACTGGTGATTTGCAACAAACTGAATCGCAGCGTAGGAAAGGGGCACGCTTGTTTCCGAGGGAACCTCTTACAGCTCACAGTGCGCGGAACACTATACACTGCTTTCAGAAAAGTTACATCAACTGAAAAGAACCATCTTTTCAAAACACTCCGTGGTCCGTAAATTCAGGAAGAAGGAATCAGGAAAAAAGGGATAGTGTAACCATCTTGCGATTCTTAGGATCGAATTCTACCCAATCAGACTCCAAGTCCACAAACTCCTGTTTTTCTGGTCCAATAAAGACGAAGATAAGTCTATAAATATGGCCGCTAGGCGCCCGCAAGCCAAAGTCGCATAAAACATGGCTCGTACGAAGCAGACCGCCCGCAAGTCCACCGGCGGCAAGGCCCCGCGCAAGCAGCTGGCCACCAAGGCTGCCCGCAAGAGCGCGCCGGCCACGGGCGGCGTGAAGAAGCCGCACCGCTACCGGCCCGGCACCGTGGCGCTGCGCGAGATCCGGCGCTACCAGAAGTCGACCGAGCTGCTGATCCGCAAGCTGCCGTTCCAGCGCCTGGTGCGCGAGATCGCGCAGGACTTCAAGACCGACCTGCGCTTCCAGAGCTCGGCCGTCATGGCGCTACAGGAGGCGAGCGAGGCCTACCTGGTGGGTCTGTTCGAGGACACGAACCTGTGCGCCATCCACGCCAAGCGCGTCACCATCATGCCCAAGGACATCCAGCTGGCCCGCCGCATCCGCGGGGAGCGGGCCTGAGCTGCGTTTCCAGAAAGTCGACATAAAAAGGCTCTTTTCAGAGCCACCTACGTTCTCATAAGAGCAGCTGTGCCAACTTGCACTCGGGATCAGGCGATACCTGAACCCAAGTTTCAAGCATATTCCCAAATGTGTTACCTCGCATCTGCAAGCGACCCCAAGTCAGAACTGTTCCCCCACGTTTGTTCAGTTTGGGTAGGCCAAATCCAGGAAGAATTGGAGGGAAACATGAGCTGAGCTAATCAGTGAATCTCAACCACCAAGCATGACGGCCCAAAAGGGTAAACTTGTCTAACCTGGTGCTTACGAACTCGCCACTGAAAGGCAGATAAAGAACAGGTGAAGGGAAGCTGCAGCTCTTACCGGCCAGCATGAAATGCAAGGCTGCGATTGGTTAGGAAGACTTTCCTCTAATCACTGCCAAGGCGCGCAGCCAGAATCTATTTGCGTAGGCTCCGCCTCCTTGACGCTAACGCTAGTGGAAAGTAGCCAATAAAAACGTCGTACTGAAAGAGCCTTCATTTGCATACACGCTCTATAAGTAGCGCATAACCAGCCGTTCTCCATCAGTCCGTCTTCGCCTCTTCCATTTTGTGGTGTTTCTTTGAACGTGGAGGAAAATGCCGGACCCGGCCAAATCCGCTCCTGCTCCAAAGAAGGGCTCGAAAAAAGCTGTTACAAAAGTCCAGAAGAAAGATGGCAAGAAGCGCAAGCGCAGCCGTAAGGAGAGCTACTCTGTCTACGTGTACAAGGTGTTGAAGCAAGTGCATCCGGACACGGGCATTTCGTCCAAAGCCATGGGCATCATGAACTCCTTCGTGAACGACATCTTCGAGCGCATCGCTGGCGAGGCTTCCCGCTTGGCGCATTACAACAAGCGTTCCACCATCACTTCCCGGGAGATCCAGACGGCCGTGCGCCTGCTGCTGCCGGGGGAGTTGGCTAAACACGCCGTGTCGGAGGGCACCAAGGCCGTCACCAAGTACACCAGCTCCAAGTGAAGCGCAGCCGAGACGTGATTGATCGACTTTACCCCAAAGGCTCTTTTCAGAGCCACTTCAGCTCTCGAAGAAAGAGCTGTAACCACTAATGGCTTATGATCTCTTGTTTAGGTAAGGTGGGGCGGCAAATCTGTCTCCCTGCAGGGCTCTGGTGCAATACACCGACATTTCGAAGAATGTTGGGTGGGCCGGGTGCGGCGCAGCCTGTCGCATCACGTACATGATACACAACGTATTCCCTTTTAGCTATTAGTGCTGCTGTAGTGTGAGCCGCTCTCAAGTGTACCTCACCAGTTTCTGTCACTTCAAAGCTGTAGTCCCTCACAGCCCTGGGGCATCCGGAAATAATCGGGTCGGCTTAGCCCATAATATGGGAACAGTTCCTGTCATCACGCAGTTCCAATGCCGCTGAGCAGGAAGATCTTCAGAAACTCTGTTCCTACCCAGTTTAGGTTATTGTGAGTTGTTAAAGATTGAATGTCCCGTTAGACTAAGTTATATGCATGTATAGAAGTCAAGTGCTGGAGTCTCGTCCATCCCCTTGTGGTTAGGGGCGGCGGGAGTGGGGCGAGAGAAGATTGGGTGCAAGTCCTGCCCGACTCCACGCGTGTTTTTAACGTCGGCATCAGCCCTAGGTGCCGTTTTCACAGCAGGCTTTTATGTGAGCGCCAACCGTGGACAGCGAGAATGAGACTAGTCCTAACCCTCACCAAGGACTGGATGCTCTTCAGAAAGGTTTTCTTTTTCTCTGATTGTCTTCCTGTCAAAATGAGACGATCGAGCCCTTTCTAGTGGGTTAGGGTTAAGTGGTTCCACTTAAAGCTGGAACCAGGTAAGTCGTCATCAGTGGGTCGTGGGTAGGAAGCAGTGCAGGCACCATTGCGCCTCCAGCTCTTTTCTTTCCCAACAAGTTCTCTTGTAGATATTTTAGCGCTCTAAAGTAGCTTCCCTAAGCATAGTGCTTTGAACTCCTTACTGAATAAATCATCTTTCCAATAAGGCATCGAGGCCTCTGGAAGGACGT
This sequence comes from Microtus oregoni, assembly GCF_018167655.1. Taxonomy (NCBI): domain Eukaryota; kingdom Metazoa; phylum Chordata; class Mammalia; order Rodentia; family Cricetidae; genus Microtus; species Microtus oregoni. The sequence goes on from NW_024543066.1 coordinate 59,131,062, forward strand.
GATTCTGTAGAAACTAAAATTATCTCTTGTGTGGCCTAATAGGGGAAAGTGGGCTTTAAAATTTGATAGTGGCTCATGCCTTTAATCCCAGCTCTCTAGAGGACAGCTTCATATGTAGGGCAGCCCTAGTGAGACTCTGTCTATATAATCTTTGGCAAGTTTTTGGTAATAACTTCCTCAAATGATGATGTAAACTGGGCAGTGGTGGCACACGCCTTTAATCCCAGTCCTCAGGCAGACCCCTTGTTAGTCCAAGGCCAGCCTGAATACGGAGCAAGTACCAGGCAGCCAGGGATACACAAAGAAACCCTGTCTCGGAAAAACAAACAAAACGCATGGTGTAGTACTTCAAGTCAGCGGTGGGGAGGGGACTTAAGAGTACTCCTATTAAACACTCCCTGCTTTCACACAAAAGAGAGCCAGGGGAAAAGAAAGCACCTACAGCTCATCTCCACTATTGTCTGCTACAAGTCATTTCATCTAGCTAGGCTACTTAGGCAAACTTAGTAAACAGGAAAAAGGTGTGCTGATGAATGTATGCACTCATGAACAATGGGGTTAGGCCAGCCAAAGGACTAACCTTGTCTCTTTTTTTTGGTTTTTCGAGACAGGGTTTCTCTGTGCCTTTGGAGCCTGTCCCGGAACTAGCTCTGTAGACCAGGCTGGTCTCGAACTCACAGAGATCCGCCTGTCTCTGCCTCCCAAGTGCTGGGATTAAAGGCGTGCGCCACCACCACCCAGTTTAACCTTGTGTTCTGAGGTTTCTGCACTATGAAAATCTGAAGGATTTGCTTGTCAATTCCTTTTTTGGAGTTTTTATTTTCTCTGAGTCATTTTAAGGATCTAAACCCTGATTGCCACATTTTCATACTGGTTTCCAAACACTAGGTGATAGAAATTGTTCTAAATAACCATTCCCTACCCCTATCTCCCTGGAAAAGAAAAACCAAAAAAAAAAAAATGTTAAGAATACAATTTTGGGGCTGGCAAGGAGGGCTCTGCATGTAAAAGTACTTGCACAGTGCCCCGAGTTTGATCCTGGGGACAAAGGCAATTGATGGAAGGAGAGAAGAGTTTCAGAAAAATCACCTTCTGCCCTCTGCGTGCTCAAACACAGAAATGCAGTGAATATATAGGATTTTTACAAGATTAGTAGGAGAGCTCATCACAGTAAAATGTGAATTCCAATCATTTGCCTACAGAAAAAAAAAAGATAATTTTCCCTTTAAAAGTTTATCTTATTTGTGATGGTTGGAATGTGTTTATAAAGGTCCATAGCTGTCACAACCAACTAAGCAATCTTCCTGGCTCAGTTCGTTCTGAGGAGAAAGTTAAGTTGCATAGACTGTAAGACAGAGCAAAACTAAGAAACTAACAATCTTCCTAGCATGAAGAAATGACGTTTGCCTGACGTGGTGACACACACCTTTAATCCCAGCACTCGGGCAGAAGCAGGCTGGTCTCTATGTGTTCAAGGCCAGCCTGGTCTATGTAGGGTGTTTTAGGCTAAGCAAGTCTACATAGTGACATCCCTACCTCAAAAACAAAAATTAGGCTGGGTGGTGGTGGCACACATCTTTAATCCCAGGACTCGCGAGGCAGAGGCAGGCGGATCTCTGGGAGTTCAAGGCCAAGCCTGGTCTTCAAGAGCTAGTTCCAGGACAGAACAGATAGGACTGTTACACAGAGAAACCCTGTTTTGAAAACCAAGAAAAAAAAATTGTATTTGAGCCGGGCGGTGGTGGCACACGCCTTTAATCCCAGCACTCAGGAGGCAGAGGCAGGCTGATCTCTGGGAGTTCGAGACCAGCCTGGTCTACAAGAGCTAGTTCCAGAACAGGCACCAAAGCTACAGAGAAACCCTGTCTCGAAAAACCATAAAAAAAAATTATATTTGAGATGAATCGGAGTCCCTCAGATTCATGAGTCATGTACACTTTGGGGATGTTGACAAAACCACATGTGTAGACCAAAGATGGTGTAGATGCGGAAGGGTAATTCCTAAAACCTCTGGGTGTGCGAGTGTACCATGTGTGTACTACTGCAACAAGCCAGTTGCTGTGTGACTTACTCTGAGGTCACACAGATTGGGATATTTCCCACTTAACATTGAGAATAATAGTAATATTTATACAATCTTCAGTAAGTGACCATGGTGACTGGAACCTCCTTTGTGGATATAAGAATTTTGGAAAACCTATCTCACAAGACTAAATCATAACTCATACCTACAACTATATTATATCCAAAGTTTACATTATTTTCAAATTCACACAGAACATTGACCAAAAGTGGTCACCACTCTTGGGAAACTAAAATCATAAAGGACACACTCGCTGACAACAAAACAAAACAATCGATGCTCTGCAGAGAAGTCTGCAGGTCCAAAGGAATCTCAAAATAAAAACTGCACAGTCTTCTGAACAACAATGGGATCACTGTGTGCTTGAATCTCCGCAGGTAGCAGGGGCTAAATCACAGGTTCAGAGGATTGAAGGAAAGCAGGTACGGTGCAGGCCTCCAACCCAGTGCTCAGGAGGCAGAGGCAGGCAAAAAGGATGGACTTAAGGGAAAGAGAGAACCAGGGAAACTCTTAACTGAAAGGAGAATAGAAAGCATTAAATCTGAGCAGGAGCAGAATCCTTAGGATAGCAAAGACTACCCTAGTCTACCGAGACTGAACTAACCAGTAAGACCAGACTGTTCCCGACAGTGCTCTGTAGCTCAGCATTGAAGAGCTAGGGACATAGCGAACGTTGTTAGATGCAGAAGATATGCTATATGCTTGGGGCTTGGGCTCTGTTTTGTTGTTTTTATTATGGGTATGAGTGTGTTGCCTGTATGTATGGTTGATATATGTTCACTACAGCCATTCCTGGAGCCAGGGAGTTCAGAAGAGAGTGCCAGGTCTCCTGGAACCAGAGTTACAGATGACTGAGTTACAGATGTGTGGTTGCTGGGGACTGAACTCGGGTCCTCTGTAGGAGCCACCAACTGCTTTTAATCACTGAGCCATTTGTCCAGTTCATTGGTGTTTGGTTTTGATTAATGTAGCAGGCCCTCAGACCTTAGCACAACTGACTCAGTGATGGAAATGCTCTTCGGGCCATGAAACTCAGCTCATAGACAGTACTGTGTGTCAAAATAAAAGCAAAGACCTAGGCCATCCAAGTCCATAGTTCTGGGAAAGTCTCACAATGTGCAAACCTTGCTTTTTGGCTTCTGTAGTTCTGCTTCTAGCTAATTGTTCTTGTTAATTGAAGTATATCAATGGAGAATATGATTTTTGTGCTTAAAAGTTCAGCCTCTAAAGGCTCAGTGCTAAGTATAGTTGCTAGCTGGCTAATAAAGGCTGCCATTTGACTTCAGCAGTGTTCTCTGACAGCTACCCCACAATAACAACAAGGTAAATTGCTCAGACTAATTTCAAAATCTCAGTCTTTCTGCCTTAGCCTTTTAAATGTAGAATTACAAATCTGCATCACCATGCCTAAAGTAGCTTCATGAAAAGGAGATGGTCTGAATTAAACAACAGAAACTGGGGCTGGAGAGATGACTCACTGTTAAAGCACCAGTTGCTCATTCAGAGGATAAAGGTTTTGGATTCCTGGCACGCATATGGCCACTCACAGCTTTTGGTGTTTCTAGCTCCAGGAGATCTGACTCCCTCTTCTGGCCTCCTCAGGTACTGCACACACATGGGATAGATACACATGCAGGTCAAACTTCCATACCCATAAAATGAAAGAAGTCCTACAATAAATGCATATGTATTGGAGAAGCTGAAAAGATAGTCAAAGATCTAATTCCAGCAGAATGAGAGAATTAAGAACGAAGTTGCACATAAAAGAGCTATGAACTCTAGGGTTAAAATCTGAATTCTGTTTTAGGACTAAACCCTGGAAAGTCTCAGGATATGACTCAGTTAAAGTTAGAAATTGTTATTTTTTTAAAAAATAAGTGTGGTACTTATAAGCCATGAAATGCTTATTCATTCGACTGTGTCTTTCCAGTGGGCTCTCAAAATCATATCCAGGCTAAGACCAGGCCATTGCTAGTCAGCAAACATTACATATGAAAAACTGATGAGGTTTTTTTTTTTTGTTGTTGTTGTTGTTTTTGGTTTTTCGAGACAGGGTTTCTCTGTGGCTTTGGATCCTGTCCTGGAACTAGCTCTGTAGACCAGGCTGGTCTTGAACTCCCAGAGATCAGCCTGCCTCTGCCTCCCAAGTGCTGGGATTAAAGGCATGCGCCACCATTGCCCAGCTTTGCTGGTCTTCTTTAGCAATTTTCTTCCCTGTTACCTCCCAGAGCATGTCTGCCAGTCTTTCCTGTGAACACATATTCCCTCTTCACAAGTTTTAACCTTCATAAGTCTAAATGGCTAAGGAGTGTGTCCTCTGTGTAACGGTAAGAAGGGAAGGCAAGATGCAGAAGAACAAACAATTTCACTGGCTGTGAGTTTTGTACTAACCACACTAATCAACCTGTACTATACTCAATGAACTTTTTTTTTTCTTTTTTGAGACAGGGTCTCATGCTCTCCAGGTGGGCCTCAAACTCCTTAAGTATTGAAGGTGACCTTGCCTTTCTGATCCTTCTGCCTCGTCTCCTGAATGCTGGAATTCCAGGCATGTGTCTCTATGTATGGTGTTATGCCATACTGAGGATTAAACATGCGGCTTCATGCATACTGGGCAAGCACCCTATGGGAGCTACATCTCCAGTACTCCCCAAACTCGAAAGATCTCATGGAGTCCCAGACATACTAGTGTTTGGAGGAGGGTATTGAAGCAGGGAGTAGGGAGGGAGGAAGTAGAATCTTGCTTTTCATTGCCAGCGTTAATTACCTGAAGATTGGGTTTCATACCATTACAGTTATAAGACGTAGCCATTGCTTAAGGTTCATACACAAAGGAAAGATGTAGGCATGGGCCTAACAATGCTTCTAGAAGCAAAGATCTAGCACCACCTAAGACAGAGACAATGGCAGAAGTGGAGATTGTGCCTTGTCATGTTAGGAAAGTCAACATCATCATGCCTGCCTTCCTTCTTTGACCCCCACAGAAACACAGATCCACAGAGTTTAATACAATCCTTCTCCATATTAAATATTCTCATGAAAACTGGGTGTGCTTTTCAATCTTTCTAAGACTTTTTCTTCCCCTCCCCAGCAGTTTCTTATCAAATACCCCCTATTTTATTTATATTTTTTGTGGTCTTTTGGAGGACAGGATCCCCCTATTAGAAAGCTCTGGCTGTTCTCTACATCAGGCTGGCCTTGACCTCCCTGAGATCACTCCCAGGTGCTGGGATTAAAGGTGTGTGCATTCTATCTAGCCTCTAAATTTTGCCAACCGAACAGCTTAGACTCTTTCTCTATGCACTTGTCCACTTACACTGACGATGTCACATATTCTGGTGCCCAACATTCTAGATTCAACAGTAATGCTTAATTTTAATAAGAATCTTAAATAACGGAATTGGGGTGCAGCTCGGTGTGGTGCGTGCCTGCCTAGCCTGTAGAAGTCCTGGGTTTTATTCCCAGCGCCTGTCACATGGCTGTGCGCACTGTAATCCAGCACTAGGTAAGTGGTCTGTACAGAGCAAGTTCCAGACCAGCCAGGGATACTTGAGACTATGTCTTACAAGAGGGCACCAGATCTCATTACAGATGGTTGTGAGCCACCATGTGGTTGCTGGGAATTGAACTCAGGACCTCTGGAAGAGCAGCCAGTGCTCTTAACCACTGAGCCATCTCTCCAGCCCCAAGAATCATAAATAATATATTTATCCAAAATTCTTGCTGCTTTCTCTGCCTTCTGTTCTACCACCTTGCGCCTCGGATCTTTAACTGGAATGTTTAATGTTCCGTGAGCTCCACCACCACCCTTTCCTCATTTCCTGCTAGTGAACAGGAAAGTTGTGTTGACCCTTCCTCCAAAACAGTGTGTATGTGACCTTCCTCAAAGCTCCACTGCCACTCTGGTTTCCTACCTCCCTGACTTAGTCTCACCCCTAAAGGCCACCTGCCAGCAGTATCTCCGTTCTTTTGTGTGGTGGCCTACAGTGACTCGGTTTCCAGCTGGAGTCTACTCGCCTGCCCCGGGATCCTTGAGGGCTGTGAGAAAGTTCTGATTAAGCCCATGGGAAAGTACATTTTGCCCCGGAGAAAGAACGCATTATCTACTCAGCTACAGGCCAGTGAGTGCCAGCCCAAGGCACATCCAGATAGAAAAAGAAACTGTTTGCTGCTAGCAGGACTCCCGTGACAGCTGAGACTCTTTGCTCCTCTCTCTCAAGGACAGTGCAGGGAGGCGGTTAACTTATTATGCTGTTCTTCCATCTGTCTTTTGCCTGTAATTAGTATATATTCTGGCTGAGAAATAAACTAGTGGCCGTACCATTTCCTTAGCCTCGCGCCCCCTCCAGGTACTCAGGTTGATCTCGCTGGAGCGGTCTCCAACACCCCCCACCCCGCGCCCCTTTAGAATCAGTGGGTCTATCTGGGCTAATCGTAGGCTTCTCCTAGGGGACAATCTGTACATTTTGAAGGTACTGAATAACGGGAGGCCCTGAATGGATTCGGTTACTCCTATTTTATCTGCAAACAAGTCTAGAAACCTCTGAGCATTCTGAATGGGCCTAGATTCTCCCCCACACCCCATATGAGTGTGGTTCTCCATAGCAAGCCTGGAAAACGATTACACCTGACTGATCCATCTTGCTAACTGCCTGCTTTGTACGCAGGCTTGGAAGGCCTGGTAAGTCATTACAAGATTAAGCCAAGACCCTCTTGCACTGGTCTAGCGATGAAGACTCCCACCACCTCACCGCACCTCCCCCAAAGGGCAGGCTGGCCCACTCTCCTCCCCACCAGCTGCATCAGATCCCTTCGGGATAACTCTTTCCCTGTTCTGGAAACTTCTCATTAGGGATCCACTGGGGTCTCTGCCTGCCCGCTCGCTGGCTCGGCTGACCCAGGTTTCCTTCCTTCCCATAATGCTGGACCCAGCGGGGAGGCGGAGGTCGCAGTCTTCTGCTGGTTCCCTGGCGTCTCCCCTCTGGAACCGGGGGTCTCCCGGAGGCAGCGGCTGCGAGCCCCAAAGGTGGCCACCAGGGGGCGCCATGTGGGGCCTCGAGCGCGCAGATGCGCCTGGCCCGCCGGGCTGGTTAGTTCTGCGGCTGCGCACTCCGGGAGACGACCAGCCTCCGGTGCTGTTGCGCTAGCGCGGCTGCTAAGCGAATCATCACCGCGAGAGAGGGCCCTTCACGGTAACCAGAGGGAATCGGACACGCACGACCCTCTTCCTCAGGCTACGCATCTGGGCCTTAGGCCCAATCTAGATCATTAGCTCCTGACGCCTGGGGGAAAACAATTAGTCACAAGGTTCCAGTCACGTGGGTCCGCGAGCATTGGCAAAGGCGATCCAGCTGCGCGCCGGCTGCAATGTACAAAGATAACCACGGGACGGCGCCAGCAAGTCACACCGTCCCCCGAGGGGTTTTTTGTTGTTGTTGCTGTTGTTGTTTTGTTTTGCTTTTCTCTTTTCTGTTACTATTAAGGAGTCTTGATTGAGTTTGTTTTCTGTACCAGCTAAAGAATTAAAAGCAGGAAAAACGTTGTGGGACGGGAAGCAAAAGGGTAAATTTCAGACACAGCAGATAGAATCAACCGTTGAAGAAAGGTTTTTATTAGGATGGGGAAAAACACAGCAGGGCACACGGATAGATTGGGGGTGATCTCATAAAGTCGGCCTTGCCAGGAGGGAAGGAGATTTAAGAACCTTTGAGGGGTCTTCCCCTAATACAGGACTGGTCAGTTTCAATAAACATAGAGAAACGGAAAGGCCCACAATTCTGGATAAACGCGTACTAGTCAGGCCTTAATTTAGACGGCATTGCCTGGCTCTGTTGGCAGGAGGAAAAGCCCACCAGGTCACTAGGCCTTTGTTTCTGGTCAGGAGTATGAGAGAAAAACAAGTGATTTGCCATATTTATTATCTATTACCTCCCCCTGTGTGTCTGTCTAGCAAGGATTTAAATCCTCGTCCGTGGTCGTCTCCTTTCTGTTCGGTAACTAGATTGGGAGGTGTCACGCAATGTCGAGAGGGTCGGGGAGGGTACCCGGTGAAGGAATTTATCATTTTTCAGCACGCTATTGTTTCTAATGATAACCAGAGAAATTCTAAGTCCAAGAAATAAGATGCTGGTTCGTATGGTGGACTAGGAGTTAAGAAAGACTTAAAAGCAAAAGCAAAACGAGGGAAATTCTGGCTTCCTTTTCATCCCTCTGACCAGAGATGAAGACCTGGCAACCTGAGACAAAAGGCTCGCAGGCTTTCTCTCCTGCAGTAGTTGCACCAGAACCTCCACCTCCACCACCTCCACCACCTCCACCTCCACCATCACCACCACCTCCACCATCACCACCACCTCCACCATCACCTCCACCATCATCACCACCTCCACCACCTCCACCATCACCACCACCTCCACCATCACCACCACCTCCACCACCTCCACCACCACCACCACCTCCACCACCTCCACCACCACCACCACCTCCACCATCACCACCACCTCCACCTCCACCGTCACCACCACCTCCACCACCATCATCACCACCACCTCCACCACCACCTCCACCATCACCACCACCTCCACCTCCACCACCACCTCCACCATCATCACCACCTCCTACATCACCACCACCACCACCATCACCTCCACCTCCAGCATCACCACCACCACCACATGCTGTTCAGGTAAGCCTGGATGTATTTACCCAAGGCTGTGGACTTATATCAGCTTCCCTTTCTTTGTCTGAACTGAGCAACCCTAAAAAGAGAAAGGGGACCCCCTTCCCATCGAAGACCCTGAAAACCCCTAGTCCTCCAGGAGAGGAAGTGCCCCCTCTGCTTTATAGGAGGTCTTTGTGTGAGCCCTAGCTGCCTTGTTGGTGTGTGTGTGTAGCTGTGCTGGTGGGTGGTCTGTGTGGTCTGTGTGTGAGTTTCCTCCCCTTTAATAAAAATGGTTTTCCTCCTTTGCTTCTGCAGCTATATCTGAGATTCTCCTTGCCATCCTCTGTTGTGCTAGAGATTTGCCTTTTAATTCTTTAGTTGACAGAAAAAACACCTTGATCCAGACCCCTCGACAGTAACATGTAGTTCCCAAACCGCAATCAGAAGCAAAGATGTTCCCTTGCCCAGTTAGAGAAGGATAGTTTGCTTTATAAACATGTACAAAACCGCTGATATGGCAAGCTATTGAATGCACCATTCAAGAATATCAGGCTATCTTTCTGGTGCCAGATGGTGTCAGATGTGAATTATTTATTTATTTATTTATTTTTTTGAGACAGGGTTTCTCTGTGGCTTTGGAGCCTGTCCTGGAACTAGCTCTGTAGACCAGGCTGGTCTCGAACTCACAGAGATCCGCCTGCCTCTGCCTCCTGAGTGCTGGGATTAAAGGCGTGCACCACCATCGCCCAGCGTGAATATTTTTTTGATATTATCATTTTTCCTTTATTTTTTCTTATTTTTGTTGTCATTAAACTAAATGGTTGTCTCTCCCCCTCCTTCCCTCTCTCCTTCCTTCCCTCTCCCTCTCTCTCTTCTCTCTCTCTGCCTCCAGTTTGCCAGTAAGATGTACACTGCCTGTCTGCTGCCATGCTCTCTGCCACGATGGCATGGCCTCACCATCTGAAACTGTAAGCAAGCCCCAATTAAATCCTTTCTTTTGTAAGTTGCCTTGGTCATGGTGTCTCTTCAGAGCAGTAGAAAATTAAGACTAGCGGTGTGTGCTCTTTAGGTGCTGAGCCATCTTTAATTTTGTAAAGAGTTATTTGTATTATTTTTTTACATGATGTGTATCTTATTCCCTTTGAGGTAAGAGCTGTGGTGTTTTGGGTTTGTTTTGTTTGTTTTTTGTTTGGTTGAGACAGGGTTTCTCTGTGTAGTCCTGACTGTCATGGACTCCTGTAGACCAGGCTAGCCTCGAACTCATAGAGATCTGCCTGTCTCTGCCTCCTGAGTGCTGGGATTAAAGGTGTGCACCACCATGGCCAGCTTGTTTTGTTGGGTTTTTTGTTGTTGTTGTTGTTGTTGTTGTTTTTATTTTTCGAGACAGGGTTTTTCTGTGGATTTGGAGCCTGTCCTGGAACTAGCTCTGTAGACCAGGCTGGTCTCGAACTCATAGGGATCCGCCTGCCTCTGCCTCCCGAGTGCTGGGATTAAAGGCGTGCGCCACCATCGCATGGCTTGTTTTGTTGTTTTAAGATTTTTTTTTGTGAGTTCGAGACCAGCCTAGTCTACAACAGCTAGTTCCAGGACAGGCTCCAAAACCACAGAGAAACCCTGTCTCGAAAAACCAAAAAAAAAAAAAAAAAAAAAAAAAGATTTTTTTTTTTTTAATTGTTTTTGATCTGAAAGCCATGCATATGTAAGTTCCTGGAAGAGGCCAGAAGAGGGCACTGAACTCCCTGGAGCTGCAGTTACAAGCAGGCACAGAAATTGAATTCAGGTCTTGTGGAAGAACAGAAAACGCTCTTAACCCCTGAGCCATCATCTCTCCAGCTCCAAGACTGTTTTTCACACTGACAATTTCTGCGTGTATTCTGCAACAGAGTGTATCTCTTCCAGGGACCAAGGACTATTATCCCCGTGCCTCTTACGCCTATTGGTCCCTGGCTATAAGCCTCAAAGTCCCCTTGATTTCCACTAATGGCTCTCACCGGATGAGACTCATGCTATGCCACACGCTCTCTGAGGACCAGGAGCCCTAGCCCAGCAGAGTCCAGAATTCTAGAGATGAGCAGCACCAAGACCTTCAGTGGGTCCTTAGAGTGAGCGTAAGTGGAGACAGGATCTATTCCTTGTTTCTAGGATTCAGTCTTCCTATGGTCAGAGTACGCTGGAGGCATACACATGTGAGCTGTGCCTTCCAAAAGGTATTCCTTCCAGTGTTCCAACCCTATTCTAGGCTCCAGCTTCCAGGCGGTACAGGAAGGAGAACACTAAAGCAGCCCTGTGGGGTCACAAGAGAGTGGCGATTGCTTGTCAGATGGTCACTCATCTCACCCCAAACCTTCATGCCACAGCCCCATGTGTAGGCTGCCGGGAAAGGCTGCTCGCATGAGGGGCTACCTGCACCCAAGGGAGGTTAGATGGATGAGTCCAACCTCGGGACACTGCCGATCTTGCTCCTGTGGGGGGTGTGATAGCAAATATGGGCAGGATGCAAGAAGGGAGACAGTGAGGAAGAGAACACAAACTTGGGGGTGGGGCCCTGTAGCTTTGAAGCCTGTCCTGGAACTAGCTCTTGTAAACAAGGCTGGCTTCGAACTCACAGAGATCCACCTGCCTCTGCCCTCCCCCCCCCCCCCAATGCTGGGATTAAAGGCGTGCGCCACCACCGCCCAGCAAGAACACAAATTTTGATGATGTGTCCTGGTGACTGGCCTTAACCCAGCTTCACCCTAGGCTGTGATATCTGTGTCTGCTCCTCTAACGCACAGGTTGTCCCGGGGACGCCTTTCCCTGAAAGCACCCACCCTGTGAGGGGAGGCGCAGCTCTCCCTTCTGGGGAGGAGTTGTGCCTGCTCTAACTCCCAACTCCTCAGACTGGAGTCCTCAGAGCTGGTTCCTGTTCACAGGGGCTGTGAGGTTGTTTTCCCTGTGAGAGTCACTTCCTCCCATTCCCATTCCTCCTCACTGTAAGGCACAACATCACGTGCATACAACAGAACCCCGCTATGACAGGGCTCCATATTTCGCAAGACTCCTTTAGAGTAGGTCTGCCTTCAAAAGTCTGATTACCAAGTTTGTCTCCACTAGAGTCAGTTTGTACGTTTGCTTTATTTGAGCGCCATGCGCCAGGGTCCCACAGTCTGAATGTCAGTCCTCTTTTGGAAGTTTGTGCCCAGCGCTGGCACAGGGAGGGAGGGAGTCAGCTGTCCAGGTCCACGGTCGCCCACTGAGCTGCGCGGCTCTTGTGGTGTGGTCTGCCTCGCAAGGTCTCTTTCTTCAGACACATAATCGCTTCTAACTTGCTAAGCGGAAGTTTCTTTCTTCTCCTCATCAGAAACCAAACGGACTTCTACATTGTAGTTTTTCCTTCTTGGCAACATTTTATGTATTTTCACACAGAGAACTGTGTCCACCAAAAGCATTATTCCCATTGCCAGAGAGAAAAGGATGTGAAACCAGTCAGGGGCAGATGACGGTGGGTGACCTGAAAGAAAAAATCCTTTGACATTGGAGTGATCCAGTCAAGTTGTTTAAGAGACTGAGGAAGGCTGTCTGTCCCCCAGAAATAAGTTCAGGGGACAAGAAATTTGCAGCCATTCCAGATGGGCCCTTCAGGTGGACCAAGCTCCTCGGGAATATTACACTGTCCTTAACTTCAGAGACAGCTGCTATTTCTGTATCTTTGATGCTTAAAGCAGGTTTCAAGAGTCCTCCCTGCCAGAGCCTTGGTTCTGGAACTCATGAACCCTCCAACTCAGTCAGATACAGTCAGGAGAGTGTGTTGTCCATGAAGGCAAACTGTAAAGCCATCATGGGAATCCATCATCAAAGCCCACACCTGTGTCCTGGCTAGTTTTACGTCAACTTGTCACAAGCTAGAGTTATCTGAAAGGAGGGACCCTCAACTGAGAAAATACCTCCATAAGATCCAGCTCAACTGCATTTTCTCAATTAGTGATTGATGGGGGAGGGCCCAATCCATTATGGGTGGTGCCATCCCTGCTCTGGTGGTCCTGGATGCTACAAAAAAAGCAGGTTGAGAGAAACTCTGACTCAAAAAAAAACAAAAGACAAAAAGCAAAAGAAAGAAAAATAAGGCAGGCTGAGCAAGCCACGAGGAGCAAGCCAGTAAGCAGCGCTCATCCACGGCCTCTGCATCAGTTCCTGCCTCTAGCTTGCTGCCCTGAGTTCCTGTCCTGACTTCCTTCTCTGATACGCAGTGCTCTATAAATGTAAGTCAAACAAACCCTCTCCTCCCCAGCTTGCTTTTGGTCATGGTGTTTCATCACAGCGCTAGAAACCCTCACAGAGACACCCCTAATGTCGTCTGCAGTGGGTGAATTGGGGGGGGGGAGCAAAGGGAAGTTGAGAGAGAGCAAAGGGAGGAGAGACAAAAGATGAACGAAACAGACAGAAGGAAGAATGGGATGAAGGAAAGAAGGAGAATAAAGAAAGGGAAAGTGACAGACAGGAAAAGAAAGAAGGAAATTCAGGGAAGGCGGGAGGGAAACGGTGCAGTTCTGACACATGGCGCTCTGCTCGTGAAGTGTGAAGTGTTCCCCTTCCCCGTCAGCCCCACGGGAAGAAAGAGACCCCCACTTCCCGCACACTCACCAATTGTTCTAAGCTCCAGCTCAGGACTGTGCTTAAGGACACTGCCGTCCTCTGTGGCTACCTCACACCAGTACAACCCAGAATCTTCGCTTCCGGCACTTGGTATGTGGTACTCTGAGGATGTATTCCTATCCTCCAGGATCTTGCTGCCCACGTAGAAGGAGAAGTAAAGCCGCAAGCCAGGACTCTGTACGAGCAACTTTGTCTCACAACTCAGGGTGACCGGACTCCCCTCCAGGAAGGGAGAAGACAAGGATGCTCTCAGCACTGGAACTGCAAACAGTTCTAAAGAGAAAGTCATGGGGGGCAGAATGTCCCGTTCAGTGTCAGTGCCTCCAAAAGACTCCCCTTTGTGAATCTCGCCCCAACAGAGAGTCATATTTCTAGTAGACCCGACTGGTTGCCAGTGTGTGTGTGGGGGGGGGGGGGGGCTCTGTCTACTAGGAAACATGGACTACACTGGCAGGAACCCAGAGTCATCACTAACACGCACCTGCCAGCTAAGTCACTCATTACCTGTGCTCTTCAAATGAGAAGCTGGGACAGTAATTTCTTCCCCCACAGAAATGAACTGTTTTTCACATAGGAATACCTTGCCTTAGTTTGAACACTAAGATGGCAAGCCATGGAAAGAGTTGAAACAAAGACCGTGTGCAAATTGGACAGAGAAAACTGTTTGGTTTGCAGAAGCTTAAGGAGAAGTGAGTTCAGAGGTTACATGATCCCAGACACACAAATGGAAAGCAAAAGCAATTCCTAATGTCTTTCTGGCTTCTAGGAAATTTCTATGAAAATTTCATGAGCTTTAACTGGAGTGTTTTCTAGCAACTCTGGCTACCCTGAGTGAGTGAGTCTCAGGCCTTAGCAGCTAAAATAAATAGACGAAGTATATAGGCCGCTGTCCCCTGACTTTGACATGTGCCCCTGTGATCACTGATGGGCCATTGGGGGTGCTGAAAAGAGCAATGGATGGGGACTCGGAGACCTCAGTTCTGGTGCGGCCCAGAAGGTGGTCACTGGGTGGCCTTCGGGGAAGCCATTTGCTTCCCTGGAACTCAGTTTCCTCCTTTGTAAATTGAGGTTTCTCTGGTCCTTTTGGCTGGGACTCTCATCTAGACCGGATACCTTTCACAGTGACAGCCATTCTGGCAGACTCGAAGCGGAGGTTTCTTCCCATTCCTGAGCAGTGGTAGATGCCATTGTGACTCAGGTTGGTTTTCAGAATTTTGACCTCAGAACCTCGAGAAAAGTTAAAGGATTTTCCATTTTGATAGAAAATCACATTGTACACCAGCTTATTCTTCCATCCATGACATCGCAAGGCCAGAGGTTCTCCTTCTGTGAGGACTCTGTGGGAGGCCTGGAGTAGCAGCAATTCTGAAAAGGGAGGACCACAGTGGTTGCAAGCACAGGGGAAGAACAAGGAGGCCGAGTCTTGGCCCTGGAGACTTTTATATCTTACACTATTGCAACATTCCAACTTCAGTCTCTGCTGTGGCCCACACCTTAGTCGCGCTTTCAAATCTCTTCTGCTTTGGTAGAAAGAAAAATGACCTTTCCCAGCAGCTGTGCACACTACCCAGTCCCCCATCATCCTCTCCAGCAGCTGTGCACACTACCCTCTTCCCCATCATCCTCTGCAGCAGCTCTGCACACTACCCACTCCCCCATCCTCTGCAGCAGCTGTGCACACTACCCACTCCCCCATCATCCTCTGCAGCAGCTGTGCACACTACCCACCCCAGCACCCTCTCCCAGCAGCTCTGCATACTACCCACTCCCCCATCATCCTCTGCAGCAGCTCTGCACACTACCCACTCCCCCATCATCCTCTGCAGCAGCTCTGCACACTACCCACTCCCCCATCATCCTCTGCAGCAGCTGTGCACACTACCCACCCCAGCACCCTCTCCCAGCAGCTCTGCACACTACCCACTCCCCCATCATCCTCTGCAGCAGCTCTGCACACTACCCACTCCCCCATCATCCTCTGCAGCAGCTCTGCACACTACCCACTCCCCCATCATCCTCTGCAGCAGCTCTGCACACTACCCACCCCAGCACCCTTTCCCAGCAGCTCTGCACACTACCCACTCTCCTATCATCCTCTGCAGCAGCTCTGCACACTACCCACTCCCCCATCATCTTCTCCAGCAGCTGTGCACACTACCCCTTCTCAGCACTGAGAAACTGGCTGGGACAAAGTTTACTTTGCATGGAAGACAGAATTCTTAGATGACCCCAATGATTCATGCATACAAAACCCCTTGAATGTGTTGTGCCCTTATGTCCAGCTTCTAAAGTCAAGAGAATATGACAAAGGCCAGACACACATTTGCTATATATGGCTTTATTCTTAGCAGGCTGGAGAGGGACGCTCCTGGTGGCCTTGAAGCACTAAGCTGCTGTGACGTGAGGTTACATGCCAAGGGCCTCTGGGAGCTGAGCTTGCCTCCCCACCCCCACCGGTGGACAGTTAATTAGAAAACGAGGACACCAGTCCTGTAACCGCAAGGAACTGAATTCTGCCAACGACTTTGTGAATCTGAAGGACCCAAAGGAACACAGTCCAGTCAACACCCTGACTACAGAGAGGCTGTGGAACCTGAACCGTGATTGTTCTGTGTGTTCAGGGCTTTAGCTTTGTGATGCTTTGTTATGCTGCGCTAGAAAAGGAATATGTTGTAACCGCTGACGTGTCTGTTAGTGAAGATGAGGCGTTCAGGGAAAGTGGGCCTTCCACTCTCCAGAACTCATCTACGGAGAGCAAGGGTGCGGTCACTGCCATGCGGAGCAGGGTCTGTGGACTCGGTCCTCTGCCAAGTGGGACAGAGTCTCTGGTCTCAAAAACTGCCACGTTCCTTCTAAATGCAAGTAAGACCCAAAACTCAATCCCACACTGCCCAGACAAACAGATGTCTTGGCTTTATGTCTGAAACACAGTAGATTTTGATCTATCTCCATATGAAAAGATCAAAACATGAATATGAGAAAATTGCACACTGAAATTAGCCAGACTCGAGGTCTGTATATCTCAGTGGACTTTTGCATAGCTAAAATCACATCCAGAGTGAAGGCTGTCGGCCTTCATCTCAGGGTTCTATACTGTCACTGTGGAATATATTTCCATGCTCTTATCTATCACCAAAACTGAAAAATCCACGACAGAGATAGACCCAGGAAAGTAATTAGCTTTCTGTCCTCTTTCATGGACATGTCCCTTACCTGTGTTCTGTCCTTCCTCCTCATCTGACCTTACCCTTCTCTTCTCTTTCCTTATGCTACACTCTACCCAAATGTACATTTGTTTACTTATGGTTTTGGTAGAGTCCACGTAGGAGGAAAAATGTAGTTTTTTAGCCCTGAATGGGGTATTTCATATCAAAACACAATAGATACAGCTTTTAGCTGTGTCATATGATATATAGACACCGAGCTTACTAATATCTAGTTCTAACGTCACCCCTTATCTTCACTGCCTCTGAGTAGGAAAGTTAGCCTCATTCTGAGTTCCATGACTAGAACCTGGACCCAACCAGCAGCATTTTCTTGGTCCTAGGGTCTCTGCTGTTTTTTTTTTTTCTCTGCCAGTCAAAGATTTAAAAAGCAAGAAAAAGTCTTGAGTGAAACAGATGGCAGCAGGGAAATTCCTGAATACAGCAGACAGCATTAGCTGGTGAGAAAGAGGTACTATCAGAGGTAAGGAGATGCACACACAGCAGGCACACAGAGACCTCTGCACACACAGCAGGCACACAGAGATCCTATGCACACACAGCAAGCACACAGAGACCTCTGCACACACAGCAGGCACACAGAGACCTCTGCACACACAGCAAGCACACAGAAACATCTGCACACACAAGCACACAGAGACCTCTGCACACACAGCAAGCACACAGAGACCTCTGCACACACACAAGTACACAGAGACCTCTGCACACACACAAGCACACAGAGACCTCTGCACACACAGCAGGCACACAGAGACCTCTGCACACACACAAGCACACAGAAACCTCTGCACACACAGCAGGCACACAGAGACCTCTGCACACACAGCAGGCACACAGAGACTTCTGCACACACACAAGCACACAGAGACCTCTGCACACACAGCAGGCACACAGAGACCTCTGCACATACAGCAAGCACACAGAGACCTCTGCACACACAAGCGCACAGAGACCTCTGCACACACACAAGCACACAGAGACCTCTGCACACACACAAGTACACAGAGACCTCTGCACACACAAGCGCACAGAGACCTCTGCACACACACAAGCACACAGAGACCTCTGCACACACACAAGTACACAGAGACCTCTGCACACACAAGCGCACAGAGACCTCTGCACACACAAGCGCACAGAGACCTCTGCACACACACAAGCACACAGAGACCTCTGCACACACACAAGTACACAGAGACCTCTGCACACACACAAGCACACAGAGACCTCTGCACACACAAGCGCACAGAGACCTCTGCACACACACAAGTACACAGAGACCTCTGCACACACAGAAGCGCACAGAGACCTCTGCACACACAAGCGCACAGAGACCTCTGCAAACACACAAGTACACAGAGACCTCTGCACACACACAAGTACACAGAGACCTCTGCACACACACAAGTACACAGAGACCTCTGCACACACACAAGCACACAGAGACCTCTGCACACACACACAAGCGCACAGAGACCTCTGCACACACACAAGCGCACAGAGACCACTGCACACACACAAGTACACAGAGACCTCTGCACACACACAAGCGCACAGACACCTCTGCACACACACAAGTACACAGAGACCCCTGCACACACACAAGCACACAGAGACCTCTGCACACACACAAGTACACAGAGACCTCTGCACACACACAAGCACACAGAGACCTCTGCACACACACAAGTACACAGAGACCTCTGCACACACACAAGTACACAGAGACCCCTGCACACACACAAGCACACAGAAACCTCTGCACACGCACAAGTACACAGAGACCTCTGCACACACAAGCACACAGAGACCTCTGCACACACAGCAGGCACACAGAGACCTCTGCACACACACAAGCGCACAGAGACATCTGCACACACACAAGCGCACAGAGACTTCTGCACACACACAAGCGCACAGAAACCTCTGCACAAACAGCAGCCACACAGAGACCTCTGCACACACAACAGGCACACAGAGACTTCTGCACACACACAAGCACACAGAGACCTCTGCACACACAGCAAGTGCACAGAGACCTCTGCACACACAGCAAGCACACAGAGACCTCTGCACACACAAGCACACAGAGACCTCTGCACACACAAGCACACAGGGACCTCTGCACACACAGCAAGCACACAAGGACCTCTGCACACACAAGCACACAGAGACCTCTGCACACACAAGCACACAGAGACCTCTGCACACACACAAGCACACAGAGACCTCCGCACACACAAGCACACAGAGACCTCTGCACACACAGCAGGCACACAGAGATCCTATGCTCACACAGCAAGCACACAGAGACCTCTGCATACACAGCAGGCACACAGAGATGACTGCACACACACAAGCACACAGAGACCTCTGCACATACAGCAGGTACACAGAGACCTCTGCACACACAGCAAGCACACAGAGACCTCTTCACACACAGCAGGCACACAGAGATGACTGCACACACACAAGCACACAGAGACCTCTGCACATACAGCAAGCACACAGAGACCTCTGCACACACAACAGGCACACAGAGACTTCTGCACACACACAAGCACACACAGAGACATCTGCACACACACAAGCGCACAGACACCTCTGCACACACACAAGTACACAGAGACCTCTGCACACACAGCAGGCACACAGAGATCCTATGCACACACAGCAAGCGCACAGAGACCTCTGCACACACAGCAGGCACACAGAGATGACTGCACACACACAAGCACACAGAGACCTCTGCACATACAGCAAGCACACAGAGACCTCTGCACACACACAAGTACACAGAGACCTCTGCACACACACAAGCACACAGAGACCTGTGCACACACAGCAAGCACACAGAGACCTCTGCACACACAGCAGGCACACAGAGATGACTGCACACACACAAGCACACAGAGACCTCTGCACATACAGCAAGCACACAGAGACCTCTGCACACACACAAGTACACAGAGACCTCTGCACACACACAAGCACACAGAGACCTGTGCACACACAGCAAGCACACAGAGACCTCTGCACACACAGCAGGCACACAGAGATGACTGCACACACACAAGCACACAGAGACCTCTGCACATACAGCAAGCACACAGAGACCTCTGCACACACACAAGTACACAGAGACCTCTGCACACACACAAGCACACAGAGACCTGTGCACACACAGCAAGCACACAGAGACCTCTGCACACACAGCAGGCACACAGAGATGACTGCACACACACAAGCACACAGAGACCTCTGCACATACAGCAGGCACACAGAGACCTCTGCACACACAGCAAGCACACAGAGACCTCTTCACACACAGCAGGCACACAGAGATGACTGCACACACACAAGCACACAGAGACCTCTGCACATACAGCAAGCACACAGAGACCTCTGCACACACAGCAGGCACACAGAGATGACTGCACACACACAAGCACACAGAGACCTCTGCACATACAGCAAGCACACAGAGACCTCTGCACACACAGCAGGCACACAGAGACCTCTGCACACACAGCAAGCACACAGAGACCTCTGCACACACAGCAAGTGCACAGAGACCTCTGCACACACAAGCACACAGAGACCTCTGCACACACAAGCACACAGAGACCTCTGCACACACAAGCACACAGAGACCTCTGCACACATAAGCACACAGAGACCTCTGCACACACAAGCGCACAGAGACCTCGCACACACAAGCACACAGAGACCTCTGCACACACAGCAGGCACACAGAGATCCTATGCACACACAGCAAGCGCACAGAGACCTCTGCACACACAGAAAGCACAGAGAGACCCTATGCACACACAGCAAGGACAGAGAGACCCTATGCACATACAGCAAGCACACAGAGACCCTATGCACACACAGCAAGCACACAGAGACCCTATGCACACACAGCAAGCACACAGAGACCTCTGCACACACAGCAAGTACACAGAGATCCTCTCCAAACAAGGTTGGGCTGAGAACTGAAAAATCTCATCTCTAGGCAGTGGTGGCATACACCGTTAGTCCTAACACTCAGGAGGCTGGGGCAGGTGGATCTCTGTGAGTTCAAGGCCAGCCTGGTCTACAGAATGAATTATAGGACAGCCAGGCCTACACAGAGAAACCCTGTCTCAAAATAAAACAAAACAAAATAAAATAAATCTAGTCTCTTCTCAATGGCTAGGGTTTTTTTTTTTTTTTAAGTCTTTGGTGAGTCTTTCTTCCCTGATTTAGGGATGGTGACTGACTGGTCCACAATTGTTACGTAAATATCTACAGATTCTGTTGAATTCCTAGGCTGGTCCATCAGCAGAGGACCCAAATTTTGTTTTTTTGTTGTTTTTTTGTTTTGTTTTGTTTTTTTGGACCCAAATTTTGGAAGAAAATAACTAAACAAATAAATAAAGCTCTCCAGGCCTATTTTTTTTAAGCTGCCAGGCTTTTGTCTCAGATCAGGGGGGTGAGGAAGAAGCCGGTCATCTTGGAAGTTTGCCACCTTTATTCCCTAGATGGCCTTCTTTCTATCTTCCTGCCATGCCAAACAGACAGTGTCTTAGTGTCTTAGCATCCCCAGACAGACGGAAGGTGACTGAGCATCAGCATAACCTCAATGGAGTCCCCACTGTTGCACAACCATGGCAAAACATTTTATAAATAGGATAGAGGGAGCAGGAAGCAGAAAGCCTGGTATATTAGATGACAGTCAAGAACTTCTGTTTCTTTTGTGGGGGGAGGCAAGCCACAAAGAAATTACCAACACTTGAGGAACCCAGAATATATAAAGAGTTCCGATGAGCCAATGGCTTTGGGAGAAGGAGCTAGAGAGATTTCTTAACAGGATCAGCAGTTAAGAAAGAGTGCTTGAAAAAGAAAGAAAGAAAGAAAGAAAGAGTGCTTGTTATTCTTTTAGAACCGTGATTCTCAACCTGTGGGTCACAACCCCTTTGGCAAACCTCTATCTCCAAAAAAAATTATTTACAATATGATTCATAACAGTAGCAAAATTACTGTTATGAAGTAGCAATGGAAATAATGTTACGGTCTGGGGTTACCACAACATGAGGAACTGTATTAAAAAGTCGCAGCTTTAGGGAGGTTGAAAACCACTGGTCTAGAAGACCTGAGTTCAGTTCCCAGAACTTAGTCCTGCTACTGCTAATGACTCCAGTTCTAGGAGGTCCAGCACCCTCTTCTGACCATCAAGGGTAGGTCCTTGCACACATGGCATACAGATACACACACACACACACACACACACACACACACACACACACCTAAAATGCAATACCATTTTAAAAGAAAAAAAAACATTGGCCAAAAGGCTAATCAGGTACTTTATAAAGACAAGTAATAAACACACTAAAAGAGGTCAATACCACAGTCACCAAAAAAATTATAAATTAAAACCACAATGTGAAGCCACTATACACAATCAGAACGATACAATGAAAAACACACAAGAGAGCTGCCATTGAGGAAATTAAAGATGTGTTGCCATAAATTTTTGACAAAGATAAAACACAAGAGCCTGAAATTTTTCTTGAGACATTGTACCCAAAACTGGTCCAATCTAGAGCGCTAGGAGTACGTATGATCTTGATGTAATGTTTTAATTATACTGACTTGATTGGACCTAGTAGGTCCTTAGAGCTGATACGTTCACTCATATAAAGTCTCACATACACTCTCAGAGAGAAAGGGAGACAGACAGACAGACAGACAGACAGCATTCTGGCACCCGCACAAAAGAAGACCTTGGGATCCCCAGCCCTCCTGCCCCGTGCCATGTTTACCTGTGTGGATTTCCAACTGTACAGGGTCACTTGGCATTGAGAGACCGGTCTGGCACCTGTATTCACCACTGTCCTTGAAAGTGGCCTCCGTGATCCTGTAACTACGCGTGGAGACCTGAAGGACTGTGTTGTTCAGAAGCCACTGTGTGGAACTGTCTCCAGGCAGGTGGGGCCCCTCACACCATAAAGTGACATTTTCCTCCTGGAAAATGCTGACCCAGGGAGGCTGCAAGGTGATCACAGCCTTCCTGTCACTGACTGTAGGAAAAAGAAGAAGAATGGAGAAGATCCTAAGTGGAGCTAACGCAAGGACTGGGAGGGATTGGTAAAGTATCGCTTGCACAAGGCGAAAGTATATGTAAGTCAGTTTGAAAAACTTAGCAAGAGGAATCCCAGGAAGCCAGCCGGTCCGTAAAAGCCCCGCTCTGCAATGGGAGCCTTTGGAGTTATTTGATCCCAGTACAGGTGTTAGGATTTGGTAGCTAGTGATGAAATCATTGGTGTTTAAGAAAGTGGAGTTTTAAACCAGAGCAAACTGCCTTGAACCAGATTCTCTACACTCAGTGCTAGGCTGTCTTTGGGGGGAAACTGAGGCTCAAGCCCGTGAAGCCTTTCCGTCTGAGGAGAACCACCTATCTCTGCTTTCTTATAAAAGAGACAAGTTGGGTGGTGGGGGGGCTAGAAAAACCAGTCGGACAGGTTCCCACAATTATCTGCTTTTCTGAGCTCACTAGGCTAGTGGTTCTCTACCTGTGGGCCACAACCCCTTTGGAGGTCAAAATGACCTTTTCACAGGAGTTGCCTAAGACCATCGGAGAACACAGATGTTTACATTACAGTTCATAACAGTAGCAAAGTTACAGTTATGAAGTAGCAATGACAATAATGTTATGGTTGGGGGTCACCAAACATGAGGAACTATATTAAATGGTCGCAGCTTCAGGAAGGTTGAGAGCCGCTGATCTAGGGATTTAGTTCAGCAGCCAGGGCTCACTCAGAAAACCTTTTGTAGAAAACCCCCTCTAAATACAGAGACGGTCACTAAGAAATCTTTCTCTTGCTTGTCTTCCCCCTGTGCTCCTCCCTCCAGGTTAATGGAAGCCACCCTTTGAAAGCAGGGAAGCAGCAGATGAGAAATTGATCGAGAGCCCACTCACCCACTTGTCCACCGCCTGGAACTGCAAGAGACCAGAGACACAGATGTCAGTTGGGGACTAGAAGATACTGGTGACGAAGGGAGAATTGGGAAGAGCTCACATCGACTTTGAGGACCCAGCTGAAGTCTCTTGAGAGACTCACCATCACCATACCAGGGATGGGTATTCATGATACCCTCTTTATTCTGATGGAAGCTTGCAGGTTTAATGCCACCAGAGGATCCCCTTCCCATCCTTTGGAAATAAGCACCAATAAATGATTGGATCCTTGATACAGCTGTCTTTAGACTTGAGTTCTTAGGCTAACCAAACAATGACGTAACGTCTTGATCGCCATGGTCAGAGCCAACTCCCCCGACAAGTCTCCCTGAGCCTAACTTACCCCAAAGGAGCAGGGTCGTTAGAAGCCACATGTCACCTCCAAGCTGGTAAAAATCTGCACTGTGTGAGACATTGAAGAGACTCTAGTAAAGGCTAGGAACCAAGATTAGAAAAGAGGAAGGAAATGACCACTTCTGTCCACTTGCATTATGGTTGTGTTCCTTTTTTCTGGGAAATACATCCTTAGTTCTTTCCTCCTCTATAACAGGGTCTTCTGTAGCCCAGGTTATCCTCAGATATACTATGTTGCCAAGGATGACCTTGGCTCCTGATCCTCCTGTTTCTACCTCCCAAGTGCTAGGATTATTATAGCCCTGTACCATCATGCCTAGCTGCATGCCCCTCCCACCTCTCTCTCCAGGGTGATGCTGTAGCCCTGACAGCCTGAGGCTCACTTGTGGACCAGGCTGGCCTTGGCTATCCAGAGCACCACCTGCCTTTGCCTCCCACATAGTAAGATTGGAAATGTGGACCACTGTTCCTGCTTTCCATCCCTGATGTTTAGAACCTTTCTTCTCCATTCTCAAAGCCCATAGCCCATCTCTCTCCGTTTAAACTCTGTCTTTAGTTTGTTTACTCATTTTGTTTTGTGGATGCTCAGAGTCTGCTGGAAAGGCTCAAGTTTTAGTGGTGGTACTCCCTTCCAACTATTTTCTCCCTCTACTGTTTATATTTCTTTTTTTTTAAGATTTATTTTATTTATTTATTTATTTATTTATTAAGTATACAGTGGTCTGCCTGCATATGTCCCTGCAGGCCAGAAGAGGGCAGAATATTTCATTACAGATGGTTGTGACCACCATGTGGTTGCTGGGAATTGAACTCAGGACCTTTGGAAGTGAAGCCAGTGCTCTTAACCTCTGAGCCATCTCTCCAGCCCCCTGTTTATATTTCTTAAGGAACAATTATGACAAAACTCTATTTTAAGATTGGTTCACAGATTGGATAATTTTACCATTTGGATCCAGAAACTTCTTACATCAGCCTCTCTGAGAGTTATGAAAAGAGTCCCCCTAGCACAAACTGGCCTCTGTTCCTTGAGACACATAGGAAGAATCAATCATCCATAGCAGTAAAAAGTGAAGTCAGTAATATATAAGCCATCGTCCTGAAAGATACTATGGATTTATAACACTTAGGTTAAATCCAAGGAGACGAAATGCTTACTATAAATATCACAGAGACAGTTAACTTAGGCCGGTAGACAAGAACATCCTAGGAAAGGAGGTTCAAGGTTCAAGTTAGCAGCTCTGTGCCCTCAGTCAGAGTGGGGTCCTTAGAGAGCTGTGAAGATCTAATGATTCCAGGGATTCTGTTAGGAGAGAAAGACAGTTAAACAGAAAGAAGGGTGGTTCAATGATGTGGTGGTTACTTTGTAGACAGAAGTTGCTGTCCTGCCCAGTCCCACAGCCATTCAGTCCCAAAGAAACACACAGAGGTTTATATTAATTATAAACTGTTTGGCCTGTTAGCTCAGACTTATTATTAGCTAGCTCTTGCAACTTAAATTAACCCATAATTCTCACCTATGTTTAGCCACAGATTGGTACCTATTCTCAGTGGGGCATTCTCATCTTACTTCCTCTGCATCTGGCTGGTGACCATGCCTCTGCCTTTCCTCTTCCCAGAATTCTCCTAGTCTAGCTGCCCTGCCTGTACTTCCTGCCTGGCTACTGGCCAATCAGCATTTTATTAAGCCAACCTGAGTGACAAATATTTACAATGTGCAGAGCATTGTCTCACAGCAGGGACTTGACTAGCAATCTCACTAGCAGTGGGTCACCCCACGCTTCTACAGCATCAGGAGCAGCTAAAGATGCCGTCTTGACTCTCCACTGTGGCTCATCCACTTGGTTTCCATTGGCCATGAAGCCATCTGCACTAACCGTGCACTACTCTGAAACAGAGCTTGCCATGAGAAGAAACGAATGCTCCCTGTTGTGGTCCCCTGAGATTCCAAGACTGCTTCAGTGAGGTAGCTGGCTGACACACAGGAATGCAGAAACTCCAGAAAGAGCTCTGAGTATCCTGAGAGATACAGGCAAGCCTCAATTCACTAAGATTCCATCAAATAACATTTTCATAATCCTCACACTATTTTCCTTCTGTGGTTTTCTGCTGTATGGATGTACCATCATTTGAGTTCATCAACTTCTCTTCAGGCACATGTAGGTAATCCCTAACCATTATGACCAGAGCTGCAGCATCTTTAAATTTTGAGTTACTCTTTCCTTAGGACACATTCTAGACTCGGATAAAGGCTGCCGGAGCTGAGAGTGGTGGTGCCTGCTTACTATAGTCCCGTGCTTGGGAGGAGACGAGAGGATTGTGAGTTTGGGGCTAGCCTGTGCTACACAGCAAGGCTCATCTAGAGTGGTGTCTAGGAACATGGGAACGTGGGACACATCTCATAATTAACCAGACAGTAGTGTCTAGGAACATGGGAACGTGGGACACATCTCATAATTAACCAGACAGTAGTGTCTAGGAACATGGGAACATGGGACACATCTCGTAATTAACCAGACAGTAGTGTCTAGGAACATGGGAACGTGGGACACATCTCATAATTAACCAGACAGTAGTGTCTAGCATTTAATGGACAATGAAAATCATGACGCTCGCAGGGTTCATGAAAGAATACACAAACATCTGTATCATGGATATGTCCACATACAGATGATCTGTAATGACGGCCTCACTTTTACACATGTCACGGTTTTAAAATGACTTCAGGGCACTTCTCAAACATGAATAGAAAAAATTATATGCTAATGTCTTCTCTACCGTGGGAAGTTACCCATGGCCAGTTGTTGGTCCAGCTCTAAATGAAGAAAATTTAAACCCACAAAGAACTGACTAAAACTGCTTTAGTCATTTAAAGAAGCAGCAGCCTGTAATGCCCTCTCTCTCTCTCTCTCTCTGTCTCTGTCTCTGTCTCTCTCTCTGTCTCTCTGTCTCTCTCTGTCTCTCTGTCTGTCTCTCTCTCTGTCTGTCTCTGTCTCTGTCTGTCTGTCTGTCTCTCTCTCTCTCTCTCTCTCTCTCTCTCTCTCTGTGTGTGTGTGTGTGTGTGTGTGTGTGTGTGTGTGTGTGTGTATGTTCCAGGGTCTCATACATCCCGGGCTGAAGACGACTTTGAATTTCTAATCCTCCTGCCTCCATCTCAAGAGTACTAGGAGGGCACACCGTCTGCTACCATGCCCGTTTCTACGGTGCTAAAGATGGAACCCAGGGTCTCACGCATGCTAGAAAGTACTCTACCAACTGAATTACACCCCCAGCCCCACAATTCCTCCTTTAATGACCATATCTTTCAGGAACTAAATGGAAGTTGTGCATAATTGGGCTGGGGAGATAGGTAACTCTACAGTTGCAGCACCTGCCAGGAAAGTTTGGAGGCCAGGGTTTGAATCCCCAGACACCAAAGAAAATTACAGACAGGTGTGGCTGCCCTTAATCCCAGCCTCAGACTGCACAGACCTGGATGCCTCAAAGGAAGCTAGCTAGCAAGATTAGCTGTATCGGCAAAGACTGCGTTTGATTGAGAGACTCTGATGAAGTCTTTAAAGAGACTCCCAAATATTGTTTATAAATGTTTGTTCACATTTAAAGGGGGATATGCTATAGAGATTTGCATTGGTATGGATCTTGGTTTATTGATGCAAATTTAAGGTAAATTTTGTTATATGTATATTTCTGCTCTTGATTAAGGTATTGTGTTTGTGCAGCTCATTTAAAATGTAATGTATAATTAAAAAGCAGGTTAATATAGTCGTCTATAATAATCAAGCTTGTAGTCAAGTTAGTCAGGTTTTCTAGATGTACAAAGATATGTTTCAGATGAATAGTTATTCTTCAAACCTTTCAAAGACTAACAAAATATGGCATTTAAAATGTTTTAAGAACTTTTCATTCCTCGTTTGTATAGTGGTTAGTATAAAAAAAAAAGAACTTTTCATGACAATGAGACACATCTACTCCTGGCAGTACCAATCTACTTCAAGAAGAGATGGGCATCGTAGAGGCTCCTTATGGAGTTTGCTAGCATTCGGGCAAGAAACTGCTCTTGCCTGGACTGCTTGATGCTATGCTGTATGAACTGCACATGCAAGACCCACAGAAAAATGACTGCTGAACTTGCCTAAGGTGAGACAGTCCTTCAGGGTTTCTACTTCATGAAAGAGTCTGCCAGACATTCTGCAGGACACAGAAGAAAAGTGACTGACAAACTGCCAATATAGGTAAAACTGTTCTTAAAATTTCCTGCTTCATGAAAAGTCTGCCGAATACTATGAGCCTGTAGGCTAAAGATGGGTGCCCCAATGTTACAAAAAAAAAAAAAAAAACTTTGGGTGACTGTCCAGGCAGTGAGATGTCTCTGTCAATTATAGAGTTTTGGAATTGCTTACAATGCACTCCCTGTTTACTTAGGTAATAGTATATCCTTCTGGAGTCTTTAATGGAGTTGAAGAATACATAGTTATAGTTTTCCTTAGTTATAATAAAAGGTAGATTAAATATAAAACTTTAGACTCACAAAGATAGGATTGATAAGAGTATTTTCCTTAATTTGCCAAATATAAATAGACTAAGTATTGTAACTGTAATTCTTGGTTGATAACTGTTTTGTTGACTGTAACCTTGCTATGTTAAAGTTAAAACTTTCCTTTTTAATTAGACAGAAAAGAGGAGGTGATGTGGGATTCCCCTCTGTATGCTGTGAATACCATTGGTTAATAAAGAAGCTGCAGAATAAAGTCACGCTGGTAGAGATACAGAGTCAGGAAGATGCCATGTAGCCCCTGGAGGAGAAAGACTCGAGCCACCAGCCAGAACCTTCTCGGTAAACCACAAGCCTCGGGGTAAAATATAAAATAATAGAAATGGATTAATTTAAGATTGTAAGAGTTACCTAGAAATATGCATAAGCTATTGGCCAAACAGTATTGTAATTACAAGAGTTTCTGTGTGATTATTTCGGGTCTGAGCGGCCAGGAAATGAACAAGCAGTACCTCTGCCTACCGTGAAAGAGTAAGAGAAGATCAGCCTCTGGCCTGAATTCACATACATGCAATACACACACCACACGCAGTCACAGACATGTGCAAAAACATGCACACAGACACCTGCATACACATGAAAACTGGAAAAAAAAGAATTGGGCATAATTATCAAAGTTACAATTATATTAAATAAGCATCGTATATGCCATTATTTTTTTAAACAGTACTGAGAATTAAACCAAGTTTGGTGCTCTGTCTCTGAATTATAGCCTCAGCCCCATAATAGTTTTAACCCGGTGAAATCGGCAGCTTTGGCGCATTTACTAAGGCTAGAAGAGGAAGCAGAAGATTCACATGAAGCAGACTTGATATCTCCCTTCAAATACCCTTCATGGTAATAAAAAGTCCCACCAGAAGCCACTGATGTCTCGATTCTTAGTCATTCCTATCTCTGTATCTAGCTGCCTTTCGGTTTGGGCATCTTCGGGATGAGAGCGACTTTAGACTTAAGTCTTCACTATGCTGTTGTGGTGGCCTTTAGAGATTGCGGTGTTGTGGTTCCTTTTCTGGGCTGTTCATTCCTAGATGAGCTTGTCATTTCTTCTGACTCCACCTCTGGTCCTCATGAACACTTCATCAACCATTTTAATATTCCTATGCACCCCTACACTTCATCAACCATTTTAATATTCCTATGCTCTCCTGAAATGGCCTAAGCTGCATAATGGTGAATTTCGTTTTACTGTTTACTATTACATACATACTATTACATACATACCATTAATACATACTATTACATACATACCATTAATACATACTATTACATACATACCATTACATATATACTATTACATACATGCCATTACATACATACTATTACATGCATACTATTACATACATACCATTACATACATACTATTACATGCATACTATTACATACATACCATTACATACATACATATTTTCCATTATCAGAGTGACATGGTCACTGTGCCTTGCTTTCTTTGTCGGGAAACAGGAATGCCACACAAATCTCTCCTCCAGCTTTTAACTTCCTGAAGGTTCAGGGCAGGAGCAGACGTGGAGGCCTGACTCAAAGACTGTCGTTGAGACCTGTACCCAAGGAGGGCTGCTGGATCAGAGAACTCAATGTTCCTGGTCCTCTTTGTCCCTCCAGCAACATCATAGGATTTCATTAAGACGTCTTCAAAATCACAGCAACAGTCCAGGAGGACATTATAGGTAAAAAGAGTAGAGAAGGGATGTAAGACGTTGGCCACAGATTCTTTCACAGAGTATTTCAAGTATGTCCCAGATGGAGCACACAGTGGCCTTGGGACTGATGACTAAGGTAACGCCATCTTCTTCTGACTGTTTTGTGTTTGCTTAGGTAATGCTCAGCCCTCTCCCTACGTCCCCACAACAGTCACATCTGCCTTGACACTGCTGATCCCATCAAGCGAGAACGGAAACCACCATCCAAATTAAAGTCAGTTGTGCAGGCTTTGTTTACTGTGCACAGGACTGGCTCTCCAAAGCGGGATTTGAGAGCACAGTGTGGATCACCTTTTCAGGCCTCCTTTTATAGGGAAAAAGTGTAAACTGGGGATTTCGTAGGTTCTATTTATTATATTTTGGCTTCTCTGTTTTATTTTCTTATTTGCTAGCGTCTTTATTACACAGTGAATTTCTGTGAAATTGGGGGGTCTGTTAAATATTATTTGCCTTAGCTCCACAATTTGAGGATTATTTGCCTTAGCTCCACAATTCGAAGTGACAGGCTTCGTCATATTTCTACACACACTCTCTCTTCCCTCCGTGCCTCCCCCAGCCCCTTTCTCCTCCTGCTGGGCCCTTCCCTTCCTGTCCCACGCTTCTCCTTCCCCCTCCCCTCATCCTCCACCCCCTCTTCTCTTCCAAACTACACACATGCCGTCCCTCTCCATTCCCAGCCCTTACTAAACCCCTACTTGAGACCCCTGTGATCCCCTTTCTAGTTTTATAACCCGTTTTTATTAATTTTGCCTTTATCTTTATTGTGCTGTCCCTGCTTCTTTTTGGGGTTCTGTCCCAATCCTTTCTTGTGTTTGGTCTGTGACAGGGTCTTACTATGTAACCCAGGCTGGCCTCAAACTCATCATTTCCCCAGTCCCTTGAGTGACTGAATAACAGATACACAAACCCCCCTAACCCCCTGTTCTTTTCCATTTTAACCATTTCTAATATAATACTAAATTTCTCTTTCTTTCTTCCTTCCTTCCTTCCTTTCTTTCTTCCTTTCTTTCTTTCTTTTTTTCTTTCTTTCTTTCTTTTTCAAGACAGTGTTTCTCTGTGTAAGTATTGGCTGTCTTGGCCTGACTCCTGGAACTCTTTTTGTAGACCAGGCTAGCCTCAAACTCACTGAGATTCACCTGCCTCTGCCTCCTAAGTACTGGGATTAAAGGCCTGTGCCACCACCATCCAGCTACTTATGATCCCTTACCAGTTTTTTTTTATCTATAAACACTTAAAACTTCGTTACTTTTTAAGGGTTTTAGCCAATCTGTGGGTCCGGCTGAACCTTCCTCATGATCTGAGTCATTCCTTACTAGCCCAGCTCAGTTTCTCTTCCCTCTGGACTGATACTTAGCAGGAAATGAAAATGAATCTCAATGGAGAATCAGTCACAGAAATGAAAGTAAATCCATCCGAAGGAAGCTAGAGTACCGGCAGTTTCCTCTTGCTACATATTATCATTGTATCGGTGTCACATGTGACATAAATAAAAAAGCCAGTGGCTTCCTCAGGGTCCAAAGTGAAAGCTGCCAAAGGCCCTAGAAACAGCGTCCCTGCTGATTATTAGCCCCAAGGTAAAGAGCATCTCTGCTGATATTAGCTCCAAGCTGCTGCTTCTACACTGAGGGTCAACGAGGAGGCTGCAGGCAACCAACAGCTTTGCTTTACAGACCCGACGGGGCTGAAATTTAGTCAAAGCTGGCTTCTCTCTAGAGACAATTAGTCTTTAGCGGTAGGGGTGTGACACGGATCCAGAAAAAAGACATTGCTATCTTCCTGGTGGCTGAGCTCTTGGTAAGGATGGTAGATGTTGTATGTCTTCTGACTTTCCAGGAGTCAAGTATGGCCTTCTTGAACTCGGTGGGGATGTTCCTCTTCACAGCTATAGTTTAAGACAGGGTGGTGGAACTCACTAGAGATTGTCTTCGACTGTACAGTGAGTGCTCCAGGCTGCTGACTGTACAGTGAGTGCTCCAGGCTGTCAACTGTACAGCTTGTGCTCCAGGCTGCCGACTGTACAGCTGTGCTCCAGGCTGCCTACTGTACAGCTGTGCTCCAGGCTGTCAACTGTACAGCTTGTGTTCCAGGCTGCCGACTGTACAGTTGGTGCTCCAGGCTGTCAACTGTACAGCTTGTGTTCCAGGCTGCCGACTGTACAGCTGGTGCTCCAGGCTGTCTCCTCAAACTTCTTACCTGCTTCCAGGAAAATGTAACAGTATTGGTATAACGTAACACACAGTTAATGTCAAAATGAAACACCACTCCTGGTTGGTTTTTTTCTCAAGTCAGAATTATCTGAGGAGAGGCTTCTCAGTTGAGAAAATACTTCCGCTAAATTGCCTATAAGGAAGCCCATAAGGCATTTTATGATTGATCGATGTGGGAGGGCCCAACTCACTAGGGACAGTGCCACCCTGGGCATGTCACAGGCAGAACAAGCTGTGAGGACCATGCCAGTAAGCAGCTCTCCTTCATGGCTTCTGCTTCAGTTCCTGCCTCCAAGCTCCTGCCTCGGTTTCTCTTCATGAAGAGACCACAACTCTAAAATGAAATAAGCCCTTTCCTCCCCAAGTTACTTTCGGTTACCAACACAAGGCAAACTAAACTAACACAGCCACCTAAGGTAGACTAGAGCAAGGGCTCTGCCCAGAAGGAACAGGGTAACTGTGTCTGTGCCTCCTGCTCACACACAGTGCTTGGGTGGAACCTTTCCTTTCTTCCTAGAGCAGCACCCGTGGGAAGGGGTGGGAAGAGGAGCGCAGCCATGGTCCCTAAGTTGTAATCATATTCTAGCCCACGGGACCGCTCACCCTCAGACCCAAGTCTTTCTCCCTCGGTGGTAGAACCATCAGTAACACACCCCAGGCTCCTCTCCTGTCAACACCAGCTGCCAAATAGACAGATGAGATTAGCAGTCTGTGAGAACAAGAGCTACCTACATCTTTCTTCTTCCATTGGTTATGACAATCGTTTCAGCTCGGACATCTCTCACGGAGAGGCTATTTCCTAACCGTAAGAACTTCGATGCCCCTCTCCTTCAAGCCACTGGGTTTGAGTGATTTCTCTCTCATACTCATATAGACAGACTTCTTTCTCCTTTCCGTGGCTGGACAATTGTTGTTTAGTCAAGGCTTCTGAGATGAGACCTAACTGGGGGATCAACCACTCAGGTTCTCTTTATTTCCCACCAGATTTGGGTGAAAGTCAAACATTTAAAAAACAACAAAAAACGAAAATCAAACACACACAAAAAAGAAACCAACCTCTGTGGGGTGTTTAGAGGAAATAGTGAAGATACCAGAAAGGGCATTTGCTTCTGTTGCTCAACTGAATCACACGTTTCCCCATTTCCAGGTCCTTCTCTTTTTCATAAATTTCTTCATGATGTGGTTTGAGAAGACACCCTGGCCTCTTTTTCAGAATATGAAGATCACTCTTTGCTGTGTTTGCACAGAGCTTGGGCCCACGTACACACACGTGTGTGTATGTGTGTATGCATGTGCGTGCGTGTGCACGCATGTGCGTGCGTGTATGTGTGTGAAGGGTGCATTTGTTACACACTCAGCATTTTTCACTTCCATCGTGCAGTCCACACGTTCAAAGAGGAAGAGTCACTGTCCTGATTCATTCGTGTGTTGCTTCAACAAGGACGCTCATATGATGTCATGGGCATGCTTGGTGGTGGTGAACCCAAGAGTAAGCACGGAGCTGATCACCAGCACTTCCTTCAGTCTGTGGCAAGCCAGAGGACGCTCTGGATCTACAACTCAAATATTAGCAGTTTCGGGCTAATATAACGTGTGTACAAATGTTTACTTGTTGATTTGTACTTGAAAACACGGCCTCTAGACTAAAATACATTAAGTGTAGCTTTAGAGACCCGGCTGTCCTCCAACTCACGGACATCTGCCTGACTCTGCCTCCCGAGTGCTGGGATTAAAGGCATGGTGTGCACCACCACCCAGCGATTCCATTATTTTAATAGGAAAAATTAACTTAATAACCTATGTAAATAAAACAGATTAAATAGACTAAATTCATATAATAAATAAAAGTTAAATAGGTATTTTTTTCATTATAGAAAGATTTCTTACCAAGGAAGAAAAAAGGATTTTGTCTAGACCATGGTCAGTGGGGGAGAGAATAGAGACTCCGTGTCCACAGGTATTTGTCTCATGTTTAAACATGATCAACATCTTCCTTCTCCCTAAGACTTTCTTCAAATAAAAACCTGACGCAAGAAGGCTCTCTAGGACCCTGAGACAATGATCATGCGTGACAGACTGAGACTCGAAGACAAGATGGCCTTGTATGCAAAGCACTTTGTTCAGAACTCATCTAAGCATGGCTCAGGCTATAACCCCAGCATTTGGGAGACAGAGGCAGGAAGATCAGGAGTTCGAGGCCAGCCTGGACTTCTCGAGGCTCTGCATGTGCATATATTTTAACACATATATTTTGTTTATTTTGGTGTGAAAATCATCATGTTAAACATAAAGAATCACCCAAAAGTGTATAACTTCTCAGCGCCCATTATTAATTGAGCAGTCATGTGACGGGGGCAACTACTAGAAGTTAGTGCTCGTTCCAGACATACTACAGACATTTTACAGGAGTTCCCAGGCCCATTGTCCGTTAACAGAAGAGGCCTGAGACCTAGAAACAGAAACTGGTCGAACCCAAGATTTGAACTGTATCTCTCTGAAGCAGTGGTTCCCAGCCTCCCTAAAGCTGCGACTCTTTAACACAGTTCCCCATGTTGTGCTGACCCCCAGACATAAGATTATTTTTGTTGCTACGTCGTAACTGTAATTTCATTGCTGTGATGACTCACAATGTAAATATGTGTTTTCTAATGGTCTTGGGGGTCGCGACCTATACGTTGAGAACGGCTCCCCTAGAAAAATCCGTTTAGTATATTTTGAGTTTTCAAAAAATATTACCCACACTAAATTAAAAAGAGCTAACTACTTTTAGTTTCAAGAGCTTACAGGTCAGAAAGGAATTGAGGCAGGCTATTATTTCAGTTTGCCATAATTCATTTTTCAGTTTGATAATTCCATTGCTAGAGGCCCTCAGTTAACTCCTGGGTAAGTAGATCAGAGAATTTCCTCCCGCTTAGGATGTGAGGATCAAATCATTTCAGCTGCTCCTCACTGCCATTGTTCCAAGTCTCAAGGAAACATCTTCACGGTTTATTTTCCAGCGGATGCAATTCACCATCTAAGGGTTCTTCCTACGCTGGTAGCTCAAACTCAGCTTGCCTTCAACATTACGGGATTAAACAATGTCCGTATATATTTTTAACGTCTGATCCCTGAAGGCAGCCTGCTACTTAAAGACAAGGATGCAAGGAGCTGGAGAGATGACTTGGGGTTCAGAGCACATCCTGCTATTGCAGAGGGCCCAGGTTCTGTTCCCAGTACCCACATTGGGCAGCACACAACCACCTGGGACTCCAGAGGGACCTGATGCCTCTGTGCTCCGCGGGCACCTGCACTCATGTGTAGATGCCCACACAGACCTACACATAATTAAAAATAAAATTAATTATTTCTTAAAGATTTATATACTTGTAATCTCAGCACTCAAAAAACAGGATGATGGAGGGACCAAGAGTGTGGGCTACATAGCAAGAAACAGGCCAACAGGGAGCAATCACAGTGACCATTGCCAGAGCCAGCATTAACTTACCCATGAATCTGTAGTGTAGGCGCCAGGAGGGCTGGGGTGCCCCAACATCAGCATCTTAATATGTCTTAGCTGAATTATTTCTTACAGTTAGAATATCTACAGATATTCGTTACACAATCCCTGGATTATGACATGGTCCAGCCATACCCCCAGAGCATCGGGAGGGTATGATGGTGGAGAATTACTCTGTTCATTAGAGTCCTTGAGTAAGCCGTCTTCCCCTGCTTTTGCGCAAGCTCCGGAGTCGCTTTGACAGCAGGGCCAATGTCCTGTGCTGGCCCAGCTCCCACCCTGCTCTGGGGAAGATGAGCACCTGCTGAGAAGCCTCGCGTTCACTTGGTTTATTTTCTGCAGCACAAAATCAGAGATAATAAACACCGAGGGGCTAGGAATTGATTCTCAATATGTCAGGAGTATGGAAAATTTCAGAAAAGCCATAAGATATGGCACCTAAAATTGCTCGGGAAACATTAAGGATCTGGAAGACTTTTGCCTAGAAAGAGGATTTCTTAGCGTCAGCATTCAGGATTCTAAGAGGCTCATGAACCACACGTGATACCAGTCAATTAGAAGGGTAAGAACCACAGTTGGCTTTAAAAGTGGGGGAGGACCGGCATCAGGAGCTGCTTCCAGGGTGGCAACGGTGGGGGGCTGGTGGTGAGGTGGGGGCCACTCATCCGCCCCTCACCAACCACATGGGGGGTGACAGCTGACTGCTTGCTTGGAAGCTGGTTTAGAAAGGCCTGGTCCCGTGGGAGCCATAAGCTCTTAAAGGGACTTGGCAGAGCAGCTTCTAATGCCCACAGAGGTGCATGCAGCTTCCCTGCATCTCATACCCAGAAACTCTGAACGTACCCTCTCACCAGGGCGCGGGCCTGTTCCCCTGAGCCAGGTGCAATCCATCAGTCAGGAGGTAAGGTGTCCATGAATAAAAACTGGTGATAAACTAGATTGCTTCCATCTTAGACTTGAAAGCCATATTACTTCAGGTGAAGACCAGCCAGGCTAGTGCCTGTTTGTGATTAGACCTCTGTTTCTCAAGAATTGGGCCATACCCCATCTGTAACTTTAACTATGAACGGTTCTGTTCTGCCGTTACAGGGAATGGCAACCATGCCTTTGTTTCAAAAAGTTATTATAACCATCTTGCAAGCCTACCTTTGTTTCAAAGGGTTATGTGACTACCCTGCAATCGTGTCTTTGTTTTAGGAGGCTATTCTGATCAACTTGTTATTTTTATGTTCTGCTCCTGTAACCCTACCTATTTTGCCCAAATTTTCCATTTAGAAGGCCCCTACCCCTGAGCTGTAAAAACCCTTGTCTCCCTCACATCCAATGCTGACCTCTTGAACCCCATCTTAGGGAGAGGTAGCTCATGTACACAAATAAAAAGCTTGCTTTAATCAATTGCTTGCTTTATAATTAATTACAATTAATAACTTTCTTTAATTAATTTGACCACAGTGATTTGGGTCAGTGGTCTTTCTCCTCCAGTCTTTGGGATTGATACTGTACAAGTCAAAGGTCTGGTTATCATGCAGAGAAATGAAAGGGCTTTGTTAACACTGCACACACACATTATTGGGAACAATAAAAAGCAGATTTAGAGGGTCAAATAGTGTTGTAAAGAGCGCAGCAGGCTGCGTCCAGCAGCCCAGCTAGCTGGCATCCAAAATAATTACATGGAAATTGTATTCACTGCCTGGCCCATTAGTTCTAACCTCTTATTGGCTAACTCTCACATATTAATTTAACCCATCTCCATTAATGTGTATTGCCACTTGACTGTGGCTTACCGGCATGAGTCTAACTAGCGTCTGCCTCAGAGAGGAAAGCCATGGCGTCTGCCACACTTCCCTTCTTCCCAGCATTCTGTTCTGTCTACTCCGCCCACATAAAGGCTGCCCTATCAAAAGACCAAGGCAGTCTCTTTATTCAACCAATGAAAGCAGCACACAAAGAGAAGAAGGACCTCCTACACCAAAATAGAAATTACTAAATGAGCACAATCCCATAGAACCTAGACAACAAAGAGGACCCTAAGAGAGATATACATGGAGCTAATGTACATGGGAAGTAGAAAAAGACAAGCTCTCCTGAGTAAATTGGGAGCATGGGGACCATGAGAGAGGGTAGAAGGGGAGGGGAGAGGAAGGGAGAGGAGTGAAGAAAAATATATAACTCAATAGAAACAACTTTTAAAAAAGAAATTACTAAATGAAATAAAAGTAATAAAATCAACAACTCAGTGGAAGAGTTTAACAAAAGAGCAATCACTCCTGAGAGTCAGTGGAGTGGAGGATAAAGAGATCCAAGGTGCAAAGAGCAAAGCAGAAGACACGGCCAAGCACACTCTGAGAAGTAGCCAATGGGGTGAGAAGGGGGAGAGAACAGAGGTGTGTTTAAGACGTGCTTCTCGGCTTTTCAGCCATGAGAGTATATGTCGGACGACAAGATCATTGCAAGCTTGGCCATCTGAGTTCAGTCCTCAGAACCCATGGGAAAGCTGAAGGAGAGACCTGAGCTCACAGAGTTGTCTGCCCTCTTACCTCTGCAAGTGCACACGCACACACATGCACACGCATGTGCGAGTGTTAGAGCAAATTTAAAAATTAATGAAAATATAAGTCAACAGATTTTACAAACAAGGTAAATAGAGGTAAACAGATAAATAGAGAGAAATTCATGACTCTGCCCACCACAGTAAAACCTTGTAAAATCAAAGACAAAGAAAAAAAATAGTGAGGAGGGCAGGCAGGAAAAAAAAAGGAATCTATTTCAATCAGTAGCAGGTAGAGAACCACTGACTTCTGAAAGGCAAAAATCAAACGCAAGTGTCTTCAACGTGCTGAAAGGAAGTAAGTGCCTCTGAGGATTCTGTGTACAGTAAAGGCAGGCTTCGGTGATCAATGCAAATTAATGATACTTTGATGGAGCTTGGGGAAGACCTGAGACAATTCTTCACCAGCAGACAACAGATCAACATGAAGAAAAAACCTCAATGAATGCTACTTCTCACACAAAAATAATGGAGGGTGAGGGTGGTCTCAAATGGAAAGATAGAGCCAGAATGAGTGAGGGGCAAGAGAGAAGCAAGTCCATGAGGAGAAATCTGAGTGGTGTCGTAACTTTGTTAGGGTTACTAATGCTGCGATGCAACACCATGACCCAGGGAAAGCTGGGGAGGAAAGGGTTTATTTACTTACACTTCAGTATCAGTTTGTCATCAAAGGAAGTCAGGACAAGCACTCAAGCAGGGCAGGAACCCAGAGTCAGGAACTGATGCAGAGACCATGGAGGAGTGCTGCTTCCTGGCTTATTCTTCACGGCTTGCTCAGCCTCTTTTCTTATATAACCCAGGACCACCAGCCCAGGAGTGACACTGCCCACAATGGGCTGGGCCCACCCCTTCAATCACTAAGAAAATGTTCTACAGGTCTTCCTACAGCCAGATCTTATGGAGACATTTTTCTTTTTTTGGTTTTTAGAGACAGAGTTTCACTGTAGCTTTGGAACCTGACCTGGAACTAGCTCTTGTAGACCAGGCTGGCCTCAAACTCAGAGATCTACCTGCCTCTGCCCTCCAAGTGCTGGGATTAAAGGTGTATGCCATCACTGCCCAGCTCAGAGACATTTTTCTTAATTGAGGTTCCCTCCTCTCAGATGACTCTAGCTTGTGTCAAGCTGACATAAAACTATCAGCACATATTAACTGTGTAAAAATGTGTGAATACTTTTCCGGTGTCTGTTAGCTTTTCCTGAGGTAAACAACTAGGAGGGAAGAAAAGAATATTTTGCCTCAGGGTTCGAGAGGCTTCCATCTGTAGTCACTTAGTCTTGCTGCTTTGGACCTGTGTTGTGGAATAGAGTATTTGTTTGACTATGTAAAGATATGTTGCTGTTTTACCTTGCCTGCCTAAGGCACCTGATTGGTCTAATAAAAAACTGAATGGCCAATAGTTAGGCAGAGGAATAAGTTGTGTGTTGTCGTTTAGACAGCCTGAACTCTCAGTCCTCTTCTTCTGCCGTCCAAGTGGTAGGATTACAGGTATGTGCCATTATTCCCCCAAGAGCCCAAGTTTTTAACCGCCTGGCGAAAACCATGAGAAAGATCCCCTGACGGCATCACTTCTGGTGCAAAGATGGATGACGGTGCACGGGTGAGCTTATTGTCATGGTGACAGTACCCAAGAGACACAGTTTGGAGGAGGCCGTGTTTCGTTGGGCTCACAGTGTCAGTCCATGGCCCGCTAGAGGACTTAGTGCTGTGGCCTAACACGAGGCTCAGCGTCATTGTGGGTACTGTGCGGTGAGGCAGACAGGAAGCAAAGAGGAGGGGTAAATGCTAAGAGGCTCCTTCAGAACACAGCCCGGTACCTTCTTCCGGTTAGGCCCCATCTTCTAAACATTTCAACACCACCCAAAGTAGTGTCACCATCAGGGAACCAAGGCTAAGACACCTGAGCTGGGGGCGGGGAGGGTATTTCATATCCAAACCACAACATGTCCAAACACTTAGGCTTCGGACGCTCACGGCTCTCCTGCTCATCTGTCTCCTCCCTCCCACTGTATACCAAATGCTCATCTATATGGATTCTTTATGCAAACTACCTCCCTCTTCACGGAGCCAGCAGTATCCAGAGGCAGTGGAACCTCTAAGAGGCAGTTCTTAGTGACAGGTTTTCAGGGCACTGGGGCATGCCTTTGAGTGGGATAGTGGAGCCCCAGAAACTTCCTCTTTATCTTTTCCTGGTTGTGTGGTAAAGGATTTTGTTCCATAGATGCACAGACCATGATATCTGGCCTCACCACAGGTCCGAAAGCAACAACCAATCAAAAATGAACTAAAATTTCTGTGCTGGTTTCTTTGTCAACCTGACACAAGCTAGAGTTATTTGGGAAGAGGGAACCATGAGTGAGAAAATGCTTCCACAGCATTGCCCGTAGGAAATTCTGTGGGGCATCTTCCTGATTACTGATGGATGCTGGAGGGCCCAATCACTCCGGGACAAGTGCTCCTGGGCTATATACGAAAGCAGGCTGAGCAAGCCAGTCAGCAGCATCCTTCCCTGATCTACTTCAGGCCCTGCCTCCGGGTTCCTGCCCTGACTTCCCTTCATGAAGGACTATATGCTGCAAAATAAAATAAACCCTCTTCTCCCCAGGTTTCTTTTAGTCACAGTGTCTATCACAGCAATAGGCACCTAAGACAACTTCTAAAACAATGAGTTAAAGTAACACAGATTCTTTTTTTTTTAAGTCCACCCTATTGTTTGTCTTTTTTTAAAAAAAAAAACTTATTTATTATACAGTGGTCTGTGTGCATGCAGAGGGCACCAGATCTCATTACAGATGGTTGCGAACCACCATGTGGTTGCTGGGAACTGAACTCAGGACTTTTGAAAAAGTAGGCAGGGCTCTTAACCACTGAGCCATCTCTCCAATGTATAACACAGCTTCCTTATGTTGAACTTTCTTCTGTGTTTGTTAGTGTTGGAAGCCGAGTAACAGACACTGTATCAATAGATAATAGTTTTGTTTTGACTATAGATGTGTCCATATTTCTATTGCAAAACAGTCACTTGGGATACAGTGTTGCAAATGGAGCAGAATAGGTGAGACTGACTGTAAGGAAGCCAGTGTTTGAGCCGTTTATATTTAATGGATTTAAGAAGTAGTGTATGAAGGATGCAGTTGATGATGAGTCTGGAGAGTCCAGCAAATCCAAACAACTAAGCTGGAAACAAAGTGTAGTGCTGAGAGACTGCGAGTGTTTATCTAAGGGAAATGTCAAATTCTGGGTCAGGCAGTAAGATGAATGTTAATGAGGGCACATGGACCAGGCAGGGATAGGGACAGACTTCTGTGATGGACTGAAACTCAGAACAGCGCGCTGCTCATAGGGAGCTCACTGTGCTGACGTGGAGGGTGGCATGGGCTACCGACCTTGGATTCACTGGAGTGTGGCAGTGCAGAATTTGTCACTATGTATGCATCTGAGGCTTTCTGGGAGTTAGGAGTTGAGAGGAGGAAGTGCAAGTTTGCAGGTTGGGAAATAAATGCACGTGGCCCTCAGACAGCATGCTTGCCAAAGCTGTCTGTGTCTTCGCGGTTGGGCAAAGGGCAGCTAGACGCAATCACTCTGCAAGGTCAGTATGGAGCTGAGGTTTCTTGCAGATCTCAGGTTTGTGATTTAATCTGCACCCGAGTCCAGAACCTGAGGCCTGTGTTTGTCAAAAACAGAAGCACAATTGTCAGAATGACTCTTGTCTTTTAAAAAGTTAGGAGGACTCCTGGGCTCAACCCCCAGGGCAGCTGTTCTGTTCTGTTTTGTTCCCTCCTGAAGGACTGGAGAGACAGATCTCTCCAACGTCTAAACTCTGCCAAAACAAAAATAAAGCGAAAGCACATCCTGTAGTTACAATAATTAGGAGACTGATCACATCAACAAACGTCACATAACATGATCAACTACCAAAACTAACTCTGCAACCCAAAATTTGATTATGCCCGTCTGCCCCTATTGTTCCTTTAATTTTAATTTTTCTCATTTCTTCCTTGGTTAGACTAGGTCCCCACAGACTGGTCACCTAAGA
Source organism: Microtus oregoni (assembly GCF_018167655.1). Classification (NCBI taxonomy): domain Eukaryota; kingdom Metazoa; phylum Chordata; class Mammalia; order Rodentia; family Cricetidae; genus Microtus; species Microtus oregoni. Next base: position 59,173,576 of record NW_024543066.1, read on the forward strand.
AACACAGAAACAAACACCAAGGCAACCATCTGAAATTAAAAATTGAAGATTAGGGATCAGAACTAAGAGATGCATGCAGCCTAAAAGCTATTTTTTCGGGTAGAGTTGGGTCAGGCAAAACAGACAGGGTTTCTTCTAGTACAATGTTTGTATAAAAGCAACTGTTTTGGATGCATTGGCTACTTTTCAATCAATGCTGAGACCAAATCAAAGCACGCACCTTTGTTGAAACACTAGGTCTTTCCACCCTTCAAAACTCAGTGTACAGGGAGCATTGGTGGTTCAGTGGTAGAATTCTCGCCTCCCACGCGGGAGACCCGGGTTCGATTCCCGGCCAATGCAAGATTTTCGAAATTCTGTTTTACATTTCTAGCTCATTAGTAGAAACAGCACACAGTGTCTGAAATTCTATTATACCGTCCATTACAATTCGCAGTCTTGCCGTTCTCCGACCGCACCAGAGTTAAACACTGAAAATGGTGGAGCTACGATACTGCGTGTCGGTGCCTAAGATGACTGTTTCTGTTACAGAACCTTAGAAACCTCAAAAGCCAGCAGGTCCCCAATTCCGGCTGGACCTTAGGCTGACCACTGGGTGCGGTTCCCTATAGAGAAAGGAGAGCTGCTGGAGGGGGTAGGCCCTGGGTCAATCCATTGATCCCAGAAAAGCGTGAATGGGGGACGGGCGAGGATGGGGGACGACTCAACCAGAAGACCCGGGTGCGTATCCTGAGTTTAGGAATCCAGTTTGTCACCACCGCTAGCGGCTGTGCTCTCCGGGTGTTCCACAGGCCCTTCAGAGTTCGAAGGAGGAAGCAGTCCATATCCCTGGCAATGTGTGTCAACAGAATCAGCCCCAAAAGCTATTCTTTTAATAATAAATAAATAAATAAATAATAAGAACTGTACTTTTAATAAGAAAAAAAAACAAGTTTGGTTTTGTTTCTTAGCACTTGAGGAGGCTTCGGGAAAAGTGTACAACAGAAAATCTGTGTGGGCACAGGTGAGGTGGCTCAGCAGACAAAAGAGCTTGCTGCTAAGTGTTGATGACCTGAGTTCGATCCCAGGAACCCATGAACAAGGCCAGAACTGACCTCTGCCCTCATGTGCCCCCAAATAAACACACACAACAAATTAGATAAAACTTTTTTTATTTTAGAAAAGTAGTGTGAATGCCACTGTGGTGCAAAGATGATGATTCTCCAAATTCTCTCTTATCCAAGAATAGCTTAATCTAAGTTTTTTTTTTAAAGAGGGGTTTTAGACAATAATCCTTCTATTTATTTATTTAGACACAGGCTAGCAGTGAACTCAGTCTCCACTCCCCAAGTGCTGACATTCCTCAATGTTCAGTCAATCTCAATCTCTCTCTCTCTCTCTCTCTTTTTATTTTTCAAGACAGGGTTTCTTTCTGTGTAGGCTTGGCTGTCCCAGAACTCACTCAGTAGTCCAGGCGGTCTTCCAACTCAAGGCTCAATATTTCTCTTTTTAACAATGTATTACAGCTGGTGGTGGTGGCACTCACCTTTAATCCCAGCATCCAGGAGGCAGAGGCAGGTGGATCTCTGTGAGTCGGAGGCCAGCCTGGTCTACAAAGTAAGTGAGTTGCAGGATAGCCAGAGCTGTTACACAGAAAAAAAAACTGTCTCAATAAAACAAAACAAAATAAAATAAAATAATGTATGTACTTCTTTGCATTCAAGTTTCTTTCTTCTGCTAGTATGCCTTTGTGGGTTTTTAATGGCCATACTGTGCTGAAAATATCAGAGTTGTTTTTTTTTTTTTTTTTTTTGGTTTTTCGAGACAGGGTTTCTCTGTGGTTTTGGAGCCTGTCCTGGAACTAGCTCTTGTAGATCAGGCTGGTCTCGAACTCACAGAGATCCGCCTGCCTCTGCCTCCCGAGTGCTGGGATTAAAGGCATGCGCCACCACCGCCCCGCTTATATCAGAGTTTTGTTATTGTTTTGAGATTTGGCTTTTTTGTTTTCTTTTGTTTGAACTTGTTTGGAAATCTCTGAATAGAGACTGTCACGTGCTGCATAGCTTCTTGGTTGGTTGGTGTTTGTTTGCTTCTAACACTTTGCTCTGCACAGGGAGCAGGCTTCCAGGAGACTAACCCGGGAGAGCTTTACTGGTCAGTTCTTGTCAACTTTTCACCAGCTAAAGTCATCCAGGAAGAGGGAGCCCCTGTTGAGACACTGCCTCCATCAGATTGACCGATAGGCAAGTCTGTGGATGTTTCTGGATTAATGATTGAGGTGGGGAGATCAGATTTCTGTGAGCAATGTCACCCCTGGACAGGTGGCTCTGGTGGTAAGTAAGAAAGCAGGCTGGGGAGAGATGGAGGAGGGTGCGAGTCCCACAGTGTGTCCTCAAGCAAAGGCACCGGGAAGCCATAGTCAGCCTCCCCGGAAATCAGATGCCCCCAAAGGCTGCTGAGCTGAAATCTTGCCTCCCAGGCCTGACTTCCCAGGCAGATGGTCACAGCTGGGCAGCACCTGAACTTGAGACCTCCAGTGAGAAATTAAGTCACGTAGTCAATAACTTTGGTTCCCACAGTTTAACCTCCGCTTCATCCCCTGAGCTACGGTAGAAGCTACTTTCCTGCAGTTATCTTCCACTTGGCAGGACGTGCAGTCAGGAAAGGAGTCTTTCATATAGATCACATTTGGGACCTTCGAAGATAAAGGGTCGTCCAAGCTCAGAGGATTGCCTTTGTTTGTGTGTGTATATGAACTGGAAACTTTACAGAATTAGAGGAGAACAGAAGGGGAGGAGATCAGCAGGGGAAGAATAAAGAAACTGATGCAGAGAAGTACGGAGGGGAGAGAGTTCATTCCACCCTCAGATCTAAGTCCCGTGCTCGCTGTGAGTCTTCTGAACCCTGAAGGGAGGAACAGTGAGGCTGGCACTCAGAGATCCCGGATAGAGAGGGATTGAAAGCTCGAGTCTAGCTTCAATTATAGAGAGAACCCCTGTCTAAACCAGAAAGAAAAGGGCAGGGAACGCACCCTTTTAACCAGTACTGGGGAGGAGGGACAGGCGGATCTTTAGGGTCTGAAGATCCAGCTCCCAAGCTTCTACCCAGGGTGACTCAGAGAAGGCGTCTCAGGAGTGAGAGATTTCTGTAATAACCTCACACAGGAGCTGAGGTCATTCTATTATTCTGTGGCTCTAATTCCCTTGTTCTAATTGTCCCTGATTCTCTTTAGTTCCGGTTTTCTCTGTCCTAAATCATTGGTTCTGATTTCCCCTGCTTCCTTGTTCACCTAGCTTAAGTAGACTTTTTGCAGGAGGCTTGAGGCAACAAGGAAAAAAATGACGAGTTATATCTCACTGGTCACGGTGCGTTCCCTGGGTAAACGATAAGGACAGAGCCATTTACCATGGCAACGTGAGGGTTCAAGGTTTCTGGTGTAAGACTGTGACCAGAGGCTGAGGCCATATCGCTCAGTGAGACAAGCTGGGAGACAGATTTTTATCAACCAGACTTGGCAAGTGAAGAATTTTTTAGGTTGCTTTGTGGTAATAACCTTGGTTAGACATCTGCAACTCCTTGTGCATATCTGTAAAGTTTTAAACTTATGATCCATTTACAGAAGCATTCAGTCTAGTTTGAACTTGCTCTGAGGTAAAAATGAGCTGATTGTGTGTCGCTCTTCTTAGATTAGGGAGAAATTGCTGTTTTCTTGTGTTAGTCTAAGTAAAGGGAACAAAACATGCTTTTAAATGTCTTACAGTCCTTGTGGGACAATAGATCTAGTTATGAAGCAAATCCTAATACGTTTTCTACGTGTCAAAATTATACAATTATACAGTTTAATGAGAAGTCATCTTCCTGACCACCCTCTGATCTGTGCCCATAAGATTAAGATGCAATCACAAGATTATATATATGTGTATATATATATATATATATACACACATATATACATCATATAAAATTGCACACTACCGTGCAGGTATTAAAGAGACACCATAGCTGCTTTAGCAAATGTGTAACTGCAGACAGGAGCACAGTTTCTAGAGTCGGTGATCCCATAGGTCCTGCCTGGACAGGATTCTCCTCCATCAGAGAATCATTCCTCAGTGGGTTGATATCTGGATTCTAGTTGTCGGCTGCTGTAACTCTCATGGCCTCTGACACCAACCTCTGACTTTAAGACCAGCCTGGTCTACACAGTAAGTTCCGGACCAGCCTCACTTACTTAGTGAGCTCTGCCAAATAAAAAACAAGAACCTGGGCTGGAGAGATGGCTCAGAGGTTAAGAGCATTGACTGCTCTTCCAGAGGTCCTGAGTTCAATTCTCAGCAACCACATGGTGACTCACAACCACCTGTACTGAGATATGGCGCCCTCCTCTGGCGTACCGGCATGCATCGAGGCAGAATGTTGTATACATAATAAATAATTAAAAAAAAAAAAAAAGAACCTTTGCCCCTTGACCTGCAGCCACCCACCGAGGCAAGCAGCCCTCCATCTATACAACTCAGACACCTCAGCAGAGTTCTGTTGTTATAAGTAGTCTGAACATTGTCCATTTGTACATTTAGTTTCTTAAGAGGACGGACTCATAGTCAAAATAATCCTGAGCGAAAAGAGCAGTTCTGGAGAGATTACCATTCCAGATCTTAGAAATATGGCGGAGCCATGGTAATAAAGACAGCGTGGAAGCGGCACAAAACCAGACGTGTGGACCAGTGGGAAAAAGTCAAGATCCAAACATGACTACTAATGACTTCAGTCATCTAATGCTTGACAGTGATGCCAAAGCCATATGCTGGGGAAAAGACCGCCAACAAATGGTGCTGGGGAAACTGCATGTCCACCCTGCAGATTTCTGAACTGACATCAGGCAGGACAATGCACTTGCTAGACGTCCTTTGAAAACAAGAGGATGCTTTGCCCTCACACTCCAAAAGTACTTCCTTGGTCGGGCATCATGGTCTTCACATTTGTCTTCTGAGAAAAGGTTCCATTAGTACCATATAAAAAGCTGATCTTTGTCCAGTAAGGGAACAGCAGACATTAGCAGATACTCCCCTCCCCAGAGAAGCTGAATCCCTGGCTGCTCTCCATTGTATGTCTGTGCTCCCCTTGACCCTGATTGTTCACACCAAATGCAGGAGAACAGAATTAGACCTCTGTCTGCCACCTTTCACCAAAACTAACCCTAAACTCACTATTAATGAGATAGTGAACTGGTCTCACCACTCTGAAACCGGGGCAGAGATTCTCAAACAGTTAAAAATAAGTCTACCATATCATAGGGCCGAGCTGTCTCACCCTTAACAGATTCCCAAAGGACTTGGCATCCTCCTCTACAGCCAACTCAGCATGTTCCTCAGCGCTCTCTCTACTCCCAACAACCCCAGTGTCCTTCGACCAATGGATGGAAAATGACAATGTGCTGCATACGCATGATGGAATAAAACTCCGCTGTAAAGAAACATGGAACCGTGAACTTCGCAGGTAGATCAAACTTCAAAAGAGCCTATAGAATGAGGCAACCCAGACCCAGAAAGACAAAAGTTGTGTGTTCTCTCTCTTCTGAGACTCACAACCCCAAATCCTCAGATGTGAGTAAAATCCTGGAGTAACTGCAGAAACCAGGGAGGTAAAGGGACCATTGCCAGGGTTGGGGGATGGGGGAGCAAGAGAGAGGGAATAGCAGGACACAATGATGGGGGGGGGGACAGAAAATGCAAGAGATGATAATTAGGGAGCAGGAGGGAGATAAACTCAGAAGGAAAGAGGAAGCAGAACAACAGGAAGGGAGTATCAAAAGGTCATAAGAAATCATTAACTAGCCGGGCGGTGGTGGCACACTCCTTTCCTCCCAGCACTCGGGAGGCAGAGGCAGGCGGATCTCTGAGAGTTCGAGGCCAGCCTGGTCTACAAGAGCTAGTTCCGGGACAGGCACCAAAAGCTACAGAGAAACCCTGTCTCGAAAAACCAAAAAAAAAAAAAAAAATCATTAACTAGCTACCCCAAAACAAAACAAAATAAAACAAAAAAACCCTCTCCTCTGTGTGCGTGTCTTCTGGTGTGTGTGTCTGTCTGCCTGTGTGTGTGTGTGTGTTTGTGTCTGTATGTGTCTTCTGTTTATGTGTTTGTGTGTGTGTCTGTGTGTCCCTGTGTGTGTGTTTGTGTGTGTCTGTATGTGTTCAAATGAAATTTTTCCCATCTGGTCTGACAATGATCCCTCCAAGAGTCAGAGACCTCCTAACAAAACAAGAAAACAAGAAGGAGTCACCCCCAGAGACCATCTCACACACCACAGTCAATGCAAAAGCATGAGGATTTTATTAATTCTGTCATGACAGGGTCCCCCAGCATTCGGGAAGCCGAGGGACCTCAAATAGCTAGCTGGTACAGTCTACTTTTAAAGGGGCCACAGAAGCAAGGGGGGTTGTTCTTTGACTATTCTGATTGGCTTATTCGAAAGGGCTATTACCAATAATTGACTGGAGAGCTGTTGCCAGATCAGATGAGGTAAGAGGTCATTTTGACCCCATTTCCCAGGGGACCGAACCAAAACATACGTATATGGGTAATTATTCAGGAACTGAGTACGTGTGAGTGTAGCTGTTTGGTCCTTGGTTCCCAGGGGAGGAGGGGAAGCACTATGGCACAGAGGCTGAGAGGATTCAGAATTGTCAAAAATGGCTTCAGGGTTGTCTTAAAGTCTTACAACCACTAGCTATGAGAAGCCCTCTTTTGAGTTGTTGCTTAGAGTCACCTCTCTCAAAAACATCACAGGTGATTGCAATTATTCTTGGTTGTCCCCTGGAGGTAGAAGGAAAGTCCCCACCGCTGAAGATACTGTGTACTTCAGACACAGGGCCCAGAGGACCCTGAGCTGGAACTAACCTGAGAGCCCTCTCCCTAAGGAGTTGTTTCCACGATACCAGAAGGCACCACACAAGCTTCCACAGGAGGAAAATAACCAACAGTCCTCCCCAGCTACAAATCACAACAATGACCAGCATTGCAAACAGGCATACACAGCAACCAACAGCTTTCTAATTGGACTTGAGGGAGTCACACCAACAGGCCTGGCTACCTACTAGGGCTAGTGAGATCACAGATATTGGAGGAGAATCTACAACCCCCCTTTGCTAAACCAGCATTATCCCTAATTTGCCTTTATAACTGCAGATAAACTGGGCAGTGGTGGCACACACCTTTAATCCCAGCACTCGGGAGGGAGAGGCAGGCAGATCTCTGTGAGTTCGAGGCCAGCCTGGTCTACAAGAGCTAGTTCCAGGACAGGCACCAAAGCTACAGAGAAACCTTGTCTTGAAAACAACAACAACAACAATAACAACTGCAGATAAGTGTAGTCCTCTCCTCTCAAGAAAACTCTTTGAAATAGAAAATCATGAACCAATCAAAATACGGAATTTTGGAGCCCAGTCCCAGTGGATATATCTATAAAACTCTCCAACCCCTAAGGCTCGGGAAACTTTTCGGAAGAGGGGCAAAAATACTTGAAGAGCCAGGGGATCAGGGAGTTTGCTGTGAGATTGTGTCGCCTAGTAATGTCAGAAGTGACATGAAGTCTCACCAGCAGGTCTGCCTCAGCGTGAACCGACCAAAGACAGCAACAATATGCTAACACCAGGCAGGATGGATGGGAGAAAGTCTACGAGGCCTCAGCCTTACACAGAGAACTGCAGGTGACCGAGGAATGCTGGGGGCAGGAGAAATAGCCTTCCCCAGGGAAGAGCGCAGCCGTCGGTTCCCTAATACCAAATGGTCAGCCCTGAAAACATACAAGCCAGTAAGTACACAGACCGAGTGGTTGTATTTAGGAACGTATATGTTTACACACCCACAGATGGAATTAACGCGAAAAGAGGCCATGCATTTGAAAGCGAGCAAGAAGGGGTCCATAGGAGGGTTTGGGGGGAAAGGGAAGGAGGAAATGATGTAATTCTAATCTCAAAAAAAAATTTAAATAGTAATAAAAAAATGCTGGAGACCATTCCAGAAAGGCACAACCAATCAAAATGTAGTTGTGGAGTCCAGTCCCAGGGCACACATCCACAAAACACTCTCAGACCTAAGTGATCTCAGGGATCACTGTAGAAGACAGACTGGAAAGACTGTAAGACCCAGAGTGCCTGGGAGTTTGCTGTAAGATTGTCTCCTAGTGATGTCTCACCAACGTGAGTGCCTAAGCCTGTTGAAGAGCGCCGGAAAGCCTCAGTCCTGCACAAAGGGCTTACTACCTGCAGCTAAGGAATGCTAAGGAATGGGTCCTTTCCCAGGGAAGAGCACACCAATTGGCGATCCAGTACCAAATGCTCAGCCTGAAAACATACATACGACTAACAGTATACAGAAACGAGCAGACTGCATTTATGTGTTTAGAAATATAGACCTATGCAATACAGTGAATATGTATATGTAACAACAATGGCAAAAGAGAGCGTGAGTTTGAGAGTACGGAGGGTTTGGTGGGGGAGGAAAGGCAAGGGGGAAAATGATGAAACTTCATTATCTCAACTAATAACTATTTAAAAAAGAAGAAAAGAGAGGACCGGTCCAACAAGTTCTACTGGAGCTCCCAGGGTGTTAGCTTCACGCAGGTCCCGCCTGGGCAGACCCGGATGGCAGACTTGTCGCAGGGCGGGACGGGACTTCTGAGTTTGGGAACGCTAAGGAGAAGGGGCGTTTCGGCGGCTGTTCAGGATCAAAACGCAGGCTTCAGCAGGCTTCAAACGACAAGAATTCGCCGTTCCAAACACTCCAGGTCTTCAAGGCGCTGGAATTAACCCAGTAATTTTGCAATAGCTGTGCGCTATTGGTTAGTGGGCACTCTCCATCAGGATGTAATGCATGAAGCAGCTGTGTTTCTGTGGCGCAATCGGTTAGCGCGTTCGGCTGTTAACCGAAAGGTTGGTGGTTCAAGCCCACCCAGGGACGTCCCATGAACTTTATGTTAAAGTCTGCAACAGGACGGACTTTCTTACAAAACTACTTTCTTGACCTCTAGGAAACTTGATTAGGTCCGCTGTTAACTGAGCAGATCGCCCCACCTCCAAATAAGCCCCTTTCTGTGTGGTCTTGGGCAAGAGGAAACGTTCTGTACCAATATTTTGTTTTTGTTTCTCTGTCAACTGTAATGTTAATATAATAATACATACTGCATTATTTACAGGACAAGGTGGCTTTAGTAATTGCTCCATCCCATAATGCTGCCAGGAAGGGCAAAAGTTCATTATTATCATGTTTGTCTGATATTCCTGAGCCCTGGGTTGATCCCCAGCACCTGAAAGGAGTTGTTGGAAGATTTAAGTTATAGATGAATGGATAGGATAGGTGTTGCTCCTACAGAGGCCCCGAGTTCAGTTCCCCACAACTGTGCCAGACATCACATTATCAGCAGGAAAATCCACCAGCGTCTGCCTCTCTAGGTGTCTATGCACACATACACAAGCCCTTTCTAAAAGTCTAATAACTGTGCCTCTTCTTCCTCTGTTGTGCCAGTATCTATTCCTACACAGGTGGCTTTTAAAATTAGGCTATTGGCCGGGCGATGGTGGCGCACGCCTTTAATCCCAGCACTCGGGAGGCAGAGGCAGAGGCAGGTGGATCTCTGTGAGTTCGAGACCAGCCTGGTCTACAGAATGAGTTCCAGGACAGGCTCCAAAGCCACAGAGAAACCCTGTCTCAAAAAACCAAAATAAATAAATAAATAAATAAAATTAGGCTATTTCCATGATTTTATGCTCACACACAGTGCTAGCCCAGCCATTCTCATACAAATATCATTTGCCAGTCATCCAAGTGTTTCTAGGAGGCTGAGCCCTAGACTTACAAATGTTGTGCCTCAGAGATTACAGCATACTCCGACTAGGAATGGCATCCTGTGAGAGTGTCGCTCTCCTTGGAAGTAGGAGGAAGGCACAGCACACAGCAAGGGCTAAGTAGGGTATCTCTCTGTCTGCCCATCAGCTACATCTTCAAGGTACTTTGTATAATTGTCATCTTCTGGTGACCTGGTCAGCCAGGGCTAGGGTGAATGCCCAGAGTGGCTCCTTGAGTAGTTTATACTCAGCCATCTTACCCAAAAGGATAACTGTGTCACTGACCCCTGATGTTTGTGCCTCCTCTCTCTCTCTTCTGTCGATGACAGGAGAGAATCAGTAAAACTCGCTCTGTTATTCAAAGTTTTCCAAGGGAACAGAACCAACTTCTATCTGTCTATTGATCAATCAATATTTATTTTAAGATATTGGCTCACGTAACTGTGGAGGCTCAGCAAATCCAAAATTGGCCGTGTGACCTGGCAAATGAGTTCTGGCAAAGTTTTGGTTTAAGTGTATCTTCTAGGACTAGTAATGTAACGTTAGAATTATATAAGTATGTTATGAAATTAATATATATAACTGATTCCCTCTTTGGGAAGGACAGCCATTTTAATTAAGGCCTTCAAGTGATTGGATAAATGTTGTGGAATATTTGTTTAATTAGTTAAAGATGTGTTGCTGCTTTATCTCTCCTGCCTAGGCACCTGGTCTAATAAAAAGCTGAACAGTCAATAGTGAGGGAGGAGGTATAGGCAGGACTTCCAGGCAGGGAGAGTAAGTAGTAGAAGAAATTTAGGCCCAAGGAAGAAAGAAAAAGAGATGCCAGGGGCCAGACAGACAGACGTGGAGGAAGCAAGAAAGTAGGATATACAGAATGAAAGAAAGATAAAAAGCCCCAAGGCAAAATGTAGATAAAGAGAAACAGATTAAGTTAAAAGAGTTAGTGGGACAAGTATAAGCTCAGCCGAGCATTTATAATTAACAATAAGCCTCCGTGTCTTTATTTGGGAGCTGGTTGGCAGCCCAAAGAAAATCCCAGCTGCAGATGAAACCACTCACATTCCGTTTCATTCAACATTTACTGATTTAAAAATTGATCTCACTTAAAATATACCTTTGCACCAGGCAGTGGTGGCACACACCTTTAGTCCTAACACTCAGGAGGCAGAGGCAGGTGGATCTCTGTGAGTTCGAGGCCAGCCTGGTCTACAGAGCGAGTTCCAGGACAGGCTCCAAAGCTACACAGAGAAACTTTGTCTCAAGAAAGAAAACAAAGCAACAACAACAAAAAAAATACTTTTGCCTAGTCTACACAGTGAGTTCAGAACAGCAAGGACTATGTAGAGAGGCAATGCCTTTTTAAAAAAAGTAAATATGCCTTTGCCAAAACATCCAACATCTTGTTGAACCAATTATCTATGTTCTGTGATCTAACTAGGTTGGCACATAAAATTGACTATGATGCTGTCTCTGTTATCTCTTGATTAGAGGGAGTGCTTTTTCCGTATAAACTGTTCATTCGAGGCATATGATAGTCAATAGAATCCCACACCTTTTGACATGGGTACAGAAACAGCTCCACAGAACTCATTCCTTTATCTGTAGACTCCAGCTCTTTTTGGTTTGTTTTTGGTTTTGATTTTTGTTTGTTTGGTTTTAGTTTTTCAAGACAGGGTTTCTCTGTGTAGCTCCGGCTGTCCTGGAACTCACTCTGTAGACCAGGCTGGCCTTGAACTCGGATCTGCCTGCCTCTGCTTCCTGAGTGCTGGGATTCAAGGCAGGCACCGCCGCCACCACCACCCAGTAACAACTTTTTCTCTCTATTGTACCCTGTCGGTTCTTCTTCTCCCATCAGTGGTGTGCATGTGGACTTCTGGTTTGATTTTGTGAACCGAGTGTCAGGAATGCTCTCTGCTGAGCAGTGGCCAGCACTGTTCTTTTGGTTTGATTTTGTGAACCGAGCGTCAAGAATGCTCTCTGCTGAGCAGTGGCTAGCACAGTTCCATTCTCCGTCAGGTGACACCCAGCAGCTAATGCATCTATGGGTTGTTTTTTATCGGCAGTTGATTTGTTCTGAGGTATTTGTTATGTTTTGAGTTTGGTACTCCTGGTATTTGACTCTACTGTGTTGAAATGGTTCACATTTTAGCTAACACTGGATAACAATTCTATGCGCCCAGCAGGTGTCAGTATATGTCTATAATATGAATGCTCTTCGGTCACCATCTGCTCCCTGAAGAACAGGAATGCCCATACGGGTGTCCCTGGCCTCCAGCAGAGCCATGAAGGAAGGGCTCGAGTGTTAGAATACTCTTACAGTTGTTTAACTGGGTCGGAGGAAGGCAGAAAGAGATTCTGTCATTGTCTGGCAGTAAATAAACATGTGGTTTGTCACGGGATCCAATGGGCACAGACCCTCAAGTCTCTGAGACTGGGGCTTTATAACACAGCCCTTAGGGGGACACTTAAGACCCAAGCTCTATGGCTCTATTGCGAGTCATTAAATGACTTTCTGAGTCTCAGAAAGTCAGGAGCCACCCAGACCATGGACACAGCCACCCGGACCATGGACACAGTCACCCGGACCATGGACACAGTCACCCGGACCATGGACACAGTTACCCGGACCATGGACACAGCCACGCGGACCATGGACACAGTCACCCAGACCATGGACACAGCCACCCAGACAATGGACACAGTCACCCGGACCATGGACACAGTCACCCGGACCATGGACACAGTCACCCGGACCATGAACACAGCCACGCGGACCATGGACACAGCCACCTGGACCATGGACACAGCCACCTGGACCATGGACACAGCCACCTGGACCATGGACACGGCTTCCTGGCTGTTCTAATTTCTAAACTACAAAGCAGTTTCTTTCTTCCTATGCTGGAGATCAAACCCAGAGCAAGTACACAACGGGATAACAGGCAAGTACCCTACCACCCCAATCCTAGGAAAAAAAAAAAAAAAGACCATCTCACTGTGGGATGCAGGCAGCCTCAAATCCATGGTCCTCCTGCCTCCACTTCCAGAGTGCTGGGAATAGAGGTGTGGGCCACCATGCCTGGCTTCTTTGCGGAACTTGACAAGGGCTAGAGTTGATGGTGCACACCTGGAACCTGAGCCTTACCTATTATCCCCACGCTTAGGAGTCTGAGGCAGGAAAACTGAAAGTCCAGGGACAACCTGGGCTACAGAACAAGATCTTGTCTCAAATAAAAGCCTAACTGTCACAATAAAACCCATCTACAATTTTTTCCCCTTTCTTGGTTTTTCAAGACAGGGCTTCTCTGTGAGTTCGAGGCTATCCTGATCAACATGTGGAGCTCCAGCAAAGCCAGGGCTATGTTGAGGGATATGCTTCAGAGAGAGACAGAGAAACAGCGATTTTAAGGTGTCTGAAGATGGCAGAAAGGCAAGGGCACTCGCCATTAGGCCTGACCATCCTAGAGCTTGATCCACGGAGCAGACACAGCAGAAAGAGATCCGACTGCTGCAAACTGTCCGCTGGCCTCCACACACGAGTCATGGCACACACACACCTGCCCCTCCCACACAAACACAACACAGAAAAGAGTACTTATTTATTTTGTGTATATGTGTTTGTGCCTGGGTATATGTGTGTACACAACACACATGCAGGAGCCTGAGGGGGACCAGGAACACAGACTGGGGTCACCCCAAGTCCCGACGTAGTGTCAGTCTCATGGTGTTTCTGTAGAAGGAACAGAGAAATCCATACATCAAGAGCCTTGTAAAATGCAGTGGTGGAGACATGCTGTAGGCAGGTGCCAGCGAAGCTGGAGACCTCTGCTGTAGGGCTGGCTCTCTTGCTGCCTGGCTTCTCTAACATCGTATTGGCAGAAGATAGGGGTCTGCCGGTACACACCGAAACCAGCGACAAGGCTGTTAGTCCACGGCTGTAAGCAACCATCGGCTATTTGGGGATTGGAGAAAATTCAAGATGATTTGTTTCTGGTCCTGCAACACTCCATCCAGCTCTCCTCCGCTAGCAAGAAAGTTTACTAAGCCAACGGGTCGAGGGTGAGGGGTGTGATGTCACCCTTGGGTGCCGGTTGGGGGCGTGGTCTATGCAGATGAGGGTCGCGCAGGGGCTGCCGGGTCCGCATCGGCTGCGGAAACGCCAACGATTTCTAGGATCTCTAGTGGCGTGGAAAGAAGGAAGCACGGGTCCGCGGGTGGCATCAGGGCGCAAGAATTGGATGCGCGTCCGGGGAGACCGTGCAACAGGCATGGTTAAGTGACCGTGTGTTAAGAGTGCAGGGTCGGTGGGCCTGAGTGGGGGTTGCGAGGGAGAAAAGCATACTTACCTGGCAGGGGAGATACCATGATCACGTAGGTGGTTTTCCCAGGGCGAGGTTCACCCATTGCACGTGGGGTGTGTTGACCCCTGCGATTTCCCCAAATGCGGGAAACTCGACTGCATAGTTTTTGTTAGTGGGGGACTGCGTTCGCGCTCTCCCCTAGTATCCCTGGTGAAAAATAACAGATTGGTCTTTCATACATACTTAGGTTAGCTGAAGCAACTGTTTCTACCTGCTATGAAACAGTTTGAAGTAAGTACTGAAGGTCAAAAGTATTAAGCAGGTTCCTATTTTTCAGTCTTACTTTCCTTGTAAAAAACTGAGCAGGTAGGCTCTGTATATACGCTGAAATAGTTCCAAGAATGTAAGATTTTGTTAAGGTTGCCCCAACTGTCAAGAAAATTAAGGCATTGGTTGGGCTTAGAAAGGAGTTTTATATTCCTTGTAAACCATATTTCAACAACTTTAGCTGCAAGACAAGTCAAATGGTCAGTTTGAAAATTGTGCTAGCTTGCTAATTTTATGTCAACTTGACATAAACTAGAGTTGTCTGAAGACATATTGGTGTGGGGTGGTGCCACCTCTGGGCAGGTAGTCCCAAAACGTAAGGAAGCAGGCTGAGCAAACCTTGAATACAGAGAAATTAGCTTTATCTTTCCATATAAATACTGTGCAGTATCAGCAGAAGGGTACACAGATCCTAAAACAGGTTGATGACAGAGGCCTACAAGGAGAATCAACATAGGTCTCCGTGGAGAACAGGGTTTGGTTTGGTTTCTGGGTTTTTCCCCCCATGGTAATGCTATTTTTTTTTTTTTTTTTGGTTTTTCGAGACAGGGTTTCTCTGTGGTTTTGGAGCCGGTAATGCTATTTTTATTTCCATGTTAGCAACACAGATATTTGGTAATATTTTACACTTGACTCCAAGTGCTCCCAGAGTCCTCTGTTTCTTTCAGCCTCTATGTATGGCCTATCTGGTGGCACAGGCCAGTAGGATTTGCTGATGGAGGCAGAGCCAGGAGCGTCTGGAGTTGAGATGCCTGTTAACATCTCTCTCAGTGCTGGCATCTCAAACTTTTTCTATCTTTCTGATTCTTTCCTTTCTTTCTTTCTTTCTTTCTTTTGGTTTTTCAAGACAGGGTTTCTCTGTAGCTTTTTTTTTTTTTTTTTTTTGGTTTTTCGAGACAGTATTTCTCTGTGGTTTTGGAGCCTGTCCTGAAACTAGCTCTTGTAGACCAGGCTGGTCTCGAACTCACAGAGATCCGCCTGCCTCTGCCTCCCGAGTGCTGGGATTAAAGGCGTGCGCCACCACCACCTGGAACTAGCTCTTGTAGACCAGGCTGGTCTCGAACTCACAGAGATTCGCCTGCCTCTGACTCCCTAGGCTGGGATTAAAGGTGTGTGCCACCATTGCCCAGTTTATCTTTCTGATTCTTAAAAGTTTCAAATTATAAAAATTATCCCCTGACTTCCAAAGAATCATTCCCTATGCCCTTTATCTTAAGTGTAGGAATTTAAAAATTAATCTTTTTGCCCTGTTCAAACTTCCTTTATCTTCATTCACTGATCTCATTGTTTTCCTACCACTCAGAGCCTCACTCACTCTGAGCCTCCTCCGTATCTTCCTGTAAACTAGCAGGGAGGTTTGTGCAGCGTGTGTATTCCTAGGAACTTCTTCAGTTTCTAGTGAGCATTCTGCATGCTGTGAGGACGCTCACCCCTCAGAGATGGGTGGGAATGGGGGTAGAGACTCACATGGATTGAATGATATATTTTTATTAAATTCTTGAAGCAAATTCACCAATCACGAAGTCTGTTCATTTAGTTCTGTAACTGAGGCTTCATTGATAAGTATTTCAGAATATAAGCAGCTTGAGTAAATTGCCAACTACTGTGTAGTTTGTAAGTGCAGAATCAGGATTTATCCGGATTGTACCCCCGCCCCCCACAGAAACTGGACTTGAACTCCTGATGCAGAAGAGAAACACCAGCACACCGAGCTATGAGATGGCTTTTATTTCTATCTCTAGGGAAAGTCCATTAAATTAATGCTTGTTTTTCAACAAATATATATAAATGTTTATGAAATGTTTTCTGTGACAGGCATTGTGTAAACACGCAGGTTATGAGGTAAACTCGGAAGCCCTTCTTTTCAAACAAAGATACTCGGCACTATGTAAACATCTCATTGTCATTGTGATGTATTATTCATTACTTGACAACTAAGAATAAACAATAAGCCTAAATAATGGTGCCCAGAATAATGAATAGGTCCTAGCTAAGACTCAGGGAGTACCTCAAAGTCAGACCAACGAGACACACAGCAATACAGTATTATATAGGGAGTGTCCACAAGTGGCAGAGGGTGTTGTCTTGTCTGGGACACACCTCACAACTGACCTGAAGATGTGCCTGCCTCTGCAAGGTCATGGTATGGAAGCTACACTAAGGGTGGGGGACCCGGGCATTAACCAGGGTGAGAAGGGTGGACCTTGGAGACCTAAGATCCCCCACATCTTAAAGGAATCTGAAGGATGAAGGAACTGAGACAGCCAGGATAGAAAGCTGCATCAATGTTTGGCTCCAGGGCCCTCAACTGATCCAAGCTTCCCTCTCTCCACGATGCACCTGGCGCTCTTGCAGTCCTGGGCGCCCATTCACCTTGAGTTTCTGTGAGAATCTAAGGCTCTGCTGCTGTTGTCCTCCGGACATTTTCCATCAAGTGTGTAGATCTTTGTCCCCACAATCCCTCCGTTTGTGAACTCTAACTTTGAGCAAAAGCTTTAACTGGAGTCTAAATTGACCTTGGAAGCGGTTGAATTGGTGTTTTCTTCGAAATTCTGGCTCTGTTCCCTAGAACCAGCAAGAGGAAGGACAGAGGTCCATCCAAGCGGCTCCTCTCTGGAGCAGAACTGCATACAGCTGCCGTTTCAGCCCGCAAGCTCACCAAGTCTACGGAACATGAAGGGCCAGGTGTTGAAGTGGGAGCCTCTGGCAGTCTGTGATCTCCGGGCCCACCTCCCTTCCAGCTTAGGTAGCAGAATGGGCATCTGCCACCTGTCTTGTCTTTGTTGGACCCCAAAGGACCTAGACGGGACCGAAGAGGAGACCTCTCTAGGTGGAAGTGGGTGTGGGGAGACAAACTATGAAGGGTAGGAGAGAAAAGTCCCTCGAGATTTCTCCATTTAAAGCTACCAGGAAGTTTCTTTGGGTACAGAGGAAAACAGGATTGGAGAAACTGGAGCGAGATGGATACATTGATTAATCTTCTCAGCTCGGCCTCTCTTTCCCTCTACTGGCAGCAGTTGCTCTTAGGTGAACTGTACTGGGTTAAAATTCTCATTTTATTCATAACCAGTTGAACAGGAAAATAACAAAATAGTAAATCAAAACAAGCAAACAAAAGGTGCTTCCAATTTTGTAAAGAATAAATTAAAGCTGTCATCCGAAAAAGAACCTCAAGACCAATTAAGTTCTGAAGTTGGCCTTAGGGATCCCAAAGTCTCCCAGTGACCTGGAGGCAGGATCCTAAAACCAGTACAATCCAGGCTGCAGACGCCTGGCTTGACCTGGCCTGGTGTTTGGCATTAAAATATATTTCTTAACTTGTAAGGTGATTGATTGAGTACTGGATTTTGAGTTGCACCGACTAAATGACCGCAACCGGAACCCAAGTGGGTCGCTAGGTGGAGGCACTAAAAGCTAAATTCGAACTTGAGAGGAGAGAGTGTGGGGTCAGGCCACTCGAGTCAGGGGAGAGAGCAGAGCCAGGGGAAGAATCCTACCGCTTCTGGGTGGAACGGACGCATCGATCTTAGTTCGAGAGTCAAGAACATTTATTGATTGCTGGTGCCGTGAAAAACGAATGAATGAATAAATGAATGAATGAATGAATGAATGAATAAATAAATAAATAAACCACCCTGTAGCTGCCGGCTTCTCAGGAGCGGGAGATAGTGAAGTGCCCAGAAGCTGCGACACACCCAAATGCCCGGGCTCCACAGCTTCTGAGAGCTTCCGAGTCCACCCGGAGAATAACACCTATTTTCAGTCCATGAACGTGAACCCTGGTGAGCCGCAGCATTCCGACCCACAGTGTGCGGCCCCAGGGCCTGCGCCCTCGGCGTGGGCAGACTTTGAAGACAGAGCTGCTGGTAGGCTGCTGTCTGCCTGTCTGAGGGATTGCTGGTGTGCGCAGGGCTGCTTCCTTTAAAATTTAAAAAGCCTAATCCTGCCTTGAAAAAACAAACAGACAAGAAATTTGAAATGCCTTTGGATTTCATCTGTTAGAAACTGATGGAGATAGCATGTCACCGTTTTCACAAAGTCTCTTAGGGCCGTTCTCATGCGCAGTTTCCGTAGTGTAGTGGTTATCACGTTCGCCTCACACGCGAAAGGTCCCCGGTTCGAAACCGGGCGGAAACAGGTGGTTATTTTTAACAGACTGAAATTGCAACTCTTTCATCTAGTGAACAATACACAAAAGCTGGCCCACCACAGTAGGGAAAGCCCCCGCTAGCTCTTTCTTGTGCTGCTTCTAAGTACTGGATGTTTTGTGGCGCCTTCAAGTGTCCCTAAATGAGGAAAACCGCGAGAGCTGTCTCTCCCTCCCTAGGGTGGTCTTCCTATTGGGAATAGGAACCACAGCTAGCGTAAAAGCAGCCATTGCAGTTGTTTAAAGTGTAGCCTTTGGTATTTTGTTACGATAACCTGAGCTGAAAATCCGCTGTTCTCTAGAAAACCCGCTGGCGTGGCCCTATGGAAAGTTCGGGTCTCCAGTGGATTTCGGTACTGCTGAGAGGCTAAGACTGGGCCTGGGAAGAGGAAGGACGCCGATGCTGGTGCACAGGTGGGGTATGCAGATGAGAGGGTCCAGGAGCTTAGCGTCCCGAGCCTCAGCTAAAACGTGGTCTGCTTGTCTGGACAGTGCGACATCACGTGAATGTCATGGAGTCTCCTGCACAGAGCGACCTGAAGCTATAATGACATTCGGATTGGAGGGAGAGTCGTGATCTTCGGGGAACATGACGATAGACGAGGCTTTAAAAGTGTCCCCAAGAGCACTCCTACTTACCTGGCTGGGGAAATTCCACAATCAACAAGGTTGTTCTCCCCGGCGAAACCCGCACCTCTGTAACTCCGGAGGCACTGGTCCATGCGGCTTCACCGTATAAGGGAATTTCGGCTGCATAATTTACGGTATTGGCGGACTGCAACAATACACTTTGAAGATCCACTCTGGCTGTGCTCCCCCCCACCCCAAACCAACTTGGTCAGGTATTGTCAGGTCTGTGTGGATGACTTGGGGGTTGAGGGGAGCGGGAGTGGCGCTGCTCTGCAGGCTTCTGTCTTCTTAGGTCAAGTCGCTCCAGCTCTGGTCCAGTAGGGTGCAGCAAAGTACTGCCCGGAAAAATCTGGGCGCATCGTGATCTCCCCAGTTCTGTGCGAGTGAATTTAGTCCCAAGTGTCTATTCAAAAGTCTGTAGACTGGCCCACGGCCCAGTGCACCAAACTGAGGCTCTCACCCAGTGTGGGGGTCTCCATCCTGCAGGCTCTGGCTGCTGGTACCAGAAAACAAGGCGCACGCTAGTCTGGGCATACTGGTTCATTCCCTTAGTTCTAGCACTCTGGAAGCAGTGTCGGTGGGTTCAAAGATAACCAAAAGAAAACAAACAAACAAAATCTACACGGGGCAGTTCAGCTTTCTCCCATGTCTCTCCTCATTTTCTTATAGTCTCCCACTTAATGAGGCTGTTTTCTTCCTTCCTTTCTTCCTTCTCACCACCGCATCCACAACTCCCTTCCCTGTGCTCTTCCTTTTGTCTCAGAAGAGCGAAGCAGGCGCAGTCTCTCAAGAGTGCTCCCTTCTCCCCTCTCTCTATTCAGAAGCCAGAACAAGAGAGCTGGTGCAGTACTTGTTGCTATTTTCTACTTAAAGGAGACACACAGAGAAAATCCAAGGTTTCTCCCCACCAGAACCCTGACATGCGCGCACACACACACACACACACACACACACACCCTCCCGCCCTCCAGCCCTATTCGGCTGCGGCCAGTGGTGTGACGGGAACTGGAAAAAGGCGAGAGGGTTAAAGGGGAGTAGAGAAGAGATGGGGGAAAGTAGATCAGAGGCACCGACCAGGTTCAGAGAAATGAGTTCGGATAAGAAGAAGAAAAGGGAGATGTAAAACTTTAAGACAATTCTGAAGCCATTTCTGACAATTCTGAACCCTCTCAGCCTCCGTGCCATAGTGCTTCCCCTCCTCCCCTGGGAACCAAGGACCTAACAGCTACACATGCATGTATGTTCTCCAGAAATTGGGGCAAGATAACCTTTAAGATGTTGACTCAGTTCCTGAACACATACACATAGTATGTTTTGATTCTGCCTCTGGGAAACCGGGTCAAAATGTCCTCTTACCTCATCTGATCTGGCAACAGCTCTCCAGCCAATTATTGGTAATAACCCTTTTGAATAAGCCAATCAGAATAGTCAAAGAACCGTGGCCTTCTCCTTTAAAAGTAGCCTGTACCCGCTATTCGAGGTCTCTCGGCTTCTGGCTTCCCGAATGCTGAGGGACCCTGTCATGACAGAATTAATAAAATCCCCATGCTTTTCCATCAGCTGTGGTGTGAGGGGTGGTCTCTAGGGGTGACTCCTCCTCGGTGTTTGGACTGTAGGGTCCAACAGGAGATACCAGAGAAAATTGAGACTCTCCATCTATAACATAGTAAAGTAGATTTTTTTAAAAATATTTATTTAGTTATTTATTATGTATACAATATTCTTTCTGCATGTATGCCTGAAGGACAGAAGAGGGCACCAGACCTCATTACAGATGGTTGTGAGCCACCATGTGGTTGCTGAGAATTGAACTCAGGACCTTTGGAAGAGCAGGGAATGCTCTTAACCGCTGAGCCATCTCTCCAGCCCCCTAAAGTAGATTTTTTAAAGTATAAATTAAGTCTGGTGGTGGTGGCACACGGCTTTAATCCCAGCACTTGGAAGGCAGAGGCAGGTGGATCTCTGTGAGTCTACAAGAGCTACGGCCACATCGATTCTGATCTGAGACCTGGTAGTGCCATATCCTCTCTTTGGCCCACTGGGGCTAACTCGGTATCTTTTGGTTTTCATTCAGTCCACACAGGCAGTCAGAGAGAGAGAGAGAGAGAGAGAGAGAGAGAGAGAGAGAGAGAGAGAGAGAATACTTTACCTCCTGCTGCCAAAATCCTAGCAAGAGCAGCAGGGCATGTGCAGGGAGAAAAAGCGAAAAAGCGGAGCCCAGCCGGAGGCAGGTGACCTGCTTCTTCAACAGTAGAACCTAGTACTCCCTGTCGCAATTGGTCAGCGAGTTTGGCCCATAACCAAAAGGTTGGTGGTTCGAGTTCACCTGGGGTCTTACTATTTTTTTTTTTATTTTTTATTTTTTTTGGTTTTTTCGAGACAGGGTTTCTCTGTGGTTTTGGAGCCTGTCCTGGAACTAGCTCTGTAGACCAGGCTGGCCTCGAACTCACAGAGATCCGCCTGCCTCTGCCTCCCGAGTGCTGGGATTAAAGGCGTGCGCCACCACCGCCCGGCTCGGGTCTTACTATTGAGAGGAGGAAAGTCTTGAGTACTTCTGGGAAGAGAGAATACTTCTCTCCCTTAAAGCTTCCTTCTTTCTGAATGCCACCCTATTTTCCAAGTACAAACGCCTTTCAGGTCCTTAAAAACTAAGTTCTGTGGGTAGGCAGAACCAAAACTATAAGATTTCCTTCCTATTGTTTTGCATCTAATATCTCTTCCATGGACTTTTGACATTTGGTCTCGTGTTTCATTGTTATAAATCACGATAACAGCCATTCTTGTGCACCCATCTGCAGTTGCTTGCGCAAACGCTTTGGTAAGGCAGTCCTGGAGAGCAATGCTAGTGGGTGGATTAAGACAAACAAAGAAGCAATTATCTCTTCTGTTGCCTTATTAGCTGGAACTCTTCTTTTCTTTTCCGAGGCAGGGTTTCTCTGTGGAGCTTTGGAGCTTGTCTGTAGGTAAACCAGGCTGTCCTGGAACTCACTCTGTGTTTTCTTTAAAGATGCTGCAAGCCATCTTTTTTTTTAAAATATTTATTTATTTATTCTGCACACAATATTCTGTCTGTGTGTATGCCTGCAGGCCAGAAGAGGGCGCCAGACCTCTTTACAGATGGTTGTGAGCCACCATGTGGTTGCTGGAAATTGAACTCAGGACCTTTGGAAGAGCAGGCAATGCTCTTAACCCCTGAGCCATCTCTCCAGTCCCCTGCAAGCCATCTTTTTATTACTTTTGTTTAGGGTTGCCAATGTTTAAGGGGATGGAAATAGGAAGACTACACTTGATCTTAGCCAAAAGGCCGAGAATAGCAAGACTAGAGATGCTATGCTCACCATTTTATTTGCATCGGTGTCCAACATGGAGACCATTTACAATGTTCCTCATTCTTAGTGTGCATACAGAGTCTCAGCTAGTGGCGGCTCCAGTCAGCTGGAAGACTCGGTTCTAGTGTGTAGAGCAGGAGGGCTGTCGCCCTTGACTCCCTCTCCCAGTCCTTTAAAGGTGAACCACTGATCTTTGTGCTTCGTGTATGTACCATCGCTTATCCCTCTGACTCATTTTGAGATTTTTTTTTCCTTTACCAATAAGTTTTAACCATTTAATTCTATGTGCTCAGATGTGGTTTTCCTTGAGTGTCTAGTGAGTAGGGTTGTTCAAATTCTTAGGTTGGTGAATCAATAATTCTCATTACAATTGGAAAATTTTCAATCACTGTTTCTAAAATTTTTTTGTCTTCTCCTTTGGTCCATTTAAGAGTCTTAGTTACTGGTTTTTAGGCCTCTTATACTGCTCTAATGTTCATTAATGCTCTTTCATAGACCATTCTCTCTCTCTCTCTCTCTCTCTCTCTCTCTCTTTCTCTCTCTCCTTTTGGTTTTCTGGGACAGGGTTTCTCTGTGCTGGAACTTGCTCTGTAGACCAGGCTGGCTTCAGTCTCATAGATTCTCCAGCCTCCAAGTGAACTCCACTTGAACTGCAGAGAAACTAAAATCAACTGAATTCTGCAAAGTGGCAAGCCCATTTTCAGGGAGAGAGGGAGAGAGAGAGAGAGAGAGAGAGAGAGAGTGTGTTTGTCTTTGGGAACTTCTGCACGTAGGAATATTACAGTGAATAAAGTTACACAGACTTTAACAATTTTGTTGTGGTCATATGCTAGTAACTCTAATGGGTGAGAACACCAACAAGTTCCCATCACAGGCCAAGTCATTTCAGGAAGGGTGAGTGGCAAAGGGAGGATTTGATCACCTAGAAGAGTCCTTGAGCAGCCTTTATTAAAGTGACTGTGCCGGGCGGGCAGTGGTGGCGCACGCCTTTAATCTTACTTAACATTTGGGAGGCAGAGGCAGGCAAATCTCTGTGAGTTCAAGGCCAGCCTGGTCTACAGAGCTAGTTCCAGGACAGGATCCAAAGCTACAGAGAAACCCTACCTTGAAAAACAAAACAAAACAAAAAGGTCTGTTCCCTGGTCTAGAGGCCAGGATTCGGCACTTTCACCACTGTGACTCAAGTCTGGTTCCTAGTCAAGGGTGCGTGTTTTGTAAACTTAGTCCTGGGGAGTGTTAAAAATTTAGACAATTGAGACACCATCCATCTTTCAGGAAAGGAGAAATGGACCTGCTCCAAGAGACGGCCTTACTTCAAGCCCCTCTAGGTGCTATTATTCTCTGTTAAGTCTTTCCTGCTTCTGAATTCTAACTTTGTCTAAAGGCCTCCTTCCCTTTCTGTCTCCCAGGATACTGGCTGAAACCCACGTATGTCTGCCCTGACACATTGAACATTCTTTCTCGGTGTCTGCCCTTTCTCCATTCCCTTCTTGCCCCGTTCAGGCTTTCACAGCTTGGCAAGCATTCGCGAGGCTCTGGGTTAATTCTACATAATGAAAAGGAATACAAAGGGAAATATAATGGTAATCTATTTTAAAACAGGAAATCTTGGAGACAGGAACAATGAGGAACTAAATGCTCAGTCTGGAAGAATGTTCCAGATTTGATTACATGATGGAAATGACAGGAAGTTAATGCACTTGGGAGAAATAGAAATCACAGACACGAAGCAGAGAGGGGACTGGGACAACTTTCCTAAAAATTAACAAAACTTAGGGACCTGTGGGAGTGATAGCAAAGGTTTCAACATTCAGGAAGATGAAGGAAATGTGGAAAAATCGTTGCTCACTACCACATTAGTTGAGACCGGCTATTGGCTAGCGCCTCCAGAGTACCTTGTTCCAGGAGAGGGTGTATGACCACAGACAACTGCAGCCTTCACACAGTGGAGAACATGTGTCATGGACCTCGCCTTTCCCGTGTCTGAAGGATCGCCTTCAGTCACAGCGTAATCTACACGTAATCAAGTTGATGAGGTCGAATTTGAATATAAAGCCACTTCAATCCGTGAATGACAGGGATGTGCAATAGAGCTGGAATAACTGCCTCACCAGGAGGCTGTGGTGACAGGA
Source organism: Microtus oregoni (assembly GCF_018167655.1). Classification (NCBI taxonomy): domain Eukaryota; kingdom Metazoa; phylum Chordata; class Mammalia; order Rodentia; family Cricetidae; genus Microtus; species Microtus oregoni. The sequence goes on from NW_024543066.1 coordinate 59,198,263, forward strand.
TTTAGCAAAACCATTCAGAGAATATGCGAGCCCCAGGGAACTGCAAAAGTGTTCTAACAGGAGGAGGGCCGTCTTCCCAGGGCTGTTCCTGCCTGGTCCCAGGTGAGTCTGGGAAAGGAGTTGCCTCTTCCTGGAACACAATTGACCTAGGGCTGTATTCTTCCAGAGCCTCACCCCAACTCACTGAAGAGAACTTAGTACTTTCTAGTCTTTGGGAACCCGCAGAACGCCTGGAAGGAGCAGCTAAACTCAAATCTTGCATGAACACAGAAATGAAATGAAGAAAAGGGAAGAGGTCCCACCGAGATTTGAACTCAGATCGCTGGATTCAGAGTCCAGAGTGCTAACCATTACACCATGGAACCTGTATATGTGGCATCTCTGTATCATCCTCTTGGTTGTGTGAGATAACATTTATCCATTTTCTTATTTGTTTTGTGTATTTTATTTCATCTGTACCTCAGGAAATGAGGAACTAAAGTCAAGTCTCATATGGTCTTAAAACCAAACAAGAGCCCCCGTCAAAAGCAACAGGTTCCCTTCATTTACCACACTCTGTCCTGAGATGAAATTTCCGAAAACCAAGATGTTTATTTCCTTTGCCTGTCATTCTCTCCCTCTTCCTCCTCCGAGGATGCTGAGACGAAAGGGTGTGATCTGGGACTTCCTTCTTCCTTGGACGACTGGCCCTATTGATTCCATTCCAATTTCCTTATCATAACTAAAAATTTTCATTAAAGTAGATACTATCCAAAGGTACCCAAATCCCTCACTGGAGGGCCAAAGGCTATATGTATCCAAGGCGTCATAGAACACATAGATTGTCAGGAGCCAATTTCCTCCTAAAATCATTGCAGAAACCATCACCCTGGGGAGTCTGCAGAGAACCCCACACCCCTAATTGTGTTAGGAATCGTTCTATTGACAGAGCCTACCCCACACCCAAATTGGCTGTTAATGGAGAGCTATCTGTTAGCGGAACTCACCCCACATTCCAAACTATCTAGAGAACTAGGTGTGTCAACTCGTGACTTCCTGGCCTAGGTGACCTGACCGAAGGTAACCTCCGGACCATGTGACCAACAAGAACCACGTGGCAAGAGCCCAGGCCCCTGTGCCATCCCCCAACTCCTTACCCTATATAAGCTGTACCCCATCTCTAATAAACGGAGGCTCTGACAAACCTAGCATGGCCTCCTTCCTCTCTCTCAGCTCATATCTTCCAGATAGTGCCTCTCCGGGACCCTGGAATAACTGACTGCAGGGTGGGTTACAACCCCTAGACTGAGTAGCCCACCCAAAGGCAATCAACAATAGATAAAAATCAAAGTATCTCAAAAAAGTACTGTGCGCATATTGCAGGAACAGTCTCCAGGTGGCCTTGGATTGTTAAAGATAAGCCTGTATTCGTTAAGGTTTTAAATAAAAATCCTTCCATCACTCACTTATCTTTAATCTGAGCAGAATGTGGCAATTTTGTGCTTTTCAGGGAGAGGAAAGAGAGGAGAGAGTGATCATGAGAAACAAAGCAAAATAAAAAATTATGCTTGATTGGTCAGAGTGGAAGCCACTTAGTTAGTCCTTTATGATGGAGAAAGTCCCTGCTTTTGTTTATATCTGGTCTGAACTGTCTGGTTTGGAGCTAGGCAGCTTCCACCTCCCAGCCTTCCTGCCTCCGCCACCAGTGTACTGGGATTGCTGACACGCATGATCAACTCTCGCTGTTTATCCTGGGCTTCCGTGAGCTTATGCAGGATCCCAGAGATCAAGGCTTTCTTTCACACCCACCACACTTGCTTTCTACATTGTGTGTGCACACGCACACGAGTGCAGGCACCCATGGAAGGCCAGAGGCATTGGAGCCCCTGGAGCTGGAATTATTAAGGATTGTGAGCAGCTTGCCTGAATGCTGGGAACCCAAACTCTGGAAGAGCACTCAATAGATTCTTATTATTTGTTTATTTATTTATATTGTATACATAATAAATAAATACAATGCAATATTCTGTGCTGGGATTAAAGGTGTGTGCCACCACTGCCTAGCCAGGAGAGTTTTAATGGTCACACTTTGACTGTCTCTGGTCATGACACGGGACAATCTCTGGATGGCCCATACAGTAGACCGAAAGAGTGTCCTCTACCTTTGGAATACAATTTCCAGACCCGTCTTGTGATGTTTCAGGAACTGGGAAGATTATAGTATATATCAAAATTGTAAGGCTCCTGGGCTGGACCAGAGCCTGGTATTTCCAGAGTGTACCTAGAAATACATCATCCACTAAGCTGTATTTTTTTTCTAAAGTTGCCTAAATTTTTATTATGTGACATCAGAAATAATCTTTGCATGCAAAAATTGGGCTAGTGTTTATACAAGTACGGCAAGAAAATGATGGCCTGGCAGGGCATGGGGGTACACACCTTTAATCCCGGTACCCAGGAGACAGAGGCAGAAGGCCTGGTCTAGACAGAGAGCTTTGGGAAAGCCAAAGCTACATAGTGAGACCTTGTCTCAAAACAAAAGCAAAACAAACAAAACCAAAAGTTGATGGACTTTTGGCTCTTTTTCAATGACCTTTGATTTCTTTTTTTTCTTTTGAGATGGGTCTTGCTGTGCAGCATAGGTGTGTGTGGTGGTTTGGATGAGGACGGTTTCCCACAGGCACACGTATTTTGAATGTTTGTTTGCCAATTGGTTAGAAATGCCTGGACCAGCTCTCTGCGGGTCCGAGAGACTGGAGAGGAGGTGCGGCACCGGTGCAGCTGGGCACACCCACAAGAGACTTTGCTTAATTCTTCGTTTTCTTTTTCTTTCTTCTGCTGTTCCTCCTCTCTTCTGTTTTTTTTTTCACCACTATACAAACGAGGATCTCTTCTGTTTTTCTATCCTGTTGCTTCCCTCTTCTTTTCCCAGTTATTCTCCTTCTATCCCTTTTCTTCTACTGCTCTTATTTTTCTCCTATCCCTTTTGTACCTTCTAGGACAACAATTTCCACACAAGAAAAGATTCCCTCACAACCATAGGTTACATATTTTCCAGAAACAAGTTAAAATCTTTACACAGGAAGAAATCACATTATGATCATCACAAGTTACATTTTCCTTAGAAGCCCACAAGTAGTTAAACGTTTTCCTTTGTGTTAATTTTCACACCATAACGTCTTCACCCCAGAGCAATGATTCTTTTATTGCTGATTAATTTAACTAAGTTTGCCTCAGCCACTTCTCTTTGTGCTGGTGGGCAGGTGTTTGCAATTTCAGTGTAGCGGATTCGATTCTACAAAAAACTTTCAACAAGTGGTCTAGTCAACCACCTATTTTTCTTTACACACAATAGGGGTCACTTAATTTCCTTTTACAAATTTGTTTTTTCAAGGTGCATGCCAGAGCCTGTGGTTAATTCTGTAAGGTACATGATGAAGGAACTCAGGCTGAAGCTTGGGTATGGGGACGTAATTTTTTTCATCATTAGCTTGTTTTTCCACAGGCAGAATTCACGGGTCTATAATGCATAAGACTTCCTTGTTCTTACTTTTTTTTTTTTTTCCAGACAGGGTTTCTCTGTAGCTTTGGAGCCTGTCCTGGAACTAGCTCTTGTAGACCAGGCTGGTCTCGAACTCACAGAGATCCGCCTGCCTCTGCCTCCCGAGTGCTGGGATTAAAGGCGTGCGCCACCGTCGCCCGGCCCCTTGTTCTTACTTTTAATCCTCTGCAAATTTCACATCTAACAAGGGGGAAAGGTGACTTTCAGCCCATGTTTGCCTTTTTTGTATCTCTCATTGGAGCAATAGGCAGAATAACCTAAACCTTTTCCCTAACTGTTTTCACCGAGTTGCACCTGCATCTTTTAGGCTGACTCAGAAAGTTCAATTAAACCATAGATCTAACCAATTATCATTGTTCTTATGAAATTATCTTCATTGTGATCTGTAAATAAATTGCTCAGCGAGGTGTGGGATTTTCCCAAGAAACACTCACACTATACTAGACACGGTGGGATCCTTTCACATAGGAATCACACCGGAAGACCAGGAACTGTGGAGTTGCAGTTGGCTGAGAGAGCAGTAGCCTAAGGTCCAGCCACCGTCTCAATGATAAAACGTTTGACGCTCAACATGGGACCCAAATTTTTACATAGGGCCTGGGAAAGAGATATAGATAGATAGATAGATAGATAGATAGATAGATAGATAGATAGATAGATAGAGAACTAGCTCCTTTAAGAGGTGCTTTGCAGCCGCCGATCTCTTGAAGCTGGCACAACGCTAAGTAAAAGCGCCTGCCACAGTGTGGACACCAACTTCCTAGAGCTGGCTCAGTTAAATGTAGTTCTTTTTTTTTTTTTTTTTTTTTTTTTTCAGGGTGAGGTTGAATGTTTATTCAGGGGGTCATGGAGGAGGAAGGGTGAAGGGGGGACAGAGAGAGAGGGAGAGAGAGAGTGAAAAAAAGAGAAAGAGACAGAGAAGGGGGGAAGCGGAGAAGTGGGAAGAGAGGCAGAAGTGAAGCTGCCTCTCCGAGAGGAAGATGGAAAAAAGAAGCAAATGTAGTTCTTGGTTAAACGCCGCTCTCGCTCTCGGCCGGGCCCACAAGCTCCCTTAAGGCTCCTCTCTCCCGGACCGAGGAGGGGGTGGAGCCAACTGCCAGAAGCACCTGGAGGGCCCTTGGCTGCCTCTCAGCCCTTTAAGGTTTGGTTCTCGTGGTCAGAAAAGGCTACATCTACACAGTAGATTAAGACGCAAGAACACAGCAGCAACAAGCAGTAGGAAGCCCAGCAGAAGAAAGGGGCGTTCTGGAAACAATCTTCCCGGGGCTTTGCCTCTCCAAGATATACCCATCATAATTCCATAAGCTCCATTGCTGACTGCAGCTCCCCTGACGCGGCCACTGGCAATTAGGAGGTGTGACCTTGGACGATTAGAGGTTGTGTGTCATTGAGGGTGAGCTTTCAAAAGTCCTTGCCCAGTCTCTCCCCCCCTCCCCCCACTCCTGCCTGTGGATCAAAATGTAAGCTCCTAGGTACTGTTTCAGCCTCATTCCTGCTGCTCCCAGGCTCCCAAATATGATGTTACGGATTAACCCTCGGGAACTGTAAGCAAGCCCCCAGTTAGAAGCTATATTTTATAAAAATAGCTTTGGTCAGGATTTTTGTCACAGCAATAGAACATTAAGACAATAGGCTAACATCAAATCCACTATCTTCCTGCCTCAGCCTCCTGATTAGATCAGCTAAGACTAGAAGCATGTGCCACCAGAAGCAGGTTTACTAGAATATTTAATAACGAATCTTCAGACTACAGGCATGGTGGCGTACACCTATAGGCAGAGACAGGAGAATTGACCATGACTTTTGTGGGAGCCAGCCATGAAAGCTAAGTCTGGGCAGGTCATTCGAAGGAAGTCCTTTACTTTACTTCCAACCATTATCACCTGGGACTCTGGCCATCGATAAATTTAAATGGAGTCTGGATTAATCCCAGCACTAGGGAGGCAGAGGCAGGCGGATCTCTGTGAGTTCAAGGCCAGCCTGGTCTACAAGAGCTAGTTCCAGGACAGGAACCAAAAGCTACGGAGAAACCCTGTCTCGGAAAAAAAAAAAAATGGAGTCTGGAGTCTCAATAGTTTACCCTGAGACAATGCCTGGCAGGCTGAGATTACCTGACCCCACCCAAGAGCAGACCATTCAAAGGAAATTCCTGGCATTCCAAGCACTGTGGTTAGAAACACCTGCCAGTACTTCACCAGGACACCCTAAACAAATGTCAGCCAATCAGAGGTCCTGAACCTCAGAGACCCTTCACCCCCACCTTTACTACTATAAAAACCCAATTCTAATTGAGCTCGGGGCTCTCCGGTTATTCCAATACGTTGGACATGCAGAGAGACCGAGTTTGCAAACTTGATTAAAATAAAGGCTCTTTGCTTTTACATATGGGACTCGGTCTCCTTTGTTGGCTTTTGTGGGGACCCAAGGATTTGGGCTTAACAACTTTGAAGCTAGGCTGGTCTACATAAAGTTCCAAGCCAGCTAGAGCGTGAGAGTCTGTCACACAGAAGCATGCACACACACATGCACAGGTATACACACACGCACATATATACACACACATGCACATATATACACACACAAACTAAATTAAGTTTCCAAAACCCTCTTCTAACTAAAAGCCATTGCTATCCAGTTTGTCTATAATGCCTCAGATTTGGATGAATTCTTCTCCCAATGTCCTCAAACTAGCTATAATAATCTCAGGTCCTCCTTCCATAGAGTGAGGATAGGTATCAGGTTTTAATGACGAGTTTATTGTCTCCATAAAGTCCATCTTAGTTTGTTAGCTGCTTGGTGACATCGGATTCAATAAGACATCAGATTTGATGAACATTTTCAAACGTCCTGCTGGAGTCCAGCTCCAGCGGGGTTCGGGTTCCAAAGAGGAAGTGTGAAGTCAGTGAGGGAAGGAGACGAACACACCTAAGGGTGAATCAGGATGGCTGCTGGTTTACTGAAAACAGGCTACATCTCCCACACTTTGGAATTACATCGTAGTTTAACCACAAGCAATACTGAAAGCAGACTTAATGACTGGGATTCATTGTGGCATTTTTTCTTGAAGCAAAACTCAGTAAGTTCAGTAAGAACTTAAATGCCTATTGTTTTCTAAGGTTCAATAACCTTGCCAGGTACCTTTAAACTTCCTCAGCCCTTGTGGTCAGGAGGTGTCAGACACTGAGTTCTGAGAAACAAACCCATACGAGCCGTTTTTATTCCTCAAGAGCCGGATGCGGCATCTGTACCATGGAGCACAGCAAACACTGAGCTGTTTCCTAACTGCATTCGTATGTGCCTTGGTCTTATGGCTTGTTCCCCTCATAAGCTCCCAAAGGGGAAGGACCTGACATCTTACTCTTTTTCCATTATACTATACCATTCTGATTCCTTCAGTGTTTGCTTCTGTAATGGCAGAGGGGGATCAAGCCAGCCCAACTTCTTAACAGACTCTGTTCCTCGTGGGGTATACCAGATCTTGCCATTCATCCAGTAAGCCACTAGTCCTGGGCACTTTTCTATACTTTCTGAATTCTTGCCCTTAATGGCCTCTGGTTCTGGAAAGCTTTGCCAGTATAAACAGAACCAGTATTTCCTGTAACACCCGATTTTGTGTTACCCCCTCGGTACAGTTCGCACGCCACTGTACCGTAGGCGAGTTGGGCAAGGGCCTGGAGATTGAAAGAACACACAAAGAGACCTGGGTCATTCGAAGGAGATCAGCTGAATGCCGTTTATTCAACCTTGGGGAAATCCTTATATACCTAGCTGCTGCACAAGGATTTCTGCCCAGGCAGGTGGGAAATTACCACGCCAAAGATGGAGTCAACAATGCCCTACAGCTAATCACCAGGAGGGGCAGAGGGAGCACAGGAACAAGCAGAATGCTTTAGTTAGCTGACCAGAAACTGTCCTCAAGAAGAACCCCAGGAACAAGGGTAGGCCCGGGCCCTACAATTTCCAGGTATGTTCTGTTACATTTACTTATTTGTGTGTACACCAGTGTGTTGTTCCCATGTTGAAAAGTCAGACGTGGTGGCCGAAGGCTGTAATCCTAGCACTCCGAAGATGAGATGCAAGACAGAAGCTGGCCAGCCTGGGGCAGCAATAATGAAAAAGATTACAAGAAAGTTGCCCTCTGACCTTTACATGAATGTTGTAGCATGCATACCTATGAGTGTGCATACACTCTCTCACACACAAAAATAAATAAATCGATATTTGTTCCCAAAGTTTATCCTTATATTTGGAGAACATGACATTAGAACAATGTTTGAAACAAACACTACTTAAATGAATAATACTTCATCCAAAAAATTGGAAAAACCACTAATTATATTTCATCAGTTCATTAAGTCTCAGATAATTTTTGTCCCATTTGATGTTGACTTAACAGATTTATGAACTATCTATCAATCCTGAAACCTTACCTGTCAAATGGTATGACATTTTCAAATGATTTATTTTACTTTATTTTATTTGTATGGTGTTTTGCATGCATGTATGTCTGTGTACTCTGTTCATGCTTGGTGCCCACATTGGCCAGAAGAGGGTGTGACGTCATCTCTCCTGGAACTGCAGGTACAGATCATTGCTAACCTACTTGTGAGTTCTGGGAATCGAACCCTGGTCCTCTAGAAAGAGCTGCCAGTGCTCCTAACTGCTAAATAGTCTCTCCAGCCCCAAGCAGTATGATTTTAACTCTTAAAAAAAAAAAATGCGTGTCAATCCATTCCATGAACTTCTTGGAAGAAGAAAGAGTTTAGGTTGATAGATGCTTGGGAAAGCAACCGAACAAATCAATGAACTCTGTGGAAAAGATGACGTAACAGGGCCAGGGCTAAAGATCTGGTGAGAATCCATTACCGTGACAGTCCAGCTAACAAGAAAATTAGATTATTTCTGTGTCACACACTAGGTGAAGGTAATAGACTATGACTCTGTTATACCAAGACATAGTGGGTTTCTGAGGGATCACAGCAGTTCACAGAACCTGGTCACTAACGTGTTTGTTTGTGAGTATAACCCAAAGACAGTAAAATGCCATTTATTCTTCTGTGCTGAAGATGAACCCAAGGCTTCATGCAGGCTAGGAATTTAATCTACCATCAAAATATTTCACTAGGGGCCGGGCGATGGTGGCGCACGCCTTTAATCCCAGCACTCGGGAGGCAGAGGCAGGCGGATCTCTGTGAGTTCAAGACCAGCCTGGTCTACAGAGCTAGTTCCAGGACAGGCTTCAAAAAGCCACAGAGAAACCCTGTCTCGAAAAAACCAAAAAAAAAAAAAAAATTCACTAGGCCTTATCTAATACCACTTCCTATACAAATTAAATATAGCACGTAAGCATTATTTAGTGTCTATTTTTTATAAAGAAAAAGAATCATTTTTTTGTTTGTTTGAGACGGTGTGTAGCTCTGACTGGGCTGGAATTCACTGAGATCCTCCTGTCTCCGCCTTTAGTGATGGAATTAAAGGTGCGTGCCCCAAGCCTTTTGAAATTGTAACACATTTTAGATCATTTGTGGACTCTTTAGAAATCCTCAAAATTAGTTAAATATCAGATTTCACTTAGAGTTTGATGTTAGGAAATTTGTCCAAAATATTAACAAAGCCAGACATGGTGGCACATGACTTTAATCCCAGCACTGTAGAGGCGGAGACAGGAGGATCTCTGAGTTTAAGGCCAGCCTGGTCAATAGTATCGAGATTTATTGAGGTGTCTGCCCCCTAAACCTCTCAGGATCCAGAGGGAACAGTACAGCAAGCGAAAACTGACTGAAAGGGTCTGAGGGGAAAGCTCATGTGTCTTCTGTTTATGTCCCACTTCTGTTTATGTCCCACTTCTTCTTCCAGTGCTCCAGCAATGTTCTTGATGTTCTCTGGTCCCACAAGGTCTCCAGTTTATATACCCACAGGGACACAATTAACAGTTCTTTGACAATAACAAAGATGCTAGGCAGGCATTTCACAGGGCCAAGAATCAGATAAGGCAGACGAAGCAGGTGCCTGTTATCCTATTTACATCTCCGAGGGGGCGGGGCTGTGAAGCACCCGGGCATTATCTGACAAGGGTGAATAGAGGAAGGGGCTGTGATAGCTACATTGTGTGGTGAGTTGAGCTAGAAGTTTGTAATAAATGCGGAGAAGGGGACAGAAACGCGGTAGCGCTGTGCATCCTAAAAACACTTCCATTCCTGCACAGCTGGGAACACAGCGATTGTGGTAGCCATGGCAACCAGCACGCATGGTGGGAGGAAAATGGATGGCATTTGATCCCTATTGGTATTTTTGCCAAATGCTAGCTGAAGAAAGGGAATCTCTTCACCCTGGGTTAAAGTGAAATTTATGTAAATTATTAGCCCCAGGCTAAGCGGAGGTACTCACACCTGCTGACCCAGGTGAACAGGAATTCCTTTCTCGGGCTGGGTTAGAGAGCCAAGCACCTTTCCTGTATCTCTAGGACTATGATCTTATATCCAATGAAACCGAGATAAGGTAAGTACAGAATATTGATAGCTGGTTAGGGTAGAGCAAAGGCCAGTGGGTTACACTCTCCTGAGTCAGTTGTTAGAGAATCCGGGGCCACCCTGTCCTGCTTATCAGTAAGGGCAGACTCTGTCTCCCTTCAGTGCCTGTCTTTTGAGGTTCTATGCAATCTATTTGCAAGGCTTCTCTCCTTGTTGGATGCCCTGCTATAAAAGATAATTGGGGGATGGGGGTAGCTTTAGGTAGATTTGCCTATGAGAACGAAGGTTTCTTTGACTGAGTGAATACTTTCACACCAGGGCCCCACAATGGGGAAAGGTCATCCGGTTACCAGTACAGAAAGGAGTTATGCTCAATGAATGGTTGAAACACTGCTGAGGTGTTTCTGGATGAATCCCACTATGGGAAGGGGGGGACGCCATGGCTTCACAAGGGTTTAGCAGAAATGACAGCAACTACTCAAAAGACAAGTATTCCCGAAGCTTTGTAAATCGAGCTTCCTCCGCTGGGATACTCCTGTGGGCGAGTCTAGAGGAGAGTCAGCTGTGCTTTTCACTGTATGGTCCTGTGCACCATGGCACAACAGAGTAAGTTCCAGGACAGCCAGGGCTGCACAGAGAAATCATTTCTTGAAAAACCAAACCAAAAACAAAACAAAACAAAAATCCCCAAAACCCAAAAACAAATCAACAACAACAATAGCAACAAAAACCCACAATGGTTTACAATGTAAGTTCGGGACAGGAAGTATTCCCTATGCTAGAGCAGAAGTTGAGGATATACAAGGCTTTGGGTTTAATCATCACCACTCAAAAGTCAATGGCTTAGATTGAATAGATACTGCAAATAATAGGTCCCGTTTTAAGAGAAATGAGATTTATACATTATGAGAGAAAAGAAAGTCATCCTCCAGCCTCCACACCCATGTGCCTCTAATAAATAGGTGTAAATTTAAACTTTTTTTTTTTTAGTTGAAGAAAAGGATAGTAACAGAATCATGGATGGAATTTTTTGTTTGTTTTAAGACAGAATCTCACAATTTGGCTCTTCTTGTCCAGGAGCTCACTATGCAGATCAGGCTGGCCTTGAACTCACAGATATTTGCTTGCTTCTGCCTCTCAAATGCCGGAATTAAAGGCGTGAACCACCATGCACCAGCTTTGACTGGGATTCTAACGATGTTCCTGGGCATACAACCCAGAAAAACAACCATTGTGTGACCTCACAAACTCTTGAAATTGAATCCCCCAAACCCTATTCTAGATCAACAGGCTACAGAAGCAACCAGAATCGGGTGGCTTTGTTGTTGGTTTTTGTTGTTGCTGTTGTTTTAAAACATCATTCATTCCAAAATTTCTGCAGTAATAATTCTCAGAGGTTCCTTTCGCTTTGAGACTGCTACAAGACCACTTCTCACGCCTCGGTTGTCCCCTTGCTTTTCAGCCTTCCTCTGCCTCACTTTCTGCGCCCATGAAAACCCATTGTTCTGCCTGTGCAGCCCAGGCTGAGAGCTGAGAGCTGCTGAGGATCCAGCCACATCTGGGGTGGCCAGTACCTCGCTGTGCCTGCTCCGGGTCTTTAAGGACCCAGCACTTGGACTCCTTCTCCAAGTCCTGCTGGGCGCCCTGGCTGTAACCAGGTCAGCTTAAATCCTGGGAATCTCTGGAGACAGCAGGATCCAGTAGCATCCGGGAGGTGCCGTCTGGTCTGTGGTGCCCACACCCTCTGTAAGAGTACAGCCCTGCAGAGGACAGTTAATTGAAATGTTCAAAGTTCACACCTACCTCGGGACACCTACTGTCATTTTAAACAGCTTTTTTCCCCCTCTATCAAGGTCTGACAGATAAACACAATCGTCAATTACAGATGGATAAACACGAAAAAATGATACCTTCCTAAGGTTCGGGCCACCTAACCCTGCTGGTGGGATATCCGTGTTAAACCTGTAAGACTCACAAATTCCTGAAACTGCTGCCCTTCTGCCCAGTTCTAGATCAACAGATCTTTATCTCTTTGCTAAGCCTCGGACCCCTAAGTCATGTGCCCCCCCTCCCTTTCATCTGCAAAATGAGGTAGTGGACAGAGACATTCCAAGAGTAGCAAGGTACCTGAATTTTAAGTGATTGCTCTGGCAACGATGTTACCAGCACAGAGAACATCAGCATGACCACTCAACTGCACACAGTGCTAGTACTGCCACATTTTATGTTAGATTTTGTGAATTCCACACTGGTCCGGAACTCAATTTTTTTTCTTTCTTTTTTTTTTTTTTTTAAGATTTATTTATCTACTATGTATACAGTATTCTGCTTGCATGTACGCCTGCAGGCCTGAAGAGGGCACCAGATTCCATTATAGATGGTTGTGAGCCACCATGTGGTTGCTGGGAATTGAACTCAGGACCTTTGGAAGAGCAGTCAGTGCTCTTAACCACCGAGCCATCTCTCCAGCCCTGGAACTCAATTTTTCGACTTAGTCTCCGGGCCTACAAGTGTGGGCCACCACACCACGCCCCACTTTATTGCTTGGGAAAAGAGCACATCTTACTTAGTTTGCGCACTATGTTGCTTACACTGTTCCAAATTTTTTAAAAAACCGGATTGTTTTCCTGGTTATTTGGTGGCTTCCACAGATGTTTATTTCTATAGTGGAGATGCCTGCACCATAGCCACATGGTAGGGTTTATGTTATGGCTTGGCTGTACTCACACCAAGGGTCATTTCCAGCCTTTTGGACACTGCAGAAGAGCCATGGAGAGAGGGTCTAGGAGACAGCGCCTGTGAAATGACCAGGGGCATTTCTTCTTCCTTCTTCATCTTCCGTCTTAGTTGGTCCTCTCTTCACAGCTGCTGCTGAACCAGCCTGGTTCCATCCTAGGCTCGAGAGCCATTGTACAGCAGAAAACAAACTTGGTTCATTCCTGTTTACAGTTATCCCTATTTCTCTAGGACGGGGCTATGCCCCACTGTAAGCTTAATTACAAATTGTTCTGGGCTGCCTGCTTCAGGAAATGACAGCCATGCCTTTGCTTCAAAAAGTTATGACCACCTGTTACGACTACGTTGTAACCATGTCTTTGTTTCAGGAGGTTATTATGACCAACCTCTGTGACTCTACCTGTTTGGGACCCCCTACTTCTGAACTATAAAATCCCTTATCTTCCCCATGTCTAGTGCTGAACTCTTGAACCCTGTCTTTAGGGAGAAACAGCCCGTGTCCACAAATTTTAAAAGACTTCTAATTAATTTGGCCATGACTTGCTTTAGTGGTCTTTCTCCTCTAATCTACGGAGTACCTAGGCTTTCTAAAGGAGGGTGGGGCAGGGCTTCCGGTGTAAATGCTGTCTCACCAGGCTGCTGTGCTTGAGCTCTCTGCACATTGCTTCTCGTCCCCTTCCTCACTGTGGCCAGGTCTGGAGTCACTGTTGAATCTCCGGCATACTCTCCCACTGTCAAGCAGGATGTTGCCGCAAAAGGACCAGGAACCACAGTGGCACGTCTACTTTAATGGCAGCCAGAGTGCACACGGTGGAGGTTCAGTTTCATGGATGAATCCTCGAGGGATAGTGTAGGCTTTTTCTCCTGGTCCCCTCAACTTTTTTCCTAACACTTGACAAATTCCTGAGAGGCACATGCTTGCTTTCCCTTCAGTAATGTTTACTTTAAAACAATTTTCTAAACGAAGAGACAGAGGAAAAGGGGGACAGAGGAAAAGAAAGAGGAGGAAGAAAGGGGTGTGTGGGGAGGAAGAGAAAATGACAGACCCTCGGGAGCGGTGAAGCGAGCAGAAAAGGAATGACTATGGGCTCCCCACCCTCTGTTGCCCGCTGTGCTGTGCTGTGCATTGGGGCACAGCAGGAAGCACACATCTCTTGGCATTAGATCCAGGAATCTGCAGTTTTCATCTTCCCAAGTCGCTATAAGTCAAAGTGTCTAGTGTCTAAAAACCAGAAAGGTTTTTTTCTGCTGAAACCCATTTGCTTTCTTCTTTCCCTAAGCGCAACCGCAGAGCATCTACTCAGGAAATCTCAAGATGACTAACTGCTGTCATGATTGAGATGTTCAGTGAAGAAATGGAGCTAGCATGCCAGTTGCTCCCTCGAGTCAGTTACCATATAAGGAACCTGAAAGACCGTGTTGTTCACTAACACCCGAATTGCTGAGTCCCATCCAGGAATCCAAGGCATCAAAGGTCCGGACGAGGAGCGAGGCGTTTTCTTGAGAGTCGAAGCCATCGGTGGAGTTAGAGCGAAGTGAGAACTATGAAAATTAGGGGTGCATGTGGTGCCGTGTCCGCACTCACTTTGGAAGCGCGAGGAAATTCGCACGGTGTGGGAGAGAGCGTGGGTCAGTGGGTGACAGAGGAGCGCAGGAGAAGCGTGTGTGAGCGGGGAGGTCCGCTAGCTTGCGGGGCAAAGCGTCAGTGCGTTCAGAGGGCAGGGCTCCTGGGGTGAGTCGGGGCTGGGGGTGGAAACAGAATACTCACCCGGTGGGGAAAGCACTGTTATCCCGAGGGGGATTTTCCTGGAGACTCAGTGCCATTGGCGTGTGCTGATACCTGAGACTTCCACAAAAGCGGGGAAGTCGGCTGCATAACTCGTAGTATATCTGGAGCTGCGTTCAGGCTTTCTTCTTATCATTTGTCACGAAAGGTAGCTGATAGAAAAATAACTGATAAGAGTTCGGAAGGGTTTTTGATGAGTCGTCACGCGGAGCTACAGGAAAGAGAGGAGATCGAGAATTCTTCTGTGGTTGCTGAGCATCAAACCTGGATTCTTCGAACAGTTCTCAGTCTGAACGCCCCCTCCTCCCGCTCCTTATTAGAGAATTTCTTGATGGAATTTAATCTGGGCTGTTGTCCTCGCCCAGAAGAATTTTTGCGCTGGTGAGACATTGGAACCCTTATCCAAAACTTCTTACTTAAAAGCTACAATTCAGTAATACCGAAACCTCAGGACAGGATCCCTAGGGATGAAAACCTTTCTGGTTGTTTTTTTGAGATAGGACCGCACTATTTAGCTCTGGCTGGCCTAAATCAGGCTGATTTAGAACTCACAGAGATTCTCCTGTCTCTGACTCCAGAATGCTGGGGTTAAAGGCTTGTGTTGGTTTTAACTCCCACAAACCTGGTAGTAACCCCCTTCCCTGCTATGGTTTAAAAGAGATAGGCGGAAGCCTCTGAATAAAAATGTTTGAATGCCTTCTACCTGCCCGTCTTATCCTCTTTTTCCTGCCTAGAATGTCGGTGTGTGGGCATCTTCTGCCATGAGAATAAAAACCTCAGGCTAAGGTGTCTGAACGGAAACAGGAAGAACTTGAAAACAGCTGTGGGCCGGGCGGTGGTGGCGCACGCCTTTAATCCCAGCACTCGGGAGGCAGAGGCAGGCGGATCTCTGTGAGTTCGAGACCAGCCTGGTCTACAAGAGCTAGTTCCAGGACAGGCTCCAAAAACCACAGAGAAACCCTGTCTCGAAAAAACCAAAAAAAAAAAAAAAAAAAAAAAAAGAGCTGTGGTGGTGATATTCGATATTCTGTATCTGTAAGCTTGTGCCTGGACTCTTTGACACACGGAAGACATTACTTATCTGCTTGAGCCTCTATTAGTCAAATTCGCTGCCAACGTTTCAGCCAAAAACAGTCTGAAAGAATGGAACTGGGTCCTAATCCTGTTTTCTCTGCTCACACCAGAAAACCTTACAGGTGGGTGGTAGGCAGAAGGGAAAGAAGAAAAAATTTAGACTGCACTGGCCGGGAATCGAACCCGGGTCTCCCGCGTGGGAGGCGAGAATTCTACCACTGAACCACCAATGCACCCTGCTGGTGGTACTTGACAGCACAATAAACAAAAGAATCCATCCCATCCATCTCCATTTTCACTGACAGCAATGCAATCCACTATCTCCATATGTAAACTGTAAATACAGTATCTTGTGTATTTCTCAGTGTTCAGGAGGAGGAAATGGCCTCCTACATGCTAGGCAATGAAAAAACCCAAGTCCTCTCCCCTATCAGTCTGGGCCAGGTTTGCCCCTCAAGAAGTTTTGGCTCTTGTCCCACTGAATTCCTTCGAATTCTGCCTGTCATGACACTGAAGTTTCAGCTCATTAGACGGGAAATGCTAATTCCAGTTCAAACTCGTGGCTCTGAAAAGCCTCCCTGGAAGTTTACCAGACCTAAGTAAGGATACCACTCAAGTCAGTGTTACAGGAGTGTGGGAAAGGGGTGACGGCTCATGAAAGCTAGAAGCCTTTCCTCTCCCTGTAGAGCATCCTGTGTCTTAAGGAGTCCTCACCCCATGCCAGCCAGCATGGAATGTTTCTACCAGGAAGAAGTTGCTACATCCCTCAGAATGCAGCTGAGTGCACAGCGCAGCTGCCTGCAGGTAGCAACACTGCATGTTTTGAGCAGAAACTAACAGGCACTTCGGAGCCCTCCAACAATCGCAATTGCTTTCTGGGGCGTCCTACACTAAGCTCCAAGGAAGCCTGGCCAGAGAGACCTCTTAGATTTCTGCCATGCTGCTTGTCCAGGGAGAAGAAAATCCAGATAGTTCCAGTGATTCCCCCCTTGCCTCGAGAGCCGCCCGTCTTTACGAAGCCTGCTTTCCTTTCCAGTAGTTGAGAATAATCCAAGGCCAGTGTTTGCTTCCCTGCCGTGAGTAGGGTGGGAATCAGGATCTGGTTAGTGCCACTGCCCCCATTCCTCTTCATCTACAGCGCTACCGGTTGACAGGAGTTCAGGGTCTCAGAACCAAGCAGTTCCTAAGGAAGCCCATTCAGCTCAGTCTCCCCCACAGCACAGCTTCAGAGAACAGAGAAACCAGACAGAAACAACCAAAGGAAAAGGACCCTAATTCTACACCTCGACTTTAGGAAGACGCACGAGGTATTCTTGAGTGGGGAACCACATTCTCAAACTCCCCTGGTTTTCCAGTTTACTTGCCTCTTATTAAACCTCTTATTATATATGTTGTGATCTAGCTGCCCTCACTCCCCCTGACCTACAGCGGAACTTCTTTGTGGTCCGTAATTGACAAGGATGTTTCTGTTCTTTCTGGCTGGTGGTTTTCCACAGAAGCAGTAGAGGTATGAAAGGCTGGGGCAAAATAAAGGTAGCTGTTCTTCCACCTGAAAAGAAGCCTCCGTGTCTCAATCCCAGCACACACACACACACACACACACACACACACACACACACACCCGCCCCGCCAGTCTTGGCATCCAGGCTGCGCTGGCGCGGCAATTATACATACTCCTATTTCAAAGAGAAAGAAAAGGGCTGTGTGAGTGTGCAGTCCCTCTTAAACCTACAGTTAGTTAATCGCTGGGTAGCTCCAAATCAAAAGACTGTGCATGAGTGTACTAGACTCCCATGCTGCCTGTCCACTGGGTGATATAGGAATTACAGTGCATATCCCTATCCTACAGGAAAGTTCTAAGGGCCTGTACTTGAGTTCCAAAGATTCTGGTTGCATTTAAATAAATGTATGCTGCAGACGACTGTAGAAGCCACTCCTCCATTCGATGCATTTCTAGGCAGCACCTTTTCACTTTTGGGAATAAACTGCTCACAGTCTGCACCCCACGGGGGGTGGCGGGGGATGGTGATATTCCCTACACAACACACATCAGGAGTCGTGGTGGCGGGGGATGGTGATATTCCCTACACAACACACATCAGGAGTCCTGCGCTTCATCTGTACCAAAAGCGAAAGCCACATTAGGTCCCTGATTTCATTTGCTTAAATAACAGAAGCAAGCGTCTGCAGGTGACTCCCTGGTTGGTGTCCCCTCTTTCCTTTCACCCCCCAATTTATGTTTGTACTTTTGTTGGTTACAACAGACTTTTGGATACCTTGCTTTTTGTTTTAAAACGGAAACAAAATTGCCAGGCTGCCTCTGAGGGCTGAGATTAAAGGTGGACACCAGCCCACTCTTCCCAAGAAATTTCTTACCACATGTGCCATAGTTCAACGTGGTCTCATTTAATATGTTGTGGCTTTTGCCAACTCCCTGTTAAGATTTTAACAGCGATAACACTACAGCAGTGGTCTCAACCTTCCTAACGCTGGGACCCTTTAATACAGTTCCTCATGTTGTGGTGACTCCAGCCATACAATTATTTTCCTTACTACTTCATAATTGTAATTTTGCTACTGTTATGAATCGCAATGTAATTTTCGCTGTTTCCCGATGGTCGTAGGCGACCACTTAAGGGGTTGCGACCCACACGTTGAGAACCACTTCTCTGCAGGCTAAGATGGTGTGTTGCAGATTCTCTCCCAACTGCCTGACATAGGCGACTATTTAGGGGTTTAAGATAATTCAAGATGATTTGTCTCTGGGTCTTCAACACTCCAGCTCTCCGCAAGCAGACAAGTTCAACAAGGCAATGGAGTGAAGAGGAGGGGCATGGCATCTCCCCTGGGTCGGTGATGGGCGTCATCTATACAGATTAGGTACCAGAAGGAGCCGAGCAAGATGACATCGTTACCTCCCAGGTGGCGGGTACGTTTGTTGGCCAGGGACAGGGATGACTTCCTTCTTGAGGCCACGAATGTGGGCGGAGCCTATGCAGATAAGGGTCGCGCAGGGGCTGCCGGGTCCGTACCGACTGCGAAAACGCGAACGATGTTTAGGATCTCTACTGGCGTGGAAGAAAAGAAGCGCGGGTCCGCGGGTGGGAGCGGGTCGCAAGAATCGAGTAGGCTTCCGGGGAGACCGTGGAGCAGGCACGGTTAAGTGACCGTGTGTTAAGAGCGGAGGGCCGGTGGGGCTGAGTGGGCGCTGCCAGGGAAGAAAGCATACTTACCTGGCAGGGGAGACACCATGATCACGAAGGTGGTTCTCCCAGGGCGAGGCCCACCCATTGCACTTGGGGTGTGTTGACCCCTGCGATTTCCCCAAATGCGGGAAACTCGACTGCATAATTTCTGTTAGTGGGGGACTGCGTTCGCGCTCTCCCCCGGTAATTGTACAGAGAAGGAAGACTGTTTGGGACTACTAAATTAAGTACCCAGTGACCGTGAAGAGTAGTTTTTCATTCTCTCTCACCCATACACAATCCCTACTCATGAGGAACACACACAGACGCAAACTTAAGGAAGTCGACTCCGCGCAGCAAATCTATTGGATGTTCTCCTGTGCCAAGATGGCTCTTCCTCGCAGGTTCCGCACTGGCTCCTGGCCTTCTGAGACCTAGGCTCATGTAGGCTGCTCATTGGCAAGTCGTCTGTCCAGGGAGCTTAGCTTCCCTATCCGGGCCCAATCGACCGGTAATGCTCAAAGCCTTCTCCAGCGAGCTCAGGGTGTCCAGACTCTGTGTTGCGCACCTTCTCTGGCCTCCCAAGCCTAGGACCGTGTGTCCCTTCCTGCGGTCCTAATCCTCTTTGTGCTCGACTGCGGTGGGTACCACGAACGAAAACGTTCACTCACCTGTCACCGGACTCAACCACCGCCCACCGGCAGAGAAAGGGCCTGTCTCACCACAGGAGACAGACTGCCCTCTGCCACTTGTCAGTCCTTGACCAGCCTGAACAAAGGCGAGTGGGAGTGGTCGTGACCACCGCAGCTTTTTTTTTTTTTTTTTGTCTAAAGAGAACCCAGGAACAGAACCAAGTGGGGCTCTTCAGTTGACTCTTGTTGGCAGTCACAGCTCAAACAAGGTAGCCGAGCAAGAGAGACCCAACGTGGTGGCTTAGAGATGGGGATTTTACCCTGGCTGCTGCTGGTGGTGGTGGTGGTGGTGGTTTTGAGGTATGGAAGCGTTGGGTTAAGGGGGCGTTGGAAATGGATGGGAGCAGAGACAGCCTGATCTCCACTAGCAGGTCCTGGGACCATCTGCTGTGTTTCCTGCACATTTATTTCTGAGTAGGGACCAGGATCACGTCATATTCTGATCAAATGTGTGACTTAGAGAAACCTTGAGGCCGGGCGGTGGTGGCGCACGCCTTTAACCCAGCACTCGGGAGGCAGAGACAGGCGGATCTCTGTGAGTTCAAGGCCAGCCTGGTCTACAGAGCTAGTTCCAGGACAGGCTCCAAAGCCACAGAGAAGCCCTGTCTTGAAAAACCAAAAAAAAAAAAAAAAAAAAAGAAAGAAAGAAATTGGACACCAAAACAACACATAATCCAATAAAAAAAAATGGAGTAAAGACATAAACAGAGAACTCTCAACAGAGGAATCTAAAATGGCTGAAAGACACTTTAAGGAAATGCTCAACATCCTTAGTCATCAGAGAAACACAAATCAAAACAACTCTGAGTTTCCATCTTATACCTGAAAGAATGACCAAGATAAAAAACACTGATGACAGCTTATGCTGGAGAGGTTGTGGGGAAAAGGGAACACTTCTGCATTGCTGGTGGGAATGCAAGCTGGTGGGTACAACACTTTGGATGTCAGTGTGGCGATTTCTCAGAAAATTAGGAAACAACCTTCCTCAAGACCCAGTAATACCACTTTTGGGTATATGTCCAAAAGATGCTCAATCATGCCACAAGGACATGTGCTCAACTATGTTCATAGTAGCTTTGTTTGTCATAGCCAGAAACTGTGAACAACCTAAATGCCCCTCGATCGAAAAATGGGTAAGGAAAATGTGGTACATTTACACAATGGAGTACTACACAGCAGAAAGAAAAAAAAACTCAACAGCTTGAATTTTGCAGGAAAATGGATGGAGCTAGAAAGCGTTATTTAGAGTGAGGTAACCCAGACAAGAAAGATTATCACATGTATTCACTCATAGGTGGTTTTTAAACATAAAGCAAAGAAAGCCAGCCTACAAACCACAATCCCAGAGACCTTAGACAACAATGAGGACACTAAGAGAGACTTACATAGATCTAATCTATATGGGAAGTAGAGAGTAGAAAAAGACAAGACCTCCTGAGTAAATTGGGAGCATGGGGACCTTGGGGGAAGGTTGAAGCGGGGAAGGGAGAGGCAGAGAGGAGAGCAGAGAAAAATGTAGAGCTCACTGAATATCAATTTTAAAAAAGGGGGAAAAAAATCATCTCATGGAGGCATCTGCTCAGCTGAGAGTCTCTCTTCCCAGATGAGTGCAGGGTTTTGTTAAGTTCTCCAGAAACAAGCAGCACGGTTGACCCTGCCCCAACGCGGCACAGAAGCCGGCGGTTTTTTGTTTGTTTTTTTTTTTTTTTTTAAATATTTATTTATTTATTATGGACACACTATTCTGTTTGCATATATGTCTATAGGCCAGAAGGACACCAGACCTCATTACAGATGGTTGTCAGCCACCATGTGGTTGCTGGGAATCGAACTCGGCTCCTTTGGAAGAGCTTGCAATGCTCTTAACCACTGAGCCATCTCTCCAGCCCCTTTTTTTTGTTTTTTTGAGACAGGATTTTTCTGTAGCTTCGGAGCCTGTCCTGAAACTCCCTTTGTAGACTAGGCTGGCCTCGAACTCTCAGAGATCCGCCTGCCACTCCCTCCCGAGTGCTGGGATTAAAGGCGTGCGCCACCACCGCCCGGCAAGCCGGCGTTTTTTTGAACCATAACCATTCCTTTCTTGTTCATCCCCAAGAACTCCTTTTATTCCCGAAAGCACGGGATCGGCTCTGTCCCAGCAATACCCCACTCCTGGTACCTATTTCAGTCTGAGTCAGGCTTGGGATTGTTGCCATCAAACACCACGACCAAAGGCAGCTTGGGCGGAGAAGTGTCGGTTTCTTGGGCTCCTAAGTCCCTCACAGAGGGCAGCCCCGGTAGGAAAGCAGAGGCAGGACCTGATGCGGTAGGTAGCTGTCGGTGGGGGAGGTGCTCCCACCTGGCTTGCTCAGCCTGCTGCCCTACACCTCAGGACCACGTGCCCAAGGATGGCACGCCCCTGGCCACAACCACCCCGGCTCTGCCCCCGCACCCCAACCACCATCCCTACCGCCTGTCTGCTGTCTGTCCCACAGCAATCATTCGATCGTTCATCGCAGGCACATGCTAGAAAGACCTTTTCTCCAAGCAGAGTCCCTCTTTCCAGCCAGAAGGGCCGAGCTGAGGAGAAACCAGGGAGCATAGAGGCAAGCGTGGATCCTTGCCTTTGGCATGCGACGGCCCCATTCGGACACCTGCCAGCGTAGGCTTCTCCGATGTCTTTTTTTCCCATAGCCTTTTCATGGGAACCACACAACTGGCCCGGCAGCTTGCTGGACAGACCCTTCCCAGATCCAGCTCGACACGGGTATCTCTCCGTGTCATCTATTGGGAAGGCTTCAGGGCGGGACTGGGTTGAGGTCGGGTGGGAAAAAGGCGTGTCTGCCCCCCCACCCCCCCGAGTGGGCACAGACTATGCCTCCCATCGAGGCGGAGCCGAACCCAGCGGTAAGCACACCACCATCTGTCTCCGTGCCCCGGACCTGCTGACAGGGTCACGACCGAGGGGACCCACCCGGCAACGGACCCAAAACCTAGGTGGGCAGAGGTTCCGCTCCAATTTCCCGACTCACACAGGTACCTGCACCGCTTGTCCGCGCACACAAGGAGCCGCAGAAACAGCGGCCTTAAAAGAGCCAGGCTTGGCCTCAGCTACCCCCAAGCCATTCTGGGGGCTTTCTAGGAAATCGGGCCTAGGGTCGGGCACTGTCCGCCCTGCGGCGATGCGGAAGCTTAGTAACCACACCAGGTGCTTTCCGCATTCACCCTGTCTGTTTTCAGCACCGAATCAACACCACCCCACAGAGCACCCCCACCCACGGACGGACACGCGCTCTCCTCCCGATTCCATATCAACACTGCCACCATAAACGATCACTTAGAGACCCTGGAGTTTTGCAAGATACGCATGCCTACGCTCACACACATACACACAGAGGACAGAGAGAGACAGACATATTTACACACACACACACACACACACACACACACACACACACACTGTAGACTGGAACGAATCACTGCATTTGCTTGAAGTCGGCGCTCAGTTGTGAAGAGCAGAGGAAAGGTCCCAGGGAGCGTGTGATGCAGGTGTGGCAGGTAGGGCAAGCAAGACTGTTTCTTGGAGACCTAAGAGCAGGCGATAGAATGAGGTGGAGACTCAGTGGGCTCCATGAGTGGGTCGGAAGCTTGCGCGAGAGCGCTGCGTGTCGGGTGTTTGTGTGTCGTCGGTGTGATAATGGCGGTGTGTAGGCTGGGTGTGTCGGGCCGCAGCAGGGCTTAGCTGGACAGGCCCTGAGGATTTGGTGTGTGCAGGAAAAGACGGTGGGCGTGAGTGGGAAGCAAGGAAAAGGGTGGTGAGTATGCGGGTAGAAAGCGCCAGTGAGGCTGCAGGCTGTTGGGTTGCAAGGGAGGGTGTACGTACTTACGAGTGGAGCGGAGCAGCAGGGACTGGCGGCGACGCTCTTGGGCAATAGGTAAGAGAGGTGATGTGGGGATAGTGCCTCCCCCCCGTGCAGGGCAGGGCAGGACAAGTGTCAAGAAGGGGGCGAGGTGGCGAGGTGTCCGGAGGCAAAGATGCCAGCAGGGTGTCGCGGCGACGCTGTTGGGCAAAAAGTGAGAGAGGTGAGGTTGGGGCCTGACAGGTGTCAAGAAAGGGGAGAGTTACAGAGAGTTACAGAGTGGAAGAAGAGAAACTTCCCTGACCGGGAATCGAACCCGGGCCGCGGCGGTGAGAGCGCCGAATCCTAACCACTAGACCACCAGGGAGCGACGGACAGAGTCTGACGGTGCGCGCCTCTCGTGGGCAGCCAGAATCTTAGCCAGTCTGCCAAGTTGACTGACTACCAGCCGCTCGCCCCAACCGCCCTCCCGCCTGCCCGGCCGGCAATACGCGGCTGGCATTGGGCGCCCATGCGATCGATCGGCGCCTGCCCGTGCCCCCTGGCCCTGCCCGTCTGGTGCCCGGTGCCCTCTGTCGCTTCTCCGGCAAGCCGGGCGCCACTTCCCGCTAAGACGCCACACTCTCAAAAGGTCTAGAACCTCCTCCCATTGTGTGGTCGTTCGGCCCGCCACGGCGCAGTGCAGTCTCGGGACAGGCGGAGAGTCGCCGCAGAACAGGGCCACTGTCGGCCCTGAACCTTGGCAAAAGGCGGATCCTGTGCGTTGGCCGGGAATCGAACCCGGGTCAACTGCTTGGAAGGCAGCTATGCTCACCACTACACCACCAACGCCGTACTGACACGATGACACACACACACACACACACACACACACACTCACTCACACTGACACGATGACACACACACACTACGCAGGGGACTGCCGCCAGCCAGCGGACAGCGACGATGTCGCGGTCGCCTACCAGGTCTTCCCACCCTGCCCCAACCTCAAAGTCAAAGCCGAAGCCGACACCGACGAAGACACCGACACCCACGCCAACCCCAACTGGGCCTCCGCCGCCGAGCACGCGTTGTTCCTCACCGTCCCATGCCACCCTGTGCTGCGCGGCGCTCTCGCCTCCTGACTGCAGCAACCGGGCCAGGGCAGCTCACGCAACAAGGGCCACAGGAGCCAGGGAGCAGCCGGGACAACACCGAGCGGGCACGTCACCACCCAGAGCCGCCTGGCACAGCGGTGGCTCAGGCACCGAGGGTCGCACGCCCCCGGCTCTTACACACGCCCGGCCGCCTCTTCAGTGTGTGTGTGTGTGTGTGTGTGTGTGTGTGTGTGTGTGTGTGTAAGTCGCCTCCCCAGGCGTCAGAGCCCTGGGCCAAGCGCCAGGTTAGGGACCCGACGGCCGGGAGGCATGTGGGCCCGCCTGGCAGTGGGCGGCCCGAGCCCGGCTCTTGGGCCAGAGGACCACTGTCCTGGCATTGGGTCGAGGGACCAAGCAAGCAAGGATGACCAACGGGCCAAGGGCCGCCGTCTGGCTAAAAAGGATGATGTGTCTCCCCGTCGGGGAATCGAACCCCGGTCTCCCGCGTGACAGGCGGGGATACTCACCACTATACTAACGAGGACGACGACGACGACGCCACCCTCCCTCCCTCTGAAGCACCGCGGACCTCCGCACCCATCCCCAAAGTCTCCCCGACGCGGCCAAACGCCCCTCCCACCAGGACGCAGACCCGCAGCCACGTGCGACCACCGCGTCCCAGCCCCCTAGTCCCGCCCATGCCCGCGGGAGACTCTGGTCCCGTTCCTGGGTGGTCCCGCCTGGGCTGGGGTGGTGTGGGGAGCCAAACTGGAAACGGGACCGGGACCGGGACGAGACAGGGAACGACTTTGGCGCCTAGTAACACCTCGACGTGGACCCGGTGGACACCGCTCCACGCTTGCAGCTTGATCACCCAGACCCACACTAGCCCGGGTGCCCCGACACGACAGATCCGCCGCGTGTTCACACTCGTAGTCAGGATGGCCGAGCGGTCTAAGGCGCTGCGTTCAGGTCGCAGTCTCCCCTGGAGGCGTGGGTTCGAATCCCACTCCTGACAGCCTCGCCTTTTTGCCCCACCCCACCAAACCTGTGACTGCCTCCTTCCACCGCCTCTCCGACGCCGCCCAAACTCCCCTCACGCCCGCAACCTTCTCACACGCCTGCGCCTGGAGGAGCGCCCTGCTCTGAACACCCGACACTTACTGGAGGGCAGCGGCAGCGGCGCGTGCTGGATACCTTGCTAAATTAGCCACCTCCGGGGGGTGCGGAGGGAGAGGCTCGATTCCTTGAGGGCGCCGATCCTGAGCACCCCGCCAGCCCAGCCGGCCGGCCCAGTGCCAACAGAGGACCTCATCCATCCCTACCCGACACCGGCACTTCTTGGCCCGGCCCTCGAGCTCACCACCCCTTTCCCGCTCGTTCCTGCTCCTCCAGCTCCTGCGGGAGAAGCCCACTGCGCCCATCCTCTCGGGCTGTGCTCGTCCAGGCTTCTTCTGTGCGCAGGTGGCCGTCGCCAGCGCACATTTGCCGACCCTTGCTGCGCGCACCACCGGCCCGCAAGCTCGCTGGCTCGCTAGCTCCTCGGCTGGCAGCAGGAAGAAGCAGGGTTGATGTGGGACCTAGGCGTCCCGGAGATGGG
Source organism: Microtus oregoni (assembly GCF_018167655.1). Lineage (NCBI taxonomy): Eukaryota > Metazoa > Chordata > Mammalia > Rodentia > Cricetidae > Microtus > Microtus oregoni. Next base: position 59,224,262 of record NW_024543066.1, read on the forward strand.
AGAGTCGCGGCTCAGCCGCGAAGCCTCAGTCTGGTCCCGGGACTCTCTTGTCCGTGGCCCTTGTGTTTGCCTGCTTGGTCCATGGGGCCAAGTCCCGGCATCTAGGTGTCAGGGGGAAAAGAGGAGCTAGCTGGTCCTGGAACCCAGCTGCCAGGCCAGGCCATGGCATGGGTGGTTCAGTGGTAGAATTCTCGCCTGCCACGCGGGAGGCCCGGGTTCGATTCCCGGCCCATGCAGGGTCCAGTCCCTTTTGGTCCTCATGCACCCAATGCCCAGGGTGCACAGCGACAGCGGACTACCACTAACCCAGTCATCCAGAGCCTACCCAGCAGCCTAGTCCTCTCTCCTCAACTGGGACGCCGTCACCCGCCCTAACCATCGCTCTGCTACAGCTACCACTCCACTTCAAAGCTCCTGACTCACCATCCCAGGTCCACACAGTCGCAGCCGCCATCCAGCGCCTCCACTTTTCTTATAACTCCACCTCGCGGCACTCACACCCCACACCTCCAGCCTCCCACTCCACAGTGCCGTCCACGCACAGCCTGGCTCTCCCACAATCGACACTTACTTGGTGAACCTCTCTTGGCCGGGACCTCAAAAACCTCCCTAGCCCCAGACCCTGTTCTGCCTCCGTTGCCAAGGGACAGTCACGCAGGGCACCAGGTGCCTTCTCTCCCCTAATTCTTCACCAACAGCAACTCTTGAAGAGCCCAGAGAGCTTCAGAGTTCCCGGGCGACGGCAGCCGGCAGGAGGTCTCTCTCTCTCTCTCTCTCTCTCTCTCTCTCTCTCTCTCTCTCTCTCTCTCTCAAGATGTACTTTTTTCGCCGGGCGGTGGTGGCACACACCTTTAATCCCAGCACTTGGGAGGCAGAGGCAGGCGGATCTCTGGGAGTCCGAGGCCAGCCTGGTCTACAGAGCTAGTTCCAGGACAGGCACCAAAGCTACAGAGAAACCCTGTCTCGAAAAACAAAAAACAAAACAAAAAAAATTACTTCTTTTATCCTATATGAAGTGAGTTTTTCTTGCATGTATGTTCCTGTACTACATGCTTGCCAGTATCTCCATGAAATTTGGAGTTCCAGAAGGTTGTGGTCACCATTTCCTCTGCAAACCGAGGTTCTCTGCAGGAACAACAAACCCTCTTAACTCTCTTGCCTCCCCTCTCTAGCTTTTTTGCTAGTTTTCTGTCTCCTGCTTTCTGGACCTTGAGGGGGGGGGGGGCAGAGCCCTCATTTTCTGGGTCTGACTCTGAGTCTCTTTCTCTTGGTGTCTGCTCCCCACTCTCTGAGTGTAACCACTGTACACCCTGTCTCTGTAGAGCCTAGACTGGTGGTCACTGGTTCCAGCACAGACTATGGCAAGGGAGGGAGGTGGGGAGAGGAATCAGGATGAAGACATCAAAGAAGACAGTGGCCAGAAAGTCTGGGAGCTCCTAACCACAGGCTGCATGTGAAGCAAAGGCCAGTGACGGCACAGGATAAAATGTTGAAAACGGTAGGCTTCATAAGTTACACATGAACTCATGGCTCACATGACTCTTGTGACCCTCTGTGATAGAGCTGGGAAGTGCTTTTAATAAATTCTTTTTTTTCTGGTTCACACTGACTTGGGAATCCCAGCAGATGCTCTTTGAACTCCTAATTCATGCCTCTAACAGGACTCTGCTCCTTCCCAGTGCAGATTCTGCTCTCCCACTGCTTAGGACCATATGCACCCGATGGCTGAGAACAAAATGGAGCAGGCTGTCACCTGTCAGATGTACCTGTTCTGTCGCTACTGATCTCCCTCTCCTGCAATCTCTCTGTCCTCTTTGACCACTACTGATCTCCCTCTCCCGCAATCTCTCTGTCCTCTTTGACCACTACTGATCTCCCTCTCCCGCAATCTCTCTGTCCTCTTTGACCACTACTGATCTCCCTCTCCCGCAGTCTCTCTGTCCTCTTTGACCACTGTTGCCTGTGCACACAACAGCTGCTGGTGCCGTGGCTTCCTGTCTCCTCACTGACACCCGCCCCTTCTGTCCATCCCCTTCCTCTTTCCTCTGCCCTCCCCCAACATCCCGGCTGCCATCCTGTGTGGATCCCTGTTCTCTACGAATATCCACACTCCTCTCTCTCTCTGCATCTCTGTGACTGCTCCTTTGGGGTCTTCCTCCCTGCCTCACATTAGCGAGCCATACTTCCTCTTCTTCCCTGTCTCCTTAATTCTCTTAACTGTGGACAGATCTCTTCCTGTGCAGGTGTTTCTTGGGGCCCGTCTTTCCTTGTTCCTCTAACATTTAAAGAAGCGTGCTGACATGGCACTGTCCTATTGAAACCCCTGCTTGCCTCTGTACAAACCGGGAAACTTCATCGGCCCTATTTCCCCAACGCCTCCCACTCTGAGAAAACTGAACAAAGGAATGGCCCTAAAAACCCAGTTCTAAATTTCTGGCAGTAGATGGAATCCACCTTTTTGACGAAGCCAGTCCACCCAAGTGCCCGCCCAGCAGCTTAGCTTTTGACCATACTTGGGCACAGTCCCAGCTTCTGGCCGGCATATCACCCCTTGCCTATGATCTATAAAACCTCGCTGCCAGCCGGGCGATGGTGGCGCACGCCTTTAATCCCAGCACTCGGGAGGCAGAGGCAGGCGGATCTCTGTGAGTTCGAGACCAGCCTGGTCTACAGAGCGAGTTCCAGGACAGGCTCCAAAGCCACAGAGAAACCTGTCTCGAAAAACAAACAAACAAAAAAAAAACCTCGCTGCCTTATCCCAGGCACTCGACTTCCCTAGTGCCATTCTCTGGGACTGGTGAACCTGCCTGGGAGCGATGTCCAATAAATCTGCATTTATCTGGTTTTAATTTGGTCTGATCTGGCCATTTGTGCTGGCAGAAACCTATAAACCTATCAAGCTGTCGTAAGGAAGAAATGAATGAATGCACCCACAGCTCCTCAGCAGTGGCAGGCACCTGGCGTACTTACTGCATGGACTTGGTGAATGGGAACGTTCCTGCTTAAGGCACGACATCAGAGACAAGACATTATAAAAACTGATGGCATTTAGGTTACATCCTCAGTACTCAACCGTGTGGCAGACCCTGTGACACCTGTCCTTCCTGTTCTGCAGCCATTCCTGGGCTAGGGGAGTTCCAGAACCCAAGTCCCCAGCAGGTCTATCTGCTCTCATTATATCCCATCCCTTCCCACCTTGTTCCTTTTTCCTGTCTTTGTCTCTTTATTATTGTTTTTTATGTGCATTGGTGTTTTGTCTGCATGTCTGTCTGTGTGAGGAGACCCCGGAACTGGAGCTACAGACAGTTGTGAGCTGCCATATGGTTGCTGAGAGAAGTGAGCCGGGCCATCTCTCCAGCCTGCCCTGTCTTTATCTCTTATTCCCTGCCCTTTGTCCCTCTGGGGCAAATAATTATCCTTTGTTCTGAGAACTTACTCTTGGGGTGTCCTGTGCCAAATACCAGTCCCTTCAGTTGGCTCTGGGCTGAAGCAGTGAAAATGGCTGGCAGTGCTGAGTGGCCCAAGCCCAGTTCATTATCACAACAGAAGGGTCTCCATCTCAGGGAGGAACAGGTGAAGCAGAGGATTCAGACAAGGGCTCTGATGAAGAGCAGACCGTGGGGAAGAAATATGACAGGGCCAGAGGTCTGTGACACACGGCTAACACTCAGGGAAACTCGACCAGGCTGGCGGCTCCCTCCTGTGTTCCTGTCTTCAGGTCCTTGCTGTGTGACTCTCATCACCCCACAGAGTAAACCTACTCATCTCAGTCAGGGAACGGAGAGTAAAACAAAGCAGGGACACCACCAAGACCACAGGGCAAGCAGTGAACTTCACTGGGGTTGCTTACAGAAGCAGAAACTGCTCAAAAGACAGTGGCAATCCAAAAGGCCATCACAGCAAGGATGACACTTCACAAAAGCGGGGAACCTGGAGTGCAGGAGCCTGCAGGCAGCTCAGGTGGTTTGAGAGTGTCTCTCTGCAGCCCTTACAGCTTGGTTGGATGCTTGTGGAGGGAGGGCCCTCGTGAATCTGCTCAGTTTCAGGGACTTCCTGAAGCGATTGGGCTGTTTACTCTTGAACTTCCTTGCAAGGATTTCCTTCCTTCACTGCCTTTTAACACCCTGTTTTAAGTTCCCCTTAGAACACCCACTGTTCCACTTCCCTTTTAAGTCCTATCTCTTAATCAAGCCCAGGCAACACTGAAGGTTTTAACAGCTACACAACAGCTCCTCTCCCTGGAGCCTTGGCACCTGCTTGGAGTGGGGAAAGGGGATGTGGGGGAGGAGCGAGAGCACTTCCAGCTTCTGCTTAATATGATTAATGTATCAAGGTGCCATGCTTAGGGCCCGTGTGTCCCAAACCCAGCATACCTAAGGTGCAAACCCCAGAATCCAAAACAGCAATATAAGTCTCTGAAAAGATTAATTTCAAGTGCTTACATTTATACAAAGGATTGAGTTTTGATTTACTATACATTCTTTTCTCTCAAGTTTATGCGTCCAGCCGGGCGGTGGTGGCGCTTGCCTTTAATCCCAGCACTCGGGAGGCAGAGACAGGCAGATCTTTGTGAGTTAGAGGCCTGGTCTACAAGAGGTAGTTCCAGGACAGGCTCCGTAGCTACAGAGAAACCTTGTCTCAAAAAAAAAAAAAAAAGTTTATGCGCCCAAATCTTATTATGAAAACAGCAGTCCCCTGAACACTTGAACACGTCCCCTAAGAAATGCTGTTATCCAAGAGTGCAGTCGTCATGTTGTTTGGTATTTATCTCATCTCTGAAAACTATTGTTTTTTTCTTGGGCCTGTAGAGGTAACTTGGGAGTTTGTGGGTTCCCTCCCTAGGCCGTGCTGAGGGAGACAGCAAGGAGTCTACTGCATGGAAACCTCTGAGCCCCGGCCAAGTGAGGAGGCTTTCGAGGCAAAAGCCGTTGACACATGCCTGGGTGGTCGGTTCCAGAGGACCCCTGGGCCACAGCCGCTCAGCTCTTCTCCCAGCACTACCCGAAAACAGTTAGTAAACCAAGATCCAGGACAATATAAACAGGCAGCTGCAGTCTCTGCTCCCGCCTGAACTGCAGCAAAGCCTGCTCCTGGGCATCCAAGGACTCAATAGCCTCAGGTCAGGTCGCCCTAAGAGCTTTGCAGGGAACCGAGGATCTCCTCATTTAAATGAAAGAAAAATCTCCCAAGGCAAACATAAAGGTCCCACCGAGATTTGAACTCGGATCGCTGGATTCAGAGTCCAGAGTGCTCACCATTACACCATGGAACCAACACACTGTGATCTTTCCCTGTCTAACATTTCCTGGGTTGTGGAATGGATTGTCAACCATCCAATCTTTCCTGCTGACTGCCCTACTGTATTTCATCTGCACCTGGGAAAAGATGGGGAGCCCCTCAGCTCAGAGCTGGGAAGGAGTTCTTCCAGCCTGCATCATCTGTCTTAGATTGCCACTCCCTCCCATAGGCCTGACATCTGCAATAAATGGTGTGAGTCTTGTCGTTTGCCTTTTCCCCTCCACCCAGGAACACCAAGAGCAAGATTTGGAAGTTCCTGCCTTGCTTGGTCACCTAGCAGCCACAGTGGTCCTCCGCCACTTCCTATAATCTGTAAAAGTGGGTCAGCAGTGGAGGGAGATGGGACGTAGGGGAAGCTTCTTATTTTTCGTTATATATACGCATGTATACACATTTGGGTTTTGTGTTTTCTACAACAAATGTTTAAAAAAACAAAGTTAAACAAGCAGTTACATAAAGCATTCAAGATAGCGTTAATCCCCAAAAAAGTGAGGAGAAAGAGCACCTACTTAAATCATCACGGCCAAATGAATTAAAGCATGCAATTAATCAAAGCAAGCTTTTTTGATTATGTATGCCTTCTGCCTCCCTCAAATGTGGGCTTCAAGAGGTTAGCATTGGACATAAGGAAGACAGGGATTTTATAGTTTGGGGGGTTTACAAATGGGGAATTTGGTGGGCAAAATAGGTGGCGTTACAGAAATAGAACTTAACAAGGTGTCCATAACAACCTTAAAAGAAAGACAGGGTTGCAAGATGGGCATTCCATTCCAGCGGTTTTTTTTTTTTTTTTCCGAGACAGGGTTTCTCCGTAGCTTTTGGTTCCTGTCCTGGAACTAGCTCTTGTAGACCAGGCTGGCCTCGAACTCACAGAGATCCGCCTGCCTCTGCCTCCCGAGTGCTGGGAGGAAAGGCGTGCGCCACCACCGCCCAGCCCATTCCAGCGTTTTGAAGCAAAGGCATGGCTTCTGTTTCCTGGAACAGACAGCACAGGACCACTTGTTAAGGTGGGGCATCGCCCAGTCCTTGAGAAACAGAGGGTTAATCACGAACAGGAATGAACCTAGTTCGCCTTTACTGTAAGATGGCTCTAAGAGACCAGTATTGGCTCAGGAGCCCCAAGACCAACTTCCCAGCACAAAAGAGATTTATTTGCCCCAGAAAAAGGGAAGGGAAAAGGGAAAGGAGAGAAAAGGGCAAGGGAGAGGGGGCAGGAATATTTGTCCCAGAGGGACAAAGGACTGTCTCTGGATAGACAGAAGATGGACATGACCCACAGGCAAATGGTGGTTTATAAAGGTAAAAGGGGAATGCTCATGTCAGGGTGAAGAGTTTAATTTTAATTGGGTATGTTAATTAGGTGAGTCAAATAGGGATTTTGATTGGTGGACTTTAATACTTTGATAGCTGGACCTTGGTAGTCAGCCTCAGGAGGAGGAGGAAGTGGCCAAATAAGGGACCAGACAGACCTTGGTGGCTAGCTTTAGGAATGTAATCTAAAGGTTTTTTAGCAAGGCAGAGGGAATGGGGGAGAAGAGCAAGGCCTGCCAGAGCCATCGGCTCAAGGGGGCTGGTTTCCTTCCAATGGCACGAGATGGAGGCACGAGATGATGGAGGCGCGAGATGATGGAGGCGCGAGATGATGGAGGCGCGAGATGATGGAGGCGCGAGATGATGGAGGCGCGAGATGATGGAGGCGCGAGATGATGGAGGCGCGAGATGATGGAGGCGCGAGATGGAGGCATGAGATGGAGGCAGGCTGGCTCATCATCAGTCCATACTTGCTATGTTAAAACACCATATGTCAAACTGGAAAGGCTGACTATTATTTTCTGACTTACTTTTAATAATTGATTATAAACCTAGTGTGGAGGCATTTACCTTTTATCCCAGTACTTGGGAGGCAGAAGCAGGCAGATCTCTACAGAATCAATTCCAGGTCAGCCTGAGCTACATGGCTAGATATTGTCTCAAAATAACATAAATAAATTCAAAATTATTACATTGTAGTGTATTTGCTCATGCTTTGCAAAAAAAAACATTTTTCAATAACAATACACACATTCGTCTCTTGAACAAATAGCTGTGTGACTCGCTGTGCGAGACAAACGCCTGCTCACTCCTGGGTCTCCACAGGTCCTCACTCCTGACCGGGCGGCTCCCACCTGACTGCTGGGAGCCACGCTGCCTAGTTTCAGACCAGTATATGAGTGTTTGTCCAACGGGTCTCCGGATGAGGCAAAGCCCCCGGGGACAGTCTCCCTCAGCAAGGACCAGTGGACTTCGGGACAGCGCAGAAGGCTGCTGGGACCATGCGGCCTGTACGCTGTTCCCTCTTACAAGGATTGGTGATTCTCTTGGCGGTTTTGGTGTCATTTTGTTAATCACGCATGGGACAGACATGATCATTCCTGGAAACCTCAGTTTTTCTCTAATATCTTCCCCTAAAATTCCTTGGGAGCTGATGCTTCCCCGGGTTCTTGTCTGGAGGTGTCAGTTGTCACTGCAGCCCCCAGCAGCTGTTCTAATTCAGGGCTGACAGATGGGAGGCAGAGCACCACGTTTGCTGTAAATGTGTTTTGAACGGCACTGTTATTTTTGAAAATGTGTGCCTATGTCAATCACCAGTTTTGTAAAGACAGGATGTACCTGGCTCCATATTCGGCCAAGCTAACAAAATTTTTGGTTTAAAGATGTTTTGGTGTAAAAGTTGGAAGAAAACATATTTTGCATATTTTTCTTGGTTTTTCGAGACAGGGCTTAATCTGTAGCTTTGGAGCCTCTCCTGGCTCTTGTAGACCAGGCTGGCCTCAAACTCCCAGAGATCCACCTGCCTCTGCCTCCCAAGTGCTGGGATTAAAGGCATGCGCCATCAACCTCCGGGTTTGCATATTCTTTTTTGCGGGAGATTAACGTTGGAGGATGGGGAAATTTGTTAATGTGGAAAAACATGCTTGTTTTGATGTATAAATAAAGACGGCTAAAGTTATTCGGGGCCAGCCACTGTGTGAAACTCATATGGCAGTCGGACAATTTATTTCTCGCGCCGAGCCCCTTTCTGACTCAGGACCTGAACCCAGGGTGGACCGCGGCACCTGTTCTCCCCTTCCTACCACCCATGGCCTTTCCTACGCTTGCCTCCCAGGCCCAAGCCCTGGACAGTGCAGTGACTCAGACACACGCTTAGGATGACCAGCCCCAGGGAACGATCGATCCTATAGCGTACGGGGGGCATCTTCACCCCGACAGCGTGGGGCCCCCCAGACTCCACGCTGGAGTGGCTGCGCGACCCCAGCATAGGAAGGTGCGGGCAGGACATGCGGGGTTCATGACTTCCGGGTGAGCTCGGGAAGCAGGCGGGGCTGCATCCCAACTGCTGCAACGCAGCGAGCACCGCGACCCTCTATTGAGGACCGAATTCTCTCCCGTGATCACCCCAAGGCGTGGTGGACTTGGTGACGCATCACTCAACATCCTGCCAACCTATCCTTTTTCTTCAGTGTCTCTGTGGCGCAATCGGTTAGCGCGTTCGGCTGTTAACCGAAAGGTTGGTGGTTCAAGCCCACCCAGGGACGGCTACGCCTAGTTTTAATACGTTCCTTACTTACACCTCAGAAAACTTAAGAGAAACCATCCCAAGCCACAAACCACTCCCACCACCTCTAGGGTCAACAGTACATAACACTTCTCATCTACACAAAGGAAGTTTACAGACGTATCCAGGGCAGGGTTTAGACTGTGGGGGAGTGTTCATTGCTTACACTGTTCCTATCCATTTTATTTAGTTTCTTTTAGACAGGGCTGGAAATTTCTCACCAGGCTTTCTCAAGTCCCTGATGCCTCCACCGCAGCAGACGTGATTAGAGGCAGGAAACATCACACCTGACAGCGACCTACTGTGAACCAGTTATTCCCCTGGTATTGTGCCCAGATTACGACCCCCAGAGAGGGACCACCAGAGAGGTCCAGACTGTAACTAATGTGTGTTACATTTGTGTGTTACTAATGTGTGTTACATTTGTTTATGTTGTGTGTTACTAATGTGTGTCACTAATGTGTGTTACATTTGTTTATGTTGTGTGTTACTAATGTGTGTTACATTTGTTTACATTGTATTTCTTTCATTTTGAAAAGAAGTGATGCTGTTTCACCTTGCCTGCCTAAGGCTATTGTTGTAATAAAAAGCAGACTGGCCATAGCCAGGTGGGAGAAAAGATAGGAAGGACTGGCAGCAGAGAGAATTAGCAGGAGAATGAGAGAGACAGAGGGAGACACCTAGGGCTAGAAGTCAGGCAGGCCAGCCAGCCAGACGTGAGAGCAGTGATAGTAAGATACACAGAAAGAAAGGAAAGAATGGTGAAAAGCCCCAAGGCAAAACATAGATAACGAGAAACAGATCAGAATAAGAGCTAAGCTAGACGGAGCATTCATTTTTTATTTTTATTTGTTTTATTTTATTTTTTGTTTTTTTCGAGACAGCCAGTTCTGGAACTAGCAAATGTAGATTAGGCTGGCCTTGAACTCACAGAGGTCCGCCTGCGTCTGCCTCCCCGAGTGCTGGGATTAAAGGCGTGCGCCACCATCGCCCAGCAACCGAGCATTCATAACAAATAAAAAATCTCCATGTCAGGATTTGGGAGCTGGGTGGTGACCCAAAAGAAAAAGCTTCTGGGTGATTCTCCTTTTTCTGCCTCCACCCTGCGGCAGGAGTGCTTTGATTAAGTGTGTTCCGCCACATCAGCCTTTTAACCTGGGGACATAGTTCAAGTCTAGATCTGTAGGGCAAGTACTTTTACCTTCTCTTTCTCCTCCCACTTCTCTCTCATTTTATGGACAATTTTATTGCATTTATTTATTTACTAACTGGGGTTGGGGTGGGGGACACAGCAGGGCTATGGAGGTTAAAAAACAGCTTGCAGCAGGGAGGTGGTGGCCGGCACCTTTAATCAGGAGAGGCAGTGGATCTCTGAGTTCAAGGCTAGGCTGGTCTACAGAGTGGCTCCAGGACAAAGAATCAGCCCTCTCCTCCAACAGTCCAGGGCAGGAAACTCTGCTCATCAGACTTTGCTTTGCTTCTTTCCTACTGCGATCCCGTGTGATGACAGAAGCAAAACGAGGAAGGGCAGGCTGACTCTGGCTCACAGTTCAAGGTCCATCATGGTGGGGAAGCCAGAGACAGGGACTTGAAGCAGCTGGCCCTGTCAGGAAACAAAGAGGAATGAGTGCCTACGGTCACCCAGCTCCTCCCTTCTCTCGTGTAGTCCAGGACCCCAGGCCGGGACTGGTGTCACACACAGTGAGCTGGTCTCATCATCCCAGCACAATCACAATAACCTCCATATATATTTCCTAGGTTATCATAGATTGTGCCAAGTGACAATCATCCCTGTCCATCACAGACATCGACACAGGAGCCTCAGCTCAGCCCTCCAAGATATTAAGCAGCTTGTAAATTGAGGAGGACATTCCTGGGAGGTTTGCTCCTTGTGTATGTATTTCTGTATGTTCCAGGGATCCTTCTGCTGTCACTTCCTGTTGGAGGCTGCAGACCCTTAGACCCTTTACTTTCTCTGCCTGCCCCAGAACCCTTTGCCTGCCGGAGTGAACGGCCTGTTTTCCTGTGCCTGCAGCTGCTCTGAGCACGAGACTCTCATGGGTTCCTGATGGCAGGGGAGTGGTTTCTGGTGGGTTTACAGCTGAAAATCCCAAGAGCTGGGGTTAAGGATCCATATATAAGTTTCCCTGGAGCACAATAAAGTTGGCATTCTTGTTTCAAGGATGACCCTTGTCTCTGTCTGTGTGTGTATGTGTTTCAATCTCCAGCCCCTTGCCTGGCTCACGAACTGTCCAGTAGTCCGGGGCTACAACTTTCTTTCTATTTAGAGCACTTTCAGCCAATCCTTTGGGGTAGAACTGCTAGAGGTAGAGTCCCTGATTTTCCTAACTCCAAGAATCCTTTGATTTTTCTTTGGTTTTTGAAAACTGTTTTTGCTGAATCCATGAATTTGCGGTGATGATGTTGGGTCCGGGAGGGTCACACAAATGATGGAGGGACAGTCCACCGAGTCTGTTACATCAGGGGCAAACTTTATCCCAGAAAAAGAAAAAAAAAATCTCCACGGACACACAAAATTTATCAGCTATAGCTGTGACCATAGCCAGAGATGGGCTTGCATGGCTGTGGCAATGGGTGGTTTCCGAACTCCCCTTTTTTATAGCAAGAAGCAAGCTTTAGGCGTGAACAAATGAATTCCTACAATCTCGAGGTAATACTCAGATACAAATTGCTTTTTGTACCACGTTCACTAACAGGGTTTTCAGTTAAACTGTGTTTGTTTTTGCCCATTGTTTCTCTCTGGCCGTAATGGCCTGGGGTGGGGTGTTATCTATAAAAGCTGACCCTCAGTTTGCCCAAATCCCCAAAGTGTAATTGGATATTATTTATAAGCCAGAGCTGTGGGAATCTCTGTGGACCAAGGGCTAGAGCTCTTCAGGCCGCGGATGTGAGGAGGAGAACCGGGTCTGAGGTTCTCACTGCTGGAAGCGATCATCCCAGGAAAAGCTCCAGGACGCCCGCGGCCGCAGTTCTCACCTGGTCCCCCTCCGCCGAGGGACCCAAACTGGTCCACTGTCATAGGCGGCCGCGATTACCCTGGGTTCGGACGTGGGGCCCGGCGGCTCATGTAAGCGGTGCAAGCGTGGTGCAAGCGTGTGGCCACTTCGTTGTGGAACGGGAAACATTCTTGACATTCGGGACCGCAGGCCAGTGCGGGAGTTCCTACGTACGGTCTTGCGAGGAGGAGGAAGGGCGGTCTCTCCTGGGTGGGTTCCTCCGGTGCCGGCCCGGGGTCCATCGGGTCCCCAGTCTCCTGGTCTGGAAAGATCGTCAGGCACCTGGCGCACGCTTCAGCTGGAGAGCACCTGCTCTATCGAACCTGGACACGAAGTGGCAGGAGCTTTGCGGGCAGCCAGAGTTGCACTGGGTACAACACAAGACTTTCCTGGCGACATATTCACCAGGGACAGCGTCGGCTTGTTCTCCTGACCCCTTAGCAGTTTCCATACATGCCAAACAGGACCTTGTTCGCTATCCCACAGACACAGTCGCTCAAAAAAACGACTTTGTGGGACGCGATGGGGGGCACGACCCTCGGGAGGCAGAGGAAGGCGGAGCTGGGTGAGCTGGAGGTCCAACCTGGTCTAAAGGGGCGTTCTAGACCAGTTAGGGTTACGTAGTGAGATCTGTCTCAAAAACAGAAAAGAATAATTTTCTAAAAGAGACGGAGAAAGATAGAAGAGGCAGGAAGATGAGGGAGTGGAAAGGAATGTGAAGATTAATGAACACTGCGACGCCGACAGCAACTTGCTCCCCGCTGGGATCCATCTGGCTTTCCGCTGTAAGACGGGGACCAAGGTTCAGCAGCCGGAGCCGTCCCCGCAGCCTTAGATCCAGAAATCCATCTCCTTCCCCTCCGCCTAAATCCCTCCAGGCTGACAGGCGTCAGGGGTCTGAAAACCAAGGGGGTCTTCCTCCTGATGTCCGTTCGCCTGGATCTCACCCTGAGATCTCACAGCTGCGGGCCAGGCTGGCTGGAGCCGCAGAGAAACCAACACGGTGAGAGGAACGAGCCCAGTCTGATCCTAGAGTACTTCGGTGCCTGTCCGCTGTGTGATGGAGGTGACAAAGAAGGACAAGGAGCCCCTCCCTGCGTGAGCGTCCCGTGAGCCGGTTCCCACGACAAGAACCAGGAGGACTCCGCTCACCACGCTTACCCGACAGCTTCCCCACCAGGACGCCGAAGGTCGGAGGAAGAGATGTGCCATCCAGGCGCACGTGGTGCGAAGGCTGGAGTGGAGTGGGTTCCATATGCGCTCCCTGTCTGTGGGTTTCAGAGACAGACCTGTACCCAGTACCCAGGCAGTAAATGGGAGAGACGATGATGATGGCCAGGGACGATAGGAGCGAACACAGTGCTTGGCCCACCAACCTAAAAAAACGAGAAAGGTTTCCTCTTCGGTGTTTCCTCAAGGCGGTCAACCTAGCGGGACATCTGTATCCCTGGTGGTCTAGTGGTTAGGATTCGGCGCTCTCACCGCCGCGGCCCGGGTTCGATTCCCGGTCAGGGAACACCTTTTAAGCAGCTTCTCCGCGGTTTTCTTTAACTTCTTAAGTTGTGCTCAGAACAGGATTACAATAGTCTTGTGAATCTTCACTGAGTTTCAAATAAAGGGGTTGAGAGAGGGGAATTGGGGAAACAACAAAAGTTGCGGGAACAGTGGCAACTTTGGAGTCTGCTTTGGAGTCTTCTCCATTTTACAGATTTCCCCCGGGGCATTGGAGAGTAATTCCCACCATCAAGATCTCTGGGTTGGGCTACCGTGGCCCCTTTCCTATGCCAGTGTCATTTCAAAGTTAGTGTTTCCTCTAAGACCAGGGAAAGGCTGTGTCCTCCTAGAGGAGCCCCCTCGTGTCCCTCAGAACCTGGCACCCACTTGGTCCAGACTCTAGGATAACACTGGCCTGAGCTCTATCCTTTTGTGATTTCTAGATTTCCTAATTTTGTAGAACTTACTGGTGGCATTTTATCTTAGCTTACAGAAGTCTTAACTTTATTTCCAACTCAAAGTCCTAATCATGCTGAATTTGCTAAATTTACAATACCAACTTTACCTGTGTGTATGTCAGTGTAGAACATGTGTTTGGTATGTGTAAGGTCCTATTTGAGCACTCAACATCCCTGCTCCCCTGAAAAAGCTGAACAAATAGGTGAATGTTTAAGTTTTGTTGATGCCAAAACACATCTCTTACCTCAAAGGGTAAGAGTTCAGTTAATAAATACAGAGAAATCAGAATGGTACAGAATAATGGGAAAGAGTAAGACAGCAGGACCTTCCCTCTGGGGAGCGTTAGAGGGGAACAGACCTGTATAGTAAGACTTAGAAATGGTTGTTTAGTGTCTGCTCCCCAGGAGAAGTCCTTTTCCCAAGGTCAGGCATTTGGATAAGGGTCTCCTTTCCCTTGGGGCTTGAGGAAAGTTCCGGTTTATTAAAGTGAGCATTCTTTAACCCTGGCCAGAACTTTCAGCCCTTAATTAACAGCTGGGCTGGTGCCTACTGTCAAGGTCAAGGCTAGCTTCCTCAAGCCCTGATTTCAAGCCACACCCAGCTCACGGTCTCACAGTTAATCCTAAACGCAACTACAGAGTATAAAAGGTGTAGTCTCCCCCCCACCCCCCAATTAAACGCTGCTGGCAGCCATCCTGATTCACCCTCAGATCCTGTCGCCTCCTGAACTCCACACTTGGTCTTTGGGACCTGAACACCTTTCCCCCACCCCCTCACCCTTCTCACCCCCACCACCTGCCAGAGCCCCTCTTCTCTACACTAAACAACAGCTGAAGCAAATCCAGGGCCACGCTGTCTAATTCGTCCCTGCTGGGTGCTGTAAGGGGATTGGAAAGATCCAGCGTCTGAAAACTCCCTTCGTAGTGTAGAGAGGCTCAATCTGTTGGATCAGGCGTCTGCCCCTCTGAGATCTGAAGACACACTGGGAGCTGGCACACTGGGAGAAGGAAGAGCTCCCTGATGAGATGGGAAAACTCTGACCCAGGCCTGCTTAAGCCTTTCAGACTCAAGCCTATGCTTCCGGTCATTTGTCATATTGATTTAAAGCTGGGTCTCACTGAGGGAAGCCAAGCCGGGAACTGAAGCTATGGAAGACCACTGCTTTCTGTTCTTCCCAGGATTTGTCGGCCTGCTGGCTTCTCATTCATTCTTTCCTCTTTATTTTTACTTACTTACTGGAGACAGAGGTCTCACTATGTAGTCCCAGCTGTCCTGGAACTCGCTGCTCCCAGATTCACCTTCCTCTGCTAGGATGAAACGTGAGTTGGCACCAAGCCCATCTGAGGCATTTTCTTGATTTAAAGATTTTCTTGATTTACAGATGTTCGTATGGAAAAACATGCTTGTTTTTGAAATATAAATAAAGACAGCGGGAGCTTTTCCCACCCGTCTCTTGTGTAAACCCATCTGGTGGTCAGACAGTTCATTTCTTTGTTCCCAAGCTCCTCCTCGACTCAGGACCTGCAGCGGCGGAATCGTGGGGCAGGAAAAATTGGAAAAATTCTCATCAAAGCAACAGCTCCGCAGCCACTCACCCCTGCAACAAGTACCTGCCTATAAGCAAGCGGTTGCCTTGACAACACAAACACTCCTACAAAAAGCTATGATGCTCGGTTACGTGGATTTTAAGAGTAAGAAAAGTTAATCCTGGGCAGAGAAATCAAAATGGTGACTGTGACGAGGCTTGGGGTTGGGATGACAAGAAAGGACTTAGACTTTTTAGGCTGTTGGAAATCAGTGGTTGGAACTAGAAGACGATGGTTTGTCTTGTCACAATTCATCAGGCTAAACTCTAGATATCTGTGCCCTGCAATCTGTATGAATTATACTCCAATCACTCACTGTGAAGAAAAAGTAGTTGGGAAGTGTCTTGGCGTTTAATTTTAGTGCATTGGTAAGATTATTTAAAATATCGCCATTGCGTGAGAACTCCGATCTCACTTCTAACTTAGAAGTCGAATATGGCTTGAGATAACAAAACGGAAACAAAACTTAAAAATGGATCTGGCCGCATCATGGCATTAAAGCGCTTTGCAGCGAGACTGACCGAGAGGCAGCCCCTCCTCCCTTGAGCCCAAACCAAATTCTCTTGCCTGTGCCTTGGGTGTGTACCAGGCAGTTTCCTTTCGTTATTCTGCCTCAGAATCCTAGGCAAGACTTGCATTGTAGTCGGAGGCAAATGCTGCAGTAACTGGATATTGGAAAGCAAAAGAAAACCATAGTCGCTCCGAAAAAGCCCATTCCCCCGTCTCGGATTCGAACAACAGTTACAGTGTTACTCGCAAATTACTAATAGCTACGCAATAGCTCGCGGATCCGGGCATCTAGGCAAGCATGAACTGCATGCAGTTCTTGAGTTTTCTTAGCGTGTGAGTGTAATGATCGTCGGCTTAGTTTAAAAATTCAGACAGGTAAAGTGCTCCGTCGCTCCTTCCCCTGCCGGCTCTTCTGCCTTCCTCTCGCTAGCCTTGGGCGCCCACAGAAACCCATTCGCGAAGCCTCGCCAGCCAACGAAGTCATCTAGCCTGGGGTTTGGACTCCAGCAGCTCCTGCGGTGTTCTAACCTAGCACAGCGTTCCCTCTCTTCTTCCCCTCCTCCCGCCCTTCCTCTCTGATCAACCTTTCCCACGATCGCCCCAGGCCGAGAGTGGTGCCAAAGCTCCAGTCCACAGCCCCGGCCTCCCCAGAGCAGGCTCTCGTGTGTAAGCACTCTGGATCTGCGAAGGACTGGACCCTAAAACGCACGTGGTTTCTTTCGACAAGTCCTGTCGGGGCCCCGGTCGCGCCCTGGTCGGCGTGGAGACCCCGGCAGCTAGGTGACTTTGGGCGGTGTCTTCGGGGTGTTGTCGGGTTCCCAGCGCCAGGGAAGGGTCGAGGGAGAGCGCGGGACTCATACACTTTGGGAGACTAAATAGCTATCACTGGATTCTTGGTTAGTTTCTTCCTGGCAGTTATCCTGAGTTCGTGTTGAACCGCGGAGCGATATTTTTGTTTGCCACCGTGTAACCCTGGCTGGCCGAGAACTCACTATCTGACCAGGCTAATTGAGGACCAGAAAGTCGCTTCCTGGCTTGTCCGATGACATTAAAGGAGTTCGCCACCACGCCCCACCATTTCTTCTTCATTCTCTTAAAAGTAGTTCTATGAAAGAGACGGAAAGGAGACAGAAAAGCAAAAAGGAAAGGAAATTGAAAGGAAACTCGAAGGAACGCAAACCGGAGATGCGGTCACAAGAATTTTTTTTTTTTTTTTCCTGAAAGACTGAAAGGAAGAGACCGGGAAATGAGTCAGGTAGGGAGAGTATTCAGAAGCGAAGGAGGTAACAGACCTGCGGTCACATACAGGCGTTCTGCACCCTCAGCTTCCCACTCACTATCCGGGGAATCCACGTGGCTCACCGCTGTAAGACGGGGACCAAGGTTCAGCAGCCGGAGCGGTCCCCGCAGCCTTAGATCCAGAAACCCACCTCTCACTTCTGCCTAAATCCGTCCAGGCTGACAGGCGTCAGGGGTCTGAAAACCAAGGGGGTCTTCCTCCTGAAGTCCGTTCGCCTGGATCTCACCCTGAGATCTCACAGCTGCGGGCCAGGCTGGCTGGAGCCGCAGAGAAACCAACACAGTGAGAGGAACGAGCCCAGTCTGACCCTAGAGTACTTCGGTGCCTGTCCGCTGTGTGATGAAGGTGACAGGAAAGGACAAAGAGCCCCTCCCTGCGTGAGCGTCCCGTGAGCCGGTTCCCACGACAAGAACCAGGAGGACTCCGCTCACCACGCTTACCCGACAGCTTCCCCACCAGAACGCCGAAGGTCGGAGGAAGAGATGTGCCATCCAGGCGCACTTGGTGCGAAGGCTGGAGTGGAGTGGGTTCCATATGCGCTCCCTGTCTGTGGGTTTCAGAGACAGACCTGTACCCAGTACCCAGGCAGTAAATGGGAGAGACAATGATGATGGCCAGGGACGGGAGGAGCAGGCGCAAAGCCTGGCGTCAGCCTTAGAAAGTAAGGTTTCCTCTTCGGAGTTTCCTCAAGGGGACCAACTTGACAGGTCATCCGTATCCCTGGTGGTCTAGTGGCTAGGATTCGGCGCTTTCACCGCCGCGGCCCGGGTTCGATTCCCGGTCAGGGAACGTCATTTTAGCAGCTCTTATTCATTCCATGGTTTCTCCTCTAGTCTTTAAACAGCATTTTGGGGACACAAAATCCCCAGTCTTGGCCTCAGAAGACCCCAGAAGTGTTGTCTTTGCTGAGTTTGAAATAAAGGGATTGAGAGAGGGGGAAATGGGATGTTAGTTCCAATTTTTCATTTTCAAACAAGAGGAAAACGAAACCTCTGAAACAACAAGAGTTGTGAGAACAGTGACTCTTTAATTCCCATAAACTTCCAACTCAGCATCTTTGGAGTCTTTGGAGTCTTCTCCATTTTACAGATTTCCCCCGGGGCATTGGAGAGTAATTCCCACCATCAAGATCTCTGGGTTGGGCTTCCTTAGCCCCTTTCCTTTGCCAGTGTCATTTCAAAGTTAGTGTCGTTTCCTCTAAGACTAGGGGAAGGCTGTGTCCTCCTAGAGAAGCCCCCTCTTGTCCCTCAGAACCCGGCACCCACTTGGTCCAGACTCTTAGAGAAGCTTCAGGTAGATGCTATTTGGATTTCCCCGAACAGGACAGGCCCACTTTTCCAATGAGTCTATTTTAGTCACGGTTTCTGTGGCTCTGATGAAACCCAATGACCCAAGCAGTTTGAGGAGGGAAGGGTTTGTTTGGCTTATACACCCACATCGTGGTCCTTCATTTGAAGGACGCCGAGACAGGATCTCCTCAGAACAGGAACCTGGAGGCAGGTGCGCCTAAGGCGCCGACAGACACGTGCACTCGGTGCAGCTCCCAAAGCAGCAGGGAGAAGTCACTTCTGTTTAGGACCGCGAAGCCTCGGAAACCAGCAGAGACCTATCGGGCAGGACTGTATGGATCCCAAAGGGGCGGACGGCTCACCCCTCCCTACCCAGCGCTCGGCGAGAACAAACAAAGAGAACAGGGCAGAACCAGGCTGAATGGGACAGAGGCTTGGTCAACAGCACCAGCGCCAACGGGACAACCATCGCCGGGCGCGTGGCACGCCGTGATCGTATAGTGGTTAGTACTCTGCGTTGTGGCCGCAGCAACCTCGGTTCGAATCCGAGTCACGGCACTATCGTCCTTCTGCCCAGCGATATTTTGCTACAAGCTCACCTGCGCGATTCTTGGATCACTGCGTTTGTGCAGCTCACAACAGCCTGTTTCCAGAATTGCCCCCAGGGGGTGGGGTCTTCCCAATTAAACGGGATAAACGGGACGAAACTGAACGCCTTCCAAGCTGTGTGTGCGTTCTATTATACTGCTGCCGTGTTTTTGACAAACGTTATTCACACCCAGGTCAGGTTACTTTTAGTTACTTTACTACAGCAAGACCATTAGTGACTACTGACCTATTCATGACCGACTTCCCTCCCTTCCCTCTTCCTCTCTTCACCTTCCTTAATATAGGGTCTCACTATTTAGCCCTGATGGACTTGCAAGTAGTTCAGGCTGGACTCAGACTCAACGGAGATCCACTAGCTTCTGCCTCCCAAACGGTGGGACTAAAGTCTGTGCCACCATGCCTAACCTAAGTCTTATTTCTTGATAGTAGCATGAATATATGGACCATCCACCTTGATTCTCAAAAAATGTCATGTTACTTCCACGCGTTTGAAGTCCGTTTGTGTTGGTGTACTTATCACGCCTTCATTTGATATCCTTTCTGTTTCGTGGGGTGTGTGTGTGTGTGTGTGCGCGCGCGCGTGTGCTTACGAGCACACTGTGCATTCATCAAAAGGTTTAGGGCATGCTAAGTACTTTCTTCACCCTTGAGCTACAGAGCCAACCCTGTATCTTTCTCCGTCTTCTATTTGAGTAATGTCGCCCTCTTCTGTCTGGTACTGGAATGTGGAGTTTCCTCCTTCAGCTCAAGCCCCAGGAGAAACAGTGTACATACATAAAGACTTCTGCTCTTGATGAAGGGCAACCCATGCTACTTTAAATATATATTCTGTTTTGTTTTTTGTTTTGTTTTTTTTTTAGAGACAGGGTTTCGGGGCTGGAGAGATGGCTCAGTGGTTAAGAGCATTGCCTGCTCTTCCAAAGGTTCTGAGTTCAATTCCCAACAACCACATGGTGGCTCACAATCATCTTTAATGAGGTCTGGTGCCCTCTTCTGGCCTACAGACATACACACAGACAGAATATTGTATACATAATAAATAAATAAATAAATATTTAGAGACAGGGTTTCTTTTTGTAGCCCTGACTGTCCTGGAACTCACTCTGTAGAGCAGGCTGGCCTTGAATTCAGAAATATACCTCTAGCTCCAGAGTGCTGGGATTAAAGGCGTGCACCACCACCTCTCAGTTAAATAGATCCAAGGAGGGAACAAGCAGATCGGGGTAGATGCATGGGACTGAGACATTGTATGGGGTGGTGGGGGATTGGGAGTGTCTGTCAGAACAACAATAAATCACATGGGTAATAATAAAAAATTTGTCAAAAGCTTCAGAAGAATACTTTCCAGCCCTCACAATGTTAGCAAAGGCATGACCAACTGTTTGTAGTTAAGACTGAATATACCTAAGCCTGGGCATCCCAAGGGAGCACCATCACAACAGGAACAAACACTGACAGAAAGAGTGATGGCCCATGCCTGCACTCTAGCTAGAAGTAAGATGATTGGCTAGCGAGAGGAGAGGATTCTACCTTAGGGGTCACTGACATGCAGCAATAATTGGTGGCCCCTGCCCTGCAAGAGGTTGTGATGTAAAAAGTGAGAACCTCCTGCTTTGTCTGGGGGACGTTACTCTCCCTCTTTTTAGCGACACACAAACAAAAGAAATCCAGTGACGGTGAAGGGCAGGGCTGGAACTGGAACCACTGTGGTCCCTCTGTGCTTCCCACGCAGAGGCCGAGGGAAAGCAGAGGGCCCTCAGCACAGCAGTTGAAGCCTTGACCATCCCTGGCTCTCTGCCACACACACCATCAGAAATCCTCCACTCTGGGTCTGCTCTTTAGTAACTCAGAAAAGCAGAAGAGGACATCGCTTCCCAGGGCCTGTGCCATACGTCCCATCTACAGCCAGAGCCTACCTGCTTCTCATGGTCTGACCTGTGCCACTGTTGGCACTGCAGACACCACTGCATGGGACCTTGCTCCTCCAGACCCTCCATCAATCCCCACAGTGTCCCTATCTGATACAAGTGGCTGTCCAGCTCTTTCCCACTTTTGTGGAGTCTCAGGATCTGACCCTGTCTCTTTGGCTCTCTTATGTCCACTCTCATGTCCACTCCTCTTATGTCCACTCTGTTACCAAACTAGCCCCAGCTGGCCTGTGCCTCACATTCCCTTTACATTGGTCTTAGGAATGACATCTTTAAGAAATTATGTCCTGAATTAGTTAGAACATCCCTTCGGGTCTGGAGTTTTTGTCTTAAAGTCCAGGAGCACTTGTAGGAAACTATGTCTCACATTTTGGTTTGAGACTCCAGAATTTCCTTAATTCGTTCCTGCACTTAACACGCACTAGACCCGGGCTCGGGACCAGCACACCCCTAGCTGAAAGACAGAAGCCGTTGCTAGAAGCAATTCTTCTGGTTAATTCAAAACAAAATAAAACACCCCTCATGATTTTATTGTCTTCCTATCGTAAATTAGCTTCAAGCTGCAACAGCTCAGTTCAAAGAAACCTTTCTCTCGGACATGCCCCGGGGCTCCGCCGGGCTCCGCCTCCTCTGGTCTCCGCGTTGCGAAGTCCCCAATCCCACCCCCAGACCACCCTCGCTACCGCCGGCACCTCTCCACTCCGGGTCAAGTTCGTCCATCTCCATCCCGTCCGGACTCCCTGAGCACTGGCACCTCACTCGACGCCTTTCCCACACGTGTCCCGCTGAGGTTCCAGCACACACCTGGGGTGACCAGTCTTCGCGCGTCCATGCTCGGGGTCTCAAAGGACCGGACCCTAAAGCGCACTTGGGTTCCTTCGCGGAGTCCTGATGGTCTCCGAGACCGCGAGTCCGCCAGCGTGGAGTCCACGGAGGCCACGACCCCCGGGTGACGGCGGGGTCCCAGCGCCCCGGAGTCTCCGGGTTCATAACGTTCGCGCGAGTTTGGGAAGCGGCCGTGGGACACGCGGGGCGCTCGGCCAGTTTGCTTTAGGCCTCCTGTTCCGGATACTCGGCCGCGGCACGGTGAGTATCCCAAGTGTGGGCGCCGCGGTGACGGCTGACTCACCAAGGCGAGCCGTCAGCATATCGAGCACCGTCTCTGTGGCGCAATCGGTTAGCGCGTTCGGCTGTTAACCGAAAGGTTGGTGGTTCAAGCCCACCCAGGGACGATTGCTTTTAGCCAACAGCATGCACCCTCTTACATCCTTCTTACAAACTTGCGAAGGGCACGAAAAGCCCTACATCACGTGTCTACTAAGCACTATTTATGGCCAGGCCGGGTAGTGAAAACAAAAGAGTCAGTTTTTATTTTGGCGGAAAGGGGGACACCTGTCTACAACCCTCTCCTGCTGTCTTTGGTTTATGGGGATGGCTAGAGTGGGAATCCTTTCTTAATAAAGGAAAATTACGGACAAGTCACCAAAGCACAGGAAACCAGACCAGATTTTAATAAAACAGGTAAACTACTATACACCACTGGCTAAAGATACGCTTATAACAAGGGCGGCCGCAACGTAATTCGTAATCACAAAATCCTAGAACCGATTTGGAAACACACACACACACACACACACACACACACACACAAATCACAAAAATGGGCAGGCCGGGTCGTGTTGGTAAGGAGTCTAGGGACTGGCAGGAAAGGTTTTGGCCTCTGCAGGTGAGCAGCGTCTACGGAGGCTCTGGACCGCTAGGTGGTTTGCTCCCCAGCTCTTCGGAAGAACCACAGAGCAGTGCGTGCCCTCCCCAGGTGCCCCAGACACCGCGGAGAGGAGGGTGATGGGGGGGCTATCAGGTGCTGGAGGGAAATACTGCACTTGCAAGAGTGGCATCGACCCATCGATTTCACCGTTAGCGACGGCCCTCACCACCCAACCGAGGCACGGGCGCCTGTACTTTGTGCCGCTCCAAACCTCACTGGCATTGGAAAAAAAACACTTCTGCAGGACAGGCCGGTTGAAGGAAGCCTCGGAAACCCGTCCGCGCCGGGCTGAGCTTGACTGAGGCTCAAGCGAGCACCTACCACAGTCAGGCGCGTGGCTGACCTTGATCGTATAGTGGTTAGTACTCTGCATTGTAGCCGCAGCAACCTCTGTTCGAATCCGAGTCACGGCAGTTGTTGCCCTGTCGGTCTGGTGTGCTGCTTTCTTGCCCCCAACCCAGTCTCCCTAGTTCAAAACACTATTATTACAGTTTGCCGATTCACGCTGTCTTCCGTGGACTCACAAAATCACCTTCACTGCCAATCACCCTAAGACCCAGGGCATCATCTTTGAGCAACACCCTACCTCTAGTTTTGGTCATGTCAGCATGATGCAGGGTCTGACTGTTCCTATCTGGTATTTGTCTTAGTAATAACACATTAGTGGGAAATCTTGTTTTCTTTGTCCTGCCCTCCCTTTATGTGTCCTCCCCCATTCCTAGTGATGGCTCCTAGTAATGGAGTCTCAACTGGCCATCTCCTTCACCAGGCAAGGATTCCAGTGGTAGGACTGGGCTGCATTCAATTCAGTTGTTGGTCAAGGGTGCCCCATGGAAATCTCCAAACCACCCAGGCTGCTGCTAAGACACAGGGCAGATCTCCAGAAACTGCCAGCAGGACCCATTGCTGAGGTAACATCCACACATGACATGGGGATCATCTGGGTCATACAGGAAGCCTGCATCCCTACCTTCTAGTCTCTTGGGTAAGGGAGGGTACTCTACGGGCTATCGAAAGAGAAAAGCAGACGCCAACCAACCCAGTCACAAAACCCTTCACCTACAAAATGTCCTGCCTAGAAAATATGAAGGACAATGGTGGCCCAGAACTTGTGGGAATAGCAAACCAGTGTCTGAATTGACTTAAGGCACACTCCACCAGAAGGAACTCACACCCAACAAACGCCTGGGTAACCAAGAACCAGAGTAGATAGGTAGATAGTAGATAGCACAGTAGTAGTCATCCCAGAGACAGAGACCAAGGGTAAAACCATACACTACTGGTCTCTGGGTTTCAACTATTGGGCTACCAACTATCTATCTATCTATCTACCATACCTCTCCTTGTTTATAGTCTTGCACAGAAACACTCTCCACAGGAGGTATGTGGCCCCGATACAGGCTCCTTTTACTCCAATTAGTCATAAGGCTCCTCATAATATTGCTTTCTTAGACTATCAAGAGGGGTTCCTTACCCCACCTCTCTACCCACAATACGATCTTCTCAAATTCTGCCTTTGATTAGACAGTCCTAACCTGTATTGTCAACCTAGATGAGAGATGAAGAAATCCATTCCAATCAGACAGTCAGCGATGCTGGGTCTGGGTCCGGAACCGATGTGAGCCCTGCATGGATATATGGCAGCCTAAGACAATTAGCATGCCTGCTTCATGTGCCTGTCTCTACAGGTCTCAAGAAACTTCTGTCTTTGGTTGGAGCTGATCCAATCTACTGATAGAGCACATAGGACTGGGAGGACAAAGTCAAGTGCAGGGACTGGAGAGATGGCTCATGCATTAAGAGCTCTTTTGACTGTCTAAGAAACACATGACAGCAAACAAACCTCTTTAATGTGCTTTCCAGGTGGAAACCACTGCCCTCATTTGGACACTGTGGGAATTGTATGTATGTGGTGGCAAAACACCCACAAGTAGAAATAAAAGCACCACAAAATGACCCAACATATCTTGGAGGACATTATTTCTGCTGTGCAGTTATAACTTCTGCATATCACTCATATTTCAAGAAGAACAGAGGCAGATTGCATTGCATTTCCTGATTTCTTTTGTACATTCCTTCGTTGAATGTTCTTATTTCCTGAGAGGCCAGAAACAATGTAGTTGTGTGATGTCAGACTCTCCTCTGTATGCTGTGAATATGTTTTACTACTATTGGTTAATAAGAAGGCTGATTATGCCAAGAGTCAGGCAGAATATAGCTACACAAATCCTAACAGAGAAACAGAGAGAAGGAAGGCAGAGTCCAGGAGATGTTATGTAGCCAGCGGAGGAGTGGGATGCCAGAGAATTAGTGATAAATCAAAGCCATGTGGCAATACACAGCTTATAGAAATGGGTTAATTTAAAGTAAGAACTAGCTATTAATAAGCCTGAGTCATTGGCCAAACAATTATAATTAATATTAAGCCTCAGAGTAATTACTAAACAGTCATGGGACAGGGCAGAACACAGAAAAGCTTCCGACTACAGTTAGTTGTGTTTCCCTTCAGTTTGCTCTGCATGATGATGTCATGAACATGTTGTACAGTGTGTGTACTACATTCTACTGAAGCTAAATATATGATCTCTGGGATGCAATATGTCTAGTTTCTCTGTAGACTAGTGGGTATATACAGAGTAGGCCATGCCATCCGTATCTATATCCAAGGTGCCATCTGCCTGTGTAGACCATGGCTGGGAAATCACTGTGAAGCCCAAGCTACCTGGAACTTGCAGTTACAGATCCACGCCTGTGAGTTGTGGGTTTACAGGAGTGTGACAGCTCACCTGACTAAAGAAGACTCTTAAGAGTGAAAAGTTGGAAATAGCTTTTTACTCATAAAACATTCATTTTATTCAATGGGGGCTTTAAGACAGCGATCATTAAAGACAGTGTGTAACCTTAGCAAACTATTAAAACAATGGTAATAATAAAAGAAATAACAAAAACTTACACTAAAATGAAGAAAACCAAAAAAAACTAATGCACAGATATACTAAGATATAAACCAAACCAAACCAAAACAATCTAAAACATAACAAAAACAACCAACCAAATAAAATTAAGCAAATTTCCCACTTTCCCTTGGAATATTAAGAAAAAGCATATCAATAACATAAGACACGAGGAAGTGGATTAGTCTCTGTAGTGAATTATCATCACCAACACTTGTGAGTGATATGGGGTCAGCATCAGCTCTGCACTAGAGAGAATCTTGGGCTTTTGGGTGTGGTCTGTCTGGATAGCAGTGTGACAGAGTCTTCCTTGTCAGATTCCACATCACATACGCAGTCAGCTTGCCAAAGCCCTTGACAGTAGCTGACAGAATGACTCTTGCTCACCCAAGTATCTCCCTCCATGTTGTTTTGCCCACTTGGTGATGGATGTTCGGCTTCTGAGTAATTTGTGGGGTGTCCTCTGAATCTCAAGCTTATTTCTGATGCAGTCTTTTCTCTGGAAATTGTGAGCCAACAGAGGTGAATCAGATTGTGGCTGGATCCTCTAATGATTGGTTGATATTTGCCTCAATGTTGTGCTCACAGCAGAAAGGGACATGGCTTTTTCAGAGGAGGCCTGGATCCTGGAGTGTAGAATGTCATGCCTTCAAGGTGTCTCTGGTTTCCTCTGGGCTTCTCAGTTCTCTTACGAGGTGCTGTCAGAGAAGAAATAGAAATCAGACATAGAAACAGTCTCTCTGGGGGCACTGGCAAGAACAAAATTGGGGCTATTCACCCCTAGTAAAGAAAAATCAAGGAAGAAAACCCACACTGTGAATCCCCTGGTTGGTGGGAATGGGGCTCAATGGTGGCTCACTTGCCTGGCACATAGTGCTCCTGCTGCAGCAGCTCCATCTGCAGGAGGCTCTCCTCCTGGGCTGTGGTCTGTTCCAGTTCATGCTGGAGATGTTCAAACCTAGAGGAGGAAGGCAGCTGGAACACAGGCCTGGTGGGGCCCTGCCATGTCAGCTTTTGAGTCCCCACCAGCTAGACAACCCAGCATCACCTTTTAGCTGAGCTCAATGACTGCTTCATCAAGGGAAAAGGGTCAGAGGCCCCTGGACTGGATTTTTTCTTCAACGTTTAAAAACTGCTATGAGTTGAACTGGAAAATACACTGTTAACAACATATTTTCCAACAGTCCATAAACTTTATTTTGGAGGAGTATCAATGTCTGAGTCAGATATTCCTGGCCTTGATTGGATACCAGGTGAAATGTGAGCAACCTGTAAAACTCTATGTCTGCCCTCTAGTGGAGCCCACACAACACTGCAGGGAAGGCTCTGATTATTCCTACAGCCCAGAACCTGCATGGGCTAATTTGTCAACTCCTAATCTGTTTAGGGCAGAGTAAATCTTCTCACAGGAAACTGACGAACCCTGCAGAGAGCCTGCAATCAGCAGGAGTGTGCTGTGTTCAAATCAGTCAAAGACTAGAAATTTATCTCTAAATGTGATGTTTCTGAGGGAAAGTAAAGTGGCAGAGGACACACTGTCCTTCACAATTTACCTGCCGCTTCTCACAGGAGAAGAAGGGGACACAAACCCCAGAAGACCAAAACCAAACATATTGTTTTCTGGACAAAACTTCCCGGTGATTAGCCAACTCGATACTCTGAGATATTTTTTCCCTGAATGTGGATGGGAGCCTTGCCAAATAGACTAAAACCCAAACAGGTCAGAGACCCCGAAACAGAGAATCCACTAGACTACAACTGCTTCTGTCAGTCCGTGCTCCTACCTCATCTGGGACTCAGTGAAGTGATGCTGCAGCTTTCCTGCCAAGTCCCTTTGCTGGGTAACCAGTTTCTTCCGCTTCAGCAGGAATTGAAGGTGTTCCTCCAGTCTTTGATGTTCCTATTCATTAGAGGATTGTGTTCTTAGGGCAGGGTTGTCTGTGCACACGTACACAAGTGTGCATGCATGTTCACAAACACAAACACACTTACACAGTCGTGTTCATCACAAGTACATGGATGCTCACATACAAGCACACTGCATTGCATCCACATGTGTAGTTCCTAGCTAACAATATGGAAGAAGAGATCACCTGGGAATCTATGAAGAAGAGAGTTAACTTTCATTAGCCCACCCCACCCCCCCCGTATTATAGACCAGGTACAGGGATGTGTTGATATGATGAGGAATGTGTACTTTGTCTTTGTTTTGATAATTTTCATTATATGTCTACTTTATATGTGTGGGGGTTTTGCCTGCCTGTGTGTCTATGCACCACATGCACGCCTGGTCCCTGGGAGAAAAACACAGTGGGCAGAGCAGTCAATGTAGTGCTTGCCTTGTGCACCCAGGCCACAAATGATGGATGTCAGGGTTCCTTGATCAGTTATCTAAGCTTGCATACAAGTTTTCCAGTCTGTTCATTAAAGTCTTAGTTCCGTGGTACAGGACCACTGCCTGATGGTGGACCAGCCCCTTCCTCTCACTCAGTACTTTCCCGTGGCTCCAAGAAGGGCAGCTTCCTCCAACAAGAACGCTCTAAACCACAGGTTACCTCATTTTCTGCCCAAGGAGTTTGAGCAATGAGCTCAGAAATCCAGAAAATCTCTACAAGCAGGAGTCAAAATAAACCTTTCCGTCCAGTGAGATGATTGTGTCAGGGATTTCTCTAAGTAACAGAAGGCTGACTGACTCCTGGTCAAATAGTACATCTATTACTTCATACTTAGCAATATTCCATGGAAGGACTTGACTTCATTGAATTTTTACTCATCATTGTTGGGCATTTGAATATTTTCTGGATTGGGTTGCTCTGAGGAATGCTTCTATAACCCAGGTGTCCCCTAGATTCTCTGTGACCCTTAATTCTCATTTTGAGATTACTGCATCATTTGGAGACTGCAATTCAAGTTTCTGAAAAATTATACATAGCTTCTCACAGGGCTACACAATTTTCCTTCCTAGCAATATCTGAGGATCCTCTTTTCTCCCAACCCCCATCAGGCCAACTTGAACTCAGTGTAAAGAAGCTTGGAATGAAAGCAGCTTCTGAGCGCTGCAGACACAACATGCAGTGAGTGCTTTAGACGATGATGAGCCTGAGTGGGCTGCACTAAGACAGCCTGTTCTCACAGCTCAGCATGGCTATGGGACTTCTGCTGGGGGAGACACCTCTGCAGTTCAGCATCTCTTAAATGACAAAATCCACGCCAAGATCCAGAAACAAAGTGAACCAACTCAAGATTGGACAAGGGTGAAAGGAAAATGGCAGCAGGCAATGATGAGGAGAACGAAACAGGATGCAGAGTCGTTATGGGCAGTCACCTTTCACCCAGAGCAGAGAAGGACACACATCCTAAACCAGGCTTTCCTGCTCTCAGGCACCTTGATTCACCTCAGCATCCTCTTTCTCACCTCAATGTCCTGCATTACCTTGGTTTTCTGCAAAGGATTTCTTTGCAGATGAATATTTATGTCTCTACAAACACCTGAAAATCTTTTAGCTGCATGAGTTTTGTGGTCCTTTGTTCTACTTAGCTGGGTGGACATGCCAAAGATGGGAGCTCCATGTACTCTGTGACTGATGCAAACTGATGCTGACCAGAGCAGGAACAGTACTTTCTATTAACACTGGTCTCCGTCATCCTTAAAGATGTCCATCATTCCATGAGTGGACACACATATAGAAGCTTAAACACATATTCTCAAACCCACAAAGATACATATAAACACAACACACACACACAATAGCACACACACACACACACACACACACACACACACACACACACACACACATTCCTCCTGAACCCAGAAAAGCAAAGGAAAAGACTACAATGTTGCAGCACCTTTCCTGCTGCAGGGGGAGGCAGCGGTCCTCAGTGCTGTCTCTCAGTGCTCTTAGCACTGGCTTCTGCCCTAGTCAGAACTTCTTTCCCCTTCCAGGAAAGTTCTTCATCTCAAGACTCACTGATCATACAGGTGAGTGAAAAACATCTGCACACCTGAGCTTGACCACAAAAGACCAAGTCCCAAAGGAAGACACTGCACATGAAGCCTCTCGATAGCTCTAAGCTGACCCATTATAGTCTCCTAAGAAATCTTACCCAGGCTCCTCCAGAGAACACCTTGATAGCACTAGAGAATGAGACTGACCCATGGTCATGACCCAACAACTTTGGACCATAACACAGAACATATAATATGAAAATAGCCTCAGATTAGTCAGTAGGAGCCTAGTGAGGTCAGCACAGTGTTGTTCTGAAATGCAGCTCTCTGTACAACTATGAGGGGATCTGTACTAAGACATAACCATGCGCATGATAGAGTGAGCATCACATGTCAGCAAAGAGACAGACTGCAGGTTCCTTGTTGTGAAGCCAATGAGACAAACGAGACATTTCCTGGGAGGTTGCCTCAGTTCAGTGAAAGGAAAGATCTACTTTTTATTTTCAAAATAGCTCTGGGGTTTGAATTTTCTTTTACAAAACACATTAGTTCCAAAATAGTTCTTTGTCTTCCTTATAAAACAAAGCAGTTAGCAATAAGATGAGACAGAAAAAGATAGGAATCTCTATCTGTGAGGAGACAGGAGATCCAAAGAGCTCTGGCCTGGTAGCTTAAGCAGAACAAAAATATTATGTTCTAGCAAACAAATGATCCCCAGGTCCTTGTCCTCGCTCGCTCGCTCGCTCGCTCGCTCACTCACTCACTCACTCACTCAAAGCTCTGTGATTCTCCCTATGTGGCTCCCAGCATAGAACCCTTCCTACATACTGACATGTAGGTGTGTGATATGTGATTTACAAATCCCCTCAAAGAACTGCAGCTTCTACCAGAGCAGGATGGTTTCTTTTCCAGTCAGGTTGTGTCTTCCCAGAGGTTACTCCCCAGAAAGACTTGTGAAGGATCCCATAAATGAACTCTTAGATGGAATGGAGGTGGTCAGCTGAGTAACTGAATGGACGGTTATATGGCAGTGTACATGGGTGTGGGTTTGTGGCTAGATAGGTGGGCAGCTTGCTCCTGCTGCTTCAGCTTACCTGCTGCTGCTTTGTCAAGAGGTCACAGATCTTCTCAAGGGCCTCCTCACAGAGCTTCTTTGTCTCCTCACAGGACTCTTGCAGGAAGATCTGCTCCTGCTGCAGCTTTCTGTTGTCCTCTCTCAACATGCCCACTTTTTCCTTCATCTGTGTCCTTTCCCTCAGAAGCCGGCTGTGGAGGGTGCTTAACCATCACAAATAATGATGAGCTCCAGTCCATCTCCATTTGCCACTCCTACCTACTAATACCACCTTCCTTGCAAGGTTCTATGTCCTCAGACAGCCCCAGACTGCAGCCCACATTAGCTATGTCAGTATCACCAAGATGATGTACCTCTGAGAACAAGATTCTGCACCCCCAACACATGCCGGTCCTACACTGATCATGGTTTTGGGAGAACATTATCAGGTATAGAGCAAACCTTCTGAGGGAGGACAGAGGACCCAAGAGGAATACATTCCACATCTGTGTCCCATATCAACAGGCTCTTTAAGTCCCTGTTAAAGTCCCAGACACCATTCATGGTGCAAACCATGTTTTCTATCTAGAAGTTCTGAGAGGTGACAGGACAGTGTTGGGAGGGGCTCTCAGACTCCTTGCAATTGGGAGAAATCAGTCTTGGAGGACAAGCTAGAAGCACAGCCCTCACTCTGGTTCAAAGAGAAATAAGTGCAGCAGCTGTCCTTCCCAAGTGCGGGGTCCCATCCAATCAGACACTCACCTGTATGAGATTGTCTTCTCAGTCAGCTCCTTGCACTTGCAAGAGTCCTCACTAATTTCCTTGGGGAATTTCTCCAGCTCTGACGTCTCCTTCTGATGATCCATTTTCAGCTCCTCAAGCTCAGAATTCAGCCTGTGGTAGAGCATGGGACCAGGAACAAAGAACCCCATGAACACAGTCATCAGAACCCCATGAACACATGAATTACGGCTGGGTCTTGGATTATCCTAGTGCACTAGATGTCATGTCCTGAATCCTAGGTACTAAGACCTGTTGATATTTATTAGACTTGATAAACTGCTCCAGGGCCAGGAAGGCAGAGCAGCAGGATGGAGACAGACAGGGCTACATGAGCTTCCTCATAGGCCTGGAGAAACAAACTAGCTCTTTATAAGATGTCCCAGGAGTCTGTGCTATGGGTCTGGGCCTACCTGAAAACTCTGATGTCATGTCTCCTGTCTTCAGAAAAAAAAATATTTATTCTGTGTTCCTGTTATCACAAGGATACTCAGAACTCATAATCAGGATTTCCATGGAGGAGACCGTACAGTACAATGACTCTATAAACTCCCCAGGGAATTCCATTCAGTCACCAAGGCGAGCACAAAGAATGAGGGCAGGGATGCTCAAAGTGGGACTCCAGGGCCTGAGCACTTATATCACCTGAGACTCTGAGGCAGACAGATCCTCCGCCCTGCTACCAATCTCTGACTCACAGGATCTGGACAGATAAACACATGAACACACACACTGTCAGGGAACCCCTCAGAGACAGTACAGAACACACCAGACACCACAGCACAAAGGAGATTTATGGACTCAGAAGAGCAATCATGGAATAGGTACGCTGCCTCTGAATCAGGCAAGAATTGAGAGCAAGCAACCAGTGTTTTTTCTCAGCAGTGGGTTTTTAAGAAGATAAGGGGAAGTCTGTGCTAGGATGAGTTGGTGAGACCTGATTGGACAGCTTAGCCAGAATAGCCAAATAGTGAATTTTGATTGCTGGACCTTTGTGTTTGGCTTCAGAAATGAGTCAGTGGTCAAATAATGGTATGAACCTGGAGGACAAATTTTAGAAATTTGATTTAACGTTATATCAAGTGAGAGGGAAGTGAAAAGGGCAAAATCTGCCACTGCCATATTGGCAATGTTTGGGCCTGTTAGCTCTTCACACACATAAACCCATACACAAGTAGAATGCCAGAGACATGCAGGTAGGTGGCATTATCTCAGAGTATAAGGAACAAGAGCAGAGAGATGCCAGGATGAGCTCCAGGCCTTCCAGTCACACACTAAGATAAACCAAGTGGGGTCAGGCCCTGCTCCCAGAGCAACCAGCTAGAAATCTCCCAGTCAAATACAAAGACTCCCATGAACTCAGCACCCAGCATATCCCACAAGTCAACACCTGTCAAGGCCTCTTTGAAATGCGTGTTGTGAGCTCACACACTGGTGCTCCATCCATAGAATGTGACTCAGGCCACAGGCTCTGCTTTTCATTGGGAGGAAGCAGAACAGCCTGTGTCCCCATCTCACTCCTACCCCGGCTTCAGTTCTGCCTCTCAGATGCACTCGGGAAAAGTAGTTTGGGCAGGAGAACACCTTGGAGGTGCAGCCTCAAGTGCCATGAGGAATGCTGGGGTTGACATAGGAGGGTCAAGACAGTCACCAGAGAACTGGACATAATGACTACCTGTTGTTCACATCATTGTTGGTATAATTGGCCAGGACTGCACGAAGTTCATTCCTCTCCTTGGTCATCATCTGAAGTTGAAGGGTCAGTTCATCAACCTTGTTCATTTGCTGCTCCTGCTCAGTGAGGGAGGCTGAGGTCCGTGCCTTTCCAGTACTCCCTGCAGGTAGATAAACATCAGTGAATTTGTACAGTTAGATGGTACAGGGCCATGAGAGACCATGTTGAGTCCCCAGAAGAAGCCTGAGGAAGAGGGAATGCGTGGAGCCCACTGAAGTCCACAAAGAGCAGAACAACTATCCTCAAGTTGGGACCCATAAGCCATGTCTCCATCCCCAATCACTATTGCTCGATATGTCCATCAATGTTGGGAAATATTATTTTCAGGTGTATAACTTTCCTTTATGCTGCATTTGTTTAACTCTGTGAAGCTGTGTTACTGTGCTTTTCTAAAATACCTGATGGTCCTAATAAAGATATGGACAGCCAATAGTGAGATAGGAGCAGGGATAGGTGGTATTAGCAGGCAGAGAGTATAAATAGAAGGTGAACTCTGAGAGGAGAATTAGGAGGAGCCCAAGAACAAGAGAGGAGGACTCTAGGGGCCAATCACCAACTCACTCAGCAGCCATGGAATAAGAGTGGAAGTAAGATTTACAGAAGAGAAAGATAAAAGCCCAGAGGCCAAAGGTAGTCTGGATAATTTAAGTCAAGAAGAGCTGAGAAGAAACATACCAAGCTAAGGGCAGGCATTCAGAAGAAAGAAGAAGCCTCTGTGTGTGATTTATTTGGGAGCTTGTCTGGGGGACGTTACTCTCCCTCTTTTTAGCGACACACAAGCAAAAGAAATCCAGTGACAATGAAGGGCAGGGCTGGAACTGGAACCACTGTGGTCCCTCGGTGCTTCCCACGCAGAGGCCAAGGGAAAGCAGAGGGCCCTCATCACAGCAATTGAAGCCTTGACCATCCCTGGCTCTCTGCCACACACACCATCAGAAATCCTCAACTCTGGGTCTGCTCTTTAGTAACTCAGAAAAGATGAAGAGGACATCGCTTCCCAGGAACTCCCACCTCCTGAGTCCACTCCTGAAAGGATCAACTGAAGCCTTCATCCTTCAGGAATCTCTGTCCCCTGCCCAGGACTCACTGCGCTTTCTCCAGAACCATTTATTTCTTGATGTGTGGCTCAGAGACTGAAGGCCATCTTCCCTGTGCCTCTCTCTGGCCTCCCTGCGCTCTCCATCCTGTCTCCCAAGCAGCCTGTTCAGTCGTGTCAGCATGGCTGTGGGTGAACCACACAGGCACTGAACGAATGCCTCAAGGGCAGTTGGCGTTGCCACAACACAGGTGACATCACAGAATTCCAGGCTCTCCAGGATACAGTAGAATGTCCAGGTGGGGGACTGCTGATGTCATATGATACAGCTCTTCACCCCTGCTAACTACTTCACCCAAAAGTGACCTGAAACTAAGGTGCCATTTCCAAGAGCCTCTCTGGGGACACCAGGGAAGCCTTTAGGCACATTGTCTTCCTAAAGCCAGAAATCTAGCTCTCTGCTTCTCAGGTGTTATGTGAGAAACTGAACGATCACTTCCCAACCACTGCCCAGGGATGGCTTTTCCCTCCTTAAGATTCATACTCAAGTAACATGAGAAACAAAGGATGCCTAGAAATGAGGTCAGGATAAAGGGAGTAGAACAGATGAGATCTCTGAAGTGAACGAGCACTGGTGCCGATCCTCAGACTTTTAGAGACTGGAGGGTTCAAAAAAAAGAGAAGACACATAGGAAGTGATGAAAATTTCACTCAGAGTGTCACTAGAGCTCACTCTGTTATGCCCAAATCTGAGGGTCCCCCCAAAAGCCAACGAAGGAGCCCGAGTCCCGTATGTAAAAGCAAAAGGCCTTTATTTTAATCAAGTTTGCAAACTCGGTCTCTCTGCATGTCCAACATATTGGAATATCTGGAGAGCCCCGAGCTCAATTAGAATTGGGTTTTTATAGTAGTAAAGGTGGGGGTGAGGGGTCTCTGAGGTTCAGGACCCCTCATTGGCTGACATTTATCTAGGGGTGTCCTGGGGAAGTGCTGGCAGGTGTTTCCTATCTACAGTGCTTGGAATGCCAGGAATATCCTTTGAATGGTCTGCTCTTGGGTAGGGGTCAGGTAATCTCTGCCTGCCAGGCATTGTCTCAGGGTAAACTATTAAGACTCCAGACTCCATTTAAATTCATCGCTGGCCAGAGTCCCAGGTGATAATGGTTGGAGGAAGTAAAGAACTTCCTTTCTGCCCAGACTTAGATTATCATGGCTGGATCTCACAACTCAAGCTATGAGGTTGGTAGTGAAGATGTAACTAGCTCTTGGCAGGTCTACCTGGATCCACTGAGCCCAGGTGAGCCTTCAGATATTGAAAGCAAACAGTCGTAGAAAGAGTATGATGGCCCCAACCTTGAATCAATAGACTGAGGAGAGAGTAGTGTCAACCAGAAGTCAGTGTGCACCATCTAGAGAAGTCGTTAGCTATGCAGATGCAAGCACACACACACACACACACACACACTCACACACATACATACAATTACAATTATGGTGCAAAACATGCTGTAGATCACTGCTATGCTGTGTCAACCAGCAAACAAAAGCCAAGTTCCTTGGTCTGGAGCCACCTGTTCCAATTCCCATGCTCTTCAATAGGTGGCGCTGCTAGCTTTGAGTGAGCATGGGAAGGGCAGGCAAGGGGAGAGACTCAGAGTTCTTGCACCATACAGGTGTTTTATAGCCATCACCAACATTCTAAGTATCCTGACAGTCCTTGTAAGGGAAGCCAATCCGTGGTCAGCCTGAATTGCTTGTTCTCCAGATCTCGGGACGTTCTCCACCAAAATATGGTACTTGCATCTTAGGACTGATGAGTCTGTCAAGTGATCTGTGTTATTTCAGATGGTGAGCTCTAATTAATAAATGTCTACCTTCCTGGGAACCTAGAAGTGGGTTCTGGGTTGTCATAAGTGGCTACAATCCACATCACTTAAAGCAACAGGGATGGATTTTCTGGTTCTGGTGACCCAAAGTCCCAAATCCTGGAGACTGCTTTCTTTAGAGGATGCAAGTAGAGGCTCCTTCCTGCCTCTTCCAGGATCTGGGACGTGGATGGCCTGAGTCTCAGGTCACATCCCACTAGTCTTCATCTCTGCCTTCCTCTGAATTTGTGTGTTCTTTATTATGTCTTCGTTTGAGACTTGGTCTTGATGAGTAGCCCTGCTAGTCCGAACTTCTAACCCCCTGCCTCAGCTTCGCTAGTGCAGGGTCAGTCGTGGGCTATAGCTCAGAGGTAGAGTGCCCAGTGTGTGTGAGGTTTGGTTTCCTTTCCCAGTGCTGGAGAAAAATCCCAAAAGGTATGTTCCCTTATGTGACCTTTTCCCTTCTGAGGTTGACCACAGACCAAGGTCTAGCAATCAATTATTAAAGTCCCATCATCCAAAGCCCCCTTTTGCTCACCAAATCTACCTGCCCAATTAAAATTAAAGACCTCGGTCTTAGGGTGAATGACAGTGAAGGTGATTTTGTGAGCCTGCCTGAGAGAGAGAGAGCAAACTGTAATAATACTATCTTGAGTTCCTCCATGTCCACAGGACTTGAACTAGGGAGAGTGGAGTCTGTGTCAAGACATTAGCTAGGCATGGGGTGCATGGGGCAAGAAAGCAGCACACCAGACTGACAGGACAACAACTGCCGTGACTCGGATTCGAACCGAGGTTGCTGCGGCCACAACGCAGAGTACTAACCACTATAAGGTCACGGGCAGCCACGCGCCTGATTGTGGTAGGTGCTCGCTTGAGCCTCAGTCAAGCTCAGCCCGGCACAGACCGGTTTCCGAGGCTTCCTTCAACCGGTCTGTCCTACAGAAGTGATTTTTTCCAAAGCCACTGAGGTTGGGAGCTGCACTGCCTCGGTTGGGTGGTGAGGGCAGTCGCTAACTGTGAAGTCGGTGGGTCGATGCCACTCTTGCAGGTGCAGTTTTTCCCCCAAGCACTTGATAGCCCTCCATCGCTCTCCTCTCCGCGGTGGCTGGGGCACCTGCGGAGGGCACGCACTGCTCTGTGGTTCTTCCGAAGAGCTGGGGAGCAAACCAGCGGTCTAGAGCCTTCCGTAGACGCCGCCCGCCTACAGAGGCCAAAACCATCACTGCCAGTCCCTGGACTCCTTACTAAACACGGCTTGGCCTTAGGAATAAATCGGTTCTAGGGTTCGTGATTACGAATTACGTTGTCGTCGCCCTTGTCATATGCCTATCTTTAGCCGGTGGTGTAAAGTTTACCCGTTTTATTAAAATCTGGTCCGTTTCCTGTGCTTTGGTGACTTGTTTTCCATAATTTTCTTTTATTAAGAAAGGATTTCCACTATATCAATCCCAAAATAAACCAAAGACAGCAGGTGGGGGTTGTCCACAGGTGTCCTCCTCCCCCTCTCCCCTCCAAAATAAAACTTGGCTTTATTGTTTACCCTGCCTCAGTACAGGCCATAAATAGCGTGTGACAGAAAGCAGAAAGGTAAGGCCTTAGGTACCTTAAGTCCATAGGGCTTTTTTTTTTCTTATTTAGTGGGCTTCCGGTATTTCAGAGAAGTAGGAGTGTTTCCATTGCCAAGTCAGCACACAAGGAACTGTAAATTTAGAAAGCTCTTTGTTAAACGCCCAAAGATCGTAGTCCCTGAGTGGGCTCGAACGACCAACCTCCCGGTTAACAGCACAACGCAATAACGCATTGCTCCACAGAGACTTTGACATGACAAAGCCGCCTCTCCTTGGTGAGTCAGACATCACCATGGCAGTCACACCTGTGATGTCCACCGTGTCGCGGCCGAGCATCCGGAACAGGAGCCCTCGAAGCCAACTTGCCGGGCTCCCTGCCGGCCCCACGGCAGCTTCCCGAGCTCGCGCGAACGTTATGAACCCGGCGCCTCCGGGACGCTGGGACGGGGCCGCCTAGGACTCCACGCTGGCAGAGTCTTTTTCAGGGCGCCCATCAGGACTCCGTGAAGGAGCCCAAGTGAACCTCAGGGTTCGGTCCTTTGCAGACCTCGAGCACGGACGCCCGACGGCTGGTCACCCCGGGTGTGTGCTGAAGCCTCCGCGTGGACGGCGTGGGAAAGGCGGCGAGTGCAGTGCCAGTGCTCAGGGAGTTCGGACGGGAGGAACTTGACCCCGAGTGGAGAGGGACAGACGGGGGCGAGGGTGGCCTGGGGGTGGGATTGGGGGATACGCACCGAGGAGACCTGCGGAGAAGCCAGGTGGAGCCCTAGGACACGTCAGATTGAATGGTGCATTTAAACTGAGCTGATGTAGTTTGAAGGCAATTTATGTTAGGAAGACAATAAAATCATAAGGGGTGTTTTGTTTTGAATGAATCAGAAGAATGAATTCCTAGCAACGATATCTGTCTTTCAGCTAGGGGTGTGCTGGTCCCGAGCCCAGGTCTGGTGCGGGTTAAGAGCAGAAAAGAATTAAGGAGAGTCTGGAGTCTCAAAGCAAAGTTTAAGACAAGTGCTCCTGGACTTTAAGACAAAAAGTTCAAAATTGAAGAAATGTTCTCCTGAGTCTAAGGACCAACTTCCTAAAGATGTCACTTCAAAGGTTAAGACCTTAAGTTAACTTGGCACTTTTGGCCACATATTTAGAAGCATAGAAAAGAATAAAAAAAGACCAAGAGGAAAAACAGCTGTAGGAAGAAAAAGGCCTTTTTTTAAAACAAAAGGTATCAGGGAAGAGCGCGAACGCAGTCCCCCACTAACAGAAATTATGCAGTCGAGTTTCCCGCATTTGGGGAAATCGCAGGGGTCAACACACCCCAAGTGCAATAGGTGAGCCTCGCCCTGGGAAAACCACCTACGTGATCATGGTATCTCCCCTGCCAGGTAAGTATGCTTTGCTGTCTTGCAGCCCAGACTCAGCTGCACCGGCCCTGCACTCTGAACACACGGTCACTTCGCCGCGCATACTCCAGGACCTTATTGGACGCGCACCCCATTCCTTCGACTCGATGCTCTCCGCGGGCCAAGGCACCCTTCCACGCCGCGCTGGAAATCCAGCGTGTTCCCGCAGAGTTTGCGGACAGGACAGCCCCTGCGCGCCCCTCATCTGCATAGACCACGCCTCCAACCGGCACCCACGGGTGACATCACACCCATCCTCTTTTCCCGTTTGCTTAGTGAATTTTTTTGCTTGCGGAGAGCTGGATGGAGTGTTGCAGGATCAGAGACAAATCATCTTGAATTATCTCCAATTCCCAAATAGTCGATGGCTGCTCACCGCCGTGACCTAACAGCCTTATAGCTGGTTTCCGTGTGTAGCGACAAACCCCTATCTTCAATCAACACGAAGTCAGAGAAGTCAGGCAGCAAGGGTAGCCAGCCCTGCAGCTGAGGTCTCCAGCTTCGCTGGAACCTGCCCACCTCATGTCTCCACCACTGCATTTTACAAGGCTCTTGATGTATGGATTTCTCTGTTCCTTCTACAGAAACACCATGAGACTGACACTAAGTCTGGACATGGTATTTGGGGTGACCCCAGTCTGTGTTCCTGGTCCAGGGGATCCACTCTGCCCTCTCTCGGTCTCCTGCATGTGTGTCGTGCACACACATACAATCAGGCACAAACACACATACATAAAATAAATAAGCACTCCCTTTTCTGCGTTGTGTTTGTGGGGGAGGGACAGGTGCGTATGTGCCATGACTCGCATGTGGAGGCCAGCAGACAGTTTGCAGCAGTCGGATCTCTTTCTGCCATGCTTGCTCCGTGGATCAAGCTCTTGGATGGTCAGACCTGATGGCAAGTGTCCTCGCCCTTGCCTATAAGCCATCTATCTGTCCCTTTAAAACCTCTCCCTCTCTGTCCTTCTCTGCCTCTCTGCACTCCCCCTCAAGCCACCACCACCACCACTCCAGACAGGGTCTATCTACATAGTGATGCAATAAGAGCTTGGTACCACCCTGTCTGACCCCCTTAAAACCTCTTTAGCCCACGTGCAGACATAACACAGCATTTTAAGGATTACAGATGATCATACTGTTTATCATGACGTCATACATGCACTTTCTC
This sequence comes from Microtus oregoni, assembly GCF_018167655.1. NCBI lineage: Eukaryota > Metazoa > Chordata > Mammalia > Rodentia > Cricetidae > Microtus > Microtus oregoni. The sequence goes on from NW_024543066.1 coordinate 59,264,627, forward strand.
TTCTACAATGTTTTTGGAACAAGAATTTATCTGTAGCTTCAGGTGCAGAGAAGGATAGAATGATTCAGCTGAAATACTCATCCAATGATGAACATACACATCACAAAGGTAAAATTACCGGCCGCAAGAACGGATCACAAGACATACAAGTGAATCCACTTTAAGAGTTTATTAGAGGGGGCTGGAGAGATGGCTCAGAGGTTAAGAGCACTGGCTGCTCTTCCAGAACTCTTCCTGAGTTCAATTCCCAGCAACCACTTGGTGGCTCACAACCATCTGTAATGAGGTCCGGTGCCCTCTTCTGGCTTGCAGGCATACACACAGAATATTGTATACATAATAAATAAACAAATATTTTTTTTTAAAAAAAGAGTTTATTAGAGAGAGAGAGAGAGAGAGAGAGAGAGAGAGAGAGAGAGAGAGAGAGAGACGCGTGCGCGCAGGCCTGGGGAGAGCTGATGCTGAGAAGAAAACGTGGAGTGGGCGGTTCCAGTGGTTAGACACTGACACTGCCTGGCGCGTGCGCATAGGGTCATAGCGTTTGTTGCTGTAGCTTTGACAGGAGCAAATGAAGATCACACAGGGCTTGAGGGTCCTGGGTGGCTATGTAAGTTGCCAGAATGTTGGATGATGCATGCGTGGCCGTGGATCCCGGAAGTGCCTACTCTTGGGGTGGCTCGACATTTGCCATAACGCTAAGTGACGGAAATGCTGACATTTCACCCTTTTGTTTATTATAAAGATTCGGGGGTTAAGGGTAGCAGATGGGTGGGAATGAGGCGTCGCGTCTCTCAAGACTGCTTCCTGTTGGTTTGTGTGCATTGGGAAGTTGGGGTGCTTGGCCACATCCTGGGGGTAGCTGGTTACTTCAGTGTTTTCCAGGCTTTGTGGAACTGGCTGGCTGGCAGCTTGACCCTGACAAGATGCTGGCAATGCGGAAGATTACGTTTAGATCCTGGGGATAAAATCTGAGATCCTGGTGATCAGGGGAGGAAGGTTCCAAGATGGAAGGGGGTCCCCAGAGTCCCCAAGATAGAGGAGGGAGTTTCCCAGGAGTCCCAAGATCAAGGAAGGAAATGATACTTATTCTGGGCAAGTCTGGTCTGTTCATTTGGGTCCAATTTGGCTCTCTGGAGTTCGTAGGAATGTTTGCATTTTTAAAAAGAGATAAATTTCAGACACATTAAGAAGCTTGTGGTAATGATTCTATAGCATTGGAATTAGTTTATTAGGATTTTATTGGTTAGTGTTAAGATTGTGGACAGTTATATAGTGAGCGGGGAGAAAGGGGAGTTATATTTAGTTAAGCCCACAAACATACAAGTCTTGATATTTGACAGGTCTCACCTCTCATTGCTATCCATGCTATTAATATTTGGTAGATTAAAAAACACAATTTTGTTAAAAGAAAATTTCAAACTACTGATGTGGGAGTGATTTCTTATTAATAAAGAAACTGCCTAGACCCATTTGATAGGCCAACCCTTAGGTAGGCGGAGTAAACAGTACGGAATGCTGGGAGGAAGAGGAAGTGATGTAAGATGCCTCAGACAGAGACACCATGCTCCTCTCTCCCAGGCAGATGTGATTCAGCTCCTGCTAGGCCCACCCAGAATTCTGGGAGAAAGAAGCTGAGTCAGTGAGTCGCCATGATTCTCACACTCCAGACAGAGGCAGGTTAAGATCATTCCTGTTAAGCCAGCTCGTGGGCTACAGCAGATTATTAGAAATGGGCTAGTCCAGGTGCGAGAGCTAGCCTAGAAGAGGCTAGATAGAAATGGGCCAAGCGGTGTTTAAAAGAATACAGTTTCCGTGTAATTATTTCGGGTAAAGCTAGCCGTGGGGGCGGCCGGGTACCGGGGACGCAGCCCTCCGCTCCTTATTTCAACAAACTACTGTATTGGGAGCTAAAGACGTGGCTCAGCTGTTAGGAGCAGTTGCTGTCTGCAGGGACCCAGCTATATTCTCCAGCATCCACAAACTGTCCAGCAAAAGGCCACGACTCCAGTTCCAAGAAATCCAGAGCCCTCTTCTGGCCTCTGCAGGCACTTGGCATATACTCGGTATGCTACACACTTCAGGCAAAACACTTGTACACGTAAAACAGAAATCACATAGCCCACAGGGTGTGCCCGGCCTTAATCCCAGCACTCAGAAGCAGAGGCAAGTAGATTTGTGTGATTTCGAGGCCAGCCTGGTCTGTAGAGTGAGCTCCACGCTAGCCAGGGCTACAAAGTGAGATGCTGTCTCTAAAGCCAAAACAAGTCCTCTGTAAACAAAACAACAACATAGTTATGTGATTTTTGTCTCTAATGTGACTTTCTCTTTATTCCCCAAACAAAGATTTGGTAATTCACACAATCACGTGGAAAGGTTACTAACTTCAGTACTTGGGTGAGACAGGATCACCCATTCAGTCAGAGGATTTGTTAGAGGTAAGAACCAGGGGCTGTCTGGTCTGCTTCTTTGATCTTTCAGCATTTACTTCCATATCTGACTTGGGTTTTTATTTATTAAAACCAATTAGAATTTTGCTGTGTGTGTCATGTACATGTGTGTCCACGGAGGCTGTGTTTCATGTACATGTGTGCCCGTGGAGGCTGTGTGTCGTGTACGTGTGTGCCCGTGGAGGCTGTGTGTCATGTACGTGTGTGCCCGTGGAGGCTGTGTATCGTGTACGTGTGTGCCTGTGTAGGCTGTGTGTCGTGTACGTGTGTGCCTGTGGAGGCTGTGTGTCGTGTGTATGTGTGCCCGTGGAGGCTGTGTGTCGTGTGCATGTGTGCCCGTGGAGGCTGTGTGTCGTGTACGTGTGTGCCTGTGGAGGCTGTGTGTCGTGTACGTGTGTGCCTGTGGAGGCTGTGTGTCGTGTACTGAGCATGTAACTTAAACATGGTCAGTTTTTATGACGTCCTGATTCTGCAGTGTGGGATCGAAGTAGAAGCGCTTTCCCTCCACAAGTCAGTGCCCTGTGCTGCATCCCGGCCACTGCTGAAGGGACAGTTTTTGTGTTTGGCTGGTTTGATCCTCATCACAGGTTGTGCCTTATTATTGAGAGCTAAGGAGAGACAGACTCCAATAGACTCTGGGGCCCGAAAAAGTGAGCGTATTTTCACCTTGAGCAAAGGTCAGAGAGTTGGAACTTAGCTCTTTTCCTTCAAGGTGACCGTCTGATTCTACCTCAGATAATGATCCCATCTAGATTTAGAGCCTAGAGTTCTGCTCTCTCAAGGTTATTGTCCGCAGGTGTGGCTAATATGCAGACCTTGTATTTCATGAATAGAGAAATAGATGTGTTTCTATCCCAAACGAAAGTCTAAGGATCTGACTAAGGTCCTACCCTAAGGAGATAACAATGGATTCCACCCAGGGAGTGGTTTGCCTACAGAATATTTTGGTCTAGGGTGTGAGCTGAGCCTTCTTTGTCTTGTTCTAGTGTCAGAATGTTTACCTAAGAATGTAGCCCACGACCTTCAATTGGTGTGTTCTTTTTCTTGTTTCCTGGGGGGGGGGGGTCATGTTATCCCAGACTTGAGTGAGAGTCTTATGGTGATTGACAGTGAAGGCGATTTTGTGAGTTCACCTGAGACTGTGTGATTGACAGAGAAGACTGCAAGCAGCAAACCATAATGATAATGTTTGAGTTCCTCGGTCAACTGGGCTTGAACAAGGAAGACTGGAGTCTGTGGCAAGACATTAAATTAGCTTGGCGTGGGGTGCAGGGGGTAAGAGAGCAGTATGCTGGGATGGGCAAGAGAGACAATAGTGCCATGACTCGGATTCGAACCCAGATTGCTGCAGCCACAACACAGAGTACTATAAGACCGTGGCTCAGTCCAGATGTGCATCTGTTCCCTTCTGGCATCGGTGCTGGGGCGGAGGTCAGCACTGAGCGCAGGCCAGCCTGAGCTGGTTTTCGAGACTTCTGACCGGCCTGTCCTGCAGAAGTGATTTCTCCAACGCAGCTGGGTTGGGAGCTTGGGAGCAGCGCCCGCACAAGTGAACGCATCTGTGCCTCAGTTGGGTGGTGAGGGCGGTCGCTAACTGTGAAGTCGGTGGTTCGATGCCACTCTTGCAGGTGTACTATTTTCCCCAAGCACCTGATAGCCCTCCATCGCCCTCCTCTCCACGGTGACTGGGGTACCTGGGTAGGGGGCGAACTGTCCTGGGGTCCTTCCGAAGAGCTGGGGAGCAAACCAGCAGTCCAGAGCCTTCCTAGACGCTGCCCGCCTACAGAGGCCAAAACCATCACCGCCAGTTCCCGGATTCCTTTACCAAACACCGCCGGGCTTGCCCGTTTCTGTGGTTTATTTTGGCGTTTCCACACCACATGGTTTTCGAAATCGGTTCTAAGGTTTGTGATTTGGAATTACGTTGAGATCGCCCTTGTCGTACGCAAATCTTTAGCCGGTGGTGTACTTTATCTGTTTTATTAAAATCTGGTCCGTTTCCTGTGCTTTGGTGACTTGTTTTCCATAATTTTCCTTTATTAAGAAAGGGTTCCCATTCTACCCATCCCCAAGTCAACTAAAGACAGCAGGTGGGGTACACAGGTGTCACCCTTCCCGCCCAAAATAAAAATTAGCTTTGTCGTTTTCCCTGCCAGCGGGCCAGGCCGTAAAAACGTACGACAGGCACTTTAGTAAGGAATTTTTGGAGGCTTGCTGAGAAAGCGGTAGAAGCGTGCACTTTCAGACTAACAATCAACATGCTCGCACACGAGCGACTGACCTGTGTTTTTAGACTGTTTAAAGCCTGAGAGCCATCGTCCCTGGGTGGGCTCGAACCACCAACCTTTCGGTTAACAGCCGAACGCGCTAACCGATTGCACCACAGAGACGATGCCTAAGCGAATGCCCTGTCTCCTTAGTGAGTCCGGCGACACCGCAGCGGCCACACCTGGGAAGACCCCCCCGTCCGCAGCCGAGCAACCGGAGCTGGAAGATTCAAAGCCAACAGCCCGGACGCCCGGACGCCCGGACGCCCCGCTTCCCGACCTCGCGCGTACGTTAAGACCCCGCCGCCACCCGGGGGTCGGGGAAGGAGCCCAAGTGTGCTTTAGGGTCCGGTCCTTTGCAGATCCCGAGCACGGACGTGAGAGGGGCTGGTGTGTGCTGGAACCTCGGCGGGGCCTGCGTGGGAAAGGCGGCGAGTGTGGTGCCCTTGCTCAGAAAGTCCGGACGGAAGAGGTGGACGAACTTGACCTGGAGTGGAGAGGGACCGGCGAGGCGAGGGTTGGTTGGGGGTGTACGTGTGGCTACGCACCGCGGGCATCAGAGGATCCGGAGCCCGGTGGAGCCCCAAGGCATATCCGAGAGAATGGTGACTAGTAAGCCACTGGAGCGTGTTGGGAAGACGATATTCCACTAGGATAAGGGGTGTGTGTGTGTGACAGTAAAAACACCTGAGGAGGGACGGGGAGAGAGAGAGAGGGAGAGAGAGAGAGAGAGAGAGAGAGAGAGAGAGAGAGAGAGAATTGCTTCCTAACAACGGTATCAATTAGGGGTAATTTAAAACACTCTTTGAGAAGGGATGGGCTGTTCCCGAGTGAGTCAGGGTCTGGTGCATGTTAAGCACAGGAACTAAGGGGAAAAAAAAGGTAGAGTGGAGTACCAACCTAGATTTTGACAGTTGCCAAAAAGTACTCAGGCTTTCAAGTAAAAAAACTCATAATTTCAAAGCTTTCGACGTTTTCTCATTAACATAGTACCTGATTTCCTAAGGATAACTTCTATAAAGCCAATACCAATTTTCTTATCAAATAGGAAAAAACAGGTGCGGCGAAGAGGAAAATAAAAATCCGGTAATACATATTTCCCACGTCTATTTCAGTTAGCTAGAGGCACAAACGCCACTTATATAGCCTTTTCTTTACGACAGTATCAGGGGAGAGCGCGAACGCAGTCCCCCACTAACAGAAATTATACAGTCGAGTTTCCCGCATTTGGGGAAATCGCAGGGGTCAACACACCCCAAGTGCAATGGGTGAGCCTCGCCCTGGGAAAACCACCTACGTGATCATGGTATCTCCCCTGCCAGGTAAGTATGCCTTGCTGTCCTGCAGCCCAGACTCAGCCCCACCGGTCCTGCGCTCTGAACATATGGTCCTTTCGCCGTGCATACTTCAGGACTTGCCCGGACGCGCACCCCATTCCTGGGCACCGCTGCTACTCGTGAACCCGCGGTGACTTCCACGCCGCGCTGGAAATCCCTCGCGTTTCCGCAGAGTTTGAGGATGTGACAGTCCCTGCGCGCTCCTCATCTGCATAGACCCTGCCTCCAACCTGCACCCAGGGGTGACATCACACTCCTCCCCTTTGCCCCGTTGGCTTGGTGAACTTTCTTGCTAGCGGAGAGCTGGATGGAGTGTTGCAGGATCAGAGACAAATCACCTAGAATTATCTCCAATCCCAAATAGCCGATGGTTGCTCGCCGCTATGGCCTCACAGCCTGTCGCTGGTTTTGGTGTGTACCAGCAGACCTCTATCTTCCACCAACACGAAGTACATGAGATCATTCGACCCCTGTAGAGAGAAAATTCTCTAAGTTGCTGGGCAGGTTTTACAAATCTCATTCACCTGTGATAAGTGGTTGCTGAGTTACAACACAGCAAAAATAGCTCCATAGGCCATTCTGAGAAATCTTGTACAACCAGGGCAATTCTTAAACTAAAATAAATAGCCACAGGTACCAGACCTATGTACCTTAAGATGGAGCCAGTGCTGTGCCCCAAGGCGCAGAGACCGAAGCTACTTGAACAGCAGATCTGTTTTCTTTACATGTGTTAGACGAGTTAAATTCCTCACCTGGGTCTGGCATGACCCCCATGTTTGCCAAAGGAGTCAGTGAATCTCTCTAAGTAAAGCAGGAGATAAAACATTTGCTTTTGGGAAAACATGTAGTTATACTTTCTCATCAGGTTCAGCAGCCCTCAAGTAACTACATGAAGACTTATTAACACTTATAAAAAGCCTGGCTATTAGCTTAGACTTGTCCCACTAACTCTTATAACTTAAATTAACCTGTTTCTTTTCTTTTTTCTTTCTTTCTTTTTTTTTTTCTTTCGAGATAGGGTTTCTCTGTCGTTTACGAGGCTATCCTGGAACTACCTCTCGTAGACCAGGCTGGTCTCGAACTCACAGAGATCAGCCTGCCTCTGCCTCTGGAGTGCTGGGATTCCTGTTTCTTTTAGTCTGCATTCTTCCACGTGGCTTGGTTACCTCTGATCTGTACCTTATGTCTGACTTTTTACGAGTCTTTGGTGAAATCCAGTTGCCTTGATTCCTCTTCCTCTCTCTCCCGGGAAATCCTCCTATCCTCTCCTGTCTAGCTATTGGCCATTCAACTCTCTCTTTCTTTTGTTTGGTTGATTGTTTTGTTTGTTTGTTTTCCGACAAGGTTTCTCTGTGTAGCTTTGGAGCCTGTTCTGTGCTAGGATTAAAAGCACGCTTCACCGCTGCCTGACTGGCCATTCAGCTCTTTCTTACACCGACCACAGCAATACACCTTCACACAGTGTACAGATATCCCACAACAGAAACATGGACTTGTAAAGTCTGTCATAGTGGGGTTGTAACCTTAGAGGTGGTTAAAAAGCATGAGGTTGTAAAACCTGTCACAATGATGATTAAGGAATGATACCAAGTGTGTCCTAGTCTTAAGGTTATAAACATGCCGCCTATTCCAGTTGGCTGATCGTTCGCTAAACTCTTCTGTAAACAGGCAGTTCTGCTTTTGTGAGGTTGTGGATATTCTGTCCGTCCTGATTGGCTGACCTATGGTTGACCCCTGCATCTCTGTATTCCCCCATCAATTGTGTGTGTATCCCAATATTGCTGCCACTCCATCCCTCTTCCAGTGGGGAGTGCCTAGGCCCGGTGCCATAATAAAGATTTTTACTTTGCAGCTCTACTGCTTCTAAGAGTTCTTTGATCTAAAATCGGGGACACAAGAGTTTATTGCAAAAATGTATTTAACTTGACAAGTATGGTGACCCACGTTGTAATCCCAGCGCTCAGGAGACAGAGGCAGGTGGATCAATGAGTTGAGGCCAGCCTGGTCAACCGAACAAGTTCCAGGATAATGGGGATCACACAGAGAAACCCTGCCTTGGAAAACATTAACAAACAAACAAAACCAAACGTTTGCCACATATTGGGGTCACCATATTTACAAAAATAGAAAAAAAAGAATCGCATGTAAATGAAAACTATAAAGTGTCCTTCATTTATCTGCTGCTTCCAGTGACCTGTCTGCATGTGCCCATCGGTGTCCTCCAAAACCAGGTGTCCAGACGCAGGCCCTAAGTTCAGCTTGCTGAGTCTAGCTTATGCCTCCTCCTTGTATCTCAGCTCGCACCACTCACTTTCCTCACTGAAGTGACAAGGACCCGGCAGAGCACCCTAAGGGAAGAGAGGTTTCCTCTTGTTTGTTTCGGAGACTGCAGAGCATTGCAGGGGAGAAGGCAGGGCAGCTACAGTGGCTCAGTCCTTGCACTGTGCGTATCCACATCTTGGTGGGCGGAGAAAGACAAGCTCTCTGGATAGCCCCTTAACAGGGGAACATGTGCTCCATCCCGAGAGCCTGGAGCGGATATTTTATATTCACGCTGGAACACTCTGCTCCTCCTCCATCAGAGCCATTTCATATAGCAAAGGGCATTCAATTCACCTTCAAGAGTCCCGTAGTCTCAACAGTTCTAGCACCATACAGCAGCTCAGTCACTTTTGAGACTCAAGACAATTCTTAACTATTGTTGGGCCCATAGGGGTAGCGCAAAGATAGGGACAGACCACCAAAGTCTAGTAAGCCAGAAGCAGACTTTATTCCAGGAAAAAAATTAAAAATTAAAAAAAAAAATCTCCATGGGGCACAAAAGCTTACCAGCTAGCTGAGGCCACAGCCAGAGATGGCTGTGGTCATGGGCTGTTTCCGGGCTCCCCTTTTCATAACAAGAAGCAACAAGAAATTTTTACAATTGCGAGGTAAAACTCAGATACAAATTGCCCTTTTTTACTATTTCCATGGGCAGGGATTTTAGTTACAGGAGCGTTTGTCTTTAAGTTGTCGTTCTCCCTGGTGCTCCCCAACAGTGTCCACTGAAGTACTGCCCTCCTCCGATGCTGCCAGTTTTACAGAGCAGGGACAGTGTAAAACCGAAAAGTCACATACACCCCATCCTTTCAAGGCTAACTCGGCTCACATCAGTTGTTGGTCATGAGTGGCTGGGGTTATCTAAAAGCTGACCCTTGGTTTGCACAGGGCCGCTTCAGCCTTGCAGACAGAGCTATGGGTTGTAAAGCAAAGTACCCCACTGTTAACAATTAATCCTTAAGCTGTTAAAAAAGCTGCTGACATTCTTCTGGGCTTACAACTTTATACTTCTGTATTTCTACATTTTTACTTGTGGGACCTATATTTCTTTATTCTTTTTTTTTTTTTTTTTTGGTTTTTGAGACAGGGTTTCTCTGTGGTTTTGGAGCCTGTCCTGGAACTAGCTCTTGTAGACCAGGCTGGTCTCGAACTCACAGAGATCCGCCTGCCTCTGCCTCCCAAGTGCTGGGATTAAAGGTGTGTGCCACCACTGCCCGGCTATTTCTTTATTCTTATTCTTGGATTCTTCACTATGAAATCAAAATCTCAAGTTACACACTTTCAATATACAATGGCAGACCATAAACATCCCCATTCCAAAAGGGTGAAATGAGTATAATTGACTGGACAGAGAAACTACCCAATTGGACTACTCTGTGGGTAGAAAAGATCTATTGGGGATCACCCTACCAAGGCCTACTGGGGAGGGGAGACAGAGAGAGGAGCAAAAAGGCAGAAAAGCAAGCAGATTTATATGACAGCAGGGTTGGAATCTGAGCTACTACAGGCTGCTGGATTGATCCGGAGCTTTGTGCCTGTCCTTGCTGGAGGTAGGCCTACAAGCCTGGCATCTCCAACATCTTCGGCTCTCCATTCCAACTTAGGATTCACCAATACAGCATTATATATTGGTCTGTAAGTGTGTTCCATGTTGTGAATGTTTTACTCTTGGGGGACCTGCCACCCAGCTCCTAAATAAATCACACATACACAGGCTTATTCTGAGTTATGAATGCCGGCCTTAGCTTGACTTTTTTCTTAAATTATTCTGACTACCTTTTGCCTCTGTGCTATTTCCTTTTCTTCTGTATATCTTACTTCCACTCTTACTCCATGGCTGGCTGGCCGTATAGCTGGCCTGATGTCCTCCTTCCCTTGTTCTCTCATTGCTCCTTTCCTTCCAGATTTCTCCTTCTATTTATTCTCTCTGCCTACCAGCCCTGCCGATCCTTGCTTCTGCCTCACTATTGGCCGTTCATCTCTAGAGAGTTTGTTTGGAGGTTCTAGCAGGGGAGCGCAGCTACTCATATACCCTTAATTGAAGACCCGTCCTCCTCTATTCAGGGAAGGTCGTCCTCTTTGACTGAGCGCAGCTTCTGGAGGGACGCACATGGAGCGGTGATGGAGGAAGGGGACACCCGCCTAGCCATCCAGATCAGCCGAATCAACCCTGGCGATCAAGGGGGTTACAGATGTCGCAGCCAGATCGCCCTTACATCCAGCTGTTCAGCTCTTTATTAGACTATCAGGTGTTTTACACAGGCAAAGAACCACAGCTTCACAGAGTTAAACAAATGCAGTATAAACAAAAGTCACAAACCTGAAAATAATAATTCTCCAACAGTCCCTGCCTGGCCTACTGGAGTTTTTGGCCACAGGGGACAACCAGCCCATATTGGAAGGCATGTACTCACAATGATTGTGAAGGGTAAGATCCCAGAATATTTTGAACTATATAAGAAGATGAAATATAGGCAGACATAATGGCACAACTTTTTCCATACAATGTATTTTTATTGTTTTTCCCTCCCATGACTCCTCACGAATCCTCCCAACCACTCACGTTCATGCCCTTTCTTTCTCACATTCTTCAAAACAAAACACTGAAAATAATAACAGATAAACACAATAAGACAAAAAAAAACCACAATAAGACAAAAGATGCCAAAACAAAACAAAAAGTCCACAAAACAAATGAGAAATTCATTTTTGCTGGACAACTATTTCTGAACACGGGCCTGCTCAGGAGTGTGGTTGCTATGCCCAGTGGTGTGTCGTTGGAGGAAAAGGACAAACTACTTGACTTTAGAGTTAGTGAAAGCCACGTCAGACTAGACAATGGGTGAGTAGCAACAGGAGGCACAAATACATAAAGGATGAATAATGAGATTTGAAATCAATTCATAGTTCTTTAATCAATTGGGTTTAAGCTGAAGTAGTTCAGAGAGGGAAAGAAAATAGCGTTAATACATGCTGTCAGAACAATTTAACACGGTGTCCATGGTGGAGAGCAAAATGTCATCAACTTTATTTCTGTAGAACACTATACATAAACATGAATTTGAGGCTGTGGGTATAAAGTAGTATAGTGCTTGCCTAGCATGTACAAGGTCCTGGGTTTGAACCCTAGTATCACCCAACTTAATTTGATGTGTCATAGACCAAACCTTAAAATTTTAGTGATAAAGTACTTAAAGGAGATGGTGATACGTTGATATACAAATGTATGCTAAATAGCACCTAAGAAAATATAAATACAAAAAATGGAGCTGAATTTGGAAATCTGCCTGAATCTCAGATCTTGGGAGGTGATTCTAGGAACATCTGTGAGGCTGAGTGCCTGCTGGCCCTAGTGTAAGGTTGCCACCTGCTGGCCGCTATTGTAGATAATGGAGTGGAGGAAGTGGAGAGGGGGAATGTTGTCTCCCCTCCCAGAGCTTGAGAGAGCAGTTCCCCGTGTTTGTGCTCTGCAGAGCAGAGGAGAGCATTGGCAGGGACGAGCTCAGAGCTGGAGCAATAAATCGCCGGGCAGAAGGACGATAGTGCCGTGACTCGGATTCGAACCGAGGTTGCTGCGGCCACAACGCAGAGTACTAACCACTATACGATCACGGCGAGCCACACACACGGAACAACACGGACGTCACCGGCGCTTGTACAACTGGTCAAGCCTCGATTCAGTTCCGCCTAACACTGACCCTGGCGCCCGCTTCTCCCGGGATGCCTGCGCGGTAACTCGACTACCCGCTGCTCCGCTGGAAGCGAGCGGGGCGCGGATGGATCTGTTTCTAGTTATCGTCTCCTTTGAGTGGCCTGTGACACCGAATGCTGTGGCTGCGGCTAGCATCGAGCTAGAGACTTCCTCTTGCTGCAATGACAGAAAATACTCCTGTTTTCTTCTGTGGTTCAGTTGGCTAGTGAGGGTGTGTGATGAGATGAAGGTAAAAAGTTCCGTCCTCGCCACTTTCATTTTCTTTTTGTGCTTTTATTCGCAAGACATTTTCATTGCCTTCCAAGTCTTTGCTGTGTCTGGTGCACTTCGAGAAGCTACGACCAGCCTGGCCTTCACAGTGAGTTCAGCCAGAGGTACACAGTAAGACCCTACTCAAAACAACAACGGGATAATCAAATAAAAAATAAAAGTTAAAAGTCATTCCCTGGGATCCTTTCAAAGAGCCAACGAGGAAACCCGCTGCACACAGACTCTGAAATAACAAAACAGGCACCGCAGTCACCGGCAGTCTCGGAGTTCTTCACAATGGAGGCATTCTTTTTTTTTCTTTTTTCTCTTTTTTTTTTTTTTTTTGCCATTTTTCTGTGTCAATTTGAATTAATTTGGTTCTGACATGAGCTTTGGTTCCCATTCTTGTCCCCATGTCTTTGACCAATGATCTAAGTTTTTCTGGGGGTGAGGGAGCCCAGTTGCCCTATTTTAGTGTTTATATATTTTACTTTTTAAAACTTTCATTAATTTTTTTCTCTCCTTTGGAGGTGTATTTTCTAAAACTCTTAATACTTGCTATAGGGTTGTCTGACATCCTTTTGTTTTCCACAGACCATGTTTAAGTGACATTCTTCCCTTTCCAATTTAAGCAGTGTGTCATCTCTCAGTGAAATATTTCAGCACCTCCGGAAATGCCCTTCTTTAGATGAATTATTTTTTAAAGTAGGACCTTATGTAGCCCAGGCTGGCCTCAGTTCCTTATGTGTAGAACATGGCCTTGAACTCCCCATCTTCCTGCCTCAGCTTTTCCAATGTTGGGATTTCAGGTTTATGCCTGAAATTTTTTTATCAATTTTTAGAAGATAAATATTATTTTAATAAGTCTTTTTCTATTCTGCCAGCCAGCTCCCAAATAATGATATGGGTTTATTCATTAGGAGAGCTCAGCCTACAGCTCAGGCTTGTCCCACTAGCTCTTAGAACTTAAATTAACCTACAATTGCCCTGTGACTTCTTACCTCTCTTCCATCTTGTACCTTCTATTTCCTCTCTATGTCCTCTGATGTCTCTCCAGAGCCTAAGTTCATCTCCTCTTCCTCTCTCTAGCTGGAAGTCCCATCTAACCTCTTCCTATCTCTCTTTCCTTCTCTCCGCCCCCCACTCTTCCTGCCTAGCTAGCTACTGGCTCTTTATTAAAGCAATCAGAAGGCACCTCGGCAAAGACACATCTTCACAGTGGACAAAAAGATTATAGCATAAAAGATTATGTTATAGCATAGGTTTTCCTTGCTGTGTCCTCTTTTACATGCCGTCAGATGGAGTCTTAGGAATTGCAGAAAGAAATCTGACATGCGTTTCCTCTCTGTTCCTGTGCATATACAACACTGTTTTCCCTGGAGTTGACTACAGCCTGTCTGGGGCTTTTTCCGCACAATGACTCCTGGACTGAGTTTCTCAAGTCTTTGCATCTCTTCCTTCAATTGCAACAGGCCCAGACCTCCGTTAGCCCACTCCGCTCGTAGACAGCTGCGCTTGCCAAAACGAAAACAATGACCTAGTCCATCAAAGTCCACAGGTCTGAGAAAGTCTATAAATGTACTAACCTTGCTTTTCAGATTCTGTGGTTCTGCTTCTTGCGAACTGTTCTTGTTGACTTAGGCGTGTCACCCCCAGAATGAGGTTTTTGTGCTTAAAAGCTCACCCTGAGAAAGGTTCCATCTACACTGGGATCCTGAACACCCAGTGTGGTCACCACCAGCTCCTAATCATGACTTCCTTTCTTGTTTTTGTTTTGTGAGACAGAGCTTTTCTTGTGTAACAATTGTTATGGAACTCATTCTATAGATCAGGTTGTCCTCAAACTCACAGAGACCCGCCTGGCTCTTTTCCCCAAGTACTATAATTAAAGGCCTGCACCACCATGCCTGGCTTACTAATGCCTTTCTATTGGTCTAAACCCATGTCTGAGTAGTGTTGGAGAAGGGGTTGCTTGTTGGTTCCCGGCTACCTGGCTAGCTTAGACCCGAAATAATCACGTAGAAACTGTATTAATTAAGTCACTGCTTGGCCCATTAGCTCTAGCTTCTTATTGGCTAACTCTTATATTAATTTAACCCATTTCTTTTTATCTGTATATTGCCATGTGGCTGTGGCTTACTGGCTAAAGTTCTGGTGTCTATCTCTGGCAGCTCCATGGTTTCTCTCTGACTTTGCCCTTCTTTCTCCCAGCATACATCCTAGCTTTCCCTGCCTAGTTCTGTTCTTCCCTGCCATAGGCTCAAAGCAGTTCTTTATTCAATAAGCAATAAGAGCAACAAACTCTGGTGTTTGAGAAGGACCTCCCACACCAGAGTAATCTTCTCTGGCAGATACTCCACACTATAATCTTTGCCATGGCTGGGGTTTTCAGCCATTGTTTCTTCAAACATTTTTCCTTCTCCTCTACCCACAGTTTTCATGAGGCCCAGTTTTCCCATATTAGATCATTTAAGTTTGTCTTAGAATTCATGCATCTGTCCATTTTTAAAAATTCTTTTTTGTCCTTAAATCTCAGTTTGAATATTTTTTTTACATTTTTAAGTTTTTTATATATGTATAGGGTTTTGCCAACATATATAAATGCACAACCCATGTGTGCCTGATGCCCTAGGAGGCCGGAAGAAGGCACCAGACCCTGAGACTGGAGTAAGAGTTATGGGTGACTGTGTGGATGCTGGGAATTGAACATGGGTCCTTTGGAAGAGCAGTCAGTGGCCTTAACCCCTGAGCCATCTCCAGCCCCAGATTGGACATTCTCAATTGCTCAAGGATATATTTCCCTGATCAGGTGTTCTGCGATGTGTAACTTGCGACTAATCCCTCTAGGGAAGCTGCCTTCTCTAACATCTTACTTTTAATCTCTGCTGTCTCCCTTGGTTGATTTTACACATTCTGAATCTCGTTTTGAAGATCTGGACCTATGGAATTTAGGCATAATAACTGAAAGTCCTGTCTCCTAATGCTAACCCCAGGACATGTCTGATTCTGTTTCACTGATGGAAATGGCTCCCTGGGCCTTGGCATGCCTGGTATTCCATGGTTGCTTCCCAGTGATGATAACTGAGTCCTTGGGGTTGGCACAGGACCAGAGAAGACTGACTGAAGTCAGCCCACCTCCCTCCTGCAAACAGCTTGTCCAACAGAAAGGGGAAATTTGATGGTCCCAGACATTTGTTCCTCATCTTTTTCCTTTTTCTTTTCTCCTTTTTTTTTTTTTTTTTTGGACAAGGTCTCTCTATGTAGCCCTAGCCCTGACTGACCTTGAATTCATGGAGATCTGCTTCCCAAATTCTAGGATTAAAGATGTAAGCCATGCCCAGTGCTCTTCTGTTTTCTTTATGACTTGCTTTTGTCTGTGTTGGATGTGGGGATGCATGTTCTCTCCGTACAAGCAGAATTATCATGCTGACAACCTTCTCTATTATTCCTCGGATTGGTTATTTTCCTTGTTGCTTTGACCAAACACCTGACATTAGGAAAATTAAGAGAGGAAGGGTTCTTTTGGGCTTACAGTACAAGGGGACACAATTCCTAATAGAGGTGAGGGCAGGATGGTGCCTGAGATGTACTGAGTACAAACCAGGAAGCATATGCAGAGAGGAAGTAGGCTCAGGCTTCGTTCACACCTCTCCCTCTTCCTGTCTACTCCAGTGGACCGAGAGTGAGGCCTGCCCGAGAAGGGTGTTCCTCCGTCTATTCACACAGATAGGGTGTGGTATAGAATTGTCCCCAGGATCTACATCCAGGGTGTTTCCACGACGTCTGAACTGAGCATGGTTTGGACACTGGCAAACTTAAAAGGAGGCTTTTCAGAGCCACGTACGAGTTTGGAACCGGAATTAGCATTTCCTTTCTAATGAGCTGAAAGTCATGCCCCGAAAGTCCTTGAGTGGCAAATCTGGCCCAGATTTATCACAGTCTAGCATGTAGGAGGACATGTGTTTCCTTGTCAGGAATGGAAAATTCAAAAAGTCATGAGGAAAACGTTTACATAGCTGTTTTCAGTAAAAATTCACTGAGACACGTGGTTTCTCTCACGTTTTCTCAATGTGCTGTCACAAAGCCTTCTTGAGGATGCATTGGTGGTTCAATGGTAGAATTCTCGCCTCCCACGCGGGAGACCCGGGTTCGATTCCCGGCCAATGCAACTTGTTCTTTTCTCCTCTTCTGCCTGCCACCCTCGCAATTTTTCTGTGCGACCAGAGAATGGACCAGTACTCTATCCTTTCAGACTGATTTTGGAAATGTTAACAGTGAACTTAATTAGCAATGGCTCAAACAGCTAAGTACTCTCATTTGTCAATGAGTACCGGCACAAATTTGTGAATATCGAATATCGCTACCACAGCTGTAATTAAACAGAGTCTTCCTGTTTCCGTTCAGACACCTTACCCTGAGGTTTTTATTCTCATAGCAGAAGATGACTTCATACCGATATTCTGGGCAGGAAAAAGAGACTAGGATGGGCAGGCAGAAGGTATGCAAACAGTTTGTTCAGGGAAGAGTACCATCCCCAGAGGCTTCTGCCTATCTGCTCTAGACTGTAACTGAGTTATAGGGTAACACCAGGCTGCAAGAGATCCAGAAAAGGGAGGTGACTGTCAAGTTTATTGGGGTTAAAATGGACTGTAAATCTGGATGTGGTAGCACACATCTTTAGTTTCAGCATTCAGGAAATTTAAACTCAGCAGAGACAGGAGAATCTCTGTGAGTTTGAGATCATCCTTACCTACATAGTGAGCTCCAGGCCAGGAAAAACTGAAGAGTGAGACCTTGTCTTAAAAACCACAACAAAAGCCTTTCATGTCTAGGAACCCTGTCCCTAAAAAGGAAAAAAAAAAAATTCTCCACCACCATCACCCAAAAACAACAATAACAAAAAAGTAAGAAAAAAAGGAAAAGAAAAAGAAAAAAATAGTGGAATGATTTGGAAGGCTTTTCATGTCTGTGGATCCTGTCCTGGTTTTTCTCAGCATCCCTGAACTGCAGTTAATGGAGCCAAATAGAAGTCTCAGAGCTGGATGTCTCTCACTGCAACCATCCTTTCTGATGACAATTTTGTAGAGGACAGCAACTAAATAGTATCCTAAACGCAGACTTGGAAAAAAATAGGTTAGAAGACACAAACCGCAGAGCCCTAGGACTATTGTAATGCCAACTACACACTTGGTTAAAACTTACAGTCCCCACCAGGATTAACTCAGCATTCTCTCAACCCACATAAGGATTCTCTTCCGACCTCTACGGTACCAGTGTTACAACTGAGAAGTATTTCATGTACAAAGTAGGCAAAATATTCATACACGAAAGCTTCAAAAGCAAAACCTTTGTTGGCTTGTTTTATTACATTCTCATTCCAAGGGTTACAGACCGGAAAAGACAAATAAAAGCAGGCACTTGCCAGTGACAGAAACATCTTTACCGTCTTTGGGGGACGTTAGGATTGCTTTCGCTCCTTTTGTACACATCAAACGTACACCCACACAGGACGTTAGATGGAACTCGGATTAATATGACCACCGCAAGGAAAAGAAAGCAAGGAGAAGCGCATCCACAAGAGAACACGTGTCGAGCAGTGCTGTAGTTAAACATCAGCCTCCCCCCCACCCCCAAACAAAATCCGACCACCTCTTTTTAACTACAAGGAAAACTAGGGGAGAGAGCGAACACAGTTCCCCACGGCCACAAATTATGCAGTCCAGTTTCCCGCACTTGGGAGCTAAATCGCAGAGGTTAGAACACCCCAAGTGCAATGGGTGAGCCTCAGCCTGGGAAAGCCCACCCACCTGATCATGGTGTCTCTCCTGCTTTCCCCCTCCCCAGCCCCGACTCAGCCCCACCCACCCTGTGCTCTGAACACGCAGTCACTTCTCCGCATGCGTGTGCTAGCTTTCTCGGACGCACATTTATGTTCTAAGTCTATCTGCCACGTACAGCCCGGCTTTTCTTCCCGCGTCGTGAGAAATCTCCACGGTCTCCAAAGAGTTGCAGACCCTTGAGGCTCATGCGCGCCACTTACCTGCAAACATCACGCCCCTCTCGCAATGGGTCCTGCTTTTAGTTTGTGGGTTTACCCTCATGACATTTTCGCTATTTTATTGGCTCATTGGCCGTGATAAATTTTGAAATTTTGCTTTAAGGTTTACAGCACCACCTTTTACTTTCCCACAGCCTGTGCTCAAGGACTGTTCTTCCTTCCCCGTGCTTATGCGGTTCTTACCGTGAAGTTTGCTTCTTCCAAGTTTGTAGACCCCACAATTTATTGTTACTATTTTTGTCTAAACAGTCAATTTTTAAACTTTTTGTTTTATTGTTTTAAGACAGGGTTTCTCTGTGTAGCCTCGGCTGTCCTGAAACTCTCTGTAGACCAGGCCATTCTCCTGCTTCTGCCTCCCGAGTGCTGGGATTAAAGGCCTGTATCACTACTTCCTGGCACCAGTAATTTCCCCCCCAAACAAAATTTCAGTAATACCCTCATTTTTTTCCTTTCATTTTTCTTTTTTCCCCAGAGACAGGGTTTCTCTGTAGCTTCAGAGCCTGTCTGTCCTAGAACTAGCTCTTTTAGACCAGGCTGGCCTTGAACTCACAGAGATCCGCCCGCCTTTGCCTCCAAGTGCTGGGATTAAAAGCCTGCGCCACCACAAATGCTGCTAAGAGATGTGTAGCACCATGCCTGACTTCCAACAGTAATACTGGTGATAATAAATACAGGGACCACATCCATGTCTGTGATGAGAAAATATCTAGATAAATGTGCTTCGCTCTCACTACAAAAAGAACGTATTTATCTGAGAAGTTGTTGATGTCAATTCTCGAAACAGGAATGGCAGCACCCATTAATAATACGAACAAATACTAAGAAAACATTTCTTTCACTGAGTCCTCAGACTCCACGTCTCAGCCTCAGTGTCCTTTAATATTTGGGACCCCGTGTGAAGCCAGCGCTCCTACCAGTCTGCTTTACAGTCTAGATCTTGTCTGTGATTTTTGCCGGGGAATAAGGCAAGTAGACAGAATGACAACCATATTTTTTTATCTGCAGATTTGTTAACCATTAAGGAAGCCAAATAAAAGAAAATTGAACTTGTCAAGCTAACAGACGCTCTCAGGACAGTTAGCAATGGACAGAGATCACCTCTGTTTCCAAGTCCTAACAATAAACTCAAACTGGGGCCATCCTCTCCTCGTGTTGTGGATTTGAAACCACAGCTATACAATGTCTGGGCTTTCTCTGAGGGTGCGGGTGGGCGCGGGTAGGTGCAGGTAGGCGCGGGTAGGTGCGGGTAGGTGCGGGTAGGTGCGGGTAGGCGCGGGTAGGTGTGGGTAGGTCCTTATGGCCCGGAAATGTGTTGCTCCCTAAGGTGACGGCCATTGCTTGGTCCCAGCTCTGGGCCTGAGATCCTTTTCCTTGGCCCTGTTTCATCTCTGTTGTTAAAAGTGAGGCAGCAAGATGTGAGGCATGGAAACCACAGACATGACATCTGAAGCATCCCACAGCCGTGAATGTGTACACAGGAAGGATGTTTATTAGAGAGAGGAAAAGACACGTGCGTGCACAGGCCTGGGGAGAGCTGGTGCTGAGAAGAAAATACGGAGTGGGCGAGTTCAGCTTTGAAACCGCCTAGCATATGTGCATACTGACGTGGCTTACATAGCTGTAGCTTCTGCAGGGTAGATCAAGATCACACAGGCTTTGAGGCCCTGGATGGCTATGTACGTTGCCACAACACTTGATGGTGCGTGCCTTGCTTTGGAACCCAGAAGTGCCAGTGCTTCAGGTGTCTAGACATTTTGGCAGAACTACGGGTGATAGAAATGATAACATTTCACCCTTATATTTATTATGAAAATTGGGAGGTTAAAGGTAACAGATGGGCAGGAATGGGGCATCACGTCTAACAAGACTACTTTCTGCTGATGTGTGGGCGTCAGACAGTTGGGATGCTTGACCACGTCTTGGGGTAGCTGGTTACTTCAGGGTTTCCTGGTCTTTGGGGAACTGGCTGACAGGCAGCTTGGACCTGACAAGATGCTGGCAATGCTGAAGATTGTGTCTAGAAAAATTTTTTCTCCTGGTGATAAAATTTGAGATCCTGGTGATTGAGGGAGGAAGGTCCCAAGATGGAAGGGGGGGCGGTCCCCAGAGTCCCCAATAAAAAATATATGGCACAGACCTAAACCAACAATTCTCAACAGATGAATCTTAAAATGTCTGAAAGACACTTAAAAATGCTCAAGTATAACATCCTTAACCATTAGAGAGATGCAAATCAAAACTCTGAGATTCCATCTTATCCCTGTAGGAATTGCCAAGATTAAAAACACTGTTGACAATTTGTGCTTAAGAGAATGTGCGGAGCCGGGCAGTGGTGGCGCACGCCTTTAATCCCAGCACTCGGGAGGCAGAGGCAGGCGGATCTCTGTGAGTTCAAGACCAGCCTGGTCTACAGAGCTAGTTCCAGGACAGGTTGCAAAGCCACAGAGAAACCCTGTCTCGAAAAACCAAAAAAAAAAAAAAAAAAAAAGAGAATGTGCGGTAAAGGAAAAAAAAAAAACTTCTCCATTGCTGGTGGAAGTGCAAACTGGCACAGCCACTTTGGATACTAGTATGGTGATTTTTCAGAAAATTAGGCAACTATCTACCTTAAAACTCAGCAATACCAGTTTTGTGCCTATGCAACAAAGATGCTCAACCAATAAGGACATGCGCCAAACTATGTTTATAGCAAAATTACTTTGTCATAGACAGAATTTGGAAACTACCCAAAATGCACCTCTTCTACAATATGTTACCTGAGAGGCATCACCCTTTACAATAGCCATAAATACCATAAAATATCTTGGAGTAGCTTTAACCAAACAAGTAGAAAATTCTATATGATAAGAATTTTAAATCTTTCAAGAAGAAATTTCAGACACCAGAAAATGGAAAGATCTCCTATTCTCTTGTGAAGGTAGAACCAACACAGCAAATATGACAATCTTACTGAAACCTACAGATTCAATGCAATGCCCATTAAAATTATAGCAAAATTCTTCACAGACCTCAAAAGAACAATCTTCAACGTTGTAAGAAAAAAATACTCAGGGTAGCCTAAACAATCTTATAAATCCTGTAAATCAAGGAACTTCTGAATGCATCACAATCCATGGTTTTAAACTTCACTACAGAGCCACAGTACTGAAAACACATTGAGAAGGTATGAGGATCAAAAGAACTGGTATCAGTTCACCTTGGGTATGAATCCACATGCCTACTAACAGCAGATTTTTGACAAAGAAGCAAAATTGTGAACTGGAAAAAGAAGCATATTTAACCTGCTTGTTTATTTTTAATTGTCCTGAAGCTGCAGCTTTCTGAGGCTACTTTTTCAAACCTGCCTTTCAACTCCCTGCTGAAGCCAGGCCACTTGGCAGGGGGCAGGACACAGGCTCCCTCCGTCTGCCAGTCTGCCATCACAAGCTCTGGTGTGTATAGTCATACCGATTTTAAACTTTGTTTTTTTAATTTTAACTTGTAATCGTAAAATGAGGAGAATTCCTGAATCCTCTCCGCTGTTCTATTAGACGACTCTGGGCTACCAACTGTGTGGGGTAAAATTTGTTCTCTAAACGTACTCCCGCAGGTGGGTTAGATTCAGCTGGTTACTGTGTGCCCCCGGCGCCTGGCGTCTCAATCTTAGCAGTAACCTAGGCGATTCTTGGGCCAAATGCCATAGTTCCTTTACTTCTCCTACCTGTTTAGCTAGCGATAAAAGTTGCATTTCTGCGGCTAGCATGCTTACAGGCTCTAAATCTCTCTGCCTCTGTTTCTGCTCCAGTTTAACTCCCTTTAGCTATCAACATATCTACTGAATACTCCTTCCTTATCCCATATATGAAACTTATTATTTACAAATTTTTGCTCCTGATTTAAACTTCCCACTTCTCTATACTTCTTGAAACTCTATTCTTTATTTCTGAGTGCACATTACTCACATATGCACCTGTACTGCAATTTTTTTCTCGTGGGTTCCTCACGTTCTCCTCTGTACGTTTGGTCACTTCTTCCATGTTTTTTGGGGTTCACCAATCAGTCTCGCATACGGGCACCATTATGTCAGGGTCTGGTGCTAGCCTGGAGCCTAAATTATTTCTCCTGGACCTGAGGAGAGGCGTGGGAATAAACTCACAACTCAAATGGCTTTATCGGGAAGGAGATTCTCAGGAATCCCTCATGAAATCCTGAGTTCACATCCTGAAAATTCCTCTGCATTTTTTCTCCAAATAGACTTATATACCAGAACATAAACTGAGGGCGAAATTCATTGGCATTCTGCTTCCGAGGTAACCAGGCGAATGTCTCTGGTCTCGTCCCCACCTTTGACCACACCTTTCTATGCCCATTTTGTCTCCCTATCTTCCTGCACTGATGCCAGCTCTGTCACATAGGTCAAATTAGCATCTCTATCCCAAGCATCCTCCACATTACAAAGAAGGAGCAGAACAACATTAGCATATCCTGACCCTTTGTTAGGGAGGTGACCACCTCCTGTGCTGCAGGTGCAAACTGTGGCCTGGGATTCTGGTCGCCATACCATGTAGAAATATGGGTCTACAGTATGGAATATGAGAATGCCAGGGAATGTTAAGAGCCTTAGATAAAGTTTGAGAGATCTGGGAGGTAAACCCTGGACCATTATCTGACTGAAGAGAGGTTTGGATTCCAATCTGGGGCTATTTTCCTGGAGAAGAACATCAAAAGCTATCTGGACCCTCTTGTTAGTGGCAGGAAACACTTCAATCCACCCAGACATGGTATCTAACAAAACCAAGAGTTATTTAACCCATCTGACTGTGGGCATATGAGTAAAATCAAGCTGCCACTCAGTCCCTAGAAGGGAAACCCTGACCTGGTGGGTGGGAAAAGGGAAGTTACCATACTTGGACTTGGAATCTAACCTTTGACAGATTTTATAAGACACAGTGATCATTTTTAAGAACTTTAAGTCTCCCAGGTGGATTGGAGATGAGCCTTGACAAAGTGAGACAGAGCCTGACTATTTGGATGAAGAGTTGATGTAGGTAGGACAGAATTGGCCGAGTGTCAGGTGGTGACTGTGAGAATGTGGGCCGTACTGTATGAACCCCCTGAGGTGATTGAGGTAAGTCTGGGCCTGGAAGGCTGCTGCCCTGGCTGCTTGGTCAGCTTGGTTGTTTCCCTTAGAGATGATGGAGTCTGATCCCTTAGAGATGACTAGATTCTGATGAGACCAGCAGTGAATAATTCCTATAGCTCTGCGGAGATGGGAGGCCTTTAACATGGCCATAATGTAGCCTAGTTAGTTATGGATCCTCCTTTTGTTGTAAGAAGCCCTTGCTCTTTCTAGATAGTAGAGTGGGCAGGGAAAATAACAAAGCCAATTTTTATTTGGTGTGGGAAGAGAGGGGACCCCTGTGGAAACCTCCACCTGCTGTCTGGTTTATTTGGGAATGGGGAGAATGGGACTCCTTTCTTTTTTTCTTTCTTTCTTTTTTTTTCAAGACAGGGTTTCTCTGTGGCTTTGTAGCCTGTCCTGGAACTAGCTCTTGTAGACCAGGCTGGCCTTGAACTCACAGAGATCCGCCTGTCTCTGCCTCCCGAGTGCTGGGATTAAAGGCGTGCGCCACCACCGCTCAGCTGAGACTCCTTTCTTAATAATAAAAAAAAAAATGATTATGGACAGCAAGTCACCAAAGCACAGGAAAAAACGGGTAAACTTTACACCACTGGCTAAAGATATGCATATCACAGGGCAACCAATATGTAATTTGTAAACACAAAACCCTAGAACCAAGTTATTTAAAAAAACCATTTGGTGTGGGAATACCAAAATAAATCCAAGAGATGCAGGTAAGCAGCATCGATGGAAGGAAGGCTCGGGGCCACTGGTTTGCTCCACAGTTCTTCAGAAGGACCACAGAGCAGTGCGTGCCCTACCCAGGTGCCCCAGCCACCGCGGAGAGGAGGGCGATGGAGGGCTTTCATGTGCTTGGGGGAAATACTGCACCTACAAGAGTGGCATCGACCCATGGACTTCTCAGTTAGTGACTGCCCTCACCATCCAACCAAGGCACAGATGCCTGCACTCGGTACTGCTCACAGTGCATAAGCTTTGGAGAAATCACTTCTGCAGAACAGGCTGGTCTAAAGAAAGCCACCCGGCATGAGCCAATCTGAACTTGACTGAGACTCTGGTGAGCACCCACCATCAGGCGCGAGGCTCATTGCGATACTATGAGTGGTTAGTACTCTGCATTGTAGCCACAGCAACCTTGGTTCGAATCCGAGTCACAGCAATCAACATCCTTCCCATCTGGCATGCTGCTTTCTTGTCCCCTGCACCCCACACCTAGCTAATGTCTTGACACAGACTCCAGCCTCCCTAGTTCAAGTCCCGCAGACATGGAGGAACTCAAACACTATTAGTACAGTTTGCTGCTTGGAGTCTTCACTGTCAGTCATGCTGTCTCAGGTGGACTCACAAAATCACCTTCACTGTCAATCAGCCTAGGCCCAGGGCATAGTAAGCACCATCTTTGAGCAACACCCCTTCCCCTGATTTTGGTCATGTCAGCATGATGCAGGGTCTGAATGTTCCTATCTGGTATTTGTCTTAGTAATAACACGTTAGTGGGAAATCTTGTTTTCTTTGTCCTGCCCTCCCTTTATGTGTCCTCCCCCCATTACTAGTGATGGCTCCTAGTAATGGAGTCTCAACTGGCCATCTCCTTCACCAGGCAAGGATTCCAGTGGTAGGACTGGACTGCATTCAATTCAGTTGTCGGTCAAGGGTGCCCCATGGAAATCTCCAAACCACCCAGGCTGCTGCTAAGACACAGGACAGGGCTGCTCTCCAGAAATTGCCAACAGGACCCATTGCTGAGGTAACACCACACATGGAACATGGGGAAGTCATCTGGGTCATACAGGAAGCTGCATCCCTACCTTCTAGTCTCTTGGGTGAGGGAGGGTACTCTGAGCGCTATTCAAAGAGAAAAGCAGACATCAACCAACCCAGTCACAAAACCCTTGACCTACAAACTGTCCTGCCTACAAAATATGAAGGACAACGGTGGCGCAGAACTGTGGGAATAGCAAACTAGTGTCTGAATTGACTTAAGGCCCTCTCCACAAGAAAACCCACACCCAACACTTGCTTGTGTAGCCAAGAACCAAAATAGATAGATAGATAGATAGATAGATGATAGATAGATAGATAGATAGATAGATAGTAGTTAACCCAGAAGTAGATAGTCCAGGCACCTAGGGTAAAACCTTTTTTTTTTTTTAATGAACCAGTACTGTTTGGTTGTTGAACTTAAGTCTTCAGCCTTAATGGAAACTTTACTATTTTTTTCTGACACAATATGAACACACACACACACACACACATCACATCACATAGCATGTATGCAATCTTCATGGTTATTTTGGTACCTGAGGAGATCAGAAAAGGGATGAGGACCCCCAAGATCTGGAGTTAGATAGGTGTGAGCCTCCATGTAGGTGATGGGATTCAAACATGGATCCTCTGCAAGAGCAGCCAGTGCTCTTAACCAAAAACCTATCTCTTTAGCTGTTTAATATGAAGGCTTTTTCCCCTCTGTGTAGCCCTACCTAACCCATAACTCACTATGCAGACCAGGCTGGCCTGGAATTTAGAGATCTGCCTGTTTCTGTCTCCTGAGTGAAAGATGTATATCCCCAGGACTCTGATGAACATAAATGTTTTTATAGTTGTGAAGGGTGCCTCTAAAAATAGCTGATAGTTTAATTGTGTGTTTATCACAATTGAAATAACTGTGTGTGGGACAGGGCCTTGCTATGTAGCCCAGGCTAGTATCAGTTTCCTGCCCCTGCAGCCATCGCATTTTGTGTGCTGGGCTGACCTGTCCACACCTCCACAATCAGACTCATTCTCAAGGACCACCTGGGTGTATGGTAAAGCAAACATCACACAAGACAGACTTGACACTCATGGGGCCCATGAGAACCCCATTTCTTCTGCAGTGTCTGAAACCCACTGAAAGGTAAAGTTTCAACTCAGGACCCTCAAGACCAAGTTCTTAGCAAACAAGAGACTTATTTACCCCAGAGGAACAGAGGGCAGGAAAAAGAACGAGATATAGGAGATAGGGAATGAGGGAGAAGGGGACAGGGACAAGGGAAGGAGACAGGCATGCTTTCTGGAAGCACAAAGGACTGGCTCTTGATGGAGAGGAGACAGACATGGCACATAGGAAAATGGTGATTAATGAGGGTAAAATGGGAACCCCCATGTTAGGATGAGGTCTTTAATTTTAATTGGGCAGGTAGATTTGGTAAGCCAACTGGGGCTTTGGATGACTGGACTTCAAGACTTTGATTGCTGGACCTTGTTGGGTGCTCAGCCTCAGAAGGAGGAAAGGTCCTGGAGACAGCAGCCCTCCAAGACTGTGCTGGGCCACCCTAATTATCATCTGCCACCAACTCTGCCACCCATCTCTCCATCTCTCATGGCAGATCTCCCGTCTGGGGTCACCTGCCTGTGTCCTGAAAAGCCAGCTCCCCTCTTTAAATAAATCTCTGTGTCTTGACAGCTCCCATGTAGCCCAGGCTGGCCTCCATCTCACCATACAGCTAAGGCTAACATGCAAGCTGTGATCTTTTTGCCTAGATGGCAAGGCATGTTTACATGGTGCTGAATTGGAGCTTGGGGTTTAATGTCCTAGGGAAGCCCTCTACCACCTGAGATCCCATCCTGGTCTGTCTGTCTTCTTTGAACCAAAGTTTCTGTAGTCCAGGATGGTCTGGAACTCCTGATCTGCCTATGCTGTTGTCCCCAACACTGGCATGACAGGCTTGTGTCTCACACATCTTCCTTCCGGTCAATGAACAGCTCTCCAGCATCCCAGGGTCTGGTGTTGGGTCACTACCATGAGAATGTGTCCACGAGGAAGGTGAATGACACTAACCACCTGGGGTGCCAGGAAAAGGTGCATTCCCACACAGTTATTAGGCAGCCTGGACAGGACTGATTTGTTCAGACCATTTTTGGCTGCAAATTCTTGCATGGAACACTAGTGGCATGGATGAAGCCAGGCCCTCGGCATTGCTCGGGGTCCTCCGGTGTCGGGAAAACCATATGCTATAGCAAAGAAGGACTCGTCAGAAATATCTGAGGACTGGAGAGACCCACAAATCTATATGTCACAATGTGTCTTTGAAGTGTGGAAGTGGAAAAGCATGGAATCTGCAAGAACCAGACACAGCTGGAAGGATCCAGGAATATGAGGAACATTGTGGTTGGACCAATGTGAGGGGAATGTGAGCCACAGGCCAGCTGGGGCTAGTTTGGTAACAGACCATCCAGTGTGGACATGAGAGGAAGCAAAAAGACAGGGTCAGATCCTGAGACTCCACAAAAGTGGGAAGGAGCTGGACAGCCACTACTATCAGATAGGGACACTGTGGGGATTGATGGAGAGTCTGGGAGGGGCAAGGTCCCATGTAGTGGTATCTGCAGATGTCAACAGTGGCAGAGGTTATATCTGGAGAACATGCATTCCAGGCTGACCATGGACTGGCTTCTCTTTACAGGGACGGTCAGGATGCGTAGAACGGTGGTGATGGCTATAAAATACCTGTATGGTGCAACAACTCTGAGTCTCTCCCCTTGCCTGCCCTTCCTAAGCTCTCCTAATGTATCTTACACCAAATCTAGCAGCGCCACCTATGGAAGAACATGGGAATTGGAGCAGTTGCCTCCAGAGAAGGAATTTGGCTTTTGTTTGCTGGTTGACACAGCATAGCAAGGATCTACATCTCGTTCTGCAACGGAATTGTGTGATTATGTGCAGGTTTTTCTATTTACATATGTGTGTGAGTGTGCCGGTTTTCGTATTTATGTATGTGTGTGTGCTTGTGTCTCCATCGCTAATGCTTCCTCTAGATGGCGCACACTGACCTCTGTTCGACACTACTCTTTCTTCACTCTATTGATTCAAGGTTGGGCCATCATACTCTTTCTACGACTGTTTGCATTCACTATCTGAAGGCTCCGCTGGGCTCAGTGGTTCCAGGTAGACCTGCCAAGAGCTAGTCACATCTTCACTACCAACCTCATAGCTTGAGTGAGCTCTAGTGACATTCTGAGTGAATTTTTCATCACTTCCTATGTGTCTTCTCTTTGTATTGAACCCTCCAATCTCTAAAAGTCTGAGGATCGGCACCAGTGCTCGTTCACTTCAGAGACCTCATCTGTTCTACTCCCTTTATCCTGACCTCATTTCTAAGCATCCTTTGTTTCTCACGTTACTTGAGTGTGGAACTTAAGGAGGGAAAAGCCATCCCTGGGCAGCGGTTGGGAAGTGAGCTTTCAATTTCACATAAAACGTGAGAAGCAGAGGGCTAGATTTCTGGCTTTAGGAAGAAAATGTGCCTAAAGGCTTCCCCGGTGTCCCCAGAGAGGCTCTTGGAAATGGCACCTTAGTTTCAGGTCACTTTTGGGTGAAGTAGTTAGCAGGGGTTAAGAGCTGTATCATATGACATCAGCAGTCCCCCACCTGGACATTCTACTGTATCCTGGAGAGCCTGGAATTCTGTGATGTCACCTGTGTTGTGGCAACGCCAACTGCCCTTGAGGCATTCGTTCAGTGCCTGTGTGGTTCACCCACAGCCATGCTGACATGACTGAACAGGCTGCTTGGGAGACAGGATGGAGAGCACAGGGAGGCCAGAGAGAGACACAGGGAAGATGGCCTTCCGTCTCCAAGTCACACATCAAGAAATAAATGGTTCTGGAGAAAGCGCAGTGAGTCCTGGGCAGGGGATAGAGATTCCTGAAGGATGAAGGCTTCAGCTGATTCTTTCAGGAGTGGGACTCACTCTTACTCCATGGCTGCTCAGTGAGTTGGTGGCTGGCCACTGAATCCTCCCCTCTTCTTATGCTCCTCTTTATTCGCTCCTTCTATCTATACTCTGCTTGGTAGTCCCACCTATCCCTGCTCCTGCCTCGCTATTGGCTGTTCATCTCTCTATTAGAACCATCAGATGTTTTAGACAGGCACAGTAATGCAGCTTCACAGAGTTAAATACAGCACAAAGAAAAGTCCCACACCTGAAAATCATAATCCCCAACATTCATGGACATATCTATTCCATCAATAGCAACAGTGATTGGGAAAGGAGACATGGCTTATGGGTCTCAACTAGAGGATAGCTGTCTACTCTGTGAGGTCTTCAGTGGGTTCCATGTATTCCCTCTTCCTCAGGCCTGTTCTGGGGACTCAACATGGTCTCTCAAGGCCCTGTACCATCTAACTGTACAAATTCACTGATGTTTGTCTACTTACAGGGAGTACTGGAAAGGCACGGACCTCAGCCTTTCTCACTGAGCAGGAGCAGCAGATGAACAAGGTTGATGAACTGACCCTTCAGCTTCAGATGATGACCAACGAGAGGAATGAACTTCGTGCAATCCTGGCCAATTATACCAACAATGATGAGAACAACAGGTATTCATTATGTTCAGTTCTCTGGTGATGTCTTGACCCTCCTGTGTCCACCCCAGCATTCCTCATGGCACTTGAGGCTGCACCTCCAAGGTGTCCTCCTGCCCAAACTACTTCTCCCGTGTGCATCTGAGAGGCAGAACTGAAGCCGGGGTAGGAGTGAGATGGGGACACAGGCTGTTCTGCTTCCTCCCAATGAAAAGCAGAGCCTGTGTCCTGAGTCACATTCTATGGATGGGGCAGCAGTGTGTGAGCTCACAACACGCATTTCAAAGAGGCCTTGACAGATGTTGGCTTGTGGGAGATGTTGGGTGCTGAGTTCATGAGAGTCTTTGTATTTGACTGGGGTATTTCTTGGTGGTTTCTCTGTGAGCAGGGCCTGGGCCCACTTGGTTTTTCTCAATATGTGACCTGAAGACCTGGATCTCAACCCTGCACGTCTCTGCCCTTCTTCCTTGTAATCTGAAATCATGCGACTTACCTACATGTCTCTGGCATCCTACTTGTGTATGGGTTTATGTGAGTGAAAGCTAACAGTCCTAAATATTGCCAATATGGCAGTGGTGGGTTTTGCCCTTTTCACTTCCTTTTCCCTTGATAAAACATAAAATTGAATTCCTAAAATTTGTCGCCAAGGTTCATACACTTATTTGACTCCAACCAAACACTAAGGTCCAGCAATTAAAATTCATTATTTGTCTATTCTGGCTTAGCTGTCCAATCAGCTCTCAGAAACTCATCCCTGCACAGAGTTCCCTTTGTTTCCTTAAAAACCCACTGCTAGCCGGGCGGTGGTGGCGCACGCCTTTAATCCCAGCACTCGGGAGGCGGAGGCAGGCAGATCTCTGTGAGTTCGAGGCCAGCCTGGTCTACAAGAGCTAGTTCCAGGACAGGAACCAAAAGCTACGAAGAAACCCTGTCTCGAAAAAAAAAAAAAAAAAAAACCCACTGCTAGCCGGGCGGTGGTGGCGCACGCCTTTAATCCCAGCACTCGGGAGGCGGAGGCAGGCGGATCTCTGTGAGTTCGAGACCAGCCTGGTCTACAAGAGCTAGTTCCAGGATAGGCTCCAAAACCACAGAGAAACCCTGTCTCGAAAAACCAAAAAAAAAAAAAAAAAAAAGAAAAGAAAAAACCCACTGCTGAAAAATAAAACCCATTGCTTGCTCTCAGCACTTGCCTGATACAGAGGAAGCCCCCTCCCCCACCAAGTTCCATGATTCCTCTTCCGAGTGTGTGTGTGTGTGTGTGTGTGTGTGTGTGTGTGTGATCCACATCCTGTGAGTCAGAGATTGGTGGCAGAGCTGAGGATTTGTCTGTCTCAGAGTCTCAGGTGATATAAGTGATGAGGCCCTGGAGTCCCACCTTGAGCATCCCTGCCCTCATTCTCTGTGCTATGCTTGGTGATGGAATGGAATTCCCTGGGGAGTTTATAAAGTCATTGTACTGTACGGTCTCCTCCATGGAAATCCTGATTATGAGTTCTGAGTATCCTTTTGATAAAAGGAACACAGAATAAACATTTTTTTTTTCTGAAGACAGGAGACATGACATCACAGGTTTCAGGTAGGCCCAAACCCATAACACAGAATCCTGGGACAGCTTAAAAAGAGCTAGTTTGTTCCTCCAGGCCTAATTTGGAAGCTCACGTAGCTCTGTCTCTCTCCCTCTTGATGCTCTGCCTTTCTGCCACTGGGGCAGCTTAGCAAGTCTAATAACATCAACAGGTCCTAGTACCTGGGATTCAGGATGTGACAGCCAATGCACTAGGATAATCCGAGACACGGCCTTAATTCATGTTTTTGTGGGGTTCTTTGTTCCTGAGTCCATGTTCTACCACAGGCTGAATTCTGAGCTTGAGGAGCTGAAAATGGATCATCAGAAGATGTCAGAGCTGGAGAAATTCTCCAAGGAAATTAGTGAGGATTCTTCCAAGTGCAAGGAGCTGACTGAGACCAACTCCTACAAGTGAGTGTCTGATTGGATGGGACCCCGCACATTGAAAGGACAGCTGCTGCACTTATTTCTCTTTGAACCAAAGTGGGGGCTCTGCTTCTAGCTTGTTTACCTTGTCCTTGTGCTCCCAGTGCAAGGAGTCTGATCTCAACATTGTCCTGTCAGCTTCCAGAGCTTCTAGATAGTAAACATGGTTTGCACCATGAATGGTCTCTGGGACTCTGACAGGGGCTTTCAGATCCTTTTGTTAAGGGACACAGATGTGGAATGTATTCCTCTTGGAATCTCTGTCCTCCCTCAGACCATGTTTGCTCTATACCTGTTGATGGTCTCCCAATACCATGATCAGTGTAGGACCGGTGTATGTTGGGGTGCAGAATCCTGTTCTCAGAGGTACATCACCTGGGTGATACTGACATGGCTAATGTGGGCTGCAGTCTGGGGCTGGCTGAGAACATGGGACCTTGCAGGGAAGATGGTATTAGTAGGTAGGAGTGGCAGATGGAGGTGGACTGGAGCTCATCATTTTCTGTGATGGTTAAGCACCCTCCACAGCCGGCTTCTGAGGGAAAGGACACAGATGAAGGAAAAAGTGGGCATGTTGAGAGAGGACAACAGAAAGCTGCAGCAGGAGCAGATCTTCCTGAAAGAGTCCTGTGAGGAGACAAAGAGGCTCTGTGAGGAGGCCCATGAGAAGATCTGTGACCTCTTGACAAAGCAGCAGCAGGTAAGCTGAGCCAGCAGGAGCAAGCCTCCCACCTATCTAACAACACGCACACCCATGTACACCGTCATGTAACCATCCACTCAGTTACCCAGCTGACCACCTCCATTTCATCTAAGAGTTCATTTCTGGGATCCTTCACAAGTCTTTTTGGAGAGTTCACCTCTTGGAAGACACAACCTGACTGGCAAACAAACCATTTTGCTCTGGTAGAAGCTGCAGTCCATTAGGGAAATTGGTAAATCACATATCACACACCTACATGTCAGTATGGTAGGAAGGGTTCTATGGTGGGATCCACAAGAGAGAATCACACAGAGCTTTGTGTGAGTTAGGAAGTGAGGACAAGGGCCTGGGGATCATTTGTTTGCTAGAACATAAGATTTTTGTTCGGCTTAAGGTACTAGACCAGAGCTCTTTGGATCTCCTGTCTCCTCACAAGTAGAGATTCCTATCATTTTTTCTCTCATCTTATGCTAACTGGTGTGTTTGGTAAGAAAGAGAAAGGACTAGGTGTTTTCTCTCAATTTTTACACATTTTTACTACTTTGGAGTTAATGAGTTTTGTAATAAAAAAATCAATCCCCAGAGCTATTTTGAAAGTAAAAAGTAGACTTTTTTCCTTTCACTGAACTGAGGTAACCTCCCAGGAAATGTCTGGTTTGTCTCATTGGCTTCACAACACAGAACCTGCAGTCAGTCTCTTTGCTGACATGTGATGCTCACTCTATCATGCGCATGCTTATGTCTTAGTACAGATCCCTCATAGTTGTACAGAGAGCTGCATTTCAGAACAACACTGTGCTGACCTCACTGGGCTCCTACTGACTGATCTGGGGCTATTTTCATATTATATGTTCTGTGTTATGGTTCAAAGTTGTTGGGTCATGACCATGGGTCAGTCTCATTCTCTGGTGCTATCACGGTCTTCTCTCAAAAATTATACATAGTTTCTCACAGGGATGCACCGTTTTACGCCATTAGCAATAACTGAGGAGCCTCATTTCTGCCAACCCCCATCAGGCCAATTTAAACACAGTGTAAAGATGGTTGGAATGAAAGCAGCTTCTGAGCGCTGCAGACACAACACGCAGTGAGTGCTTTAGACGATGATGAGCCTGAGCGGGCTGCACTAAGACAGCCTGTTCTCACAGCTCAGCATGGATTTTATCATTTAAGATATTCTGAACTGCAGAGGTGTCCCCCCCCAGCCAAAGTCCAATAGCCATGCTGAGCTATGTATAATTTTTCAGAAACATGGATTGCATTCCAAGATGACTCTGTGATTCCAGAAGCAGAAGTAAGGGTCCACAGAGAATCTAGGCGATACCCAGATTATAGAAGTATTCCTCATAGCACCACCAAACCAGATAATATTCAATTGCCCTTCATTGATGAGTAAACATTCAATGAAGTCAAGCCCTTCCATGGAATATTGTTAAGCATGAAGCAATTCATGCACCCATTAGGCCGTGAGTCAGCCTTCTTCTCTTACTTAGACAAATTCCTGACATAATCATCTTACTGGATACAAAGATATATTTGAATCTGGTTGTAGAGATTTTCTGGTTTTCTGAACTCTTTTCTTGAACTCATTGGGCTGAAAATGATGTAACCTGTGGTTTAGAGAGCTCCTATTGGAGGAAGCTGCCCTCTTTGGAGCCACGGGGAAACACTGAGTGAGAGGAAGGAGCTGGTCCACCATCAGGCAGTGGTCCTGGACCACAGAATTAGGCCTATAAGGTACAGATTGTAAAACTACCTATGCAAGCTTAATTAATAGATCAAGGAACCCTGGCATCCACCATTGGTGGCCTGGGTGCACAAGGCAAGCACTACATTCACTGCTCTGCCCACTGTGTTCTTCTCCCAGGGACCAGGTGTGCATGTGGTGCATAGACACACAGGCAGGCAAAACCCCCACACATATAAAGTGGAAATAGAATGAAAACTCATCAAAACAGAGACAAAGTACAGAATCCTCACCACATCACCACACCCCTGTGCCTGGTTTAGAATACGGGGGGAGAGGGTGTGGGCTAATAAAAGTTAACTCTCTTCTTCATAGGATCCCAGGTGATCTCTTCTTCCATATTGTTAGCTAGGAACTACACATGTGGATGCAATGCAGTGTGCTTGTATGTGAGCATCCATGTCCTTGTGATGATTAAGACTGTGTAAACATATTTGTTTGTGTTTGTGTACATGCATGCACATGTGTACGTGTGCGCAGACAACCCTGCCCTAAGAACACAATCCTCTAATGAATAGGAATATCATCGACTGGAGGAACACCTTCAATTCCTGCTGAAGCAGAAGAAACTGGTTACCCAGCAAAGGGACTCGGCAGTAAAGCTGCAGCATCACTTCACTGAGTCCCAGACGAGGTAGGAGCACAGACTGACAGAAGCAGTTGTAGTCTAGTGGATTCTCTGTTTCGGGGTCTCTGACCTGTTTGGGTTTTAGTCTATTTGGCAAGGCTCACACCCACATCCTGGTACAAAATACCTCAGAATATGATTTTTCTAATCACCAGAAACTTTTGTCCAGGAAACCATATGCTTGGTTATTATTCTTCTGGGGATTGTGTCCCCTCCTTCTCTTGTGAGACGCAGGAGGTCAACTGTGAAGGACAGTGTGTCCTCTGCCAGTTTATTTTCCTTCAGGAACATCACATTTAAAGAGAAGTTTCTCATCTTCTTGCTAACTTGGCTGCAGCACACTCCTGCTGATTGCAGGCTCTCTGCAGGGTTCATCAGTTTCCTGTGAGAAGATTTACTCTGGCCATAAACAGATTAGGAGTTGACAAATTAGTCCAAGGCACCTTCTGGGCTGTAGGGATAATCAGAGCCTTCTCTGCAGTGTTGTGTGGGCTCCACTAGAGGGCAGACATAGAGTTTTACAGGTTGTTCACCTTCACCTGGTGTCTAATTCAGGCCAGGAATATCTTTTCTGAACTGTGACTCAGATATTGATATTTCTCCAAATAATGTTTTTGGACTGTTGAAAAAATGCCGTTTTCTTCATGTCCAGCACAGTGTATTTTTCAGTTCAACTAATAGCATTTTTTAAACACTGAGAAAAAAAGCAATCCCAGGGGCACTCCGACTTTTTCCCTTAGGGAAGCAGTCAATGAGCTCAGCTAAAAGGCAATGGATTTTCTAGCTGGTGGGGGCTAAAAAACTGACATGGCAGGGCCCCACCAGGCCTGTGTTCCAGCTGCCTTCCTCCTCTAGGTTTGAACATCTCCAGCATGAACTGGAACAGACCACAGCCCAGGAGGAGAGCCTCCTGCAGATGGAGCTGCTGCAGCAGGAGCACTATGTGCCAGGCAAGTGAGCCACCATTGAGCCCATTCCCACCAACCAGGGGTTCACGGTGTGGGTTTTCTTCCTTGACTTTTTTTTTTTTTACTAGGGTTGAATAGCCCTTATTTTCTTCTTGCCCGTGCCCCAGAGAGACTGTTTCTATTTCATTCTGACAGCACCTCGTAAGGGAACTGAGAAGCCTGAAGATAACCAGAGACACCTTGAAGGCATGACATTCTACACTCCAGGATCCAGGCCTCCTCTGAAAAAACCATGTCCCTTTCTGCTGTGAGCACAACATTGAGGCAAATATCAACCAATCATCAGAGGATCCAGCCACAATCTGATTCACCTCTGTTGGCTCACAATTTTCAGAGAAAAGACTGCATCAGAAATAAGCTTGAAATTCAGACGACACCCTGCAAATTAGTCAGAAGCCAAACATCCATCACCAAGTGGTCCTAGTGTGGGCAAAACATCATGGAGGGAGATACTTGGGTGAGCAAGAGTCATTCTGTCAGCTACTGTCAAGGCTTTGGCAAGCTGACTGCATATGTGATGTGGAGTCTGACAAGGAAGACTCTGTCACACTGCTATCCAGACAGACCACACCCTAAAGCCCAGGATTCTCTCTAGTGCAGAGCTGACGCTGACCCCATATCACACACAAGTGTTGGTGATGATAATTCACTACAGAGACTAATCTACTTCGTGTCTTGTGTTATTGATTTGTTTTTTTCTTAAAGAATATTTCAAGGGAAAGTGGGAATTTTAATTTTGTTTGGTTGATTGTTTTTGTTATGTTTTAGATTGTGTTTCTTTGGGTGGTTTATATCTTGGGATATCTGTCCATTAGTTTTTTTGGTTTACTACATTTTAGTGTAAGTTTTTGTTATAGTTTGTTATTTCTTTTATAATTTTCATAGTTTTAGTAGTTTGCTAAGGCTATACACTGTCTGTAATGACCGCTATTTTGAAGCGCCCATAGAATACAATGAATGTTTTATGAATAAAAAACAGTTTTCAACTTTTCACTCTTAATACTCTTTTTGGTCAGATAAGCTGTCACAATCCTGTAAACACACAACTTTCAGGCATGGTTCAATATCAACAAGTTCCAGGCAATTTGGAATACACAATGATTTTTCAACCATGGTCTAGACTGGCAGATGGCACCTTGGATATGGATACGGATGGCATGGCCTCCTCCTTGTATTCCCACTAGTCTATAGAAAATTAGACAAACTACATCCCTGAGGTCATATATTTTGCTACCATCAAAATGTGGTACACACACTGTACAACATGTTCATGACATCATCATGCAGAGCAAACTGAAGGGAAACACAACTAACTGTAGTCTGAAGCTTTTCTGTGTTCTGCCCGGTCTCATGACTGCTTATAAAGAATACTCTGAGGTTTAATATTAATTATAATTATTAGGCCAACGACTCAGATTATTACTAGCTCGTTCTTACTTTAACCCATTTCTATTAATCTGTGTATAGCCACATGGCTATGATTTACCTCTAATTCTCTGACATCCCACTCCTCTGGTGGCTTCATTACATCTCCTGGAATCTGCTTTCCTTCTCTCTGTATCTCTGTTAGGATTTGCATAGCTATATTCTCCCTTACCCTTGGCCAAATCAGCCTCTTTATTAAGAAATGAAAGTAAAACATATTCACAACATACAGAGGGGCGTCTTAAATCACACAACTACATTGTTCCTGGCCTCTCAGGAAATGAGAACATTCAACAAAGGAATGTACAATAAAAATCAGAAAATGCAAAGCAATCTGCCTCTGGTTTTCTTGAATTGTGAGTGATACGCAAAAATGATAACCGCACAGTAGAATTAATGTCCTTCAAGACATGTTGGCTCATTTTGTGGTGCTTTTATTTCTACTTGTGGGTGTTTTGCCACCACGTACAAGCAATTCCCCCAGTGACCAGATGAGGGCAGTGGATTCCACCTGGAAAGCACATTAAAGAGGTTTGTTTGCTGTCATGTGGGTCTCCTGAGACATCCATAAGTGCTCTTAATGCATGAGCCATCTCTCCAGTCCCTGCACTTGACTTTGTCCTCCCTGTCCTGTGTGCTCTATCAATAGATTGGATCAGCTCCAACCAAAGACACAAGTTTCTTGAGACCTGTAGGGACAGGTTCATGAAGTAGGCATGCTAATTGTCTTAGGCTGCCACATATCCATGCAGGGCTCACAGAGGTTCCGGACCCAGCCCCAGCATCACTGACTGTCTGATTGGAATGGATTTCTTCACTTTTATTTAGGTTAACAATACAGATTAGGACTGTCTAATCACATGCAGAATTTGAGACAAACATTCTATGGGTAGAGGTGGCGTAAGGAACCCCTCTTGGTAGTCTAAGTAAGCAATATTATGAGGAGCCTTATGACTAGCTGGAGTAAAAGGAGCCTGTATCAGTGGCCACATACCTCCTGTGGAGAGTGTTTCTGTGCAAGACTATAAAAAAGGGAAAAGATGATTCATAGGTTGATAGGTATAGATAGATAGATAGATAGATAGATAAATAGATAGATAGATAGTTGATAGTCCAGGGGATAGGTGGATAGATAAATAGATAGATAGTTGATAGCCCAAGAGATACGTACATAGATAGTTGATAGCCCAATATAGAGGTGGATAGATAGATAGATGATACCCCAGTAGATAGGTGAATTGATAGATGTATAGATATTTTATAGCCTAGCAGTAGATATCCAGAGACATATGGTAATATATATATATGTATATTTTATAAACCAGTAGTGTTTGGTTTTCCCTTGGTCTCTGGGATGTCTACTACTGGGCTATCTATCTATCTATCTATCTACTCTGGTTCTTGGGTACACAAGCAAGTGTTGGGTGTGGGTTCCTTCTTGTGGAGTGGGCCTTAATCAATTCAGATACCGGTTGGCTATTCTCACAAGTTCTGTGCCACCATTGTCCTTCATATTTTGAAGGCAGGACACTTTGAAGGTCAAGGGCTTTGTGACTTGGTTAGTTGGCATTTGCTTTTCTCTTTCAATACACCACAGAGTACCCTCCCACACCCAAATACTAGAACATAGGGATGCAGGCTTCCTGTATGAGCAAGCTTGACTTCATCATGTTCCATGGTTGGATGTTACCTCAGCAATGGGACCTGCTGGCAGTTTCTGGAGAGCAGCGCTGTGTCTTAGCGGCAGCCTGGGTGGTTTGGAGATTTACATGGGGCACCCTTGACCAACAACTGAATTGAATGCAGCCCAGTCCTGCCACTGGAATCCTTGCCTGGTGAAGGAGATGGCCAGTTGAGACTCCATTACTAGGAGCCATCACTAGGAATGGGGGAGGACACATAAAGGGAGGGCAGGACATAGAAAACAAGATTTCCCACTAATGTGTTATTACTAAGACAAATACAGATATGAAAATTCAGACCCTGCATCATGCTGACATGACCAAAACCTGGGCTAGGGGTGTTGCTCAAAGATGGTGCTTACTATGCCCTGGGCCTAGGGTGACTGACAGTGAAGGTGATTTTGTGAGTCCACCTGAGACAGCGTGATTGACAGTGAAGCCTCCAAGCAGCAAACTGTACTAATAGTGTTTGAGTTCCTCCATGTCTGCGGGACTTGAACTAGAGAGTCTGGAGTCTGTGTCTAGACATTAGCTAGGCGTAGGTTTATGGGGAAAGAAAGCAGCACACCAGAAAGGAAGGACAATGATTGCTGTGACTTGGATTCGAATCAAGGTTGCTGCGTCCACAATGATGAGTACTAACCACTATATGATCACGGCCAGCCATGCACTAGATGTTCAGTGCTCACCAGAGTCTCAGTCAAGTACAGCCCTGTTCAGACCGGATGGCTTCCTTCTGACTGGCCTGTCCTGCAGAAGTGATTTCTCCAACGCCTATGCATTGTGAGCTGCACCGAGTAAATGCCTCTGTGCCTTGGTAGGGTGGTGAGGGCAGTCACTTACTGAGAAGTCCATGGGTCATTGCCACTCTTGTAGGTGTGCAGTATTTTCCCCAAGCACGTGATAACCCTCTATGGCTCTTCTCTCCATGGTGGATGGGGTACCTGGAGAGGAGACAAACTGCTCTGGGTTCCTTCTGAAGAACTTGGGAGCAAATCAGCCATCCTGCACCTTCTGCAGATGCTACACACCTGCAGAGGCCAAAACAGTCACTACCAGTCCCTGGACTCCTTAGCAAACAAGACAGAGGCTGGCCGTTTATTGGATTTATTTCGGTGTTTTCACACCAAGTGGTTTTTGAAATAATTTGGTTCTAGGGTTTTATGATTATGAATTACATTTTGATCATTCTGCCATATGTAAATCTTTAGCCAGTGGTGTAAAATTTACCTGTTTAGTTAAATTCAGGTTATTGTGCTTTGGTGACTTGTCCATAATTTTCCTTTGTTAAGAATAGATTCCCACTCTCTCCTTGTCCTAATAAACCAGACAGCAGGTGGAGGTTGTCCACAGGGGTCCCATCTCTTCCCACACCAAATAAAAATTTGCTTTGTTATTTTCCCTCCCAATGGTGATATCTGGAAAGAGCAAGGGCTTCTTACAACAAAAAGAGGATTCATAACTAACTAGACCTCATTATGGCCATGTTAAAGACCTTCCATCTCCGCAGAGCTATAGGAATCATTCACTGCTGGTCTCATCAGACTTTAATCATCTCTAAGGGATCAGACTCCATCATCTCTAAGGGAAATAACTGAGCTGACCAAGCAGCCAGGGCAGCAGCCTTCCAGGCCCAGACTTACCTCAATCACCTCAGGGGGTTCATACTGTACGGCCCACATTCTCACAGTCACCAACTGACACTTGGCCAATTCTGTCCAACCTACGTCAACTCTTCATCCACATAGTCAGGCTCTGTCTACTTTGTCAAAGCTCACCTCTAACACACCCCGGAGAACTTAGAGTTTTCAAAACTATCATTGCTTCTTATAAAATCTATCAAAAGTCAGATTCCAAGTCCAGGTATTGTAGCTTCCCTTTTCACACCCACCAGGAAATGAGCTCCCTTATAGGAAGTGAGTGACAGCCTGATTTTACTCATGTGCCCACAGTCAGATGGGTTAAATATCTCCCGGGTTAGGTAGATACCATGTCTGGG
Organism: Microtus oregoni; assembly: GCF_018167655.1. Classification (NCBI taxonomy): domain Eukaryota; kingdom Metazoa; phylum Chordata; class Mammalia; order Rodentia; family Cricetidae; genus Microtus; species Microtus oregoni. The sequence continues at coordinate 59,305,626 of NW_024543066.1, forward strand.
TGGATTGAAAGGATTCCCATCACTAATAAGAGGGTCCTGACAGTTGCTGAAGTCCTGCTCCAGGAAATTAGTCCCCAGTTTCTAATACCAACCTCGCTTCAGTCGGATAATGGTCAAGAGTTTACCTCCCTGATCTCTCACACTATCTACGGCTCCTAACATTCCCTGGCATTTTCATATCCCATACCATCCTAGGTCCTCAGGGAAGGTAGAATGAACTAAGCATTTCTTAAAAAATGTTCTTTGGCCAGCGGTGGTGGCGCATGCCTTTAATCCCAGCACTCGGGAAGCAGAGGCAGGCAGATCTCTGGGAGTTCGAGGCCAGCCTGGTCTACAAGAGCTAGTTCCAGGACAGGCACCAAAGCTACAGAGGAACCCTGTCTCGAAAAAAAAAATGTTCTTTGTTAAGATGTCACAGGAACTTCTCCTTGACTGGGAAAAGCTTTTGCCTTTGGCTCTTTTCAGGCCACAGGCTCTCCCCAAAAGACCCGTTTCCATCTTGCCCTTTGAACTCATGTATGGGCAACCCCTCCTGACTGCGGGCCTCTCACCTAAATCTTCAGCCATCCCTGCTCACCTGCTCACCCTATTCTTTCATCACCTAGGCTCCCTCTTATGGGACTTTACTCACTACCCTAACCATGCGCCAGCCCTGTCCACCTCCAGTTAACATCGGGGATCAGGTCCTTCTCTCTCCTCCAGACCAACCTCCCTTATCCCTTTCCCCTAAATGGCATGGCCTCTTTAAGGTAATTCTTGTAACTCCCACAGGTGCCAAGCTTGAGGGCCTCCCTTAGTGGATTCACTAATCTCATAGCAAACCTTTTACTTGTTGAATTTTCTTGGATTGATAAATAACTAGGCTAGCTAAAAGATAAAACAATTATATTTTTTATTTATTATAGTGGTCAAACTCACGAAACAGGAACAAGAAGTCCAAACTCAGCTGTTCTTCAGGGAACCACAAAGAGTGTGCATCTGAGCCCTGTGGAATTTTTCTCCTGGTCTCAGAAAGTCACAACCTTACTTGTTCCCACCTCTTAAAGATAAATGGTTGACAAAGATTCCCCATCATCTCCCCCTTTTGTCTAAATAAGAACTATACAAACCCAATACAAAACTATACACAATATGAACCGATATCAAGTATAAAATTACAACCAACATATACAATATTAAGCAAGGAACACATGATAAATGTTTTAATAAACATTCTATTTTAAAGAGTCTAAGTCTTGCATTGGAAATTGGCTTAACCAAATCATAAGAAGAAGATGACTAAGACTATGTAATCTTCAACCCCATGGAAGGCCTGAGAAGGGAGATAATGTTACTTGAGTAGGCAGGAAGTGTAATCAAGCAGAATCCAAGCAAGCAGTATATGACAGAGAGATTGGCTACCTGAGCAATCACCCAAAGTCTCATTTGCAATGTTGAATCAATCAATTTTTGGCTAAGACCAAGCATAACTGACAGACCATTTTCAGAGGTATAAAAATTTTCAGAGCCGTCTTCCCCTGTCTTGGCAAGCTTTGGCAGTCCTTTTCCTTGTGTCCTGCTTATCCAGTCCAGACATCATGTACCTTGTCAGTGGTTGAGACATGGGCAATTTCTTGCCCAAAGGCCAATTGTGCCAAGAAGAAAACAAACTCCAGGTGGAGTGTCATCGAGGCTCAACATTCTCTCCGGAATAGATTGGTACTGACGTGCTAGTCAGCCAGTTCCACAAAGACCAGAACACACTGAAGTAACCCGCTACCCCAAGATGTGGCCAAGGACCCTAACTTTCTGATGTCCACAAATCAGCAAGAACCACTCTCGATACATGCGATGCCCTATTCTTGCCCATCTGCTGCTCTTAACCCCCTAATTTTTATAGTAAACATAAGGGTGAAATGTTATCATTTCCATCACCCATCATTCTTCCAAAATATCTAGCCACCCCAAGCACTGGCACTTCTGGGTTCCAGAGCCAGGCATGCACCATCAAGTGTTGTAGCAACTTACATAGTCATCCAGGGCCTCAAACACTGTGTGATCTTGATCTACCCTGCAGAAGTTACAGCTATGTAAGCCAAGTCCCTATGCACATGCGCTAAGCAGTTTCAAAACTGGACTCGTCCACTTCATGTTTTCTTCTCAGCACCAGGTCTCCCCAACCTGCGCATGGGTCTTTTCCTCTCTCTAATAAGTTCTTAAAGTGGGACAATAGAAACAGAAGGAACATTGCCAAACCCTTTCTATGAGGCTACAATTACCTGATACTCAAACCACATAAAGACATCACTAAGAAAGAGAATTACAGACCGATCTCACTCATGAACATTAATTCAAAAATACTCAATAAATACTGGAAAATCGAATCCAAGAACACATCAGAACCATCATCCACCATCATCAAGTCGGCTTCATCCCAGAGTTGCAGGGATGCTTCAACATACAAAAATCTATCAATGTAATCCACCATATAACATACTCAAAAATGAAAACCACATGATAATTAGATGGACTATTAGATGCAGAAAAAGTTTTCTACAAACTACAACATCCCTTCATGATAAATGTCGTGGAGAGAGCAGGGATACAATGAACAAACCTAAACATAATAAAGGCTATACACAGAAAGCCAACAGCAAACAGCAAACTAAACATAGAGACACTCCCAGCAATTCCTCTGAAATCAAGAACAAGACAAGGTTGTCCACTCTCCCATATCTATTCAATACAGTTCTTGTGGTCATAGCTAGAGCAATAAGACAACAGAAGGAGACCAAGGGGCTGCAAATCAGGAAAGAAGAAGTCGAACTCTCACTATTTGCTGATGATATGGTAATTGACATAAGTGACCCCAAAAGTTCTACTAAGGAACTTCTACAACTCAAAAATACTTTCAGTAGTGTAGCGGGACAGAAGATTAAGAAAAAAATCAATGGCCCTGCTTTACACAGAGGACAAATGGGCTGAGAGAGAAATCAAAGAAACATCACCCTTCACAATAGCCACAAATAGCAAAAAATGTCTCAGAGAAACTTTAACTAAACAGGTGGAAGACTTGTATAACAAGAACTTTAAATCTTTGAAGAAAGAAAATGAAGAAGACACCAGAAAGTGGAAAGATCTCCCATGCTTTTGGGTAGGCAAAATTAACATAGTAAAAATGATAATCTTACCAAAAAAACAATCTAGAGTCAATGAAATGCCTATCAAAATCCCAGCAAAATTCTTGACAGACCTCAAAAGAATAGGACTCAACTTCATATGGAAAAGCAAAAGCCCAGGATAGCCAAAACAATCCTGTACAATTAAAGAACTTCTGGAGGCATCACAATCCCTGACTTCAAACTCTACTACAGAGCTACAGTACTGAACACAGCCTGGTATTGGCATAAAAACAGACAGGAGGACCAATGGAACTAAATCTAAAACCTGGATATAAATCCATTCATCTTTAAACAGCTTATTTTTGACAAAGAACAAAAAAAAATCGAATGTAAAAAAAAGCATATTTAACAACTGGTGCTTAAATAACTGGATATCAACATGTAGAAGAATGAAATAGACCCATATCTTTCTCCATGCACAAAACTCAAGTCCAAATAGATCAAAGATGTCAACATAAAGCCAGACACACTGAACCTGATAGAAGAGAAAGTGACAAGTACACTTGAATGCATGGGCACAGGAGATCACCTTCGGAATATAACCCCAGCAGCACACACACTGAGAAAACCAATTAATAAATGGGACCTCCTGTAACTGAAAAGTTCCTGTAAAGCCAAGGACATGGTCCACAAGACAAAATGACATCCTATAGAATGGGAAAAGATCATCACCAACCCAACATCAGACAGATGTCTGACCTCCAAAATATATAAAAAACTCAAGAAATCGGTCGTCAAAAGAACAAATGATCCAATAATGTTCTATTCTGGAGAGGTTGTGGGGTAAAGGAAACATTTCTGCATTGCTGGTGGGAGTGAAAGCTGGTACAGCCCCTTTGGAGGAAACAACCTTCCTCAAGACTCAGAAATAAAACTTTTGCGTATATATCCAAAGGAGGCTCAATCGTGCCACAAGGACATGTGCTCAACCATGTTTATAGCTGCTTTGTTTCTCATAGCCAGAACATGGAAACAACCTAAATGCCCCTCGATCAAAGAATGAAAAAGGAAAATGTGGTACATTTACACAAAGGAGTACTATACAGCAGGAAAAATAAAGACAGCTTGAAATTTGCATGCAAATTGATGGAACTAAAAAACGTCATTTTGACTGAGGCAATGTTGCGGGAGGTCCTCCCGCTCCTCCAACCTATAGCTGGTGAGATACCAGCCCATTGGGGCATGGTCTCTTTCTCTCTTTAAAAAAGTGGCCACTTCCCTCTCCTCTCTCTCTTCACTCCCTGCTCCGCCGGCGACTAGACTCCCTTCCTGGTTGCGCAGAGGGCTGATGGTGATATGTAAGTTTTTTCCCCTTTAAATAAATACCACCCTATTAATCCTAATTCCAAACTGGTGTGACATTGTTTATGACTTACGCCTTCAGTTGGCACCCAGCGTTTGGTGTTAGGACCTCTCCTTACCCCGCTCGGCTGCCGGCCGTGAGTTCGGCTTGGTGCGAGCCTCCCTTCCTCAGCTGCCGTGGCCGGCAGGTGGCCTTGTGGCCTCTGTCTTGGGCTTGGAGCCAGCAGCTTAATAGCAATCATCACGCACTGGCTTTTATTGCTGCAGTTCTTTATATTTTCTCTTTAGACAACTCAGATTGACTTCCAGTCCCCACGCACCCTATCGTATGCCTCCCCACGTGGATTTAAACTCCACAGGCCTGCGTAGTCTCCTCCCGCATGGTTTGCTCTTTTCTGAGTCATTTTTAAATCTCCCTTGCAAGCACAGCTCTTAAGTGGCGCGAACCAGAGCACGCGGTTGCCGAAAGCTGCAACCCCTCAGGGTGACTCTGTCACATGGAGGCATAAGCGGCTTCCAGGTTGCTCTTTTCTACCCCTGGATTCTGGGTTTCTGGTTCTGTCTCTGGAATTGATTTAATTACATTTACTTTGTTGAGCAACTTACATTTTCCAGTTTTTAACAAATTCTAGGCAGACTCTGAAACAGGACCCTGTTTTCATCGTGATTTGGCAACAGCGCCACCTGCTGGATAATAGATAATATGGCAGTTTTCGTTTCCAACGCGAATTTTACTGTTCTGGTTACCAATACAATGGGTTATATCATGCTTGGTTTATATGACTATGGGGATAACTTATTTTACTGGTTACTAGGTTTCAGTATTCTTTTGCATATTCTATCATTTAGGAAGAATATGGCACTCCTAAGAACCATACAATCTTTACTAGAAACACATGCAGGTCAGGAGATTCAGGATTCAAAAGAGACAATAATAAAGACAATAATAAAAAGACTTGAAATGATTGAAGAAATGATTGGAGCTGGTGAACAGAGTAATAAGGCACAAGGACAGGATACAATGCCAACACCGGCTATTAGAACTCGCTTACCCAAGGTTTTAGCGGCATACCCTATACTTAATTCTGACAAAGCATCAACTTCTAAAGGCTCAAAGGGAGTCAGAGAAGCGAGATGGACACCAATAGCAATGAATGATCTAAAAGAAATTAAGCAAGCTATTGTTAATTTTGGCTTGCACTCTGCATATGTAAAGGAAATGATAAGGACTTTGGCTTCTAATGCTAGAGCTACCCCCCATGATTTCCATCAGTTAGTGTCTGCAGTTTTAGATAATGGACCTTCCTTGATGTTTGGAATTTATTTCAGAGAAGAATCCAAACATATGGAACAGCAAGGAAGAACAAAAGGTGTCGAGGTTTCCCAAGATTAAATTCTTGGTGCAGGAGAATATGCTGATCCACAGGTTCAAGCTCTTTATGACGACGAAGTACTGTGTCTATGTCACCAAGCAGCTTTAAATGCTTGGAATAGGATACAAGATCCAGCAAAAAGGGTTGGATCATATACCAGAATTAGGCAGGGACAGAGAGAACCCTTTATTGACTTTTTGCAAAGATTAATTAAGGCTCTGGACATAGGGGTAACAGACCCAGAAGCTAGACGAATACTTTTTGAATCTCTAGCTTTTGAGAATGCAAACATAGAATGCAAAAAGATAATTGGGACTTTAAAGTCTAGATCAGCACCTATGGATGAATGGATTCAGCATACGATGAATGTTGAGACATTTAGCTATAACGATGAATCTTGTGTAGGAGAAGCGATTTCCACAATAATGAGGAGACATCAAACTGTGGTAAATTAGGACATCTGAAAAGGGATTGCAGGTACAGAATTTCTAGGTATAATATCTCCTCTGGGAATGACAAAAATAGGAGACCTAGACCTTCAGGTATATGTAGGAGATGCGGAAATGGCCGACATTGGTCCAACGAATGCAGGTCAACAACAGACAAACAAGGCAACCCGATTCCATCGGGAAACTCCTTGAAGGGCCTCTCGCAGGCCCCCAAGCCAACAGTGGCCCAGGCATCCCCAGTCACAGTGGAGAACATGCCTCACCAAGGAAATTAAAAGCTCCAATTTCTGCTGTAAAAAGTAATACTGGTCTAAATGATGAATTACGTGTGGAGGATGAGTAAAAAAAAACCCAGTAGGACAGAGTAAACGTATATTTTGGCAGACTTCTATGAACGATCAAAGACCAAAGCTAAGAGTCTGTATAAATGGCACTTTTATTGAAGGCTTATTAGACACAGGTGCGGATGTAAGTATCATTACCCCAGAAACTTGGCATGCAAATTGGCCTCTTCAAGAGGTAGATGTTCAGTTCCTGGGAATTGGAACCCTATCTCGTGTAAAACAAAGCACAAGGTGGGTTGAATGCATAGGGCCCGAAGGACAAATAGGAAGACTAAGGCCATATATAGTCATTATTGCCATAAATTTATGGGGCCGTGACCTGCTACAGCAATGGAATATCCAGATTAACATTCCTGTAGTTCCAGGAACTCATAATTCTGGGAAGGATATGATGAGGTATTATGGAAAAAGGTCACCAGCCATTCAGGATGTACAAGAACATACAGCAAATACCAAACCTTTAGAGGTACCAACAGCCTTACCTTTAAAATGGCTAACTGAGAAGCCAATATGGATCAAACAGTGGCCTCTAGCTGAAGATAAACTACAGGCATTGGAACAGCTGGTGCAAGAGCAACTACATGCTCACTATATTGAAGAATCAACCAGCCCTTGGAATTCTCCTGTGTTTGTTGTAAAAAAGAAATCTGGTAAATGGAGAATGGTGACAGATCTAAGAGCTGTCAACAAAATAATTCAACCTATGGGCCCACTACAATCTGGAATTCCTTTGCCTTCTCTGTTACCAAAAGGATGGCCTCTTATAGTTATTGATTTGAAAGATTGTTTTTTCACTATACCGTTACAAGAAAAGGATAGAGAAAAATTTGCCTTCACAGTGCCTACTTATAATAATTCTCAGCCTAATAGGAGATATCAATGGACTGTCCTCCCACAGGGTATGCTCAATAGTTCTACATTGTGCCAATATTTTGTAAGTAAGCCATTGGAAATAATTCATAAACAATTCCCCAAGTCCATAATTTATCATTACATGGATGACATCTTGTTATCTGATTCAAATAAAGATACTTTAGAAAGGATGTTTGAAGAAGTAAAGAAAGTCTTGCCTAGGTGGGGATTACAAATTGTCCCTGAAAAGATTCAAAGAGGAAATTCTATTAAATACCTAGGTTACAGAATAGGGTTAGAGAAAATTAAATCGCAAAAGGCACAAATTAGGAGAGACCGGTTAAAGACTCTTAATGACTTCCAAAGATTGTTAGAGACATTTCCAGTCTACGACCAGCTGTTGGGATAACACCTGATCTAATAGTTCATTTAAACAAAACCTTAGATGGTGATAAAGATTTGAATAGTCCAAGAAAACTGACAGCTGAAGCAGAAAAGTAACTGACAATGATTGAGGAAAAATTACAGGAGGCACATGTGGATAGGGTGAACTCAAATCTTAGCTGCATCCTAGTCATATTGCCTTCCAGAATTTCTCCTACAGGGATTCTAATGCAGAGGGAAGATATTATTTTAGAGTGGATATTTATACCTAATAAACCAAGTAAAAAATTAAAAACTTATGTGGAAAAAGTCTCTGAATTAATTATAAAAGGTAAGCTGAGACTTCGTCAACTAGCAGGTATAGACCCAGCAGAAATTATAGTGCCTTTTACTACTGAAGAAATAAAAAAGTTATGGGAAGACAATGAACCGTGGCAAAGAGCTTGTGCTAATTTTTTGGGAGAAATTAATAGCAACTATCCCAAAAGTGGTAGACTTAACCTTATAAAAAGAACTTCTTGGATTCTTCCTAGAATTGTACGTGATGCTCCAATAACTGGAGGCCATATGTTCTATACTGATCCAAATAAATCAGGGAAAGCAGGTTACAAGTCAGATGAATTGAGTAAGGTGGAACAAAGCCCTTATAATTCTGTCCAGAAGGCAGAATTATATACCATTCTTATGGTGCTAAGGGATTTTAAAGAACCTCTTAATATAGTTACAGATTCACAATATGCAGAAAGAGTTATCTTGCATATTGAAACCGCTGAATTTATACCAGATGACACAGAGTTGACTTCATTGTTTATCCAGGTACAAGACATAATCAGGAATAGGCTTTGTCCGATGTACATAACACACATCCGGTCCCATACAGGTCTGCCTGGTCCTCTAGGCCAAGGCAACGCTGAGATTGATCAATTATTGATTGGAAGTGTGTTGCAGGCCTCAGAATTTCATAAGAAGCATCATGTCAATAGTAAAGGCCTAAAGAAAGAATTTTCCATTACTTGGCAACAAGCTAAGGACATTATAAAGAGATGCCCTACTTGTTCTTTCTATAATCAAACACCGTTGCCTGCAGGGAGTAACCCAAAGGGCACTAAGAGAAATGAAATTTGGCAGATGGATGTGTTCCAATTTATGGAATTTGGTAAATTAAAATATGTACACCACACCATAGACACGTATTCAGGTTTTCAATGGGCTACTGCCCTGAGCTCAGAAAAGGCTGATTCAGTAATCACACATTTATTGGAAGTTATGGCCATCATGGGTATACCTGCACAAATAAAGACAGATAATGGTCCAGCATATGTATCAAAGAAAATGAAACGCTTTTTTGATTATTATAATATAAAACACATTACAGGTATACCAAATAATCCTACAGGTCAGGCAGTTATAGAAAGATCAAATCGTACTATAAAGGATATGCTGAACAAACAGAAAGGGACTGAAAATACCCCCAGAAATAGATTACATAATGCTTTATTAACCTTGAATTTTCTTAACGCTAATGAGAAAGGAACGACAGCAGCAGAAAGACATTGGATAATGGAAAAGTCTGCTGAACTAAATCAACCGATTTATTTCAAAGATGTGCTGACCTCTCAGTGGAAGCCAGGAGATGTGCTACGTTGGGGAAGGGGTTTTGCTCTTGTTTCCACAGGAGAAGAAAAATTGTAGATACATTCAAAATTAATAAAGTTTCGATTTGAAGAGGAGAAACCTCTTGGAAGGGAGAAATGACAACTCATCCACAATGATGATATTCATACAGGTGGTAAGAAAAACATATAAAATGGGGGCAGTGTTCTGTTCTTATCTCCACAGGAAAACACTCATCTTTGAAAAATTCAAGGGACCCTGGATGTTTGGATACTGACAGAAGGAAAAATATTTGCCCAATAGGAAATATCAAGAAAACTGAATGAGTTGTGTAAGTAAAATATATTAAACCATATTTCTAAATTTATAAAGCTGGTTTTGAAGTTGGACTCTGGCTCAGTCCCTCTCCAATTCCAAGCCTGTTAGTAAGAGAAAAACCCAGAGTTTCTGGAGTTTCTGTCTCATATCAAGAGCCATGATATGGGACAGAAAGAAATATGAGTTTAGAAAACATCTTTGCTTTTCTTCATATCTATCATACTTTTCATTGAATATATCTATCATGCATTTCAATGAATATATATATGTCTATATATGTCTATATGATTAATGTTTAAGTTTTTCACAATGAACAATGAGTTTTTCCTGAAGTGACATTTGAAGTTTCCAGGAAGAAGATGGGGCCACATAAGAACAACTCCACCTGGTTGATATGACGTCATGATATTGATAGCACTACTACAAGACCTGCTTTGGGTACCAGCTGCACAAGACAGTTCCAACTTGGTTAGCTGAAATGGTGCACATCTTATACAACATTTTGGCCAGACCTGCACAAAATACTCAGAGACTATTGGCAATTTTAAAAGACATTGATCTTGAAATTTAACCATCATTTTACTTTCACAGGATCCCCCAGAAAGAACGTCGCGCCCATGACAGCTGGAAGTAATTCTAGAGCACGACGTCCCCTCTCCCAGTAAAGTTTGCCCTTGGGTTTAGGGACATCATTTAGGGGTTGATTATAATTAGTATACGATTGAGGGTTGGGGGAGGAATTTCATAAGCTCAGGGATCATTTTGAAAAAAAAAAAGAGGGATGATGGGATAATAGATTTGTAATTGTGAGTTACTGTTTTTAGACAAATATATTGGTATAGATTCTTGTATATTGATACAAAGTTAAATTATATTGACTATTGTATGCATGCATGTTTCTACCTCCGTTTAAAACATTTTTATGTATTCACATATATTGTATTGATATATATATATATTGTATATATTTACCATATTGCAGTGTACATTTCTACCTCTGATTAAGATACTTATATAATGTTTGTGTATTGATATATATTTACCTACTGCAATGTATATTTGTATATTGTTTATATTTGGAGGTCATTGTCCTCATTTGTTTCACAGTCATTTATTGTCTTAGTCTTTAAGTTAGATAGATATTGAGAATTATATAGACTAATAGTCATCTAAGTTTGTCATTTAAAATAAGACTAATCAGGTTCTTTAGATATATAGAGATTATACTCAGTATAGATAGATAATCTTCAACTTCTTCAAAGAGCTGTAGAAAATGGCCTTTAATCTAACTGAGAGTTTTGTGGTAGTGAGACACAATTGCTCCTGGCAACACCACTCTATTCCTGAGAGAATGTTGAGCACCAAAGACACTCCACCTGGAGCCTTTCTTTTTGGCAGAACTGGCCTTGGGGCAAAGAAATGCCCGTACCTCAACCACTGACAAAGATACAGAGCGTGCATCAATGGATAAAACAGGACTGTCATATCCTGCCAAGACAGGGTAAGATAATTTTGAAAAGTAGCTTGCCTTTGAAAATGGTATGTCAGTTATGTTAGGCCTTAGCCAAAGTTGGTTGCTTCAACGCTGCTAACGTGACTTTGGGTGACTGCCCAGGTAGCTAGTTGTCTCTGTGATTTGTTGCATATTTTGGAAGTTGTTTTACTGAACTTCCTAATTACCCAGGTAACATTATTTCCCTTCTCAGATCTTTGATGGGGTTGAAGACTATATAAATGGAGTTACTTTCTCTCATGACTTGGCCAAGTTATTTATTATACAAGACCTAAGCTACTTAGAATAGGATATTTGTACTTATTGGATATAATTTCATAGTAGGTTTAGAACTCTCTTATTTAAACAAAAGGGGGAGGTGTTGCGGGAGGTCCTCCCGTTCCTCCAGCCTATAGCTGCTGAGATACCAGCCCATTGGGGCGTGGTCTCTTTCTCTTTAAAAAAGCGGCCACTTCCCTCTCCTCTCTGTCTTCACTTCCTGCTCCGCCAGAGACTAGACTCCCTTCCTGGTCGTGCAGAGGGCTGACGGTGATCTGTAAGTTTTTTTCCCCTTTAAATAAATACCACCCTATTAATCATATTTCCAAGCTGGTGTGGCATTGTTTATGACTTACGCCTTCAGGCCCTCCTTTACACAGAGGACAAATGGGCTGAGAGAGAAATCAAAGAAACATCACCCTTCACAATAGCCACAAATAGCATAAAATGTCTCAGAGAAACTTTAACCAAACAGGTGGAAGACTTGTATAACAAGAACTTTAAATCTTTGAAGAAAGAAAATGAAGAAGACACCAGAAAGTGGAAAGATCTCCCATGCTCTTGGGTAGGCAAAATTAACATAGTAAAAATGATAATCTTACCAAAAAAACAATCTAGAGTCAATGAAATGCTTATCAAAATCCCAGCAAAATTCTTGACAGACCACGAAAGAATAGTACTCAACTTCATATAGAAAAGCAAAACCCCAGGATAGCCAAAACAATCCTGTACAATTAAAGAACTTCTGGAGGCATCACAATCCCTGACTTCAAACTCTACTACAGAGCTACAGTACTGAACACAGCCTGGTATTGGCATAAAAACAGACAGGAGGACCAATGGAACCAAATCTAAGACCTGGATATCAATCCACTCTTCTTTAAACAGCTTATTTTTGACAAAGAACAAAAAAAAATCAAATGTAAAAAAGAGCATATTTAGCAACTGGTGCTTAAATAACTGGATATCAACATGTAGAAGAATGAAATAGACCCATATCTTTCACCATGCACAAAACTCAAGTCCAAATAGATCAAAGATGTCAACATAAAGCCAGACACACTGAACCTGATAGAAGAGAAAGTGACAAGTACACTTGAATGCATGGGCACAGGAGATCACCTTCGGAATATAACCCCAGCAGCACACACACTGAGAAAACCAATTAATAAATGGGACCTCCTGTAACTGAAAAGCTCCTGTAAGCAAAGGACATGGTCCACAAGACAAACTGAGAGCCTATAGAACGGGAAAAGATCATCACCAACCCAACATCAGACAGATGTCTGACCTCCAAAATATACCAAGAACTCAAGAAATCGGTCGTCAAAAGAACAAATGATCCAATAATGTTCTATTCTGGAGAGGTTGTGGGGTAAAGGAAACACTTCTGCATTGCTGGTGGGAGTGAAAGCTGGTACAGCCCCTTTGGAGGAAACGACCTTCCTCAAGAATCAGCAATAAAATTTTTGCGTATATATCCAAAGGAGGCTCAATCGTGCCACAAGGACATGTGCTCAACCATGTTCATAGCTGCTTTGTTTCTCATAGCCAGAACATGGAAACAACCTAAATGCCTCTCGATCAAAGAATGAAAAATGAAAATGTGGTACATTTACAAAATGGAGTACTATACTGCAGGAAAAATAAAGACAGCTTGAAATTTGCATGCAAATTGATGGAACTAAAAAACGTCATTTTGAGTGAGGTAACCCAGATCCAGAAAGACAATTATCACACGTATTCACTAATAAGTGGTTTTGAAACATAAACCAAAGAAAACCAGCCTAGAAATCACAACCCCATAGAACTTAGACAACAATGAGGACTCAAAGAGACACATACGTAGATCTAATCTACATGGGAAGTAGAAATAGACAAGATCTCCAGAATAAATTGAAAGCATGGGGACCGTGGGAGAGGGCTGAAGGGAGCTGACCAGAGAATAATGTATTGCTCAATAAAATAAAATAAAATAAAAACTGTTAAAGTGGGTTCCGTTGTTTGGCTGGTGATCCCGTCTTGCACCCGGTAACTTTTCCGTTGTGATGTGTATGTTCATCATTAGTTGAGTATTTCAGCTGAATCATTTTATCCTTCTTTGTACCTGAAGCTACAGATAAATTATTGTTTCAAAAACATTGTGAAAAGGTTTTGGGACCCAATAAACCTCTCCACCAATGCAATAACCCATAATCAGACCAAGTCAAACTGTATCAGAGAAAGCCCATATTTTTGAATGAGTGCTAACGCTCCCAGTGGCCTTCCAGATCCTCAGAGGGGAGATGAGGAAATAAGAGAGCGAAACCACAAGTTTGTCCCTGGGGGGGGGGCAGTTTAAACACCCTGTGGGAGTGGTCTTGAGCATCTCTATGGAGGGGTCACCCTTTGGCAGGCTTTCTCTGAGGTGAATTCTGAACAGAGGCAACTCCCACAGGAGGGGATTTGAGGTAGAATTTTCCACTCAAACATTCCAGACTTTTTGTGTATATGGATGCCAGGGGCTGAGGTGTGGCCTCAACCCAAACACATTATAGAAGAGAAATTGCTGTGTATGATGCAATGATAAATGGTACGATCATCTGAAAACCTTAAATTGCTGTATTATGTCTGCACGTGGGCTAAAGAGGTTTAAGAGGATCAGGCACGGTGGCACAAAGCTCTTATTGCCATCACTATGTAGACAGACAGTGTCTGGGGTGGGGGTGGGGTCTTATGGAAGGAATGCAGAGAGGCAGAAAAGAACAGAGAGGGAGAGATTTTAAAGGGACATAGAGAGGGCTTGCAGGCAAGGGCTTGCTGTCAGGATTGATCATCCAAGAGCTTGATCCACGGAGCAGGCACAGCAGAAAGAGATCCGACTGCTGCAAACTGTCCGCTGGCCTCCACACACGAGTCACGGCACACACACACCTGCCCATCCCACACAAACACAACACAGAAAAAAGCACTTACTTATTTTTGTATGTGTGTTTGTACCTGATTGTATGTGTGCACGACATACATGCAGGAGCCTGAGGAGTCCGAGAGAGGGCAGAGTGGATCCCCTGGACCAGGAACACAGACTCGGGTAACTCCGAATACCATGTCCCAGTTTCATGGTGTTTCTGTAGAAGAGAGCAGAGAAATCCATACATCAAGAGCCTTGTAAAATGCAGTGGTGGAGACATGAGGTAGGCAGGTTCGAGTGTAGCTGGAGACCTCTGCTGTAGGGCTGGCTCTCTTGCTGCCTGGCTTCTCTGACTTCCTATTGGCAGAAGATAGGGATCTGCCAGTACACAAACCAGCAACAAGGCTGTTAGTACACAGCTGTGAGCAGCCCTTGGCTATTTGTGGGTCACAGAAAATTCAAGATGATTTGTCTCTCGTCCTGCAACACTCCATCCAGCTCTCAGCAAGGAAGAAAGTCCACCAAGCTATCCTCTGGTATGCAAACATCGGGAACTTCTCTCTCAAGCCCTGGGATGGGCAACAACACTCCCCCCTCTCCACTTCCACATCTCCTTTACCTGTATAGCAGGCCAGCTGGTGGCAACCTTACACTAGGGCCAGCCTTCACTCACAGCCTCACTGATGTTCCTAGCATCACTGAGGAAATTTTACATCAAATAGGAAGGAACGTCTTCAAATTCATCCTTACTATCTGCAGCAGGCGGTTAGCAAATAGTTTCCCTTTTTCATATCTGTATGCTAACAAAAGTATTAAAGCATCTTACAATAAAATGGTTTTTAAAAGTCAACTTCTGTACCAAGTTTCTGTGAATTCTTCTCATCCCAGCAAGGCCTGTGAGGGGAGGGGATAGAGAGCAAGGGGGACAGGGAGAGGGAGCCATGGTCAGAGGACAGTATTCATAGTTAAAGAAGCTGGCCTTCATCATGCTTGCTGGCAAGTCTTTTCATCCACCTTTAAAAAATAAGCCCCACTGCCTTTTCCATTTTGTTTTGTTCTATTTTTGACAGGGTCCCAGGCTGATATAACTTGAATTAATGATCCTCTTGCCTAGGAGCCTGTGTAGAATTACAGACTTTAGCCGACAATCCAGCCTAAGTTTTATTCATGGATAGTAACTCGAGTTACTGTGCTTTCGTGGCTCGTCTCAAACTTTAGAGTTTTCAGTTCTTGGAAATCTGTCCACTTTGGTGTGGTCGTCCCTCCCCCATTTTGTGTCCTCTCTGGTCTAAGTGTTATTCCTGCTGTAAGAGATGTCTTGACTTCAGCAACTCTTAGAAAGGAATACATTTAGCTAGGACTGGCTTACAGATACAGAGGTCCATTATCTTTCTTTTCTTTCTTTCATTTTTTCATGTAAATAGTTTTATTTTTCTATATCTACAGTCAATTAAACATAGTTATGTATCTTCACCAGCAGCTGGGGCGTCCCCGACCTTTGTGTTTCTCGTGGAAATTACTTGGGCTCTGAGCTCTGAAACCAGCTTGATGAGTCCTTTACTAAGCAGCTCCTGAAGGGCTGCCCTGGCCAAGGAACCCTGAACCTTGAGTCTCTCAGGGACCACAGCTGGAGTAATAAGCTTACAGTTAGGAACTTCCTTACAGAGTTTGTCATATGGAGCCTAGTCAAACAGGACTAGATTGTTGAGCCTGCCCTGAACTTTGCCTTTGGACCACTCCTTCGTTTTGCCTTGCCACCAGACTTATTTACTGGGCCTGTGTCCTTTTGGGCCGACTTTCCATCATCTTTCTTCTTCTTGCTACCCTTGGGCAGCATGATGGACCTCGGAGAGTGGAAAGGACACTGCAGCCTCCCTAAGATGTCGGGAAAAAGTCAGAGGTAGACAAGAGAAATATATAGCTCAGCAGACTTATTTTGTCATCCCACAAAGAAACAAAGAACACTTTTTATTTTGCTCTTCACACACACCCTGCTTTTTACCTGGTATTTGTTAAGAAAATTGATATTGAAAGAATATATTTAACAAAATTATAGAAGAAAACTTTCCCAGCCTGAAGAAGGATATTTCTACGAAGGTATAAGAAGCTTACAGAACACCAAATAGACTGGATCAAAAAAAAATCTCCTTGCCATATAATAATCAAAACACATAACATACAGAATAAAGAAAGAATATTAAGAGCTGCAAAGGAAAACCGTCAAGTAACATATAAAGGTAACCCTATCAGAATTGAACCTGACTTCTCAATGGAAACCATGAAAGTCAGAAGGTCTTGGATAGATGTGCTGCAGACACAAATAGACCATGGATGCTAGTCCAGACTACTAAACCCAGCAAAGCTTTCTTTCACCATCGATGGATAAAACAAGATATTCCATGACAAAAACAGATTTAAGCAATATGTATGCATAAACCCAGCCCTACAGAAGGGCGATAAAGTACTAGAAAGTACTCAAAGGAAAACCTCAACCCAAGGAAGGAAAAAATACCCACAATCGTACAGACATTTGATAACCATCCACAACACCATTTAAAGAAGGGAAACACACAAACACTAACACCAAAAAAAAAAAAAATTGAAAAACCAAAAAAAAACCAAAAACCAGAGTTAACAACCACTGGTCTTTAATATTGCTTTATATCAATGGACTCAATTCACCTATAAAAAGGCACAGGTTAAAAGAATGGATACGAAAAGAGGATCCAACATTCTGCTGTTTATAAGAAAGACACCTTAAACTCAAAGACAGATGCTACCTCAGAGTAAAGACCTGGGAAAAGATTTTCCGATCAAAAGGAACTAAAAAACAAGCGGTATGGGTATCCTAATTCCTAACAAAATTGATTTCACACTAAAATTAATCAGAAGAGATGGAGAAGGACATTTATACTCACAACAGGAACAATTTATCAAGATGAAGTCTCAATCCTGAATATCTATGCCCCTAAAATAAAACACCCACACTCGTAAAAGAAACATTACTAGAACTCAAAGCATATACGAAACCCCACACTCTAATAGTAGGAGATTTCAACACTTCTCTCTCACCAATGGAGGGTCAACCAGACAGAAACTTAACAGAGAAATAAGAGAACTAATAGATGTAAGGAATCAAATGGACTTTAACAGACAGCTATAGAACAGTCCACACAAACAGGACAGAATATACTGTCTTCTCAGTACCTCCTGAAACCTCGAAAATTGATCACATACTCAGTAACAAAGCAAACATCCACAGATACAAGAATATTGGAGTAAACCACCTGTGTCTTATCAGATCACCATGGAGTAATGTTAAAATTTAACAACAATATAACCCCCAGAAAGCCTACAAACTCACGGAAACTGAACAGTCAACTACTGAACCACCCCTGGGTCAAGGAATAAATAAATAAAGAAGTTAAAGTCTTTCTTGAATTCAACGAAAATGAAGACACAATATACCCAAACCTATAAGGGCTTTATGAAAGCAGTGCTAAGAGGAAAGTTCATAGCACTAAGTGTCCACATAAAGAAAACAGAGAAAGCTCACATTACAGACTTAATAGCATACCTGAAAGCTCTAGAATAAAAAGAAGCAGACTTACCCAGGAGGAGTAGAAGACTGGAAATATTTAAACTGAGGGCTGAAATCAACTAAATAGAAACACACACACACACACACACACACACACACACACAAAACAACCAGTGAAATACAGTGCTGGTTCTTTGAGAAAATCAACAAAACTGACAAACCCCTATCCAAACTAATCAAAAGGCAGAGAGAGAACACTCAAAAAACAAGATCAGAAATGCAAAGGGGGATATAACAACAGACACTGAGGAAATTCAGAGAATCATTAGGTCTTACTACAAAAGCCTGTATGCCACAAAATTGGAAAATGTAAAAGAAATGAAGATATTTTAGATAAATACCATACACCAAAATTAAATCAAGACCAGTTAATAATTTCAATAGACCTCTAAGTCTTGAGGAAATAGATGTCATCAAAAACATCCCAACCAAAAAAAAAAAAAAAAGCCAAGGGCCCAGATAGTTTTGATGCAGAGTTCTACCAGAACTTCCAGGGAGAGCTAATACCTATATTCCTTAATGTGTTCCACATAATAGAAACAGAAGAGCCATTGCCAAACTGTTTTTATGAAGCTACAGTTACCATGATACCTAAACCACACAAAGGCTCAAGCAAAAAAGAGAATTACAGACCAATCTCACTCATGAACTTCGATGCAAAAATTCTCAATATAATACTGGAAAACCGAGTCCAAGAACATATAAAAAATCATCCCTTATGATCAAGATTCAGAGCCTGTTCAACATACGAAAATCTATCAATGTAATTCATCATATAAATAAACTGGAAGAACAAACATATGATCATTTCATTAGATGCTGAAAAGCATTTGACAAAATTGAACACCCATTTTTGATAAAGGTCTTGGAGAGATTAGGGATACAGGGAACATATAATATAATAGTAAATATAATATATATAATATACAGCAAGCCAACAGCTAACATCAAATTAAATGGAGAAAAACTAAAGTCAGGAACAAGACTGGCTGTCCACTCTCTCTATATCTCTTCAACACAGTGCTTGAAGTTCTAGCAATAGCTATAAGACAACATAAGGAGATCAAGGGGATTCAAATAAGAAAGAAAGAAGTCAAACTTGCGTTATTTGCAGATGATATGATAGTGTACATAAGTGACCCCAAAAACTCTGCCAGAGAACTCCTACAGTTCATAAATGACTTCAGTAATGTGGCAGGATACAAGATCAACTCAAAAAAAAATCAATTGCAATCCTATACACAAACGATAAAGAAGCAGAGAGGGAAATCAGAGAAACATCACCTTTAACGATAGCCACAAATAGCAAAAAGTATGTTGGGGTAACACTAACCAAAAGAGTGAAAGATCTACTTGACAGGGACTTTAAGTCTTTGAAGAAAGAAATTGAAGAGGATACCAGAAAATGGAATGATCTCCCATGCTCTTGGATTGGTAGGAACAGCATAGTAAAAATGGCAAGTCTACCAAAGGCAATCTACAGATTCAATGTAATCTCCATCAAAATCCCAACAAAATTCTTCACAGACCTTGAGAGAACAATAATCAACTTATATGGAAAAACTAAAAACACAGGCTTGCCAAAACAATTCTATACAATAAAGGATCATCTGGAGGCATTACCATCCATGACATCAAACACTATTACAGAGCTACAGTAATGAAAACAGCTTTTTATTGGCATAAAAAACAGAGACACTGACCAACGAAATCAATTCACAGACCCCGATATTATTCCAAAAACCTATGAACATCTGATTTTTGAGAAAGAAGTTAAAATTATACAATGGAAGAAAGAAAGCATCTTTAACAAGTGATGCTGGCATAACTGGATGTCAACCCGTAGAAGAATGAAAATAGATCCATACCTATCCCCATGCACAAAACTCAAGTCCAAATGGATTAGAGACCACACTGAAACGGATACAAGAGGAAATGGGAAGTAGCCTGCAATATATGGGCACAGGAGACCACTTCCAACGTATAACCCCAGTAGCACAGTCAATAAGAACAACAATGAATAAATGTTGAAAACTGCAAAGCTTCTGTAAAGCAAAGGACACTGTCATTAAGACAAAAAGGCAACCTACTGAATGGGAGATCTTCACCAACCCCACATCAGGCAAAGGTCTGATTTCCAAAATATACAAAGAACTCAAGAAACTAGATATTAAAATTCTATTTAACCCAAATAAAAAATGGGGTACTGAGCTGAACAGAGAATTCTCAACAGAAGAATTTCAAATGGCCAAAAGATACTTAAGGGCATGTTCAACTACCTTAGCTATCAGGGAAATGCAAATCAAAACAACTTACACCTGTCAGAATGGCTAAAATCAAAACCACCAATGGTAGCCTATGTTGTTGAGGATGTGGAGTAAGGAAAACACTCATCCATTGCTGGTAGGAATGCAAACTTGTGCAAACACTTTGGAAATCAATGTAGCAGTTTCTCAGAAAGTTGGGAGTCAACCTACCTCAGGATCCAGCAATACCACTCTTGGGAATATACCCAAGAATGCCCAATCATACTACAAAAGAATCTGTTCAACTGTGTTCATAGCATTATTTCTAATAGCCAGAACCTGGAAACAACCTAGATGCCCCTCAATGGAAGAATGGATTCAGAAAGTGTGGCACATATACACATTAGAGTACTACTCAGTGGTTAAAAAAAATGACATCTTGAATTTTTCATGCAAATGGATGGAAATAGAAAACACTCTCCTGATTGAGATAACACAGTCCCCAAATATGAATATGGTATGTCCTCACTCATTAGTGGATTCTAGCCATAAACAAAGGACATTGAGCCTATAGTTCATGACCAGTAGATTCTAGTTATAAACAAAGGACATTGAGCCTATAGATCATGATCCTACAGAAGTTAAAAAATAAGGTGAACCCACAAAAAACACATATAGATCCACCTGGAAATTGGAAGCAGACAAGATTGCCAGGCAAAAGTTGGGAGCATGGGGGTGTGAGTGGGGTGGGTGGGAGGAGAGAGGGTTAGAGAGAAGGGAGAAGGAGAAGGTTGGGGACAGCTTGGGAGAGTGGGATGGTTGAGATGGAGGAAGGACATATATGGGAGCAGGGAAGGGGATATCTTAATTGAGGAAGCCATTTTGGGTTTGGCAAGAGGCTTGGCTCTTGAGGGTTTCCCAGGAGTCCACATGGATGACCCCAGCTAGGACCCTGGGCAGTGGAGGAGAGGGTGCCTCAACTGGTGTTGTCCTGTAGGCAGACTGATGACTATCTTAATATGACCATAGAACTTTCGTCCAGAGACCGATGGAGATAGAGAGAGAGAACCGGTCTCCGTGGTGCACAGCCCCCAATCTCACCCCCAGGCCACCCCCCACCCTGTGGGTCCCTCTCCACTCCGGGTCAAGTTCGTCCATCTCCCTCCTGTCCTGACTCCCTAGCACTGGCACCTCACTTGCCGCCTTTCCCACTGGTGTCCCGTTGAGGTTCCAGCACACACCTGGGGCGACCACCCCTCGCGCGTCAGTTGCCGGGGTGTGTAAAAAACCCGACCCTAACGCTTACTTGGGCTCCTTTGCAGCGTCCTGATGGTCGGCCGGAACGTTACTCCACCGGTGTGGAATCCTAGACGGCCCCGACTCCCGGTGGCATAGGGGTCAAAGTGTCCTGGAGGCGCCGGGTTCATAAAGTTCGCGCGAGATCTGGAAGCGGCCATGGGGCCGGCAGGGAGCCCGGCAGGTTGCCTTCGCTTGGCCTCGACAAAGTGGACATCACAGGTGTGACTGCCATGGTGATGTCTGGCTCACCAAGGAGACCGGGTTTGATCTTTTTAAGGACTCTGTGGAGCAATCGTTTAGTGTGTTATGCTATTAATCGAGAGGTTGAGCCCTCCCAGACGCCACAATTTTTAGGCTTTTAACAAACAGCTTTCTAAATTTACAGTCCTTGTGTGGTGACTTGGCAAATGGAAATTCCCCTACTTCCCTAAATACCGCAAGCCCATTAAATAAAAAGATAAGAAAAACCCCCTTAGGACTCAAGGTACCTAAGGCCTTACCTTTCTGTCACACCTTGTCTATTTATGGCCTGTCCTGCTGCAGGGTAATCAATAAAGGCAATTTTTATTTTGGATGGTAGAGTGGGGATGAGGACACCTGTGAAAACCCCCACCTTCTGTCTTTGGCCTATTTGGGGATGAAAAGAATGGGAATACCTTTTTTTTTTTTCTTTTGTTTTCGAGACAGGGTTTCTCTGTGGCTTTGGAGCATGTCCTGGAACTAGCTCTAGTAGACCAGACTGGCCTTGAACTCACAGAAATCCGCCTGCCACTGCCTCCCTAGTGCTGGGATTAAAGGCGTGAGAGAGCACCATCCGGTGGGAATCCCTTGTTAATAAAAGAAAATTATGAAAAACAAGTCACTAAAGCACAGGAAACGGACCAAATTTTAAAAAAAAACGGGTAAACTTTACACGACTGGCTAAAGATATGCATATGACAAGGGAAACAACAACGTATTCGTAATCAAAAACCCTAGAACAGATTTATTTCAAACATCATGTGCTGTGGAAACAACAAAATAAATCACAGAAAGTCGCAGGCCAAGACGTGTTTAGTAAGGAGTCCAGGGACTGGCAGTGACGGCATTGGACACTGTAGACGGGGGCGTCTAGGGAAGGCTCTGGACAGCTGGTTTGCTCCCCAGCTTTTTGGGAGGACCCCAGAGTAGCTTTTCCCCTCCCCACCTGCCACAGCCAACACAGAGAAGAGGGCAATGGAGGGCTATCAGGTGCTGGAGGAAATACTGCACCTGCAAGAGTGGCAGCGCCCCACCGACTTCACAGTTAGCGACTGCCCTCACCACCCAAACATGGCACAGATGCGAGCACTTGGCAGCATCATAAGCCCAGCAGCTTTGGAGAAATCACTTCAGCAGGACAGACCGGTTGAAGGAAGCTTCGGAAACCGGTCCGGGCCAGGATGAGTTTTACTGAGGCTTGTGTGAGCACCCACTTTAGGGCTCATTGCTTGGCATGTCGTACTCTGTGTTGTGGTCTGAGCAACCATGGTTTGAATCCGAGTCATGGGAATTATCGTCCTTCCTGTCTGGTCTGGAATGCTGCTTTCTTGCTCCCATGCACCGAAGCCTTGCTAATGTCTTGACACAGACTCCAGCATCCCTAGTTCAACTCCCACTGACATGGAGGAACTAAAACACTATTAGTACAGTTTGCTGCTTGGAGTCTTCACTGTCAGTCACGCTGTCTCAGGTGGACTCACAAAATCACCTTCACTGTCAATCAGCCTAGGCCCAGGGCGTAGTAAGCACCATCTTTGAGCAACACCCCTAGCCCAGGTTTTGGTCATGTCAGCATGATGCAGGGTTTGAATGTTCCTATCTGGTATTTGTCTTAGTAATAACACATTAGTGGGAAATCTCGTTTTCTATATCCTGCCCTCCCTTTATGTGTCCTCCCCCCATTCCTAGTGATGGCTCCTAGTAATGGAGTCTCAACTGGCCATCTCCTTCACCAGGCAAGGATTCCAGTGGAAGAACTGGGCTGCATTCTATTCAGTTGTTGGTCAAGGGTGCCCCATGGAAATCTCCAAACCACCCAGGCTGCTGCTAAGACACAGGGCTGCTCTCCAGAAACTGCCAGCGGGTCCCATTGCTGAGGTAACATCCACACATGGAATATTAGGAAGTCAAGCTTAGTCGTACAGGAATCCTGCATGCTACCTTCTAGTCTGTATAGAAAAAGAAAAGCAGACACCAACCAACCCATTCACAAAACCATTGACCTACAAAATGTCCTGCCTACAAAATAAGAAGGGTAATCGGGGCACAGAACTTGTGTGAATAGCCAACCAGTGTCTGATTTGACTTAAGGCCCTCTCCACAAGAAGGAACCCACATACAGCACTTGCTTGTGTAGCCAAGAACCAGAGTAGATATTATATATATATATATATATATATATATATATATATATATATGATAGAGAGATAAAAAGATATGAAAGACCTGGATAAATTCAGAACCCTCTAGCAGAAAAAATAGAGCCAAAAATCTAAGCATGGAGAGAAGAATCAAAAAATCTAGATTAACCGTTTCAGTGAAGATAAAGTTAGATTATATTCTTGAGAAACAGGGAGTTACCCCCTTGTGATTATCGCTGGTATTTTCAGAGTTTTTCAATGACCACTGTTATTTTTGGAATTTTCCAATGACGCCCTCTCTATCCCTTTTGGATAGTTTCTTCCCTTAAATACTCCTTCTCCCAGTTACTCGGGGTCAAACTCTCTACCCCTGCATGGGAAATGAGTTTTGGCCCCAGTGCACTGGTTCCTGTCCTGTGAATAAACCTCGTGTGATTGCAGCAAGGACGTTCTCTCGTGAGTTCCTGGGGGGTCGTGTTATCCTGAGACTTGAGAGTTTCCATGCTCTAGAGGTCTTTCAGATAGATAGATAGTTAGAGAGATAGTAGATAGCCCAGTAGTAGGCAGTCCAGAGACTTAGGATAAAATCAAACACTACTAGTTTATAAAAAAAATATTTTACCCTATGTCTCTGGGTACCTACTACTGGGCTATCATCTATCTATCTATCTATCTATCTATCTATCTATCTATCTATACCTATCAACCTATGAATCATCTTTCTCCCTTTTTTATAGTCTTGCACAGAAACACTCTCCACAGGAGGTATGTGGCCACTGATACAGGCTTCTTTTACTCCAGCTAGTCATAAGGCTCCTCATAATATTGCTTACTTAGACTATCAAGAGGGGTTCCTTACCCCACCTCTCTATTCACAATAGGGTCTTCTCAAATTCTGCATGTGATTAGACAGTCCTAACCTGTATTGTCAACCTAGATGAGAGATGAAGAAATCCATTCCAATCAGACAGTCAGCGATGCTGGGTCTGGGTCCAGAACCGATGTGAGCCCTGCATGGATGTATAGCAGCCTAAGACAATTAGCATGCCTGCTTCATGTGCCTGTCCCTACAGGTCTCAAGAAATGTCTGTCTTTGTTTGGAGGTGATCCAATCTACTGATAGAGCACATATGACTGGGAGGACAAAGTCAAGGGCAGGGACTGGAGAGATGGCTCATGCATTAAGAGCACTTTTGGCTGTCTCAGGAGACCTCCCTAAATAAAGCATATACTTTATAAGCAGTCGGGACCAGGCAGAACACACTAAAGCTTCCGGGTACAGTTAGTTGTGTTTCCCTTCAGTTTGCTCTGCATGATGATGTCATGAACATGTTGTACATTGTGTGTACCACAATCTACTGAAGCTAAATATATGACCTCAGGGATACAATATGTCTAGATTTTCTGTAGACTAGTGGGTATACACGGAGTAGGCCATGCCATCCGTATCCATATCCGAGGTGCCATCTTCCCGTGCAGGCCATGACTGGAAAATAACTGTGTAGCCCAAGCTACCTGGAACTTGCAGTTACAGATCCACGCCTGTGAGTTGTGGGTTTACAGGAGTGTGACAGCTCATCTGAATAAAGAAGATTCTTAAGAGTGAAAAGTTGGAAATAGCTTTTTATTCATAAAACATTCATTTTATTCAATGGGGGCTTTAAGACAGCGATCATTAAAGACAGTGTGTAACCTTAGCAAGCTATTAAAACAATGGTAATAATAAAAGAAATAACAAAAACTTACACTAAAATGAAGAAAACCAAAAAACTAATGCACAGATATCCCAAGATATAAATGAAACCAAACCAAACAATCTCAAACATAACAAAAACAACCAAAGAAATAAAATTAAGCAAATTTCCCACTTTCCCTTGGAATATTAAGAAAAAGCAAATCAATAACATAAGACACGAGGAAGTGGATTAGTCTCTGTAGTGAGTTATCATCACCAACACTTGTGAGTGATATGGGGTCAGCGTCAGCTCTGCACTAGAGAGAGAATCTTGGGCTTTTGGGTGTGGTCTGTCTGGATAGCAGTGTGACAGAGTCTTCCTTGTCAGACTCCACATCACATATGGAGTCAGCTTGCCAAAGCCCTTGACAGTAACTGACAGAATGACTCTTGCTCACCCAAGTATCTCCCTCCATGTGGTTTTGCCCACTTGGTGATGGATGTTCTGCTTCTGAGTAATTTGTGTGGTGTCGTCTGAATTTCAAGCTTATTTCTGATGCAGTCTTTTCTCTGAAAATTGTGAGCCAACAGAGGTGAATCAAATTGTGGCTGGATCCTCTAATGATTGGTTGATATTTGCCTCAATGTTGTGCTCACAGCAGAAAGGGACATGGCTTTTTCAGAGGAGGCCTGGATCCTGGAGTGTAGAATGTCATGCCTTCAAGGTGTCTCTGGTTACCTTCAGTTCTCTTACGAGGTGCTGTCAGAAAAGAAATGAAAATCAGACATAGAAACAGTCTCTCTGGGGCACAAACAAGAAGAAAATCAGGGCTATTCACCACTAGTAAGGAATAGTCAAGGAAGAAAACCCACACCGTGAACCCCTGGTTGGTGGGAATGGGCTCAATGGTGGCTCACTTGCCTGGCACATAGTGCTCCTGCTGCAGCAGCTCCATCTGCAGGAGGCTCTCCTCCTGGGCTGTGGTCTGTTCCAGTTCATGCTGGAGATGTTCAAACCTAGAGGAGGAAGGCAGCTGGAACACAGGCCTGGTGGGGCCCTGCCATGTCAGCTTTTGAGTCCCCACCAGCTAGACAACCCAGCATCACCTTTTAGCTGAGCTCAATGACTGCTTCATCAAGAGAAAAGGGTCAGAGGCCCCTGGACTGGATTTTTTCTTCAACGTTTAAAAACTGCTATGAGTTGAACTGGAAAATACACTGTTAACAACATATTTTCAACAGTCCAAAAACTTTATTTTGGAGGAGTCTCAATGTCTGAGTTAGATATTCCTGGCCTTGATTGGATACCAAGTGAAATGTGAACAACCTGTAAAACTCTATGTCTGCCCTCTAGTGGAGCCCACACAACACTGCAGGGAAGGCTCTAATTATTCCTACAGCCCAGAACCTGCATGGGCTAATTTGTCAACTCCTAATCTGTTTATGGCAGAGTAAATCTTCTCACAGGAAACTGACGAACCCTGCAGAGAGCCTGCATCCAGCAGGGGTGCGCTGCGTTCAAATCAGTCAAAGACTAGAAATTTATCTCTAAATGTGATGTTTCTGAAGGAAAATAAAGTGGCAGAGGACACACAGTCCTTCACAATTCACTTGCCGCTTCTCACAGGAGAAGAAGGGGACACAAACCCCAGAAGACCAAAACCAAACATATTGTTTTCTGGACAAAAGTTCCCGGTGATTAGCCAACTCGATACTCTGAGATATTTTTTCCCTGAATGTGGATGGGAGCCTTGCCAAATAGACTAAAACCCAGACAGTTCAGAGACCCCGAAACAGAGAATCCACTAGACTACAACTGCTTCTGTCAGTCCGTGCTTTTACCTCATCTGGGACTCAGTGAAGTGATGCTGCAGCTTTCCTGCCAAGTCCCTTTGCTGGGTAACCAGTTTCTTCCACTTCAGCAGGAATTGAAGGTGTTCCTCCAGTCTTTGATGTTCCTATTCATTAGAGGATTTTGTTCTTAGGGCAGGGTTGTCTGCGCACATGTACACATGTGTGCATGCATGTACACAAACACAAACACACTTACACAGTCGTGTTCATCACAAGTACATGGATGCTCACATACAAGCACACTGCATTGCATCCACATGTGTAGTTCCTAGCTAACAATATGGAAGAAGAGATCACCTGGGAATCTATGAAGAAGAGAGTTAACTTTCATTAGCCCACACCCTCTCCCCCCGAATTATAAACCAGGTACAGGGATGTGTTGATATGATGAGGAATGTGTACTTTGTCTTTGTTTTGATGATTTTCATTATATGTCTACTTTATATGTGTGGGGGTTTTGCCTGCCTGTGTGTCTATGCACCACATGCACGCCTGGTCCCTGGGAGAAAAACACAGTAGGCAGAGCAGTCAATGTAGTGCTTGCCTTGTGCACCCAGGCCACAAATGATGGATGCCAGGGTTCCTTGATCAGTTATCTAAGCTTGCATACAAATTTTCCAGTCTGTTCATTAAAGTCTTAGTTCCGTGGTACAGGACCACTGCCTGATGGTGGAACAGCCCCTTCCTCTCACTCAGTGCTTTCCCATGGCTCCAAGAAGGGCAGCTTCCTCCAACAAGAACGTTCTAAACCACAGGTTACCTCATTTTCTGCCCAAGGAGTTTGAGCAATGAGCTCAGAA
The DNA here is from genome assembly GCF_018167655.1 of Microtus oregoni. Lineage (NCBI taxonomy): Eukaryota > Metazoa > Chordata > Mammalia > Rodentia > Cricetidae > Microtus > Microtus oregoni. The sequence goes on from NW_024543066.1 coordinate 59,333,940, forward strand.
AGCCAGAAAATCTCTACAAGCAGAAGTCAAAATAAACCTTTCCGTCCAGTAAGATGATTGTGTCAGGGATTTCTCTAAGTAACAGAAGGCTGACTGACTCCTGGTCAAATAGTACATCTATTACTTCATACTTAGCAATATTCCATGGAAGGACTTGACTTCATTGAATTTTTACTCATCAATGTTGGGCATTTGAATATTTTCTGGATTGTGTTGCTCTGAGGAATGCTTCTATAACCCAGGTGTCCCCTAGATTCTCTGTGACCCTTAATTCTCATTTTGAGATTACTGCATCATTTGGAGACTGCAATTCAAGTTTCTGAAAAATTATACATAGCTTCTCACAGGGCTACACAATTTTCCTTCCTAGCAATATCTGAGGATCCTCATTTCTCCCAACTCCCATCAGGCCAACTTTAACTCAGCGTAAAGAAGCTTGGAATGAAAGCAGCTTCTGAGCGCTGCAGACACAACATGCAGTGAGTGCTTTCGACGATGATGAGCCTGAGTGGGCTGAACTAAGACAGCCTGTTCTCACAGCTCAGCATGGCTATGGGACTTCTGCTGGGGGAGACACCTCTGCAGTTCAGCATCTCTTTCAAAATCCACGCCAAGATCCAGAAACAAAGTGAACCAACTCAAGATTGGACAAAGGTGAAAGGAAAATGGCAGCAGGCAATGATGAGGAGAAGAAAACAGGATGCAGAAGTCGTTATGGGCAGTCACCTTTCACCCAGAGCAGAGAAGGACACACATCCTCAACCAGGCTCTCCTGCTCTCAGGCACCTTGATTCACCTCAGCATCCTCTTTCTCACCTCAATGTCCTGCATTACCTTGGTTTTCTGCAAAGGATTTCTTTGCAGATGAATATTTATGTCTCTACAAACACCTGAAAATCTTTTAGCTGCATGAGTTTTGTGGTCCTTTGTTCTACTTAGCTGGGTGGACATGCCAAAGATGGGAGCTCCATGTACTCTGTGACTGATGCAAACTGATGCTGACCAGAGCAGGAACAGTACTTTCTATTAACACTGGTCTCCGTCATCCTTAAAGATGTCCATCATTCCATGAGTGGACACACATATAGAAGCTTAAACACATATTCTCAAACCCACAAAGATACATATAAACACAACACACACACAATAACACACACACACACACACACACACACACACACACACACACACACATTCCTCCTGAACCCAGAAAAGCAAAGGAAAAGACTACAATGTTGCAGCACCTTTCCTGCTGCAGGGGGAGGCAGCGGTCCTCAGTGCTGTCTCTCAGTGCTCTTAGCACTGGCTTCTGCCCTAGTCAGAACTTCTTTCCCCTCCAGAAAAGTTCTTCTTCTCAAGACTCACTGATCATACAGGTGAGTGAAAAACATCTGCACACCTGAGCTTGACCACAAAAGACCAAGTCCCAAAGGAAGAAGCTGCACATGAAGCCTCTCGATAGCTCTAAGCTGACCCATTCTAGTTTCCTAAGGGACCTTACCCAGGCTACTCCAGAGAAGACCTTGATAGCACTAGAGAATGAGACTGACCCATGGTCATGACCCAACAACTTTGGACCATAACACGGGGCATAAAATATGAAAATAGCCTCAGATCAGTCAGTAGGAGCCTAGTGAGGTCAGCACAGTGTTGTTCTGAAATGCAGCTCTCTGTACAACTATGAGGGATCTGTACTAAGACATAAGCATGCGCATGATAGAGTGAGCATCACATGTCAGGAAAGAGACAGACTGCAGGTTCCTTGTTGTGAAGCCAATGAGACAAACGAGACATTTCCTGGGAGGTTGCCTCAGTTCGGTGAAAGGAAAGATCTACTTTTTATTTTCAAAATAGCTCTGGGGTTTGAATTTTCTTTTACAAAACACATTAATTCCAAAATAGTTCTTTGTCTTCCTTATAAAACAAAGCAGTTAGCAATAAGATGAGACAGAAAAGGATAGGAATCTCTACCTGTGAGGAGACAGGAGATCCAAAGAGCTCTGGCCTGGTAGCTTAAGCAGAACAAAAAATATTATGTTCTAGCAAACAAATGATCCCCAGGTCCTTGTACTCACTCACTCACTCACTCACTCACTCACTCAAAGCTCTGTGATTCTCCCTATGTGGCTCCCAGGATAAAACCCTTCCTACCATACTGACATGTAGGTGTTTGATATGTGATTTACAAGTCTCCCTCAAAGAACTGCAGCTTCTACCAGAGCAGGATGGTTTGTTTTCCAGTCAGGTTGTGTCTTCCCAGAGGTTACTCCCCAGAAAGACTTGTGACAATCCCAGAAATGAACTTTTAGATGGAATGGAGGTGGTCAGCTGGGTAACTGAGGGGACGGTTACATAACAGTGTACATATATGTGTGTGTGGTTAGATAGGTGGGCAGCTTGCTCCTGCTGGCTCAGCTTACCTGCTGCTGCTTTGTCAAGAGGTCACAGATCTTCTCATGGGCCTCCTCACACAGCCTCTTTGTCTCCTCACAGGACTCTTTCAGGAAGATCTGCTCCTGCTGCAGCTTTCTGTTGTCCTCTCTCAACATGCCCACTTTTTCCTTCATCTGTGTCTTTTCCCTCAGAAGCCGGCTGTGGAGGGTGCTTAACCATCACAAACAATGATGAGCTCCAGTCCACCTCCATCTGCCACTCCTACCTACTAATACCACCTTCCCTGCAAGGTTCTATGTCCTCAGACAGCCCCAGACTGCAGAACACATTAGCCATGCCAGTATCACCAAGATGATGTACCTCTGAGAACAGGATTCTGCACCCCCAACACATGCCGGTCCTACACTGATCATGGTTTTGGGAGAACATTATCAGGTATAGAGCAAACCTTCTGAGGGAGAACAGAGGACCCAAGAGGAATACATTCCACATCTGTGTCCCATATCAACAGGCTCTTTAAGTCCCTGTTAAAGTTCCAGACACCATTCATGGTGCAAACCATGTTTTCTATCTAGAAGTTCTGAGAGGTGACAGGCCAGTGTTGGGAGGGGCTCTCAGACTCCTTGCAATTGGGAGAAATCAGTCTTGGAGGACAAGCTAGAAGCACAGCCCTCACTCTGGTTCAAAGAGAAATAAGTGCAGCAGCTGTCCTTCCCAAGTGCGGGGTCCCATCCAATCAGACACTCACCTGTATGAGATTGTCTTCTCAGTCAGCTCCTTGCACTGGGAAGAGGCCTCACTAATTTCCTTGGGGAATTTCTCCAGCTCTGACATCTCCTTCTGATGATCCATTTTCAGCTCCTCTAGCTCAGAATTCAGCCTGTGGTAGAGCATGGGACCAGGAACAAAGAACCCCATGAACACAGTCATCAGAACCCCATGAACACATGAATTACGGCTGGGTCTTGGATTATCCTAGTGCACTAGATGTCATGTCCTGAATCCTAGGTACTAAGACCTGTTGATATTTATTAGACTTGATAAACTGCTCCAGGGCCAGAAAGGCAGAGCAGCAGGATGGAGACAGACAGGGCTACATGAGCTTTCTCATAGGCCTGGAGAAACAAACTAGCTCTTTTTAAGATGTCCCAGGAGTCTGTGCTATGGGTCTGGGCCTACCTGAAAACTCTGATGTCATGTCTCCTGTCTTCAGAAAAAAAATATTTATTCTGTGTTCCTGTTATCACAAGGATACTCAGAACTCATAATCAGGATTTCCATGGAGGAGACCGTACAGTACAATGACTCTATAAACTCCCCCAGGGAATTCCATTCAGTCACCAAGGCGAGCACAACGGATGAGGGCAGGGATGCTCAAAGTGAGACTCCAGGGCCTGAGCACTTATATCACCTGAGACTCTGAGGCAGACAGATCCTCAGCCCTGCCACCAATCTCTGACTCACAGGATCTGAACAGATACACACATGAACACACACACTGTCAGGGAACCCCTCAGAGACAGTACAGAACACACCAGACACCACAGCACAAAGGAGATTTATTGACTCAGAAGAGCAATCATGGAATAGGTACCTGCCTCTGAATCAGGCAAGAATTGAGAGCAAACAACCGGTATTTTTCTCAGCAGTGGGTTTTTAAGAAGATAAGGGGAAGTCTGTGCTAGGATGAGTTGGTGAGACCTGATTGGACAGCTTAGCCAGAATAGCCAAATAGTGAATTTTGATTGCTGGACCTTGGTGTTTGGCTTCAGAAATGAGTCATAGGACAAATAATGGTATGAACCTTGAGGACAAATTTTAGAAATTCGATTTAACGTTATATCAAGTGAGAGGGAAGTGAAAAGGGCAAAATCTGCCACTGCCATATTGGCAATGTTTGGGCCTGTTAGCTCTTCACACACATAAACCCATACACAAGTAGGATGCCAGAGACATGCAGGTAGGTGGCATTATCTCAGAGTATAAGGAACAAGAGCAGAGAGATGCCAGGATGAGCTCCAGGTCTTCCAGTCAAACACTGATATAAACCAAGTGGGGCCAGGCCCTGCTCACAGAGCAACCAGCTAGAAATCCCCCAGTCAAATACAAAGACTCCAATGAACTCAGCACCCAGCATCTCCCACCACCTGTCCAGGTCTCTTTGAAATGCGTGTTGTGAGCTCACACACTGCTGCCCCATCCATAGAATGTGACTCAGGCCACAGGCTCTGCTTTTCATTGGGAGGAAGCAGAACAGCCTGTGTCCCCATCTCACTCCTACCCCGGCTTCAGTTCTGCCTCTCAGATGCACTCGGGAAAAGTAGTTTGGGAAGGAGGACACCTTGGAGGTACAGCCTCAGGTGACATGAGGAATGCTGGGGTTGACATAGGGGCGTCAAGACAGTCACCAGAGAACTGGACATAATCACTACCTGTTGTTCACATCATTGTTGGTATAGTTGGCCAGGACTGCACGAAGTTCATTCCTCTCATTGGTCATCATCTGGAGCTGAAGGCTCAGTTCATCAACCTTGTTCATCTGCTGCTCCTGCTCAGTGAGGGAGGCTGAGGTCCGTGCCTTTCCAGTACTCCCTGTAGGTAGATAAACATCAGTGAATTTGTACAGTTAGATGGTACAGGACCAAGAGAGACCATGTTGAGTCCCCAGAAGAAGCCTGAGGAAGAGGGAACGCATGGAAGCCACTGAAGTCCACAGAGAGCAGAACAACTATCCTCAAGTTGGGACCCATAAGCCATGTCTCCATCCCCAATCACTATTGCTCGATATGTCCATCAATGTTGGGAAATATTATTTTCAGGTGTATAACTTTCCTTTATGCTTCATTTGTTTAACTCTGTGAAGCTGTGTTACTGTGCTTTTCTAAAATACCTGATGGTCCTAATAAAGATATGGACAGCCAATAGTGAGATAGGAGCAGGGATAGGTGGTATTAGCAGGCAGAGAGTATAAATAGTAGGTGAACTCTGAGAGGAGAAGAAGAAGGAGCCCAAGAACAAGAGTGAAGGACTCAGGTGGCCATTCACTAGCTCACTCAGAGGCCATGGAGTAAGAGTGGAAGTAAGATTTACAGAGGAGAAAGATAAAAGCCCAGAGGCAAAAGGTAGTCTGGGTAATTTAAGTCAAGAAGAGCTGAGAAGAAACACGCCAAGCTAAGGGCAGGCATTCAGAAGAAAGAAGAAGCTTCTGTGTGTGATTTATTTGGGAGCTTGTCTGGGGGACGTTACTCTCCCTCTTTTTAGTGACACACAAGCAAAAGAAATCCAGTGACGGTGAAGGGCAGGGCTGGAACTGGAACCACTGTGGTCCCTCGGTGCTTCCCACGCAGAGGCCGAGGGAAAGAAGAGGGCCCTCTGCACTGCAGTTGAAGCCTTGACCATCCCTGGCTCTCTGCCATACACACCATCAGAAATCCTTGACTCTGGGTCTGCTCTTTAGTAACTCAGAAAAGCAGAAGGGGACATCGCTTCCCAGGAACTCCCACCTCCTGAGTCCACTCCTGAAAGGATCAACTTAAGCCTTCATCCTTCAGGAATCTCTGTCCCCTGCCCAGGACTCACTGCGCTTTCTCCAGAACCATTTATTTCTTGATGTGTGACTTGGAGACTGAAGGCCATCTTCCCTGTGTCTCTCTCTGGCCTCCCTGCGCTCTCCATCCTGTCTCCCAAGCAGCCTGTTCAGTCGTGTCAGCATGGCTGTGGGTGAACCACACAGGCACTGAACGAATGCCTCAAGGGCAGTTGGCGTTGCCACAACACAGGTGACATCACAGAATTCCAGGCTCTCCAGGATACAGTAGAATGTCCAGGTGGGGGACTGCTGATGTCATATGATACAGCTCTTAACCCCTGCTAACTACTTCACCCAAAAGTGACCTGAAACTAAGGTGCCATTTCCAAGAGCCTCTCTGGGGACACCGGGGAAGCCTTTAGGCACATTGTCTTCCTAAAGCCAGAAATCTATCCCTATGCTGCTCACGTTTTATGTGAAATTGAAAGCTCACTTCCCAACCGCTGCCCAGGGATGGCTTTTCCCTCCTTAAGATCCACACTCAAGTAATGTGAGAAACAAAGGATGCTTAGAAATGAGGTCAGGATAAAGGGAGTAGAACAGATGAGGTCTCTGAAGTGAACGAGCACTGGTGCCGATCCTCAGACTTTTAGAGATTGGAGGGTTCAATACAAAGAGAAGACACATAGGAAGTGATGAAAAATTCACTCAGAATGTCACTAGAGCTCACTCAAGCTATGAGGTTGGTAGTGAAGATGTGACTAGCTCTTGGCAGGTCTACCTGGAACCACTGAGCCCAGCGGAGCCTTCAGATAGTGAATGCAAACAGTCGTAGAAAGAGTATGATGGCCCAACCTTGAATCAATAGAGTGAAGAAAGAGTAGTGTCGAACAGAGGTCAGTGTGCGCCATCTAGAGGAAGCATTAGCGATGGAGACACAAGCACACACACATACATAAATACGAAAACCGGCACACTCACACACATATGTAAATAGAAAAACCTGCACATAATCACACAATTCCGTTGCAGAACGAGATGTAGATCCTTGCTATGCTGTGTCAACCAGCAAACAAAAGCCAAATTCCTTCTCTGGAGGCAACTGCTCCAATTCCCATGTTCTTCCATAGGTGGCGCTGCTAGATTTGGTGTAAGATACATTAGGAGAGCTTAGGAAGGGCAGGCAAGGGGAGAGACTCAGAGTTGTTGCACCATACAGGTATTTTATAGCCATCACCACCGTTCTACGCATCCTGACCGTCCCTGTAAAGAGAAGCCAGTCCATGGTCAGCCTGGAATGCATGTTCTTCAGATATAACCTCTGCCACTGTTGACATCTGCAGATACCACTACATGGGACCTTGCCCCTCCCAGACTCTCCATCAATCCCCACAGTGTCCCTATCTGATAGTAGTGGCTGTCCAGCTCCTTCCCACTTTTGTGGAGTCTCAGGATCTGACCCTGTCTTTTTGCTTCCTCTCATGTCCACACTGGATGGTCTGTTACCAAACTAGCCCCAGCTGGCCTGTGGCTCACATTCCCCTCACATTGGTCCAACCACAATGTTCCTCATATTCCTGGATCCTTCCAGCTGTGTCTGGTTCTTGCAGATTCCATGCTTTTCCACTTCCACACTTCAAAGACACATTGTGACATATAGATTTGTGGGTCTCTCCAGTCCTCAGATATTTCTGACGAGTCCTTCTTTGCTATAGCATATGGTTTTCCCGACACCGGAGGACCCCGAGCAATGCCGAGGGCCTGGCTTCATCCATGCCACTAGTGTTCCATGCAAGAATTTTCAGCCAAAAATGTTCTGAACAAATCAGTCCTGTCCAGGCTGCCTAATAACTGTGTGGGAATGCACCTTTTCCTGGCACCCCAGGTGGTTAGTGTCATTCACCTTCCTCGTGGACACATTCTCATGGTAGTGACCCAACACCAGACCCTGGGATGCTGGAGAGCTGTTCATTGACCGGAAGGAAGATGTGTGAGACACAAGCCTGTCATGCCAGTGTTGGGGACAACAGCATAGGCAGATCAGGAGTTCCAGACCATCCTGGACTACAGAAACTTTGGTTCAAAGAAGACAGACAGACCAGGATGGGAGCTCAGGTGGTAGAGGGCTTCCCTAGGACATTAAACCCCAAGCTCCAATTCAGCACCATGTAAACATGCCTTGCCATCTAGGCAAAAAGATCACAGCTTGCATGTTAGCCTTAGCTGTATGGTGAGATGGAGGCCAGCCTGGGCTACATGGGAGCTGTCAAGACACAGAGATTTATTTAAAGAGGGGAGCTGGCTTTTCAGGACACAGGCAGGTGACCCCAGACGGGAGATCTGCCATGAGAGATGGAGAGATGGGTGGCAGAGTTGGTGGCAGATGATAATTAGGGTGGCCCAGCACAGTCTTGGAGGGCTGCTGTCTCCAGGACCTTTCCTCCTTCTGAGGCTGAGCACCCAACAAGGTCCAGCAATCAAAGTCTTGAAGTCCAGTCATCCAAAGCCCCAGTTGGCTTACCAAATCTACCTGCCCAATTAAAATTAAAGACCTCATCCTAACATGGGGGTTCCCATTTTACCCTCATTAATCACCATTTTCCTATGTGCCATGTCTGTCTCCTCTCCATCAAGAGCCAGTCCTTTGTGCTTCCAGAAAGCATGCCTGTCTCCTTCCCTTGTCCCTGTCCCCTTCTCCCTCATTCCCTATCTCCTATATCTCGTTCTTTTTCCTGCCCTCTGTTCCTCTGGGGTAAATAAGTCTCTTGTTTGCTAAGAACTTGGTCTTGAGGGTCCTGAGTTGAAACTTTACCTTTCAGTGGGTGTTCAGACACTGCAGAAGAAATGGGGTTCTCATGGGCCCCATGAGTGTCAAGTCTGTCTTGTGTGATGTTTGCTTTACCATACACCCAGGTGGTCCTTGAGAATGAGTCTGATTGTGGAGGTGTGGACAGGTCAGCCCAGCACACAAAATGCGATGGCTGCAGGGGCAGGAAACTGATACTAGCCTGGGCTACATAGCAAGGCCCTGTCCCACACACAGTTATTTCAATTGTGATAAACACACAATTAAACTATCAGCTATTTTTAGAGGCACCCTTCACAACTATAAAAACATTTATGTTCATCAGAGTCCTGGGGATATACATCTTTCACTCAGGAGACAGAAACAGGCAGATCTCTAAATTCCAGGCCAGCCTGGTCTGCATAGTGAGTTATGGGTTAGGTAGGGCTACACAGAGGGGAAAAAGCCTTCATATTAAACAGCTAAAGAGATAGGTTTTTGGTTAAGAGCACTGGCTGCTCTTGCAGAGGATCCATGTTTGAATCCCATCACCTACATGGAGGCTCACACCTATCTAACTCCAGATCTTGGGGGTCCTCATCCCTTTTCTGATCTCCTCAGGTACCAAAATAACCATGAAGATTGCATACATGCTATGTGATGTGATGTGTGTGTGTGTGTGTGTGTTCATATTGTGTCAGAAAAAAATAGTAAAGTTTCCATTAAGGCTGAAGACTTAAGTTCAACAACCAAACAGTACTGGTTCATTAAAAAAAAAAAAGGTTTTACCCTAGGTGCCTGGACTATCTACTTCTGGGTTAACTACTATCTATCTATCTATCTATCTATCTATCTATCTATCTATCATCTATCTATCTATCTATCTATCTATCTATCTATCTATTTTGGTTCTTGGCTACACAAGCAAGTGTTGGGTGTGGGTTTTCTTGTGGAGAGGGCCTTAAGTCAATTCAGACACTAGTTTGCTATTCCCACAGTTCTGCGTCACCGTTGTCCTTCATATTTTGTAGGCAGGACAGTTTGTAGGTCAAGGGTTTTGTGACTGGGTTGGTTGATGTCTGCTTTTCTCTTTGAATAGCGCTCAGAGTACCCTCCCTCACCCAAGAGACTAGAAGGTAGGGATGCAGCTTCCTGTATGACCCAGATGACTTCCCCATGTTCCATGTGTTGTGTTACCTCAGCAATGGGTCCTGTTGGCAATTTCTGGAGAGCAGCCCTGTCCTGTGTCTTAGCAGCAGCCTGGGTGGTTTGGAGATTTCCATGGGGCACCCTTGACCGACAACTGAATTGAATGCAGTCCAGTCCTACCACTGGAATCCTTGCCTGGTGAAGGAGATGGCCAGTTGAGACTCCATTACTAGGAGCCATCACTAGTAATGGGGGGAGGACACATAAAGGGAGGGCAGGACAAAGAAAACAAGATTTCCCACTAACGTTTATTACTAAGACAAATACCAGATAGGAACATTCAGACTCTGCATCATGCTGACATGACCAAAATCAGGGGAAGGGGTGTTGCTCAAAGATGGTGCTTACTATGCCCTGGGCCTAGGCTGATTGACAGTGAAGGTGATTTTGTGAGTCCACCTGAGACAGCGTGATTGACAGTGAACACTCCAAGCATCAAACTGTACTAATAGTTTGAGTTCCTCCATGTCTGCGGGACTTGAACTAGGGAGGCTGGAGTCTGTGTCAAGACATTAGCTAGGCGTGGGGTGCAGGGGACAAGAAAGCAGCATGCCAGATGGGAAGGATTTTGATTGCTGTGTCTCAGATTCGAACCAAGGTTGCTGTGGCTACAATGCAGAGTACTAACCACTCATAGTATCGCAATGAGCCTCGCGCCTGATGGTGGGTGCTCACCAGAGTCTCAGTCAAGTTCAGATTGGCTCATGCCGGGTGGCTTTCTTTAGACCAGCCTGTTCTGCAGAAGTGATTTCTCCAATGCCTATGCACTGTGAGCAGTACCGAGTGCAGGAATCTGTGCCTTGGTTGGATGGTGAGGGCAGTCACTAACTGAGAAGTCCATGGGTCGATGCCACTCTTGCAGGTGCAGTATTTCCCCCAAGCACATGAAAGCCCTCTATCGCTCTTTTCTCCGCGGTAGCTGGGGCACCTGGGTTGGGCACGCACTGCTCTGTGGTCCTTCTGAAGAACTGTGGAGCAAACCAGTGGCCCCGAGCCTTCCTTCCATCGATGCTGCTTACCTGCATCTCTTGGATTTATTTTGGTATTCCCACACCAAATGGTTTTTTTAAATAACTTGGTTCTAGGGTTTTGTGTTTACAAATTACATATTGGTTGCCCTGTGATATGTATATCTTTAGCCAGTGGTGTAAAGTTTACCCGTTTTTTCCTGTGCTTTGGTGACTTGCTGTCCATAATCATTTTTTTTTATTATTATTAAGAAAGGAGTCTCAGCCGGGCGGTGGTGGCACACGCCTTTAATCCCAGCACTCGGGAGGCAGAGACAGGCGGATCTCTGTGAGTTCAAGGCCAGCCTGGTCTACAAGAGCTAGTTCCAGGACAGGCTCCAAAGCCACAGAGAAACCCTGTCTTGAAAAAAAAAGAAAGAAAGAAATAAAGAAAGGAGTCCCATTCTCCCCATTCCCAAATAAACCAGACAGCAGGTGGAGGTTTCCACAGGGGTCCCCTCTCTTCCCACACCAAATAAAAATTGGCTTTGTTATTTTCCCTGCCCACTCTGCTATCTACAAAGAGCAAGGGCTTCTTACAACAAAAGGAGGATCCATAACTAACTAGGCTACATTATGGCCACGTTAAATGCCTCCCATCTCCGCAGAGCTATAGGAATTATTCACTGCTGGTCTCATCAGAATCTAGTCATCTCTAAGGGATCAGACTCCATCATCTCTAAGGAAAACAACCAAGCTGACCAAGCAGCCAGGGCAGCAGCCTTCCAGGCCCAGACTTACCTCAATCACCTCAGGGGATTCATACAGTACACCCCACATTCTCACAGTCACCACCTGACACTTGGCCAATTCTGTCCTACCTACATCAACTCTTCATCCAAATAGTCAGGCACTTTGTCAAGGCTCATCTCCAATCCACCTGGAAGACTTAAAGTTCTTTTTTTTTTAATATTTATTTATTTATTATGTATACAATATTCTGTCTGTGTGTATGTCTGCAGGCCAGAAGAGGGCACCAGACCTCATTACAGATGGTTGTGAGCCACCATGTGGTTGCTGGGAATTGAACTCAGGACCTTTGGAAGAGCAGGCAATGCTCTTAACCACTGAGCCATCTCTCCAGCCCAGACTTAAAGTTCTTAAAAACGATCACTGTGTCTTATAAAATCTGTCAAAGGTTAGATTCCAAGTCCTAGTATGGTAACTTCCCTTTTCCCACCCACCAGGTCAGGGTTTCCCTTCTAGGGACTGAGTGGCAGCTTGATTTTACTCATATGCCCACAGTCAGATGGGTTAAATAACTCTTGGTTTTGTTAGATACCATGTCTGGGTGGATTGAAGTGTTTCCTGCCACTAACAAGAGGGTCCAGATAGCTTTTGATGTTCTTCTCCAGGAAAATAGCCCCAGATTGGAATCCAAACCTCTCTTCAGTCAGATAATGGTCCAGGGTTTACCTCCCAGATCTCTCAAACTTTATCTAAGGCTCTTAACATTCCCTGGCATTCTCATATTCCATACTGTAGACCCATATTTCTACATGGTATGGCGACCAGAATCCCAGGCCACAGTTTGCACCTGCAGCACAGGAGGTGGTCACCTCCCTAACAAAGGGTCAGGATATGCTAATGTTGTTCTGCTCCTTCTTTGTAATGTGGAGGATGCTTGGGATAGAGATGCTAATTTGACCTATGTGACAGAGCTGGCATCAGTGCAGGAAGATAGGGAGACAAAATGGGCATAGAAAGGTGTGGTCAAAGGTGGGGACGAGACCAGAGACATTCGCCTGGTTACCTCGGAAGCAGAATGCCAATGAATTTCGCCCTCAGTTTATGTTCTGGTATATAAGTCTATTTGGAGAAAAAATGCAGAGGAATTTTCAGGATGTGAACTCAGGATTTCATGAGGGATTCCTGAGAATCTCCTTCCCGATAAAGCCATTTGAGTTGTGAGTTTATTCCCACGCCTCTCCTCAGGTCCAGGAGAAATAATTTAGGCTCCGGGCTAGCACCAGACCCTGACATAATGGTGCCCGTATGCGAGACTGATTGGTGAACCCCAAAAAACATGGAAGAAGTGACCAGACGTACAGAGGAGAACGTGAGGAACCCACGAGAAAAAAATTGCAGTACAGGTGCATATGTGAGTAATGTGCACTCAGAAATAAAGAATAGAGTTTCAAGAAGTATAGAGAAGTGGGAAGTTTAAATCAGGAGCAAAAATTTGTAAATAATAAGTTTCATATATGGGATAAGGAAGGAGTATTCAGTAGATATGTTGATAGCTAAAGGGAGTTAAACTGGAGCAGAAACAGAGGCAGAGAGATTTAGAGCCTGTAAGCATGCTAGCCGCAGAAATGCAACTTTTATCGCTAGCTAAACAGGTAGGAGAAGTAAAGGAACTATGGCATTTGGCCCAAGAATCGCCTAGGTTACTGCTAAGATTGAGACGCCTGGCGCCGGGGGCACACAGTAACCAGCTGAATCTAACCCACCTGCGGGAGTACGTTTAGAGAACAAATTTTACCCCACACAGTTGGTAGCCCAGAGTCGTCTAATAGAACAGCGGAGAGGATTCAGGAATTCTCCTAATTTTACGATTACAAGTTAAAATTAAAAAAACAAAGTTTAAAATCGGTATGACTATACACACCAGAGCTTGTGATGGCAGACTGGCAGACGGAGGGAGCCTGTGTCCTGCCCCCTGCCAAGTGGCCTGGCTTCAGCAGGGAGTTGAAAGGCAGGTTTGAAAAAGTAGCCTCAGAAAGCTGCAGCTTCAGGACAATTAAAAATAAACAAGCAGGTTAAATATGCTTCCTTTTCCAGTTCACAATTTTGCTTCTTTGTCAAAAATCTGCTGTTGGTAGGCATGTGGATTCATACCCAAGGTGAACTGATACCAGTTCTTTTGATCCTCATACCTTCTCAATGTGTTTTCAGTACTGTGGCTCTGTAGTGAAGTTTAAAACCATGGATTGTGATGCATTCAGAAGTTCCTTGATTTACAGGATTTATAAGATTGTTTAGGCTACCCTGAGTATTTTTTTCTTACAACGTTGAAGATTGTTCTTTTGAGGTCTGTGAAGAATTTTGCTATAATTTTAATGGGCATTGCATTGAATCTGTAGGTTTCAGTAAGATTGTCATTTTTGCTGTGTTGGTTCTACCTTCACAAGAGAATAGGAAATCTTTCCATTTTCTGGTGTCTGAAATTTCTTCTTGAAAGATTTAAAATCCTTATCGTATAGAATTTTCTACTTGTTTGGTTAAAGCTACTCCAAGATATTTTATGGTATTTATGGCTATTGTAAAGGGTGATGCCTCTCAGTTAACATATTGTAGAAGAGGTGCATTTTGGGTAGTTTTCAAATTCTGTCTATGACAAAGTAATTTTGCTATAAACATAGTTTGGCGCATGTCCTTATTGGTTGAGCATCTTTGTTGCATAGGTGCAAAACTGGTATTGCTGAGTTTTAAGGTAGATAGCTGCCTAATTTTCTGAAAAATCACCATACTAGTATCCAAAGTGGCTGTGTCAGTTTGCACTTCCACCAGCAATGGAGGAGTTTGTTTGTTTGTTTTTTCCTTTACCGCACATTCTCTTAGGCACAAATTGTCAATGTTGTTTTTAACCTTGGCAATTCCTACAGGGATAAGATGGAATCTCAGAGTTTTGATTTGCATCTCTCTAATGGTTAAGGATGTTATACTTGAGCATTTTTAAGTGTCTTTTAGACATTTTAAGATCCATCTGTTGAGAATTGTTGGTTTAGGTCTGTGCCATATATTTTTTATTGGGGACTCTGGGGACCCCCCCCCCCCCACCTTCCATCTTGGGACCTTCCTCCCTCAATCACCAGGATCTCAAATTTTATCACCAGGAGAAAAATTTTTCTAGACAAAATCTTCAGCATTGCCAGCATCTTGTCAGGTCCAAGCTGCCTGTCAGCCAGTTCCCCAAAGACCAGAAAACCCTGAAGTAACCAGCTACCCCAAGACGTGGTCAAGCATCCCAACTGTCTGACGCCCACACATCAGCAGGAAGTAGTCTTCTTAGACGTGATGCCCCATTCCTGCCCATCTGTTACCTTTAACCTCCCAATTTTCATAATAAATATAAGGGTGAAATGTTATCATTTCTATCACCCATAGTTCTGCCAAAATGTCTAGACACCTGAAGCACTGGCACTTCTGGGTTCCAAAGCAAGGCACGCACCATCAAGTGTTGTGGCAACGTACATAGCCATCCAGGGCCTCAAAGCCTGTGTGATCTTGATCTACCCTGCAGAAGCTACAGCTATGTAAGCCACGTCAGTATGCACATATGCTAGGCGGTTTCAAAGCTGAACTCGCCCACTCCGTATTTTCTTCTCAGCACCAGCTCTCCCCAGGCCTGTGCACGCACGTGTCTTTTCCTCTCTCTAATAAACATCCTTCCTGTGTACACATTCACGGCTGTGGGATGCTTCAGATGTCATGTCTGTGGTTTCCATGCCTCACATCTTGCTGCCTCACTTTTAACAACAGAGATGAAACAGGGCCAAGGAAAAGGATCTCAGGCCCAGAGCTGAGACCAAGCAATGGCCGTCACCTTAGGGAGCAACACATTTCCGGGCCATAATGACCTACCTGCACCTACCCGCGCCTACCCGCACCTACCCGCACCTACCCGCACCTACCCGCACCTACCCTCACCTACCCGCACCCTCAGAGAAAGCCCAGACATTGTATTGCTGTGGTTTCAAACCCATAGCACGAGGAGAGGATGGCCCCAGTTTGAGTTTATTGTTAGGACTTGGAAACAGAGGTGATCTCTGTCCATTGCTAACTGTCCTGAGAGCATCTGTTAGCTTGACAAGTTCAATTTTCTTTTATTTGGCTTCCTTAATGGTTAACAAATCTGCAGATAAAAAAAATATGGTTGTCATTCTGTCTACTTGCCTTATTCCCCGGCAAAAATCACAGACAAGATCTAGACTGTAAAGCAGACTGGTAGGAGCACTGGCTTCACACGGGGTCCCAAATAGTAAAGGACACTTGAGGCTGAGACGTGGAGTCTGAGGACTCAGTGGAAGAAATGTTTTCTTAGTATTTGTCGTTATTATTAATGTGGGTGCTGCCATTCCTGTTTCGAGAATTGACATCAACAACTTCTCAGATAAATATGTTCTCTTTGTAGTGAGAGCGAAGCACATTTATCTAGATATTTTCTCATCACAGACATGGATGTGGTCCCTGTATTTATTATCACCAGTATTACTGTTGGAAGTCAGGCAAGGTGCTACACATCTCTTACCAGCATTTGTGGTGGCGCAGGCTTTTAATCCCAGCACTTGGGAGGCAAAGGCAGGTGGATCTCTGTGAGTTCAAGGCCAGCCTGGTCTACAAGAGCTGGTTCTAGGACAGACAGGCTCAGAAGCTACAGAGAAACCCTGTCTCTGGGGAAAAAAGAAAAAAGAAAGGAAAAAAAATGAGGTTATTACTGAAATTTTGTTTGGGGGCAAAATTACTGATGCCAGGAAGTAGTGGTACAGGCCTTTAATCCCAGCACTCGGGAGGCAAAAGCAGGAGAATCTCTGAGTTCGAGGTCATCCTGGTCTACAGAGAGTTTCAGGACAGCCGAGGCTACACAGAGAAACCCTGTCTTAAAACAATAAAACAAAAAGTTTAAAAATTGACTGTTTAGACAAAAATAGTAACAATAAATTGTGGGGTCTACAAACTTGGAAGAAGCAAACTTCACGGTAAGAACCGCATAAGCACGGGGAAGGAAGAACAGTCCTTGAGCACAGGCTGTGGGAAAGTAAAAGGTGGTGCTGTAAACCTTAAAGCAAAATTTCAAAATTTATCACGGCCAATGAGCCAATAAAATAGCGAAAATGTCATGAGGGTAAACCCACAGACTAAAAGCAGCACCCATTGCGAGAGGGGCATGATGTTTGCAGGTAAGTGGCGCGCATGAGCCTCAGGGTCTGCATCTCTTTGGAGACTGTGGAGATTTCTCACGACGCGGGAAGAAAAGCCGGGCTGTACGTGGCAGATAGACTTAGAACATAAATGTGCGTCCAAGAAAGCTAGCACACGCATGCGGAGAAGTGACTGCGTGTTCAGAGCACAGGGTGGGTGGGGCTGAGTCGGGGCTGGGGAGGGGGAAAGCAGGAGAGAAACCATGATCAGGTGGGTGGGCTTTCCCAGGCTGAGGCTCACCCATTGCACTTGGGGTGTGCTAAGCTCTGCGATTTTGCTCCCAAGTGCGGGAAACTGGACTGCATAATTTGTGGCCGTGGGGAACTGTGTTCGCTCTCTCCCCTAGTTTTCCTTGTAGTTAAAAAGAGGTGGTCTGATTTGGTTTAGGGGGGGGGGGGGGGAGGCTGATGTTTAACTACAGCACTGCTCGACACGTGTTCTCTTGTGGATGCGCTTCTCCTTGCTTTCTTTTCCTTGCGGTGGTCATATTAATCCGAGTTCCATCTAACGTCCTGTGTGGGCGTACGTTTGATGTGTACAAAAGGAGCGAAAGCAATCCTAACGTCCCCCAAAGACGGTAAAGATGTTTCTGTCACTGGCAAGTGCCTAGTTTTGTTTGTCTTTTCTGGTCTGTAACGCTTGGAATGAGAACGTAATAAAACAAACCAACAAAGGTTTTGCTTTTGAAGCTTTTGTGTATGAATATTTTGCCTACTTTGTACATGAAATACTTCTCAGTTGTAACACTGGTACCGTAGAGGTCGGAAGAGAATCCTTATGTGGGTTGAGAGAATGCTGAGTTAATCCTGATGGGGACTGTAAGTTTTAACCAAGTGTGTAGTTGGCATTACAATAGTCCTAGGGCTCTGCGGTTTGTGTCTTCTAACCTATTTTTTTCCAAGTCTGCGTTTAGGATACTATTTAGTTGCTGTCCTCTACAAAATTGTCATCAGAAAGGATGGTTGCAGTGAGAGACATCCAGCTCTGAGACTTCTATTTGGCTCCATTAACTGCAGTTCAGGGATGCTGAGAAAAACCAGGACAGGATCCACAGAAATGAAAAGCCTTCCAAATCATTCCACTATTTTTTTCTTTTTCTTTTCCTTTTTTTTCTTACTTTTTTGTTATTGTTGTTTTTGGGTGGTGGTGGTGGAGAATTTTTTTTTTTGCCTTTTTAGGGACAGGGTTCCTAGACATGAAAGGCTTTTGTTGTGGTTTTTAAGACAAGGTCTCACTCTTCAGTTTTTCCTGGCCTGGAGCTCACTATGTAGGTAAGGATGATCTCAAACTCACAGAGATTCTCCTGTCTCTGCTGAGTTTAAATTTCCTGAATGCTGAAACTAAAAATGTGTGCTACCACATCCAGATTTACAGTCCATTTTAACCCCAATAAACTTGACAGTCACCTCCCTTTTCTGGATCTCTTGCAGCCTGGTGTTACCCTATAACTCAGTTACAGTCTAGAGCAGATAGGCAGAAGCCTCTGGGGATGGTACTCTTCCCTGAACAAACTGTTTGCATACCTTCTGCCTGCCCATCCTAGTCTCTTTTTCCTGCCCAGAATATCGGTATGAAGTCATCTTCTGCTATGAGAATAAAAACCTCAGGGTAAGGTGTCTGAACGGAAACAGGAAGACTCTGTTTAATTAAAGCTGTGGTAGCGATATTCGATATTCACAAATTTGTGCCGGTACTCATTGACAAATGAGAGTACTTAGCTGTTTGAGCCATTGCTAATTAAGTTCACTGTTAACATTTCCAAAATCAGTCTGAAAGGATAGAGTACTGGTCCATTCTCTGGTCGCACAGAAAAATTGCGAGGGTGGCAGGCAGAAGAGGAGAAAAGAACAAGTTGCATTGGCCGGGAATCGAACCCGGGTCTCCCGCGTGGGAGGCGAGAATTCTACCATTGAACCACCAATGCATCCTCAAGAAGGCTTTGTGACAGCACATTGAGAAAACGTGAGAGAAACCACGTGTCTCAGTGAATTTTTACTGAAAACAGCTATGTAAACGTTTTCCTCATGACTTTTTGATTTTTCCAGTCCTGACGAGGAAACACATGTCCTCCTACATGCTAGACTGTGATAAATCTGGGCCAGATTTGCCACTCAAGGACTTTCGGGGCATGACTTTCAGCTCATTAGAAAGGAAATGCTAATTCCGGTTCCAAACTCGTACGTGGCTCTGAAAAGCCTCCCTTTAAGTTTGCCAGTGTCCAAACCATGCTCAGTTCAGACGTCGTGGAAACACCCTGGATGTAGATCCTGGGGACAATTCTATACCACACCCTATCTGTGTGAACAGACGGAGGAACACCCTTCTCGGGCAGGCCTCACTTTCAGTCCACTGGAGTAGACAGGAAGAGGGAGAGGTGTGAACGAAGCCTGAGCCTACTTCCTCTCTGCATATGCTTCCTGGTTTGTACTCAGTACATCTCAGGCACCATCCTGCCCTCACCTCTATTAGGAATTGTGTCCCCTTGTACTGTAAGCCCAAAAGAACCCTTCCTCTCTTAATTTTCCTAATGTCAGGTGTTTGGTCAAAGCAACAAGGAAAATAACCAATCCGAGGAATAATAGAGAAGGTTGTCAGCATGATAATTCTGCTTGTACGGAGAGAACATGCATCCCCACATCCAACACAGACAAAAGCAAGTCATAAAGAAAACAGAAGAGCACTGGGCATGGCTTACACCTTTAATCCTAGCATTTGGGAAGCAGATCTCCATGAGTTCAAGGTCAGTCAGGGCTACAAAATAGAGAGACCCTGTCAAAAAAAAAAAAAAAAAAAAGAGAAAAGAAAAAGGAAAAAGATGAGGAACAAATGTCTGGGACCATCAAATTTCCCCTTTCTGTTGGACAAGCTGTTTGCAGGAGGGAGGTGGGCTGACTTCAGTCAGTCTTCTCTGGTCCTGTGCCAACCCCAAGGACTCAGTTATCATCACTGGGAAGCAACCATGGAATACCAGGCATGCCAAGGCCCAGGGAGCCATTTCCATCAGTGAAACAGAATCAGACATGTCCTGGGGTTAGCATTAGGAGACAGGACTTTCAGTTATTATGCCTAAATTCCATAGGTCCAGATCTTCAAAACGAGATTCAGAATGTGTAAAATCAACCAAGGGAGACAGCAGAGATTAAAAGTAAGATGTTAGAGAAGGCAGCTTCCCTAGAGGGATTAGTCGCAAGTTACACATCGCAGACCACCTGATCAGGGAAATATATCCTTGAGCAATTGAGAATGTCCAATCTGGGGCTGGAGATGGCTCAGGGGTTAAGGCCACTGACTGCTCTTCCAAAGGACCCATGTTCAATTCCCAGCATCCACACAGTCACCCATAACTCTTACTCCAGTCTCAGGGTCTGGTGCCTTCTTCCGGCCTCCTAGGGCATCAGGCACACATGGGTTGTGCATTTATATATGTTGGCAAAACCCTATACATATATAAAAAACTTAAAAATGTAAAAAAAATATTCAAACTGAGATTTAAGGACAAAAAAGAATTTTTAAAAATGGACAGATTCATGAATTCTAAGACAAACTTAAGTGATCTAATATGGGAAAACTGGGCCTCATGAAAACTGTGGGTAGAGGAGAAGGAAAAATATTTGAAGAAACAATGGCTGAAAACCCCAGCCATGGCAAAGATTATAGTGTGGAGTATCTGCCAGAGAAGATTACTCTGGTGTGGGAAGTCCTTCTCAAACACCAGAGTTTGTTGCTCTTATTGCTTATTGAATAAAGAACTGCTTTGAGCCTATGGCAGGGAAGAACAGAACTAGGCAGGGAAAGCTAGGATGTATGCTGGGAGAAAGAAGGGCAAAGTCAGAGAGAAACCATGGAGCTGCCAGAGATAGACACCAGAACTTTAGCCAGTAAGCCACAGCCACATGGCAATATACAGATAAAAAGAAATGGGTTAAATTAATATAAGAGTTAGCCAATAAGAAGCTAGAGCTAATGGGCCAAGCAGTGATTTAATTAATACAGTTTCTACGTGATTATTTCGGGTCTAAGCTAGCCAGGTAGCCGGGAACCAACAAGCAACCCCTTCTCCAACACTACTCAGACGTGGGTTTAGACCAATAGAAAGGCATTAGTAAGCCTGGCATGGTGGTGCAGGCCTTTAATTATAGTACTTGGGGAAAAGAGCCAGGCGGGTCTCTGTGAGTTTGAGGACAACCTGATCTATAGAATGAGTTCCATAACAATTGTTACACAAGAAAAGCTCTGTCTCACAAAACAAAAACAAGAAAGGAAGTCATGATTAGGAGCTGGTGGTGACCACACTGGGTGTTCAGGATCCCAGTGTAGATGGAACCTTTCTCAGGGTGAGCTTTTAAGCACAAAAACCTCATTCTGGGGTGACACGCCTAAGTTAACAAGAACAGTTCGCCAGAAGCAGAACCACAGAATCTGAAAAGCAAGGTTCGTACATTTATAGACTTTCTCAGACCTGTGGACTTTGATGGACTAGGTCATTGTTTTCGTTTTGGCAAGCGCAGCTGTCTACGAGCGGAGTGGGCTAACGGAGGTCTGGGCCTGTTGCAATTGAAGGAAGAGATGCAAAGACTTGAGAAACTCAGTCCAGGAGTCATTGTGCGGAATAAGCCCCAGACAGGCTGTAGTCAACTCCAGGGAAAACAGTGTTGTATATGCACAGGAACAGAGAGGAAACGCATGTCAGATTTCTTTCTGCAATTCCTAAGACTCCATCTGACGGCATGTAAAAGAGGACACAGCAAGGAAAACCTATGCTATAACATAATCTTTTATGCTATAATCTTTTTGTCCACTGTGAAGATGTGTCTTTGCCGAGGTGCCTTTTGATTGCTTTAATAAAGAGCCAGTAGCTAGGCAGGAAGAGTGGGGGGTGGAGAGAAGGAAAGAGAGATAGGGAGAGGTTAGGTGGGACTTCCAGCTAGAGAGAGGAAGAGGAGATGAACTTAGGCTCTGGAGAGACATCAGAGGACATAGAGAGGAAACAGAAGGTACAAGATGGAAGAGAGGTAAGAAGTCACAGGGCAATTGTAGGTTAATTTAAGTTCTAAGAGCTAGTGGGACAAGCCTGAGCTGTAGGCTGAGCTCTCCTAATGAATAAACCCATATCATTATTTGGGAGCTGGCTGGCAGAATAGAAAAAGACTTATTAAAATAATATTTATCTTCTAAAAATTGATAAAAAAAAATTCAGGCATAAACCTGAAATCCCAACATTGGAAAAGCTGAGGCAGGAAGATGGGGAGTTCAAGGCCATGTTCTACACATAAGGAACTGAGGCCAGCCTGGGCTACATAAGGTCCTACTTTAAAAAATAATTCATCTAAAGAAGGGCATTTCCGGAGGTGCTGAAATATTTCACTGAGAGATGACACACTGCTTAAATTGGAAAGGGAAGAATGTCACTTAAACATGGTCTGTGGAAAACAAAAGGATGTCAGACAACCCTATAGCAAGTATTAAGAGTTTTAGAAAATACACCTCCAAAGGAGAGAAAAAAATTAATGAAAGTTTTAAAAAGTAAAATATATAAACACTAAAATAGGGCAACTGGGCTCCCTCACCCCCAGAAAAACTTAGATCATTGGTCAAAGACATGGGGACAAGAATGGGAACCAAAGCTCATGTCAGAACCAAATTAATTCAAATTGACACAGAAAAATGGCAAAAAAAAAAAAAAAAGAGAAAAAAGAAAAAAAAAAGAATGCCTCCATTGTGAAGAACTCCGAGACTGCCGGTGACTGCGGTGCCTGTTTTGTTATTTCAGAGTCTGTGTGCAGCGGGTTTCCTCGTTGGCTCTTTGAAAGGATCCCAGGGAATGACTTTTAACTTTTATTTTTTATTTGATTATCCCGTTGTTGTTTTGAGTAGGGTCTTACTGTGTACCTCTGGCTGAACTCACTGTGTAGGCCAGGCTGGTCGTAGCTTCTCGAAGTGCACCAGACACAGCAAAGACTTGGAAGGCAATGAAAATGTCTTGCGAACAAAAGCACAAAAAGAAAATGAAAGTGGCGAGGACGGAACTTTTTACCTTCATCTCATCACACACCCTCACTAGCCAACTGAACCACAGAAGAAAACAGGAGTATTTTCTGTCATTGCAGCAAGAGGAAGTCTCTAGCTCGATGCTAGCCGCAGCCACAGCATTCGGTGTCACAGGCCACTCAAAGGAGACGATAACTAGAAACAGATCCATCCGCGCCCCGCTCGCTTCCAGCGGAGCAGCGGGTAGTCGAGTTACCGCGCAGGCATCCCGGGAGAAGCGGGCGCCAGGGTCAGTGTTAGGCGGAACTGAATCGAGGCTTGACCAGTTGTACAAGCGCCGGTGACGTCCGTGTTGTTCCGTGTGTGTGGCTCGCCGTGATCGTATAGTGGTTAGTACTCTGCGTTGTGGCCGCAGCAACCTCGGTTCGAATCCGAGTCACGGCACTATCGTCCTTCTGCCCGGCGATCTTTTGCTCCAGCTCTGAGCTCGTCCCTGCCAATGCTCTCCTCTGCTCTGCAGAGCACAAACACGGGGAACTGCTCTCTCAAGCTCTGGGAGGGGAGACAACATTCCCCCTCTCCACTTCCTCCACTCCATTATCTACAATAGCGGCCAGCAGGTGGCAACCTTACACTAGGGCCAGCAGGCACTCAGCCTCACAGATGTTCCTAGAATCACCTCCCAAGATCTGAGATTCAGGCAGATTTCCAAATTCAGCTCCATTTTTTTGTATTTATATTTTCTTAGGTGCTATTTAGCATACATTTGTATATCAACGTATCACCATCTCCTTTAAGTACTTTATCACTAAAATTTTAATGTTTGTTCTATGACACATCAAATTAAGTTGGGTGATACTAGGGTTCAAACCCAGGACCTTGTACATGCTAGACAAGCGCTATACTACCTTATACCCACAGCCTCAAATTCATGTTTATGTATAGTGTTCTACAGAAATAAAGTTGATGACATTTTGCTCTCCACCATGGACACCGTGTTAAATTGTTCTGACAGCATGTATTAACGCTATTTTCTTTCCCTCTCTGAACTACTTCAGCTTAAACCCAATTGATTAAAGAACTACGAATTGATTTCAAATCTCATTATTCATCCTTTATGTATTTGTGCCTCCTGTTGCTACTCACCCATTGTCTAGTCTGACGTGGCTTTCACTAACTCTAAAGTCAAGTAGTTTGTCCTTTTCCTCCAACGACACACCACTGGGCATAGCAACCACACTCCTGAGCAGGCCCGTGTTCAGAAATAGTTGTCCAGCAAAAATGAATTTCTCATTTGTTTTGTGGACTTTTTGTTTTGTTTTGGCATCTTTTGTCTCATTTTTTTTGTCTTATTGTGTTTATCTATTTTTATTTTCAGTGTTTTGTTTTGAAGAATGTGAGAGAGAAAGGGCAAGAACGTGAGTGGTTGGGAGGATTCGGGAGGAGTCATGGGAGGGAAAACAATAAAAATACATTGTATGGAAAAAGTTGTGCCATTATGTCTGCCTATATTTCATCTTCTTATATAGTTCAAAATATTCTGGGATCTTACCCTTCACAATCATTGTGAGTACATGCCTTCCAATATGGGGTGGTTGTCCCCTGTGGCCAAAAACTCCAGTAGGCCAGGCAGGGACTGTTGGAGAATTATTATTTTCAGGTTTGTGACTTTTGTTTATACTGCATTTGTTTAACTCTGTGAAGCTGTGGTTCTTTGCCTGTGTAAAACACCTGATAGTCTAATAAAGAGCTGAACAGCTGGATGTAAGGGCGATCTGGCTGCGACATCTGTAACCCCCTTGATCGCCAGGGTTGATTCGGCTGATCTGGATGGCTAGGCGGGTGTCCCCTTCCTCCCTCACCGCTCCATGTGCGTCCCTCCAGAAGCTGCCTGCGCTCAGTCAAAGAGGACGACCTTCCCTGAATAGAGGAGGACGGGTCTTCAATTAAGGGTATATGAGTAGCTGCGCTCCCCTGCTAGAACCTCCAAACAAACTCTCTAGAGATGAACGGCCAATAGTGAGGCAGAAGCAAGGATCGGCAGGGCTGGTAGGCAGAGAGAATAAATAGAAGGAGAAATCTGGAAGGAAAGGAGCAATGAGAGAACAAGGGAAGGAGGACATCAGGCCAGCTATACGGCCAGCCAGCCATGGAGTAAGAGTGGAAGTAAGATATACAGAAGAAAAGGAAATAGCACAGAGGCAAAAGGTAGTCAGAATAATTTAAGAAAAAAGTCAAGCTAAGGCCGGCATTCATAACTCAGAATAAGCCTGTGTATGTGTGATTTATTTAGGAGCTGGGTGGCAGGTCCCCCAAGAGTAAAACATTCACAACATGGAACACACTTACAGACCAATATATAATGCTGTATTGGTGAATCCTAAGTTGGAATGGAGAGCCGAAGATGTTGGAGATGCCAGGCTTGTAGGCCTACCTCCAGCAAGGACAGGCACAAAGCTCCGGATCAATCCAGCAGCCTGTAGTAGCTCAGATTCCAACCCTGCTGTCATATAAATCTGCTTGCTTTTCTGCCTTTTTGCTCCTCTCTCTGTCCCCCCTCCCCAGTAGGCCTTGGTAGGGTGATCCCCAATAGATCTTTTCTACCCACAGAGTAGTCCAATTGGGTAGTTTCTCTGTCCAGTCAATTATACTCATTTCACCCTTTTGGAATGGGGATGTTTATGGTCTGCCATTGTATATTGAAAGTGTGTAACTTGAGATTTTGATTTCATAGTGAAGAATCCAAGAATAAGAATAAAGAAATAGCCGGGCAGTGGTGGCACACACCTTTAATCCCAGCACTTGGGAGGCAGAGGCAGGCGGATCTCTGTGAGTTCGAGACCAGCCTGGTCTACAAGAGCTAGTTCCAGGACAGGCTCCAAAACCACAGAGAAACCCTGTCTCAAAAACCAAAAAAAAAAAAAAAAAAAAAAAGAATAAAGAAATATAGGTCCCACAAGTAAAAATGTAGAAATACAGAAGTATAAAGTTGTAAGCCCAGAAGAATGTCAGCAGCTTTTTTAACAGCTTAAGGATTAATTGTTAACAGTGGGGTACTTTGCTTTACAACCCATAGCTCTGTCTGCAAGGCTGAAGCGGCCCTGTGCAAACCAAGGGTCAGCTTTTAGATAACCCCAGCCACTCATGACCAACAACTGATGTGAGCCGAGTTAGCCTTGAAAGGATGGGGTGTATGTGACTTTTCGGTTTTACACTGTCCCTGCTCTGTAAAACTGGCAGCATCGGAGGAGGGCAGTACTTCAGTGGACACTGTTGGGGAGCACCAGGGAGAACGACAACTTAAAGACAAACGCTCCTGTAACTAAAATCCCTGCCCATGGAAATAGTAAAAAAGGGCAATTTGTATCTGAGTTTTACCTCGCAATTGTAAAAATTTCTTGTTGCTTCTTGTTATGAAAAGGGGAGCCCGGAAACAGCCCATGACCACAGCCATCTCTGGCTGTGGCCTCAGCTAGCTGGTAAGCTTTTGTGCCCCATGGAGATTTTTTTTTTAATTTTTAATTTTTTTCCTGGAATAAAGTCTGCTTCTGGCTTACTAGACTTTGGTGGTCTGTCCCCATCTTTGCGCTACCCCTATGGGCCCAACAATAGTTAAGAATTGTCTTGAGTCTCAAAAGTGACTGAGCTGCTGTACGGTGCTAGAACTGTTGAGACTACGGGACTCTTGAAGGTGAATTGAATGCCCTTTGCTATATGAAATGGCTCTGATGGAGGAGGAGCAGAATGTTCCAGCGTGAATATAAAATATCCGCTCCAGGCTCTCGGGATGGAGCACATGTTCCCCTGTTAAGGGGCTATCCAGAGAGCTTGTCTTTCTCCGCCCACCAAGATGTGGATACGCACAGTGCAAGGACTGAGCCACTGTAGCTGCCCTGCCTTCTCCCCTGCAATGCTCTGCAGTCTCCGAAACAAACAAGAGGAAACCTCTCTTCCCTTAGGGTGCTCTGCCGGGTCCTTGTCACTTCAGTGAGGAAAGTGAGTGGTGCGAGCTGAGATACAAGGAGGAGGCATAAGCTAGACTCAGCAAGCTGAACTTAGGGCCTGCGTCTGGACACCTGGTTTTGGAGGACACCGATGGGCACATGCAGACAGGTCACTGGAAGCAGCAGATAAATGAAGGACACTTTATAGTTTTCATTTACATGCGATTCTTTTTTTTTCTATTTTTGTAAATATGGTGACCCCAATATGTGGCAAACGTTTGGTTTTGTTTGTTTGTTAATGTTTTCCAAGGCAGGGTTTCTCTGTGTGATCCCCATTATCCTGGAACTTGTTCGGTTGACCAGGCTGGCCTCAACTCATTGATCCACCTGCCTCTGTCTCCTGAGCGCTGGGATTACAACGTGGGTCACCATACTTGTCAAGTTAAATACATTTTTGCAATAAACTCTTGTGTCCCCGATTTTAGATCAAAGAACTCTTAGAAGCAGTAGAGCTGCAAAGTAAAAATCTTTATTATGGCACCGGGCCTAGGCACTCCCCACTGGAAGAGGGATGGAGTGGCAGCAATATTGGGATACACACACAATTGATCGGGGAATACAGAGATGCAGGGGTCAACCATAGGTCAGCCAATCAGAACGGACAGAATATCCACAACCTCACAAAAGCAGAACTGCCTGTTTACAGAAGAGTTTAGCGAACGATCAGCCAACTGGAATAGGTGGCATGTTTATAACCTTAAGACTAGGACACACTTGGTATCATTCCTTAATCATCATTGTGACAGGTTTTACAACCTCATGCTTTTTAACCACCTCTAAGGTTACAACCCCACTATGACAGACTTTACAAGTCCATGTTTCTGTTGTGGGATATCTGTACACTGTGTGAAGGTGTATTGCTGTGGTCGGTGTAAGAAAGAGCTGAATGGCCAGTCAGGCAGCGGTGAAGCGTGCTTTTAATCCTAGCACAGAACAGGCTCCAAAGCTACACAGAGAAACCTTGTCGGAAAACAAACAAAACAATCAACCAAACAAAAGAAAGAGAGAGTTGAATGGCCAATAGCTAGACAGGAGAGGATAGGAGGATTTCCCGGGAGAGAGAGGAAGAGGAATCAAGGCAACTGGATTTCACCAAAGACTCGTAAAAACTCAGACATAAGGTACACCTCAGAGGTAACCAAGCCACATGGAAGAATGCAGACTAAAAGAAACAGGAATCCCAGCACTCCAGAGGCAGAGGCAGGCAGATCTCTGTGAGTTCGAGACCAGCCTGGTCTACGAGAGCTAGTTCCAGGATAGCCTCGTAAACGACAGAGAAACCCTATCTCGAAAGAAAAAAAAAAGAAAGAAAAAAGAAAAGAGACAGGTTAATTTAAGTTATAAGAGTTAGTGGGACAAGTCTAAGCTAATAGCCAGGCTTTTTATAAGTGTTAATAAGTCTTCATGTAGTTACTTGAGGGCTGCTGAGCCTGATGAGAAAGTATAACTACATGTTTTCCCAAAAGCAAATGTTTTATCTCCTGCTTTACTTAGAGAGATTCACTGACTCCTTTGGCAAACATGGGGGTCATCCAGACCCAGGTGAGGAATTTAACTCGTCTAACACATGTAAAGAAAACAGATCTGCTGTTCAAGAAGCTTCGGTCTCTGCGCCTTGGGGCACAGCACTGGCTCCATCTTAAGGTACATAGGTCTGGTACCTGTGGCTATTTATTTTAGTTTAAGAATTGCCCTGGTTGTACAAGATTTCTCAGAATGGCCTATGGAGCTATTTTTGCTGTGTTGTAACTCAGCAACCACTTATCACAGGTGAATGAGATTTGTAAAACCTGCCCAGCAACTTAGAGAATTTTCTCTCTACAGGGGTCGAATGATCTCATGTACTTCGTGTTGGTGGAAGATAGAGGTCTGCTGGTTCACACCAAAATCAGCGACAAGGCTGTGAGGCCATAGCGGCGAGCAACCATCGGCTATTTGGGATTGGAGATAATTCTAGGTGATTTGTCTCTGATCCTGCAACACTCCATCCAGCTCTCTGCTAGCAAGAAAGTTCACCAAGCCAACGGGGCAAAGGGGAGGAGTGTGATGTCACCCCTGGGTGCAGGTTGGAGGCAGGGTCTATGCAGATGAGGAGCGCGCAGGGACTGTCACATCCTCAAACTCTGCGGAAACGCGAGGGATTTCCAGCGCGGCGTGGAAGTCACCGCGGGTTCACGAGTAGCAGCGGTGCCCAGGAATGGGGTGCGCGTCCGGGCAAGTCCTGAAGTATGCACGGCGAAAGGACCATATGTTCAGAGCGCAGGACCGGTGGGGCTGAGTCTGGGCTGCAGGACAGCAAGGCATACTTACCTGGCAGGGGAGATACCATGATCACGTAGGTGGTTTTCCCAGGGCGAGGCTCACCCATTGCACTTGGGGTGTGTTGACCCCTGCGATTTCCCCAAATGCGGGAAACTCGACTGTATAATTTCTGTTAGTGGGGGACTGTGTTCGCGCTCTCCCCTGATACTGTCGTAAAGAAAAGGGTATATAAGTAGCGTTTGTGCCTCTAGCTAACTGAAATATGTACTACCGGATTTTTATTTTCCTCTACGCATGCACCTGTTTTTTCCTATTTGATAAGAAAATTGGTATTGGCTTTATAGAAGTTATCCTTAGGAAATCAGGTACTATGTTAATGAGAAAACGTCGAAAGCTTTGAAATTATGAGTTTTTTTTTACCTGAAAGCCTGAGTACTTTTTGGCAACTGTCAAAATCTAGGTTGGTACTCCACTCTACCTTTTTTTCCCCCTTGGTTCTTGTGCTTAACATGCACCAGACCCTGACTCGGGAACAACCCATCCCTTCTCAAAGAGTGTTTTAAATTACCCCTAATTGATACCGTTGTTAGGAAGCAATTCTCTCTCTCTCTCTCTCTCTCTCTCTCTCTCTCTCTCTCTCTCTCTCTGTCCCTCCTCAGGTGTTTTTACTGTCACACACACACACCCCTCATCCTAGTGGAATATCGTCTTCCCAACACGCTCCAGTCGCTTACTAGTCAGCATTCTCTCGGATATGCCTTGGGGTTCCACCGGGCTCCGGATCCTCTGATGCCCGCGGTGCGTAGCCACACGTACACCCCCAACCAACCCTCGCCTCGCCGGTCCCTCTCCACTCCGGGTCAAGTTCGTCCACCTCTTCCGTCCGGACTTTCTGAGCAAGGGCACCACACTCGCCGCCTTTCCCACGCAGGCCCCGCCGAGGTTCCAGCACACACCAGCCCCTCTCACGTCCGTGCTCGGGGTCTGCAAAGGACCGGACCCTAAAGCACACTTGGGCTCCTTCCCCGACCCCCGGGTGGCGGCGGGGTCTTAACGTAAGCGCGAGGTCGGGAAGCGGGGCGTCCGGGCGTCCGGGCGTCCGGGCTGTTGGCTTTGAATCTTCCAGCTCAGGTTGCTCGGCTGCGGACGGGGGGTCTTCCCAGGTGTGGCCGCTGCGGTGTCGCCGGACTCACTAAGGAGACAGGGCATCCGCTTGTGCATAGTCTCTGTGGCGCAATCGGTTAGCACGTTCGTCTGTTAACCGAAAAGTTGGTGGTTCGAGCCCACCCAGGGACGATGGCTCTCAGATTTTAAACAGTCCAAATACACAGGTCAGTCCCTCGTGTGCGAGCATGTTGATTGTTAGTTTGAAAGTCCACGCTTCTACCGCTTTCTCAGCAAGCCTCCGAAAATCCCTTACTAAAGTGCCTGTCGTTCGTTTTTTACGGCCTGGCCCGCTGGCAGGGAAAACAACAAAGCTAATTTTTATTTTGGGCGGGAAGGGTGACACCTATGGACAACCCCCACCTGCTGTCTTTAGTTGACTTGGGGATGGGTAGAATGGGAACCCTTTCTTAATAAAGGAAAATTATGGAAAACAAGTCACCAAAGCACAGGAAACGGACCAGATTTTAATAAAACAGATAAAGTACACCACCGGCTAATGATTTGCGTACGACAAGGGCGAGCTCATCGTAATTCCTACTCACAAACCTTAGAACCGATTTCGAAAACCATGTGGTATGGAAACACCAAAATAAACCACAGAAACGGCAGGCCCGGCGGTGTTTGGTACAGGAATCCGGGAACTGGCGGTGATGGTTTTGGCCTCTGTAGGCGGGCAGCGTCTAGGAAGGCTCTGGACCGCTGGTTTGCTCCCCAGCTCTTCGGAAGGACCCCAGGACAGTTCGCCCCCTACCCAGGTACCCCAGTCACCGTGGAGAGGAGGGCGATGGAGGGCTATCAGGTGCTTGGGGAAAATAGTACACCTGCAAGAGTGGCATCTTCACAGTTAGCGACGGCCCTCACCACCCAACTGAGGCACAGATGCGTTCACTCGTGCGGGCGCCGCTCCCAAGCTCCCAACTCAGCTGCGTTGGAGAAATCACTTCTGCAGGACAGGCCGGTCAGAAGTCTCGAAAACCAGCTCAGGCTGGCCTGCGCTCAGTGCTGACCTCCGCCCCAGCACCGATGCCAGAAGGGAACAGATGCACATCTGGACTGAGCCACGGTCTTATAGTACTCTGTGTTGTGGCTGCAGCAATCTGGGTTCGAATCCGAGTCATGGCACTATTGTCTCTCTTGCCCATCCCAGCATACTGCTCTCTTACCCCCTGCACCCCACGCCAAGCTAATTTAATGTCTTGCCACAGACTCCAGTCTCCCTTGTTCAAGCCCAGTTGACCGAGGAACTCAAACATTATCATTATGGTTTGCTGCTTGCAGTCTTCTCTGTCAATCACACCGTCTCAGGTGAACTCACAAAATCGCCCTCACTGTCAATCACCATAAGACCCAGGGCATAGTAAACATCATCTTTGAGCAAATGAAAGACCTCTGGGTCGGGGAGACTCTCACTCAATTCTGGGATAACATGACCACCCCGCCCCAGGAACTCATGAGAGACTGTGAAACAAGAAAAAGAACACACCAATTGAAGGTCGTGGGCTACATTCTTAGGTAAACATTCTGACGCTAGAACAAGACAAAGAAGGCTCAGCTCACACCCTAGACCAAAATATTCTGTAGGCAAACCACTCCCTGGGTGGAATCCATTGTTATCTCCTTAGGGTAGGACCTTAGTCAGATCCTTAGACTTTCGTTTGGGATAGAAACACATCTATTTCTCTATTCATGAAAGACAAGGTCTGCATATTAGCCACACCTGCGGACAATAACCTTGAGAGAGCAGAACTCTAGGCTCTAAATCTAGATGGGATCATTATCTGAGGTAGAATCAGACGGTCACCTTGAAGGAAAAGAGCTAAGTTCCAACTCTCTGACCTTTGCTCAAGGTGAAAATACGCTCACTTTTTCGGGCCCCAGAGTCTATTGGAGTCTGTCTCTCCTTAGCTCTCAATAATAAGGCACAACCTGTGGTGAGGATCAAACCTGCCAAACACAAAAACTTTCCCTTCGGCAGTGGCCGGGATGCAGCACAGGGCACTGACTTGTGGAGGGGAAGCACTCCTACTTCGATCCCACACTGCAGAATCAGGACGTCATAAAAACTGATCATGTTTAAGTTACATGCTCAGTACACGACACACAGCCTCCACAGGCACACATGAACACGACACACAGCCTCCACAGGCACACACGTACACGACACACAGCCTCCACGGGCACACATGCACATGACACACAGCCTCCACGGGCACACACGTACACGACACACAGCCTCCACGGGTACACATGCACATGACACACAGCCTCCACCGGCTCACACGTACATGACACACAGCCTCCACGGGCACACACGTACACAACACACAGCCTCCACGGGCACACACGTACAGGACACACAGCCTCCACGGGAACACACGTACACGACACAAAGCCTCCACGGGCACACACGTACACGACACACAGCCTCCACGGGCACACATGCACATGACACACAGCCTCCACGGGCACACACGTACACGACACACAGCCTCCACCGGCTCACACGTACATGACACACAGCCTCCACAGGCACACACGTACACGACACACAGCCTCCACAGGCACACACGTACATGACACACAGGCTCCACGGGCACACATGTACATGACACACAGCCTCCACGGGTACACATGCACATGACACACAGCCTCCACCGGCTCACACGTACATGACACACAGCCTCCACAGGCACACACGTACACGACACACAGCCTCCACGGGCACACACGTACACGACACACAGACTCCACGGGCACACATGTACATGACACACAGCCTCCACGGGCACACATATACATGACACACACAGCAAAATTCTAATTGGTTTTAATAAATAAAAACCCAAGTCAGATATGGAAGTAAATGCTGAAAGATCAAAGAAGCAGAGCAGACAGCCCCTGGTTCTTACCTCTAACAAATCCTCTGACTGAATGGGCGATCCTGTCTCTCCCAAGTACTGAAGTTAGTAACCTTTCCACGTGATTGTGTGAATTACCAAATCTTTGTTTGGGGAATAAAGAGAAAGTCACATTAGAGACAAAAATCACATAGCTAGGTTGTTGTTTTGTTTACAGAGGACTTGTTTTGGCTTTAGAGACAGCATCTCACTTTGTAGCCCTGGCTAGCGTGGAGCTCACTCTACAGACCAGGCTGGCCTCGAAATCACACAAATCTACTTGCCTCTGCTTCTGAGTGCTGGGATTAAGGCCGGGCACACCCTGTGGGCTATGTGATTTCTGTTTTACGTGTACAAGTGTTTTGCCTGAGGTGTGTAGCATACCGAGTATATGCCAGCCAAGTGCCTGCAGAGGCCAGAAGAGGGGTCTGGATTTCTTGGAACTGGAGTCGTGGCCTTTTGCGGGACAGTGTGTGGATGCTGGAGAATATAGCTGGGTCCCTGCAGACAGCAACTGCTCCGAACAGCTGAGCCACGTCTCTAGCTCCCAATACAGTAGTTTTAAATTTTCTTTTAACAAAATTGCTTTTTTTAATGTACCAAATATTAATAGCATGGATAGCAATGAGAGGTGAGACCTGTCAAATATCAAGACTTGTATGTTTGTGGGCTTAACTAAATATAACTCCCCTTTCTCCCCCCTCACTATATAACTGTCCACAATCTTAACACTAACCAATAAAATCCTAATAAACTAATTCCAATGCTATAGAATCATTACCACAAGCTTCTTAATGTGTCTGAAATTTATCTCTTTTAAAAAATGCAAACATTCCCACGAACTCCAGAGAGCCAAATTGGACCCAAATGAACAGACCAGACTTGCCCAGAATAAGTATCATTTCCTTCCTTGATCTTGGGACTCCTGGGAAACTCCCTCCTGTATCTTGGGGACTCTGGGGACCCCCTTCCATCTTGGAACCTTCCTCCCCTGATCACCAGGATCTCAGATTTTATCCCCAGGATCTAAACGTAATCTTCCGCATTGCCAGCATCTTGTCAGGGTCAAGCTGCCAGCCAGCCAGTTCCACAAAGCCTGGAAAACACTGAAGTAACCAGCTACCCCCAGGATGTGGCCAAGCACCCCAACTTCCCAATGCACACAAACCAACAGGAAGCAGTCTTGAGAGACGCGACGCCTCATTCCCACCCATCTGCTACCCTTAACCCCCGAATCTTTATAATAAACAAAAGGGTGAAATGTCAGCATTTCCGTCACTTAGCGTTATGGCAAATGTCGAGCCACCCCAAGAGTAGGCACTTCCGGGATCCACGGCCACGCATGCATCATCCAACATTCTGGCAACTTACATAGCCACCCAGGACCCTCAAGCCCTGTGTGATCTTCATCTGCTCCTGTCAAAGCTACAGCAACAAACGCTATGACCCTATGCGCACGCGCCAGGCAGTGTCAGTGTCTAACCACTGGAACCGCCCACTCCACGTTTTCTTCTCAGCATCAGCTCTCCCCAGGCCTGCGCGCACTCGTCGTTCTCTCTCTCTCTCTCTCTCTCTCTCTCATCAACTCTTTTTTTTTTAAAAAAATATTTGTTTATTTATTATGTATACAATACTCTGTGTGTATGCCTGCAAGCCAGAAGAGGGCACCGGACCTCATTACAGATGGTTGTGAGCCACCAAGTGGTTGCTGGGAATTGAACTCAGGAAGAGTTCTGGAAGAGCAGCCAGTGCTCTTAACCTCTGAGCCATCTCTCCAGCCCCCTCTAATAAACTCTTAAAGTGGATTCACTTGTATGTCTTGTGATCCGTTCTTGCGGCCGGTAATTTTACCTTTGTGATGTGTATGTTCATCATTGGATGAGTATTTCAGCTGAATCATTCTATCCTTCTTTGCACCTGAAGCTACAGATAAATTCTTGTTCCAAAAACATTGTAGAAGAGAAAGTGCATGTATGACGTCATGATAAACAGTATGATCATCTGTAATCCTTAAAATGCTGTGTTATGTCTGCACGTGGGCTAAAGAGGTTTTAAGGGGGTCAGACAGGGTGGTACCAAGCTCTTATTGCATCACTATGTAGATAGACCCTGTCTGGAGTGGTGGTGGTGGTGGCTTGAGGGGGAGTGCAGAGAGGCAGAGAAGGACAGAGAGGGAGAGGTTTTAAAGGGACAGATAGATGGCTTATAGACAAGGGCGAGGACACTTGCCATCAGGTCTGACCATCCAAGAGCTTGATCCACGGAGCAAGCATGGCAGAAAGAGATCCGACTGCTGCAAACTGTCTGCTGGCCTCCACATGCGAGTCATGGCTCACACAATCTGCCCCTCCTCCACAAACACAACACAGAAAAGGGAGTACTTATTTATTTTATGTATGTATGTGTTTGTGCCTGATTGTATGTGTGTGCACGACACACATGCAGGAGACCGAGAGAGGGCAGAGTGGATCCCCTGGACCAGGAACACAGACTGGGGTAACCCCAAATACCATGTCCAGACTTAGTGTCAGTCTCATGGTGTTTCTGTAGAAGAGAACAGAGAAATCCATACATCAAGAGCCTTGTAAAATGCAGTGGTGGAGACATGAGGTGGGCAGGTTCCAGCGAAGCTGGAGACCTCAGCTGCAGGGCTGGCTACCCTTGCTGCCTGACTTCTCTGACTTCGTGTTGATTGAAGATAGGGGTTTGTCGCTACACACGGAAACCAGCTATAAGGCTGTTAGGTCACGGCGGTGAGCAGCCATCGACTATTTGGGAATTGGAGATAATTCAAGATGATTTGTCTTTGATCCTGCAACACTCCATCCAGCTCTCCGCAAGCAAAAAAATTCACTAAGCAAACGGGAAAAGAGGATGGGTGTGATGTCACCCGTGGGTGCCGGTTGGAGGCGTGGTCTATGCAGATGAGGGGCGCGCAGGGGCTGTCCTGTCCGCAAACTCTGCGGGAACACGCTGGATTTCCAGCGCGGCGTGGAAGGGTGCCTTGGCCCGCGGAGAGCATCGAGTCGAAGGAATGGGGTGCGCGTCCAATAAGGTCCTGGAGTATGCGCGGCGAAGTGGCCGTGTGTTCAGAGTGCAGGGCCGGTGCAGCTGAGTCTGGGCTGCAAGACAGCAAAGCATACTTACCTGGCAGGGGAGATACCATGATCACGTAGGTGGTTTTCCCAGGGCGAGGCTCACCCATTGCACTTGGGGTGTGTTGACCCCTGCGATTTCCCTAAATGCGGGAAACTCGACTGCATAATTTCTGTTAGTGGGGGACTGCGTTCGCGCTCTTCCCTGATACCTCTTGTTTTAAAAAAGGCCTTTTTCTTCCTACAGCTGTTTTTCCTCTTGGTCTTTTTTTATTCTCTTTTATGCTTCTGAATATGTGGTCGAAATTGCCAAGTTAACTTAAGGTCTTAACCTTTGAAGTGACATCTTTAGGAAGTTGGTCCTTAGACTCAGGAGAACATTTCTTCAATTTTGAACTTTTTGTCTTAAGGTCCAGGAGCACTTGTCTTAAACTTTGCTTTCAGACTCCAGACTCTCCTTAATTCTTTTCTGCTCTTAACCCGCACCAGACCCGGGCTCGGGACCAGCACACCCCTAGCTGAAAGACAGATATCGTTGCTAGGAATTCATTCTTCTGATTCATTCAAAACAAAACACCCCTCATGATTTTATTGTCTTCCTAACATAAATTGCCTTCAAACTACATCAGCTCAGTTCAAACGCACTGTTCTCTCTGAGGTGTCCTAGGGCTCCACCTGGCTTCTCCACCAGTCTCGGCGGTGCGTATCCCCCCAATCCCATCCCCAGGCCACCCCCGCCCCCGTCTGTCCCTCTCCACTCGGGGTCAAGTTCGTCCATCTCCCTCCCGTCCGAACTCCCTGAGCACTGGCACTGCACTCGCCGCCTTTCCCACGCCGTTCACGCGGAGGCTTCAGCACACACCCGGGTGACCAGCCGTCGGGCGTCCGTGCTCGAGGTCTGCAAAGGACCGAACCCTGAGGTTCACTTGGGCTCCTTCACGGAGTCCTGATGGGCGCCCCGAACAAGACTCTGCCAGCGTGGAGTCCTAGGCGGCCCCGTCCCAGCGTCCGGAGGCGCCGGGTTCATAACGTTCTCGCGAGCTCGGGAAGCTGCCGTGGGGCCGGCAGGGAGCCCGGCAGGTTGGCTTCGAGGGCTCATGTTCTGGATGCTCAGCCGCGACACGGTGGACATCACAGGTGTGACTGCCATGGTGATGTCTGACTCACCAAGGAGAGGCGGCTTTGTCATGTCAAAGTCTCTTTGGAGCAATGCGTTAGTGCGTTATGCTGTTAAGCGGGAGGTTGGTCGTTCAAGCCTACTCAGGGACTACGATCTTTGGGAGTTTAACAAAGAGCTTTCTAAATTTACAGTTCCTTGTGTGTTGACTTGGCAATGGAAACACTCCTACTTTTCTGAAATACCGGAAGCCCACTAAATAAGAAAAAAAAAAACCCTATGGACTTAAGGTACCTAAGGACTTACCTTTCTGTCACACGCTATTTATGGCCTGTACTGAGGCAGGGTAAACAATAAAGCCAATTTTTATTTTGGAGGGGAGAGGGGGAGGAGGACACCTGTGGCAACCCCCACCTGCTGTCTTTGGTTTATTTTGGGATTGATATAGTGGAAATCCTTTCTTAATAAAAGAAAATTATGGAAAACAAGTCACCAAAGCACAGGAAACGGACCAGATTTTAATAAAACGGGTAAACTTTACACCACCGGCTAAAGATACGCATATGACAAGGGCGACGACAACGTAATTCGTAATCACGAACCCTAGAACCGATTTATTCCTAGGGCCAAGCCGTGTTTAGTAAGGAGTCCAGGGACTGGCAGTGATGGTTTTGGCCTCTGTAGGCGGGCGGCGTCTACGGAAGGCTCTAGACCGCTGGTTTGCTCCCCAGCTCTTCGGAAGAACCACAGAGCAGTGCGTGCCCTCCGCAGGTGCCCCAGCCACCGCGGAGAGGAGGGCGATGGAGGGCTATCAAGTGCTTGGGGGAAATACTGCACCTGCAAAGTGGCATCGACCCACCGACTTCACAGTTAGCGACTGCCCTCACCACCCAACCGAGGCACCGACGCCTGCACTCTGTGCAGCTCCCAACCTCAGTGGCTTTGGAAAAAAATCACTTCTGTAGGACAGACCGGTTGAAGGAAGCCTCGGAAACCGGTCTGTGCCGGGCTGAGCTTGACTGAGGCTCAAGCGAGCACCTACCACTATCAGGCACGTGGCTGCCCGTGACCGTATAGTGGTTAGTACTCTGTGTTGTGGCCTCAGCAACCTCGGTTCGAATCCGAGTCACGGCAGTTGTTGTCCTGTCAGTCTGGTGTGCTGCTTTCTTGCCCCATGCACCCCATGCCTAGCTAATGTCTTGACACAGACTCCACTCTCCCTAGTTCAAGTCCCGTGGACATGGAGGAACTCAAGATAGTATTATTACAGTTTGCTCTCTCTCTCTCAGGCAGGCTCACAAAGTCACCTTCACTGTCATTCACCCTAAGACCGAGGGCGTGTTAGGATGAGGTCTTTAATTTTAATTGGGCAGGTAGATTTGGTGAGCAAAAGGGGGCTGTGGATGACGGGACTTTAATAATTGATTGCTAGACCTTGGTGGGTGGTCAACCTCAGAAGGGAAAAGGTCACATAAGGAAACATACCTTTTGGGATTTTCTCCAGCACTGGGAAAGGAAACCAAACCTCACACACACTGGGCACTCTACCTCTGAGCTATAGCCCACGACTGACCCTGCACTAGCGAAGCTGAGGCAGGGGGTTAGAAGTTCGGACTAGCAGGGCTACTCATCAAGACCAAGTCTCAAACGAAGACATAATAAACAACACACAAATTCAGAGGAAGGCAGAGATGAAGACTAGTGGAATGTGACCTGAGACTCAGGCCATCCACGTCCCAGATCCTGGAAGAGGCAGGAAGGAGCCTCTACTTGCACCCTCTAAAGAAAGCAGTCTCCAGGATTTGGGACTTTGGGTCACCAGAACCAGAAAATCCATCCCTGTTGCTTTAAGTGATGTGGATTGGAGCCACTTATGACAACCCAACACCCACTTCTAGGTGCCCAGGAAGGTAGACATTTATTAATTAGAGCTTCACCATCTGAAATAACACAGATCACTTGACAGACTCACCAGTACTAAGATGCAAGTACCATATTTTGGTGGAGAACGTCCCGAGATCTGGAGAACAAGAAATTCAGGATGACCACGGATTGGCTTCCCTTACAAGGACTGTCAGGATACTTAGAAAGTTGATGATGGCTATAAAACACCTGTATGGTGCAAGAACTCTGAGTCTCTCCCCTTGCCTGCCCTTCCCATGCTCACTCAAAGCTAGCAGCGCCACCTATTGAAGAGCATGGGAATTGGAACAGGTGGCTCCAGACCAAGGAACTTGGCTTTTGTTTGCTGGTTGACACAGCATAGCAGTGATCTACAGCATGTTTTGCACCATAATTGTAATTGTATGTATGTGTGTGAGTGTGTGTGTGTGTGCTTGCATCTGCATAGCTAACGACTTCTCTAGATGGTGCACACTGACTTCTGGTTGACACTACTCTCTCCTCAGTCTATTGATTCAAGGTTGGGGCCATCATACTCTTTCTACGACTGTTTGCTTTCAATATCTGAAGGCTCACCTGGGCTCAGTGGATCCAGGTAGACCTGCCAAGAGCTAGTCACATCTTCACTACCAACCTCATAGCTTGAGTTGTGAGATCCAGCCATGATAATCTAAGTCTGGGCAGAAAGGAAGTTCTTTACTTCCTCCAACCATTATCACCTGGGACTCTGGCCAGCGATGAATTTAAATGGAGTCTGGAGTCTTAATAGTTTACCCTGAGACAATGCCTGGCAGGCAGAGATTACCTGACCCCTACCCAAGAGCAGACCATTCAAAGGGAATTCCTGGCATTCCAAGCACTGTAGATAGGAAACACCTGCCAGCACCTCCCCAGGACACCCCTAGATAAAGGTTAGCCAATGAGGGGTCCTGAACCTCAGAGACCCCTCACCCCCACCTTTACTACTATAAAAACCCAATTCTAATTGAGTTCGGGGCTCTCCAGATATTCCAATATGTTGGACATGCAGAGAGACCGAGTTTGCAAACTTGATTAAAATAAAGGCCTTTTGCTTTTACATACGGGACTCGGGCTCCTTCGTTGGCTTTTGGGGGTCCCTCGGATTTGGGCATAACAGAGTGAGCTCTAGTGACACTCTGAGTGAAATTTTCATCACTTCCTATGTGTCTTCTCTATGTTTTGAACCCTCCAGTCTCTAAAAGTCTGAGGATCGGCACCAGAGCTCGTTCACTTCAGAGACCTCATCTGTTCTACTCCCTTTATCCTGACCTCATTTCTAAGCATCCTTTGTTTCTCACATTACTTGAGTGTGGATCTTAAGGAGGGAAAAGCCATCCCTGGGCACTGGTTGGGAAGTGATCGTTCAGTTTCTCACATAACACCTGAGAAGCAGAGGGCTAGATTTCTGGCTTTAGGAAGACAATGTGCCTAAAGGCTTCCCCGGTGTCCCCAGAGAGGCTCTTGGAAATGGCACCTTAGTTTCAGGTCACTTTTGGGTGAAGTAGTTAGCAGGGGTTAAGAGCTGTATCATATGACATCAGCAGTCCCCCACCTGGACATTCTACTGTATCCTGGAGAGCCTGGAATTCTGTGATGTCACCTGTGTTGTGGCAACGCCAACTGCCCTTGAGGCATTCGTTCAGTGCCTGTGTGGTTCACCCACAGCCATGCTGACACGACTGAACAGGCTGCTTGGGAGACAGGATGGAGAGCGCAGGGAGGCCAGAGAGAGGCACAGGGAAGATGGCCTTCAGTCTCCAAGTCACACATCAAGAAATAAATGGTTCTGGAGAAAGCGCAGTGAGTCCTGGGCAGGGGATAGAGATTCCTGAAGGATGAAGGCTTCAGCTGATTCTTTCAGGAGTGGGACTCACTCTTACTCCATGGCTGCTCAGTGAGTTGGTGGCTGGCCACTGAATCCTCCCCTCTTCTTATGCTCCTCTTTATTCGCTCCTTCTATCTATACTCTGCTTGGTAGTCCCACCTATCCCTGCTCCTGCCTCGCTATTGGCTGTTCATCTCTCTATTAGAACCATCAGGTGTTTTAGACAGGCACAGTAACGCAGCTTCACAGAGTTAAATACAGCACAAAGAAAAGTCCCACACCTGAAAATCATAATCCCCAACACTGATGGACATATCTGGTCCATCAATAGCAACAGTGATTGGGAAAGGAGACATGGCTTATGGTCCCAACTTGAGGATAGTTGTTCTGCTTTTTGGGGTCTTCAGTGGGTCATGCATTCCCTCTTCCTCAGGCCTGTTCTGGGGACTCAACATGGTCTCTCATGGCCCCGTACCATCTAAGTGTACAAATTCACTGATGTTTGTCTACCTACAGGAAGTACTGGAATGGCATGGACCTCAGCCTCCCTCACTGAGCAGCAGATGAACAAGGTTGATGAACTGAGCCTTCAGCTTCAGATGATGACCAACGAGAGGAATGAACTTCGTGCAATCCTGGCCAATTATACCAACAATGATGTGAACAACAGGTAGTCATTATGTCCAGTTCTCTGGTGATGTCTTGACCCTCCTGTGTTCACCCCAGCATTCCTCATGGCACTTGAGGCTGCACCTCCAAGGTGTCCTCCTGCCCAAACTACTTCTCCCGAGTGCATCTGAGAGGCAGAACTGAAGCCGGGGTAGGAGTGAGATGGGGACACAGGCTGTTCTGCTTCCTCCCAATGAAAAGCAGAGCCTGTGGCCTGAGTCACATTCTATGGATGGGGCAGCAGTGTGTGAGCTCACAACACGCATTTCAAAGAGGCCTGGACAGGTGGTGGGAGATGTTGGGTGCTGAGTTCATGGGAGTCTTTGTATTTGAGTGGGGTATTTCTTGCTGGTTTCTCTATGAGCAGGGCCTGGGCCCACTTGGTTTTTCTCAATGTGTGACCTGAAGACCTGGATCTCAACCCTGCATGTCTCTGCCCTTCTTCCTTGTACTCTGAAATAATGCGACTTACCTACATGTCTCTGGCATCCTACTTGTGTATGGGTTTATGTGAGTGAAAGCTAACAGGCCCAAACATTGCCAATATGGCAGTGGTGGGTTTTGCCCTTTTCACTTCCTTTTCCCTTGATAAAACATAAAATTGAATTCCTAAAATTTGTCGCCAAGGTTCATACCCTTATTTGACTCCAACCAAACACTAAGGTCCAGCAATTAAAATTCATTATTTGGCTATTCTGGCTTAGCTGTCCAATCAGCTCTCAGAAACTCATCCTAGCACAGACTTCCCTTTGTTTTCTTAAAAACCCACTGCTGAAAAATAAAACCCATTGCTTGCTCTCAGCACTTGCCTGATACAGAGGAATCCCCCTCCCCCACCAAGTTTCATGATTCCTCTTCCGAGTGTGTGTGTGTGTGTCTCTGTGTGTGTGTGTGTGTATGTGATCCACATCCTGTGAGTCAGAGATTGGTGGCAGGGCTGAGGATTTGTCTGTCTCAGAGTCTCAGGTGATATAAGTGATGAGGCCCTGGAGTCCCACTTTGAGCATCCCTGCCCTCATTCTCTGTGCTATGCTTGGTGATGGAATGGAATTCCCTGGGGAGTTTATAAAGTCATTGTACTGTACGGTCTCCTCCATGGAAATCCTGATCATGAGTTCTGAGTATCCTTTTGATAAAAGGAACACAGAATAAACATTTTTTTTTCTGAAGACAGGAGACATGACATCACAGGTTTCAGGTAGGCCCAAACCCATAACACAGAATCTTGGAACATCTTAAAAAGAGCTAGTTTGTTCCTCCAGGCCTAATTTGGAAGCTCACGTAGCTCTGTCTCTTTCCCTCTTGATGCTCTGCCTTTCTGCCACTGGGGCAGCTTAGCAAGTCTAATAACATCAACAGGTCCTAGTACCTGGGATTCAGGATGTGACAGCCAATGCACTAGGATAATCCGAGACACGGCCTTAATTCATGTTTTTGTGGGGTTCTTTGTTCCTGAGTCCATGTTCTACTACAGGCTGAATTCTGAGCTTGAGGAGCTGAAAATGGATCATCAGAAGATGTCAGAGCTGGAGAAATTCCCCAAGGAAATTAGTGAGGATTCTTCCAAGTGCAAGGAGCTGACTGAGACCAACTCCTACAGGTGAGTGTCTGATTGGATGGGACCCCGCACATTGAAAGGACAGCTGCTGCACTTATTTCTCTTTGAACCAAAGTGGGGGCTCTGCTTCTAGCTTGTTTACCTTGTCCTTTTGCTCCCAGTGCAAGGAGTCTGATCTCAACATTGTCCTGTCAGCTTCCAGAGCTTCTAGATAGTAAACATGGTTTGCACCATGAATGGTCTCTGGGACTCTGACAGGGGCTTTCAGATCCTTTTGTTAAGGGACACAGATGTGGAATGTATTCCTCTTGGATTCTCTGTCCTCCCTCAGACCATGTTTGCTCTATACCTGTTGATGGTCTCACAATACGATGATCAGTGTAGGACCGGTGTATGTTGGGGTGCAGAATCCTGTTCTCAGAGGTACATCACCTTGTGATACTTGCATGGCTAATGTGGGCTGCAGTCTGGGGCTGCCTGAGAACATGAAACCTTGCAGGGAAGGTGGTATTAGTAGGTAGGAGTGGCAGATGGAGATGGACTGGACCTCATCATTGTTTGTGATGGTTAAGCACCCTCCACAGCCGGCTTCTGAGGGAAAGGACACAGATGAAGGAAAAAGTGGGCATGTTGAGAGAGGACAACAGAAAGCTGCAGCAGGAGCAGATCTTCCTGAAAGAGTCCTGTGAGGAGACAAAGAGGATGTGTGAGGAGGCCCTTGAGAAGATCTGTGACCTCTTGACAAAGCAGCAGCAGGTAAGCTGGGGCAGCAGGAGCAAGCTGCCCACATATCTAACAACACGCACACATATGTACACCGTCAGGTAACCATCCACTCAGTTACCCAGCTGACCACCTCCATTTCATCTAAGAGTTCATTTCTTGGATCCTTCACAAGTCTTTCTGGAGAGTTCACCTCTTGGAAGACACAACCTGACTGGCAAACAAACCATCTTGCTCTGGTAGAAGCTGCAGTCCATTAGGGAGATTGGTAAATCACATATCACACACCTACATGTCAGTATGGTAGGAAGGGTTCTATGCTGGGATCCACAAGAGAGAATCACAGAGCTTTGAGTGAGTTAGGTAGTGAGGACAAGGGCCTGGGAATCATTTGTTTGCTAGAACATAAGATTTTTGTTCGGCATAAGCTATTAGGCCAGAGCTCTTTGGATCTCCTGTCTCCTCACAGGTAGAGATTCCTATCATTTTTTCTCTCATCTTATGCTAACTGGTGTGTTTGGTAAGAAACAGAAAGGACTAGGTGTTTTCTCTCAATTTTTACACATTTTTACTACTTTGGAATTAATGAGTTTTGTAATAAAAAAATTCAATCCCCAGAGCTATTTTGAAAGTAAAAAGTAGACTTCTTTCCTTTCACTGAACTGAGGTAACCTCCCAGGAAATGTCTCGTTTGTCTCATTGAATTCACCACACAGAACCTGCAGTCAGTCTCTTTGCTGACATGTGATGCTCACTCTATCATGCGCATGCTTATGTCTTAGTACAGATCCCTCATA
Organism: Microtus oregoni; assembly: GCF_018167655.1. NCBI lineage: Eukaryota > Metazoa > Chordata > Mammalia > Rodentia > Cricetidae > Microtus > Microtus oregoni. The sequence continues at coordinate 59,378,814 of NW_024543066.1, forward strand.
GTTGTACAGAGAGCTGCATTTCAGAACAACACTGTGCTGACCTCACTGGGCTCCTACTGACTGATCTGGGGCTATTTTCATATTATATGTTCTGTGTTATGGTTCAAAGTTGTTGGGTCATGACCATGGGTCAGTCTCATTCTCTGGTGCTATCAAGGTCTTCTCTCAAAAATTATATATAGTTTCTCACAGGGCTTCACCATTTTACGCCACTAGCAATAACTGAGGAGCCTCATTTCTGCCAACCCCCATCAGGCCAATTTAAACACAGTGTAAAGATGGTTGGAATGAAAGCAGCTTCTGAGCGCTGCAGACACAACACGCAGTGAGTGCTTCAGACGATGATAAGCTTGAGTGGGCTGCACTAAGACAGCCTGTTCTCACAGCTCAGCATGGATTTTATCATTTAAGATATTCTGAACTGCAGAGGTGTCCCCTGCCCAGCCAAAGTCCCATAGCCATGCTGAGCTATGTATAATTTTTCAGAAACATGGATTGCATTCCAAGATGACTCATTGATTCCAGAAGCAGAAGTAAGGGTCCACAGAGAATCTAGGCGATACCCAGATTATAGAAGTATTCCTCATAGCACCACCAAACCAGATAATATTCAATTGCCCTTCAATGATGAGTAAACATTCAATGAAGTCAAGCCCTTCCATGGAATATTGTTAAGCATGAAGCAATACATGCACCCATTAGGCCGTGAGTCAGCCTTCTTCTCTTACTTAGACAAATTCCTGACATAATCATCTTACTGGATGCACAGATTTATTTGAATCTGGTTGTAGAGATTTTCTGGTTTTCTGAACTCTTTTCTTGAACTCATTGGGCTGAAAATGATGTAACCTGTGGTTTAGAGAGCTCCTATTGGAGGAAGCTGCCCTCTTTGGAGCCACGGGGAAACACTGAGTGAGAGGAAGGAGCTGGTCCACCATCAGGCAGTGGTCCTGCACCACAGAATTAGGCCTATAAAGTACAGATTGTAAAACTACCTATGCAAGCTTAATTAATAGATCAAGGAACCCTGGCATCCACCATTGGTGGCCTGGGTGTACAAGGCAAGCAGTGCATTGACTGCTCTGCCCACTGTGTTCTTCTCCCAGGGACCAGGCGTGCATGTGGTGCATAGACACACAGGCAGGCAAAACCCCCCCACATATAAAGTGGAAATAGAATGAAAATTATCAAAACAGAGACAAAGTACAGAATCCTCACCACATCACCAATCCCTGTGCCTGGTTTAGAATACGGGGGGAGAGCGTGTGGGCTAATGAAAGTTAACTCTCTTCTTCATAGATTCCCAGGTGATCTCTTCTTCCATATTGTTAGCTAGGATCTACACATGTGGATGCAATGCAGTGTGCTTGTATGTGAGCATCCATGTCCTTGTGATGATCAGGACTGTGTAAACACATTTGTTTGTGTTTGTGTACATGCATGCACACATGTGTACGTGTACGCAGACAACCCTGCCCTAAGAACACAATCCTCTAATGATAGGAACATCAAAGACTGGAGGAACACCTTCAATTCCTGCTGAAGCGGAAGAAACTGGTTACCCAGCAAAGGGACTTGGCAGTAAAGCTGCAGCATTACTTCACTGAGTCTCAGACGAGGTAGGAGCACGGACTGACAGAAGCAGTTGTAGTCTAGTGGATTCTCTGTTTCGGGGTCTCTGACCTGTTTGGGTTTTAGTCTATTTGGCAAGGCTCACACCCACATCCTGGTACAAAATACCTCAGAATATGATTTTTCTAATCACCAGAAACTTTTGTCCAGGAAACCATATGCTTGGTAATTATTCTTCTGGGGATTGTGTCCCCTCCTTCTCTTGTGAGGAGCAGGAGGTCAATTGTGAGGGACAGTGTGTCCTCTGCCTCTGTATTTTCCTTCAGGAACATCACATTTAGAGAGAAGTTTCTCATCTTCTTGCTAACTTGGCTGCAGCACACTCCTGCTGATTGCAGGCTCTCTGCAGGGTTCATCAGTTTCCTGTGAGAAGATTTACTCTGGCCATAAACAGATTAGGAGTTGACAAATTAGTCCAAGGCACCTTCTGGGCTGTAGGGATAATCAGAGCCTTCTCTGCAGTGTTGTGTGGGCTCCACTAGAGGGCAGACATAGAGTTTTACAGGTTGTTCACCTTCACCTGGTGTCTAATTCAGGCCAGGAATATCTTTTCTGAACTGTGACTCAGATATTGATATTTCTCCAAATAATGTTTTTGGACTGTTGAAAAAATGCCGTTTTCTTCATGTCCAGCACAGTGTATTTTTCAGTTCAACTAATAGCATTTTTTAAACACTGAGAAAAAAAAGCAATCCCAGGGGCACTCCGACTTTTTCCCTTAGGGAAGCAGTCAATGAGCTCAGCTAAAAGGCAATGGATTTTCTAGCTGGTGGGGGCTAAAAAACTGACATGGCAGGGCCCCACCAGGCCTGTGTCTCAGCTGCCTTCCTCCTCTAGGTTTGAACATCTCCAGCATGAACTGGAACAGACCACAGCCCAGGAGGAGAGCCTCCTGCAGATGGAGCTGCTGCAGCAGGAGCACTATGTGCCAGGCAAGCGAGCCACCATTGAGCCCATTCCCACCAACCAGGGGTTCACGGTGTGGGTTTTCTTCCTTGACTTTTTTTTTTACTAGGGTTGAATAGCCTTTATTTTCTTCTTGCCCGTGCCCCAGAGAGACTGTTTCTATTTCATTCTTACAGCACCTCGTAAGGGAACTGAGAAGCCTGAAGATAACCAGAGACACCTAGAAGGCATGACATTCTACACTCCAGGATCCAGGCCTCCTCTGAAAAAACCATGTCCCTTTCTGCTGTGAGCACAACATTGAGGCAAATATCAACCAATCATCAGAGGATCCAGCCACAATCTGATTCACCTCTGTTGGCTCACAATTTTCAGAGAAAAGACTGCATCAGAAATAAGCTTGAAATTCAGACGACACCCTGCAAATTAGTCAGAAGCCAAACATCCATCACCAAGTGGTCCTAGTGTGGGCAAAACATCATGGAGGGAGATATGTGGGTGAGCAAGAGTCATTCTGTCAGCTACTGTCAAGGCTTTGGCATGCTGATTGCATATGTGATGCGGAATCTGACAAGGAAGACTCTGTCACACTGCTATCCAGACAGACCACACCCTAAAGCCCAGGATTCTCTCTAGTGCAGAGCTGACGCTGACCCCATATCACTCACAAGTGTTGGTGATGATAATTCACTACAGAGACTAATCTACTTCGTGTCTTGTGTTATTGATTTGTTTTTTTCTTAAAGAATATTTCTTTCTTTTTTTTTTTTTTTTTTGGTTTTTCGAGACAGGGTTTCTCTGTGGCTTTTGGAGCCTGTCCTGGAACTAGCTCTGTAGACCAGGCTGGTCTCGAACTCACAGAGATCCGCCTGCCTCTGCCTCCCGAGTGCTGGGATTAGTGGGAATTTTAATTTTGTTTGGTTGATTGTTTTTGTTATGTTTTAGATTGTGTTTCTTTGGGTGGTTTATATCTTGGGATATCTGTGCATTAGTTTTTTTGGTTTACTACATTTTAGTGTAAGTTTTTGTTATAGTTTGTTATTTCTTTTATAATTTTCATAGTTTTAGTAGTTTGCTAAGGCTATACACTGTCTGTAATGACTGCTATTTTGAAGCGCCCATAGAATACAATGAATGTTTTATGAATAAAAAACAGTTTTCAACTTTTCACTCTTAATACTCTTTTTGGTCAGATAAGCTGTCACAATCCTGTAAACACACAACTTTCAGGCATGGTTCAATATCAACAAGTTCCAGGCAATTTGGAATACACAATGATTTTTCAACCATGGTCTACACAGGCAGATGGCACCTTGGATATGGATACGGATGGCATGGCCTCCTCCTTGTATTCCCACTAGTCTATAGAAAATTAGACAAACTACATCCCTGATGTCATATATTTTGCTACCATCAAAATGTGGTACACACACTGTACAACATGTTCATGACATCATCATGCAGAGCAAACTGAAGGGAAACACAACTAACTGTAGTCTGAAGCTTTTCTGTGTTCTGCCCGGTCCCATGACTGCTTATAAAGAATACTCTGAGGTTTAATATTAATTATAATTATTAGGCCAACGACTCAGATTATTACTAGCTCGTTCTTACTTTAATCCATTTCTATTAATCTGTGCATAGCCACATGGCTATGATTTACCTCTAATTCTCTGACATCCCACTCCTCTGGTGGCTTCATTACATCTCCTGGAATCTGCTTTCCTTCTCTCTGTATCTCTGTTAGGATTTGCATAGCTATATTCTCCCTTACCCTTGGCCAAATCAGCCTCTTTATTAAGAAATGAAAGTAAAACATATTCACAACATACAGAGGGGCGTCTTAAATCACACAACTACATTGTTCCTGGCCTCTCAGGAAATGAGAACATTCAACAAAGGAATGTACAATAAAAATTAGGAAATGCAAAGCAATCTGCCTCTGGTTTTCTTGAATTGTGAGTGATACGCAAAAATGATAACCACACAGTAGAATTAATGTCCTTCAAGACATGTTGGCTCATTTTGTGGTGCTTTTATTTCTACTTGTGGGTGTTTTGCCACCACGTACAAGCAATTCCCCCAGTGACCAGATGAGGGCAGTGGATTCCACCTGGAAAGCACATTAAAGAGGTTTGTTTGCTGTCATGTGGGTCTCCTGAGACATCCATAAGTGCTCTTAATGCATGAGCCATCTCTCCAGTCCCTGCACTTGACTTTGTCCTCCCTGTCCTGTGTGCTCTATCAATAGATTGGATCAGCTCCAACCAAAGACACAAGTTTCTTGAGACCTGTAGGGACAGGTTCATGAAGTAGGCATGCTAATTGTCTTAGGCTGCCACATATCCATGCAGGGCTCACAGAGGTTCCGGACCCAGCCCCAGCATCACTGACTGTCTGATTGGAATGGATTTCTTCACTTTTATTTAGGTTAACAATACAGGTTAGGACTGTCTAATCACATGCAGAATTTGAGACAAACATTCTATGGGTAGAGGTGGCATAAGGAACCCCTCTTGATAGTCTAAGTAAGCAATATTATGAGGAGCCTTATGACTAGCTGGAGTAAAAGGAGCCTGTATCAGTGGCCACATACCTCCTGTGGAGAGTGTTTCTGTGCAAGACTATAAAAAAGGGAAAAGATGATTCATAGGTTGATAGGTATAGATAGATAGATAGACAGACAGACAGACAGACAGATAGATAGTTGATAGTCCAGGGGAGAGATGGATAGATAAATAGATAGATAGTTGATAGCCCAAGAGATACGTACATAGATAGTTGATAGCCCAATATAGAGGTGGATAGATAGATAGATAGATGATAGCCCAGTAGATAGGTGAATTGATAGATGTATAGATATTTGATAGCCCAGCAGTAGATATCCAGAGACATATGGTAAAATATATATATATGTATATATTATAAACCAGTAGTGTTTGGTTTTCCCTTGGTCTCTGGACTGTCTACTATGGGCCATCTATCTATCTATCTATCTATCTATCTATCTATCTATCTATCTACTCTGGTTCTTGGGTACACAAGCAAGTGTTGGGTGTGGGTTTCTTCTTGTGGAGTGGGCCTTAATCAATTCAGACACCGGTTGGCTATTCTCACAAGTTCTGTGCCACCATTGTCCTTCATATTTTGAAGGCAGGATATTTTGAAGGTCAAGGGCTTTGTGACTCGGTTGGTTGGTGTCTGCTTTTCTCTTTCAATACGCCACAGAGTACCCTCCCACACCGTAATACTAGAACATAGGGATGCAGGCTTCCTGTATGAGCCAGCTTGACTTCACCATGTTCCATGTTTGGATGTTACCTCAGCAATGGGACCTGCTGGCAGTTTCTGGTGAGCAGCGCTGTGTCTTAGCAGCAGCCTGGGTGGTTTGGAGAATTACATGGGACACCCTTGACCAACAACTGAATAGAATGCAGCCCAGTCCTACCACTGGAATCCTTGCCTGGTGAATGAGATGGCCAGTTGAGACTCCATTACTAGGAGCCATCACTAGGAATGCGGGAGGACACATAAAGGGAGGGCAGGACATAGAAAACAAGATTTCCCACTAATGTGTTATTACTAAGACAAATACCAGATAGGAACATTCAGACCCTGCATCATGCTGACATGACCAAAACCTGGGCTAGGGGTGTTGCTCAAAGATGGTGCTTACTATGCCCTGGGTCTAGGGTGACTGACAGTGAAGGTGATTTTGTGAGTCCACCTGAGACAGCGTGATTGACAGTGAAGCCTCCAAGCAGCAAACTGTATTAATAGTGTTTGAGTTCCTCCATGTCTGCGGGACTTGAACTAGAGAGTCTGGAGTCTGTGTCAAGACATTAGCTAGGCGTAGGTTTATGGGGAAAGAAAGCAGCACACCAGACAGGAAGGACAATGATTGCCGTGACTCGGATTCGAAACAAGGTTACTGCATCCACAATGATGAGTATACTAACCACTGTATGATCACGGCCAGCCATGCACCAGATGTTCAGTGCTCACCAGAGTCTCAGTCAAGTACAGCCCTGTTCAGACCGGATGGCTTCCTTCTGACTGGCCTGTCCTGCAGAAGTGATTTCTCCAACGCCTATGCATTGTGAGCTGCACCGAGTAAATGCCTCTGTGCCTTGGTAGGGTGGTGAGGGCAGTCACTTACTGAGAAGTCCATGGGTTGATGCCACTCTTGTAGGTGTGCAGTATGTTCCCCAAGCACGTGATAGCCCTCTATGGCTCTTCTCTCCATGTGGATGGGGTACCTGGAGAGGAGGCGAACTGCTCTTGGTTCCTTCTGAAGAACTGGGAGCAAACCAGCCATCCTGCACCTTCTGCAGATGCTACTCACCTGCAGAGGCCAAAACAGTCACTACCAGTCCCTGAACTCCTTAGCAAACAAGACAGAGGTTGGCCATTTATTGGATTTATTTTGGTCTTTCCACACCAAGTGGTTTTTGAAATAACTTGGTTCTAGGGTGTTGTAAATAGGGGTGGCGGGTCTGCGTTCCCAGCACCCCGGCCGCCTGCTCGGCTTATGCCCGAAATAACAACACACAAACTGTATTCATTTAAACACTGCTTGGCCCTTTAGGTCTAGCCCTTACTGGCTAATTCCGATATCCTGATCAACCCATCTCTAATAATCTGTGAGAACCGGTCTTACCGGGAAGATTCTAGCCTAGTCCATCCTGGGTCAGAGCTTCATGGCGTGTGTCTGCCCGGGAGCGGGGCATGGTGTCTCTGCTCCAGCAAGCAGAGCTGTCGAGTCTGAGCTCACTTCCTCTTCCTCCCAGCGTTCTGTTCTGTTTACTCCTCCCACCTATCTTCTAACCAATAAAATGGGCCAAGGCAGTTCCTTTATTAGCCAATGACCTTCCTCCATCACTAGGGTTTTGTGATTATGAATTACATTTTGGTCATTCTGCCATATGTATAACTTTAGCCAGTGGTGTAAAGTTTACCTGTTTAGTTAAATTCAGATCATTTATTGTGCTTTGGTGACTTGTTCATAATTTTCCTTTATTAAGAATAGATTCCTACTCTCTCCTTGTCCTAATAAACCAAACAGCAGGTGGAGGTTGTCCACAGGGGTCCCCTCTCTTCCCACACCAGATAAAAATTTGCTTTGTTATTTTCCCTACCAATGGTGCTATCTGGAAAGAGCAAGGGCTTCTTACAACAAAAGGAGGATTCATAACTAACTAGACCTCATTATGGCCATGTTAAAGACCTCCCATCTCCGCAGAGCTATAGGAATCATTCACTGCTGGTCTCATCAGACTTCAATCATCTCTAAGGGATCAGACTCCATCATGTCTAAGGGAAATAACTGAGCTGACCAAGCAGCCAGGGCAGCAGCCTTCCAGGCCCAGACTTACCTCAATCACCTCAGGGGGTTCATACAGTACGGCCCACATTCTCACAGTCACCAACTGACACTTGGCCAATTCTGTCCAACCTATGTCAACTCTTCATCCACATAGTCAGGCTCTTTTTACTTTGTCAAAGCTCACCTCTAACACACCCCGGAGGACTTAGAGTTTTAAAAACTATCATTGATTGCCTCTTATAAAATCTATCAAAAGTCAGATTCCAAGTCTAGGTATTGTAGCTTCCCTTTTCACACCCACCAGGAAATGAGTTTCCTTATAGGAAGTGAGTGACAGCCTGATTTTACTCATGTGCCCACAGTCAGATGGGTTAAATATCTCCCGGGTTAGGTAGATACCATGTCTGGGTGGATTGAAGGGTTTCCCATCACTAATAAGAGGGTCCTGACAGTTGCTGAAGTCCTGCTCCAGGAAATTAGTCCCCAGTTTCAAATCCCAACCTCATTTCAGTCAAATAATGGTCCAGAGTTTACCTCCCAGATCTCTCACACTATCTACGGCTCCTAACATTCCCTGGCATTTTCATATCCCATACCATCCTAGATCCTCAGGGAAGGTAGAATGAACTAAGCATTTCTTAAAAAATGTTCTTTGGCCAGCGGTGGTGGAGCACGCCTTTAATCCCAGCACTCGGGAGGCAGAGGCAGGCGGATCTCTGGGAGTTCGAGGCCAGCCTGGTCTACAAGAGCTAGTTCCAGGACAGGCACCAAAGCTACAGAGAAACCCTGTCTCGAAAAAAAAAATGTTCTTTGTTAAGATGTCACAGGAACTTCTCCTTGACTGGGAAAAGCTTTTGCCTTTGGCTCTTTTCAGGCCACAGGCTCTCCCCAAAAAACCCCTTTCCATCTTGCCCTTTGAACTCATGTATGGGCAACCCCTCCTGACTGCGGGCCTCTCACCTAAATCTTCAGCCATCCCTGCTCACCTGCTCACCTGCTCACCCTATTGTTTCATCACTTCTGCTCCCTTATGAGACTTTATTCACTACCCTAACCATGTGCCAACCCTGTCCATCTCTAGTTAACATCGGGGATCAGGTCCTTCTCTCTCCTCCAGACCAACCCCCCTTATCCCTTTCCCCTAAATGGGATGGCCCCTTTAAGGTAATTCTTGTAACTCCCACAGGTGCCAAGCTTGACGGCCTCCCTTAGTGGATTCACTAATCTCATCGCAAACCTTTTACTTGTTGAATTTTCTTGGATTGATAAATAACTAGGCTAGCTAAAAGATAAAACAATTATATTTTTTATTTGTTATAGTGGTCAAACTCACAAAACAGGAACAAGAAGTCCAAACTCAGCTGTTCTTCAGGGAACCACAAAGAGTGTGCATTTGAGCCCTGTGGAATTTTTCTCCTGGTCTCAGAAAGTCACAACCTTACTTGTTCCCACCTCTTAAAGATAAATGGTTGACAAAGATTCCCCATCACCTCCCCCTTTTGTCTAAATAAGAACTATACAAACCCAATACAAAACTATACACAATATGAACCGATATCAAGTATAAAATTACAACCAACATATACAATATTAAGCAAGGAACACATGATAAATGTTTTAATAAACATTCTATTTTAAAGAGTCTAAGTCTTGCATCGGAAATTGGCTTAACCAAATCATAAGAAGAAGGTGACTAAGACTATGTAATCTTCAACCCCATGGAAGGCCTGAGAAGGGAGATAATGTTACTTGAGTAGGCAGGAAGTGTAATCAAGCAGAATCCAAGCAAGCAGTATATGACAGAGAAATTGGCTACCTGAGCAATCACCCAGAGTCTCATTTGCAATGTTGAAGCAATCAATTTTTGGCTAAGACTAAGCATAACTGACAGACCATTTTCAGAGGTAGAAAAATTTTCAGAGCCGTCTTCCCCTGTCTTGGCAAGCTTTGGCAGTCCTTTTCCTTGTGTCCTGCTTATCCAGTCCAGACATCATGTACCTTGTCAGTGGTTGAGACATGGGCAATTTCTTGCCCAAAGGCCAATTGTGCCAAGAAGAAAACAAACTCCAGGTGGAGTGTCATCGAGGCTCAACATTCTCTCCGGAATAGATTGGTACTGACGTGCTAGTCAGCCAGTTCCACAAAGACCAGAACACACTGAAGTAACCCGCTACCCCAAGATGTGGCCAAGGACCCTAAAGCACTACCCCAAGATGTGGCCAAGGACCCTAACTTTCTGATGTCCACAAATCAGCAAGAACCACTCTCGATACATGCGATGCCCTATTCTTGCCCATCTGCTACTCTTAACCCCCTAATTTTTATAGTAAACATAAGGGTGAAATGTTATCATTTCCATCACCCATCATTCTTCCAAAATATCTAGCCACCCCAAGCACTGGCACTTCTGGGTTCCAGAGCCAGGCATGCGCCATCAAGTGTTGTAGCAACTTACATAGCCACCCAGGGCCTCAAACACTGTGTGATCTTGATCTACCCTGCAGAAGTTACAGCTATGTAAGCCAAGTCCCTATGCACATGCGCTAAGCAGTTTCAAAACTGGACTCGTCCACTTCATGTTTTCTTCTCAGCACCAGGTCTCCCCAACCTGCGCATGGGTCTTTTCCTCTCTCTAATAAGTTCTTAAAGTGGGACAATAGAAACAGAAGGAACATTGCCAAACCCTTTCTATGAGGCTACAATTACCTGATACTCAAACCACATAAAGACATCACTAAGAAAGAGAATTACAGACCGATCTCACTCATGAACATTAATTCAAAAATACTCAATAAATACTGGAAAATCGAATCCAAGAACACATCAGAACCATCATCCACCATCATCAAGTTGGCTTCATCCCAGAATTGCAGGGATGCTTCAACATACAAAAATCTATCAATGTAATCCACCATATAACATACTCAAAAATGAAAACCACATGATAATTAGATGGACTATTAGATGCAGAAAAAGTTTTCTACAAACTACAACATCCCTTCATGATAAAGGTCATGGAGAGAGCAGGGATACAATGAACAAACCTAAACATAATAAAGGCTATACACAGAAAGCCAACAGCACACACCAAACTAAACGTAGAGACACTCCCAGCAATCCCTCTGAAATCAAGAACAAGACAAGGTTGTCCACTCTCCCCATATCTATTCAATACAGTTCTTGTGGTCATAGCTAGAGCAATAAGACAACAGAAGGAGACCAAGGGGCTACAAATCAGGAAAGAAGAAGTCGAACTCTCACTATTTGCTGATGATATGGTAATTTACATAAGTGACCTCAAAAGTTATACTAAGGAACTTCTACAACTCAAAAATACTTTCAGTAGTGTAGCGGGACAGAAGATTAAGAAAAAAATCAATGGCCCTGCTTTACACAGAGGACAAATGGGCTGAGAGAGAAATCAGAGAATTTCACAATAGCCACAAATAGCAAAAAATGTCTCAGAGAAACTTTAACTAAACAGGTGGAAGACTTGTATAACAAGAACTTTAAATCTTTGAAGAAAGAAAATGAAGAAGACACCAGAAAGTGGAAAGATCTCCCATGCTTTTGCGTAGGCAAAATAAACATAGTAAAAATGATAATCTTATCAAAAACAATCTAGAGTCAATGAAATGCCTATCAAAATCCCAGCAAAATTCTTGACAGACCTCAAAAGAATAGGACTCAACTTCATATGGAAAAGCAAAAGCCCATGATAGCCAAAACATTCCTGTACAATTAAAGAACTTCTGGAGGCATCACAATCCCTGACTTCAAACTCTACTACAGAGCTACAGTACTGACCACAGCCTGGTATTGGCATAAAAACAGACAGGAGGACCAATGGAACCAAATCTAATACCTGGATATCAATCCATTCATCTTTAAACAGCTTATTTTTGACAAAGAACAAAAAAAATCGAATGTAAAAAAAAGCATATTTAACAACTGGTGCTTAAATAACTGGATATCAACATGTAGAAGAATGAAATAGACCCATATCTTTCACCATGCACAAAACTCAAGTCCAAATAGATCAAAGACGTCAACATAAAGTCAGACACACTGAACCTGATAGAAGAGAAAGTGACAAGTACACTTGAATGCATGGGCACAGGAGATCACCTTCGGAATATAACCCCAGCAGCACACACTGAGAAAACCAATTAATAAATGGGACCTCCTGTAACTGAAAAGTTCCTGTAAAGCCAAGGACACGGTCCACAAGACAAAATGACAGCCTATAGAATGGGAAAAGATCATCACCAACCCAACATCAGACAGATGTCTGACCTCCAAAATATATAAAGAACTCAAGAAATTCGGTCGTCAAAAGAACAAATGATCCAATAATGTTCTATTCTGGAGAGGTTGTGGGGTAAAGGAAACACTTCTGCATTGCTGGTGAGAGTGAAGCTGGTACAGCCCCTTTGGAGGAAACGACCTTCCTCAAGACTCAGAAATAAAACTTTTGCATATATATCCAAAGGAGGCTCAATCGTACCACAAGGACATGTGCTCAACCATGTTCATAGCTGCTTTGTTTCTCATAGCCAGAACATGGAAACAACCTAAATGCCCCTCGATCAAAGAATGAAAAAGGAAAATGTGGTACATTTACACAAAGGAGTACTATACAGCAGGAAAAATAATGACAGCTTGAAATTTGCATGCAAATTGATGGAACTAAAAAACGTCATTTTGAGTGAGGTAATGTTGCGGGTGTTCCTCCTGCTCCTCCAACCTATATAGCTGCTGAGATACCAGCTCATTGGGGGTGGTCTCTTTCTCTCTTTAAAAAAGTGGCCACTTCCCTCTCCTCTCTCTCTTCACTCCCTGCTTCGCCCGCGACTAGACTCCCTTCCTGGTTGTGCAGAGGGCTGACGGTGATATGTAAGTTTCTTTCCCCTTTAAATAAATACCACCCTATTAATCCTAATTCCAAACTGGTGTGGCATTGTTTATGACTTACGCCTTCAGTTGGCACACAATGTTTGGTGTTAGGACCTCTCCTTACCCCGCTCGGCTGCCGGCCGTGAGTTTGGCTTGGTGCGAGCCTCCCTTCCTCAGCTGCCGCGGCCGGCAGGCGGCCTTGTGGCCTGTGTCTTGGGCTTGGAGCCAGCAGCTTAATAGCAATCATCACGCACTGGCTTTTATTGCTGCAGTTCTTTATATTTTCTCTTTAGACAACTCAGATTGACTTCCAGTCCCCACGCACCCTATCGTATGCCTCCCCACGTGGATTTAAACACCACAGGCCTGCGTAGTCTCCTCCCCCATGGTTTGCTCTTTTCTGAGTCATTTTTAAATCTCCCTTGCAAGCACAGCTCTTAAGTGGCGCGGACCAGAGCACGCGGTTGCCGAAAGCTGCAACCCCTCAGGGTGACTCTGTCACATGGAGGCATAAGCGGCTTCCAGGTTGCTCTTTTCTACCCCTGGATTCTGGGTTTCTGGTTCTATCTCTGGAATTGATTTAATTACATTTTCTTTGTTGAGCAACTTACATTTTCCAGTTTTTAACAAATTCGAGGCAGACTCTGAAACAGGACCCTGTTTTCATCGTGACTTGGCAACAGCGCCACCTGCTGGATAATAGGTAATATGGCAGTTTTCGTTTCCAACGCGAATTTTACTGTTCTGGTTAACAATACAATGGGTTATATCATGCTTGGTTTATATGACTATGGGGATAACTTAATTTACTGGTTACTAGGTTTCAGTATTCTTTTGCATATTCTATCATTTAGGAAGAATATGGCACTCCTAAGAACCATACAATCTTTACTAGAAACACATGCAGGTCAGGAGATTCAGGATTCAAAAGAGACAATAATAAAGACAATAATAAAAAGACTTGAAATGATTGAAGAAATGATTGGAGCTGGTGAACAGAGTAATAAGGCACAAGGACAGGATACAATGCCAACACCGGCTATTAGAACTTGCTTACCCAAGGTTTTAGCGGCATACCCTATACTTAATTCTGACAAAGCATCAACTTCTAAAGGCTCAAAGGGAGTCAGAGAAGCGAGATGGACACCAATAGCAATGAATGATCTAAAAGAAATTAAGCAAGCTATTGTTAATTTTGGCTTGCACTCTGCATATGTAAAGGAAATGATAAGGACTTTGGCTTCTAATGCTAGAGCTACCCCCCATGATTTCCATCAGTTAGTGTCTGCAGTTTTAGATAATGGACCTTCCTTGATGTTTGGAATTTATTTCAGAGAAGAATCCAAACATATGGAACAGCAAGGAAGAACAAAAGGTGTCGAGGTTTCCCAAGATCAAATTCTTGGTGCAGGAGAATATGCTGATCCACAGGTCCAAGCTCTTTATGACGATGAAGTACTGTGTCTATGTCACCAAGCAGCTTTAAATGCTTGGAATAGGATACAAGATCCAGCAAAAAGGGTGAATCATATACCAGAATTAGGCAGGGACAGAGAGAACCCTTTATTGACTTTTTGCAAAGATTAATTAAGGCTCTGGACATAGGGGTAACAGACCCAGAAGCTAGACGAATACTTTTTGAATCTCTAGCTTTTGAGAATGCAAACATAGAATGCAAAAAGATAATTGGGACTTTAAAGTCTAGATCAGCACCTATGGATGAATGGATTCAGCATAAGATGAATGTTGAGACGTTTAGCTATAACGAAGAATCTTAAGTAGGAGAAGCGATTTCCACAATAATGAGGAGACATCAAACTGTGGTAAATTAGGACATCTGAAAAGGGATTGCAGGTACAGAATTTCTAGGTATAATATCTCCTCTGGGAATGACAAAAATAGGAGACCTAGGCCTTCAGGTATATGTAGGAGATGCGGAAATGGCCGACATTGGTCCAACGAATGCAGGTCAACAACAGACAAACAAGGCAACCCGATACCATCGGGAAACTCCTTGAAGGGCCTCTCGCAGGCCCCCAAGCCAACAGTGGCCTAGTCATTCCCAGTCACAGTGGAGAACATGCCTCACCAAGGAAATTAAAAGCTCCAATTTCTGCTGTAAAAATTAATACTGGTCTAAATGATGAATTATGTGTGGAGGATGAGTCAAAAAAAACCCAGTAGGACAGAGTAAACATATATTTTGGCAGACTTCTATGAACGATCAAAGACCAAAGCTAAGAGTCTGTATAAATGGCACTTTTATTGAAGGCTTATTAGACACAGGTGCGGATGTAAGTATCATTACCCCAGAATCTTGGCATTCAAATTGGCCTCTTCAAGAGGTAGATGTTCCGTTCCTGGGAATTGGAACCCTATCTCATGTAAAACAAAGCACAAGATGGGTTGAATGCATAGGGCCCGAAGGACAAATAGGAAGACTAAGGCCATATATAGTCATTATTGCCATAAATTTATGGGGCCGTGACCTGCTACAGCAATGGAATATCCAGATTAACATTCCTGTAGTTCCAGGAACTCATAATTCTGGGAAGGATATGATGAGGTATTATGGAAAAAGGTCACCAGCCATTCAGGCTGTACAAGAACATACAGCAAATACCAAACCTTTAGAGGTACCATTAGCCTTCCCCTTAACATGGCTAACTGAGAAGCCAATATGGATCAAACAGTGTTCTCTTGCTGAAGATAAACTACAGGCATTGGAACAGATGGTGCAAGAGCAACTAGATGCTCACCATATTGAAGAATCAACCAGCCCTTGGAATTCTCCTGTGTTTGTTGTAAAAAAGAAATCTGGTAAATGGAGAATGGTGACAGATCTAAGAGCTGTCAACAAAATAATTCAACCTATGGGCCCACTACAATCTGGAATTCCTTTGCCTTCTCTGTTACCAAAAGGATGGCCTCTTATAGTTATTGATTTGAAAGATTGTTTTTTCACTATACCGTTACAAGAAAACGATAGAGAAAAATTTGCCTTCACAGTGCCTACTTATAATAATTCTCAGCCTAATAGGAGATATCAATGGACTGTCCTCCCACAGGGTATGCTCAATAGTCCTACATTGTGCCAATATTTTGTAAGTAAGCCATTGGAAATAATTCATAAACAATTCCCCAAGTCCATAATTTATCATTACATGGATGACATCTTGTTATCTGATTCAAATAAAGATACTTTAGAAAGGATGTTTGAAGAAGTAAAGAAAGTCTTGCCTAGGTGGGGATTACAAATTGCCCCTGAAAAGATTCAAAGAGGAAATTCTATTAATTACCTAGGTTACAGAATAGGGTTAGAGAAAATTAAAACGCAAAAGGCACAAATTAGGAGAGACCGGTTAAAGACTCTTAATGACTTCCAAAGATTGTTAGGAGACATTTCCACTCTACGACCAGCTGTTGGGATAACACCTGATCTAATAGTTCATTTAAACAAAACCTTAGATGGTGATAAAGATTTGAATAGTCCAAGAAAACTGACAGCTGAAGCAGAAAAGGAACTGACAATGATTGAGGAAAAATTACAGGAGGCACATGTGGATAGGGTGAACCCAAATCTTAGCTGCATCCTAGTCATATTGCCTTCCAGAATTTCTCCTACAGGGATTCTAATGCAGAGGGAAGATATTATTTTAGAGTGGATATTTATACCTAATAAACCAAGTAAAAAATTAAAAACTTATGTGGAAAAAGTCTCTGAATTAATTATAAAAGGTAAGCTGAGACTTCGTCAACTAGCAGGTATAGACCCAGCAGAAATTATAGTGCCTTTTACTACTGAAGAAATAAAAAAGTTATGGGAAGACAATGAACCGTGGCAAAGAGCTTGTGCTAATTTTTTGGGAGAAATTAATAGCAACTATCCCAAAAGTGGTAGACTTAACCTTATAAAAAGAACTTCTTGGATTCTTCCTAGAATTGTACGTGATGCTCCAATAACTGGAGGCCATATGTTCTATACTGATCCAAATAAATCAGGGAAAGCAGGTTACAAGTCAGATGAATTGAGTAAGGTAGAACAAAGCCCTTATAATTCTGTCCAGAAGGCAGAATTATATACCATTCTTATGGTGCTAAGGGATTTTAAAGAACCTCTTAATATAGTTACAGATTCACAATATGCAGAAAGAGTTATCTTGCATATTGAAACCGCTGAATTTATACCAGATGACACAGAGTTGACTTCATTGTTTATCCAGGTACAAGACATCATCAGGAATAGGCTTTGTCCGATGTACATAACACACATCCGGTCCCATACAGGTCTGCCTGGTCCTCTAGCCCAAGGCAACGCTGAGATTGATCAATTATTGATTGGAAGTGTGTTGCAGGCCTCAGAATTTCATAAGAAGCATCATGTCAATAGTAAAGGCCTAAAGAAAGAATTTTCCATTACTTGGCAACAAGCTAAGGACATTATAAAGAGATGTCCTACTTGTTCTTTCTATAATCAAACACCGTTGCCTGCAGGGAGTAACCCAAAGTGCACTAAGAGAAATGAAATCTGGCAGATGGATGTGTTCCACTTTATGGAATTTGGTAAATTAAAATATGTACACCACACCATAGACACGTATTCAGGTTTTCAATGGGCTACTGCCCTGAGTTCAGAAAAGGCTGATTCAGTAATCACACATTTATTGGAAGTTATGGCCATCATGGGTATACCTGCACAAATAAAGACAGATAATGGTCCAGCATATGTATCAAAGAAAATGAAACGCTTTTTTGATTATTATAATATAAAACACATTACAGGTATACCAAATAATCCTACAGGTCAGGCAGTTATAGAAAGATCAAATCGTACTATAAAGGATATGCTGAACAAACAGAAAGGGACTGAAAATACCCCCAGAAATAGATTACATAATGCTTTATTAACCTTGAATTTTCTTAACACTAATGAGAAAGGAACGACAGCAGCAGAAAGACATTGGATAATGGAAAAGTCTGCTGAACTAAATCAACCGATTTATTTCAAAGATGTGCTGACCTCTCAGTGGAAGCCAGGAGATGTGCTACGTTGGGGAAGGGGTTTTGCTCTTGTTTCCACAGGAGAAGAAAAATTGTAGATACATTCAAAATTAATAAAGTTTCGATTTGAAGAGGAGAAACCTCTTGGAAGGGAGAAATGACAACTCATCCACAATGATGATATTCATACAGGTGGTAAGAAAAACATATAAAATGGGGGCAGTGTTCTGTTCTTATCTCCACAGGAAAACACTCATCTTTGAAAAATTCAAGGGACCCTGGATGTTTGGATACTGACAGAAGGAAAAATATTTGCCCAATAGGAAATATCAAGAAAACTGAATGAGTTGTGTAAGTAAAATATATTAAACCATATTTCTAAATTTATAAAGCTGGTTTTGAAGTTGGACTCTGGCTCAGTCCCTCTCCAATTCCAAGCCTGTTAGTAAGAGAAAAACCCAGAGTTTCTGGAGTTTCTTTCTCATATCAAGAGCCATGATATGGGACAGAAAGAAATATGAGTTTAGAAAACATCTTTGCTTTTCTTCATATCTATCATACTTTTCATTGAATATATCTATCATGCATTTCAATGAATATATATATATGTCTATATATGTCTATATGATTAATGTTTAAGTTTTTCACAATGAACAATGAGTTTTTCCTGAAGTGACATTTGAAGTTTCCAGGAAGAAGATGGGGCCACATAAGAACAACTCCACCTGGTTGATATGACGTCATGACACTGATAGCACTACTACAAGACCTGCTTTGGGTACCAGCTGCACAAGACAGTTCCAACTTGGTTAGCTGAAATGGTGCACATCTTATACAACATTTTGGCCAGACCTGCACAAAATACTCAGAGACTATTGGCAATTTTAAAAGACATTGATCTTGAAATTTAACCATCATTTTACTTTCACAGGATCCCCCAGAAAGAACGTCGCGCCCATGACAGCTGGAAGTAATTCTAGAGCACGACGTCCCCTCTCCCAGTAAAGTTTGCCCTTGGGTTTAGGGACATCATTTAGGGGTTGATTATAATTAGTATACGATTGAGGGTTGGGGGAGGAATTTCATAAGCTCAGGGATCATTTTGAAAAAAAAAAAAGAGGGATGATGGGATAATAGATTTGTAATTGTGAGTTACTGTTTTTAGACAAATATATTGGTATAGATTCTTGTATATTGATACAAAGTTAAATTATATTGACTATTGTATGCATGCATGTTTCTACCTCCGTTTAAAACATTTTTATGTATTGACATATATTGTATTGATATATATATATATTGTATATATTTACCATATTGCAGTGTACATTTCTACCTCTGATTAAGATACTTATATAATGTTTGTGTATTGATATATATTTACCTACTGCAATGTATATTTGTACATTGTTTATATTTGGAGGTTATTGTCCTCATTTGTTTCACAGTCATTTATTGTCTTAGTCTTTAAGTTAGATAGATATTGAGAATTATATAGACTAATAGTCATCTAAGTTTGTCATTTAAAATAAGACTAATCAGGTTCTTTAGATATACAGAGATTATACTCAGTATAGATAGATAATCTTCAACTTCTTCAAAGAGCTGTAGAAAATGGCCTTTAATCTAACTCAGAGTTTTGTGGTAGTGAGACACAATTGCTCCTGGCAACACCACTCTATTCCTGAGAGACTGTTGAGCACCAAAGACACTCCACCTGGAGCCTTTCCTTTTGCCAGAACTGGCCTTGGGGCAAAAAAATGCCCATACCTCAACCACTGACAAAGATACAGAGCGTGCATCAATGGATAAAACAGGACTGTCATATCCTGCCAAGACAGGGTAAGATAGTTTTGAAAAGTTGCTTGCCTTTGAAAATGGTATGTCAATTATGTTAGGCCTTAGCCAAAGTTGGTTGCTTCAACGCTGCTAACGTGACTTTGGGTGATTGCCCAGGTAGCTAGTTGTCTCTGTGATTTGTTGCATATTTTGGAAGTTGTTTTACTGAACTTCCTAATTACCCAGGTAACATTATTTCCCTTCTCAGATCTTAGATGGGGTTGAAGACTATATAAATGGAGTTACTTTCTCTCATGACTTGGCCAAGTTATTTATTATACAAGACCTAAGCTACTTAGAATAGGATATTTGTACTTATTGGATATAATTTCATAGTAGGTTTAGAACTCTCTTATTTAAACAAAAGGGGGAGGTGTTGCGGGAGGTCTTCCCGTTCCTCCAGCCTATAGCTGGTGAGATACCAGCCCATTGGGGCGTGGTCTCTCTCTCTTTAAAAAAGCGGCCACTTCCCTCTCCTCTCTGTCTTCACTTCCTGCTCCGCCAGACTAGACTCCCTTCCTGGTTGCGCAGAGGGCTGACAGTGATCTGTAAGTTTTTTCCCCTTTAAATAAATACCACCCTATTAATCATATTTCCAAGCTGGTGTGCCATTGTTTATGACTTACGCCTTCAGGCCCTCCTTTACACAGAGGACAAATGGGCTGAGAGAGAAATCAGAGAAACATCACCCTTCACAATAGCCACAAATAGCATAAAATGTCTCAGAGAAACTTTAACCAAACAGGTAGAAGACTTGTATAACAAGAACATTATATCTTTGAAGAAAGAAAATGAAGAAGACACCAGAAAGTGGGAAGATCTCCCATGCTTTTGCGTAGGCAAAATTAACATAGTAAAAATGATAATCTTACCAAAAAACAATCTAGAGACAATGAAATGCCTATCAAATTCCCAGCAAAATTCTTGACAGACCACGAAAGAATAGGACTCAACTTCATATGGAAAAGCAAAAACCCCAGGGTAGCCAAAACATTCCTGTACAATTAAAGAACTTCTGGAGGCATCACAATCCCTGACTTCAAACTCTACTACAGAGCTACAGTACTGACCACAGCCTGGTATTGGCATAAAAACAGACAGGAGGACCAATGGAACCAAATCTAAGACCTGGATATCAATCCATTCATCTTTAAACAGCTTATTTTTGACAAAGAACAAAAAAAATCAAATGTAAAAAAGAGCATATTTAGCAACTGGTGCTTAAATAACTGGATATCAACATGTAGAAGAATGAAATAGACCCATATCTTTCACCATGCACAAAACTCAAGTCCAAATAGATCAAAGATGTCAACATAAAGCCAGACACACTGAACCTGATAGAAGAGAAAGTGACAAGTACACTTGAATGCATGGGCACAGGAGATCACCTTCGGAATATAACCTCAGCAGCACACACACTGAGAAAACCAATTAATAAATGGGACCTCCTGTTACTGAAAAGCTCCTGTAAGCAAAGGACATGGTCCACAAGACAAACTGAGAGCCTATAGAATGGGAAAAGATCATCACCAACCCAACATCAGACAGATGTCTGACCTCCAAAATATACCAAGAACTCAAGAAATTCGGTCATCAAAAGAACAAATGATCCAAAAATGTTCTATTCTGGAGAGGTTGTGGGGTAAAGGAAACACTCCTGCATTGCTGGTGGGAGTGAAAGCTGGTACAGCCCCTTTGGAGGAAACGACCTTCCTCAAGACCCAGCAATAAAACTTTTGCGTATATATCCAAAGGACGCTCAATCATGCCACAAGGACATGTGCTCTACCATGTTCATAGCTGCTTTGTTTCTCATAGCCAGAACATGGAAACAACCTAAATGCACCTCGATCAAAGAATGAAAAAGGAAAATGTTGTACATTTACAAAATGGAGTACTATACTGCAGGAAAAATAAAGACAGCTTGAAATTTGCATGCAAATTGATGGAACTAAAAAATGTCATTTTGAGTGAGGTAACCCAGATCCAGAAAGACAATTATCACACGTACTCAATAATAAGTGGTTTTGAAACATAAACCAAAGAAAACCAGCCTAGAAATCACAACCCCATAGGACTTAGACAACAATGAGGACTCAAAGAGACACATAGGTAGATCTAATCGACATGGGAAGTAGAAATAGACAAGATCTCCAGAATAAATTGAAAGCATGGGGACCGTGGGAGAGGGCTGAAGGGAGCTGACCAGAGAATAATGTATTGCTCAATAAAGTAAAATAAAATAAAATAAAATAAAAACTGTTAAAGTGGGTTCCGTTGTTTGGCTGGTGATCCCGTCTTGCACCCGGTAACTTTTCCGTTGTGATGTGTATGTTCATCATTAGTTGAGTATTTCAGCTGAATCATTTTATCCTTCTTTGTACCTGAAGCTACAGATAAATTCTTGTTTCAAAAACATTGTGAAAAGGTTTTGGGACCCAATAAACCTCTCCACCAATGCAATAACGCATAATCATACCAAGTCAAACTGTATCAGAAAAAGCCCATGTTTTTGAATGAGTGCTAACGCTCCCAGTGGCCTTCCAGATCCTCAGAGGGGAGATGAGGAAATAAGAGAGAGAAACCACAAGTTTGTCCCTGGGTGGGGCAGTTTAAACACCCTGTGGGAGTGGTCTTGAGAATCTCTATGGAGGGGTCACCCTTTGGCAGGCTTTCTCTGAGGTGAATTCTGAACAGAGGCAACTCCCACAGGAGGGGATTTGAGGTAGAATTTTCCACTCAAACATTCCAGACTTTTTGTGTATATGGATGCCAGGGGCTGAGGTGTGGCCTCAACCCAAACACATTATAGAAGAGAAATTGCTGTGTATGATGCAATGATAAACGGTACGATCATCTGAAAACCTTAAATTGCTGTATTATGTCTGCATGTGGGCTAAAGAGGTTTAAGGGGGTCAGGCACGGTAGCACAAAGCTCTTATTGCCATCACTATGTAGACAGACAGTGTCTGGGGTGGTGGTGGGGTCTTATGGAAGGAATGCAGAGAGGCAGAAAAGAACAGAGAGGGAGAGATTTTAAAGGGACATAGAGAGGGCTTGCAGCCAAGGGCTTGCTGTCAGGATTGATCATCCAAGAGCTTGATCCACGGAGCAGGCACAGCAGAAAGAGATCCGACTGCTGCAAACTGTCCGCTGGCCTCCACACGTGAGTCATGGCACACACACACCTGCCCATCCCACACAAACACAACACAGAAAAAAGCACTTACTTATTTTTGTATGTGTGTTTGTACCTGATTGTATGTGTGCAGGAAATACATGCAGGAGCCTGAGGAGTCCGAGAGAGGGCAGAGTGGATCCCCTGGACCAGGAACACAGACTCGGGTAACTCCGAATACCATGTCCCAAGGTAGTGTCAGTTTCATGGTGTTTCTGTAGAAGAGAGCAGAGAAATCCATACATCAAAAGCCTTGTAAAATGCAGTGGTGGAGACATGCTGTAGGCAGGTTCGAGGGAAGCTAGAGACCTCTGCTGTAGGGCTGGCTACCCTTGCTGCCTGGCTTCTCTGACTTCCTATTGGCAGAAGATAGGGATCTGCCAGTACACAAACCAGCAACAAGGCTGTTAGTACACAGCTGTGAGCAGCCCTTGGCTATTTGTGGGTCACAGAAAATTCAAGATGATTTGTCTCTGGTCCTGAAACACTCCATCCAGCTCTCAGCAAGGAAGAAAGTCCACCAAGCTATCCTCTGGTATGCAAACATCGGGAACTTCTCTCTCAAGCCCTGGGATGGGCAACAACACTCCCCCCTCTCCACTTCCACATCTCCTGTACCTGTATAGCAGGCCAGCTGGTGGCAACCTTACACTAGGGCCAGCCTTCACTCACAGCCTCACTGATGTTCCTAGCATCACTGAGGAAATTTTACATCAAATAGGAAGGAACGTCTTCAAATTCATCCTTACTATCTGCAGCAGGCGGTTAGCAAATAGTTTCCCTTTTTCATATCTGTATGAAAACAAAAGTATTAAAGCATCTTACAATAAAACGGTTTTTAAAAGTCAACTTCTGTACCAAGTTTCTGTGAATTCTTCTCATCCCAGCAAGGCCTGTGAGGGGAGGGGATAGAGAGCGAGGGGGACAGGGAGAGGGAGCCATGGTCAGAGGACAGTATTCATAGTTAAAGAAGCTGGCCTTCATCATGCTTGCTGGCAAGTCTTTTCATCCACCTTTAAAAAATAAGCCCCACTGCCTTTTCCATTTTGTTTTGTTCTGTTTTTGACAGGGTCCCAGGCTGATATAACTTGAATTAATGATCCTCTTGCCTAGGAGCCTGTGTAGAATTACAGACTTTAGCCGACAATCCAGCCTAAGTTTTATTCATGGATAGTAACTCGAGTTACTGTGCTTTCGTGGCTCGTCTCAAACTTTAGAGTTTTCAGTTCTTGGAAATCTGTCCACTTTGGTGTGGTCGTCCCTCCCCCATTTTGTGTCCTCTCTGGTCTAAGTGTTATTCCTGCTGTAAGAGATGTCTTGACTTCAGCAACTCTTAGAAAGGAATACATTTAGCTAGGACTGGCTTACAGATACAGAGGTCCATTATCTTTCTTTTCTTTCTTTCATTTTTTCATGTAAATAGTTTTATTTTTCTATATCTACAGTCAATTAAACATAGTTATGTATCTTCACCAGCAGCTGGGGCGTCCCCGACCTTTGTGTTTCTCGTGGAAATTACTTGGGCTCTGAGCTCTGAAACCAGCTTGATGAGCCCTTTACTAAGCAGCTCCTGAAGGGCTGCCCTGGCCAAGGAACCCTGAACCTTGAGTCTCTCGGGGACCACAGCTGGAGTAATAAGCTTACAGTTAGGAACGTCCTTACAGCGTTTGTCATATGGAGCCTAGTCAAACAGGACTAGATAGTTGAGCCTGCCCTGAACTTTGACTTTGGACCACTCCTTCGTTTTGCCTTGCCACCAGACTTATTTACTGGGCCTGTGTCCTTTTGGGCCGACTTTCAGTCATCTTTCTTCTTCTTGCCACCCTTGGGCGGCATGATGGAGCTCAGAGAGTGGAAAGGACACTGCAGCCTCCCTAAGATGTCGGGAAAAAGTCAGAGGTAGACAAGAGAAATATATAGCTCACTAGACTTATTTTGTCATCCCACAAAGAAACAAAGAACACTTTTTATTTTGCTCTTCACACACACCCTGCTTTTTACCTGGTATTTGTTAAGAAAATTGATATTGAAAGAATATATTTAACAAAATTATAGAAGAAAACTTTCCCAGCCTGAAGAAGGATATTTCTACGAAGGTATAAGAAGCTTACAGAACACCAAATAGACTGGATCAAAAAAAATCTCCTTGCCATATAATAATCAAAACACATAACATACAGAATAAAGAAAGAATATTAAGAGCTGCAAAGGACAACGGTCAAGTAACATATAAAGGTAACCCTATCAGAATTGAACCTGACTTCTCAATGGAAACCATGAAAGTCAGAAGGTCTTGGATAGATGTGCTGCAGACACAAATAGACCATGGATGCTAGTCCAGACTACTAAACCCAGCAAAGCTTTCTTTCACCATCGATGGAGAAAACAAGATATTCCATGACAAAAACAGATTTAAGCAATATGTATCCATAAACCTAGCCCTACAGAAGGGCTATAAAGTACTAGAAAGTACTCAAAGGAAAACCTCAACCCAAGGAAGGAAAAAATACCCACAATCGTACAGACATTTGATAACCATCCACAACACCATTTAAAGAAGGGAAACACACAAACACTAACACCAAAAAAAAAAAAAAATTGAAAAACCAAAAACCAGAGTTAACAACCACTGGTCTTTAATATTGCTTTATATCAATGGACTCAATTCACCTATAAAAAGGCACAGGTTAAAAGAATGGATACGAAAAGAGGATCCAACATTCTGCTGTTTATAAGAAAGACACCTTAAACTCAAAGACAGATGCTACCTCAGAGTAAAGACCTGGGAAAAGATTTTCCGATCAAAAGGAACTAAAAAAACAAGCTGTATGGGTATCCTAATTTCTAACAAAATTGATTTCACACTAAAATTAATCAGAAGAGATGGAGAAGGACATTTATACTCACAACAGAAACAATTTATCAAGATGAAGTCTCAATCCTGAATATCTATGCCCCTAAAATAAAACACCCACACACGTAAAAGAAACATTACTAGAACTCAAAGCATATACGAAACCCCACACTCTAATAGTAGGAGATTTCAACACTTCTCTCTTACCAATGGAGGGTCAACCAGACAGAAACTTAACAGAGAAATAAGAGAACTAATAGATGTAAGGAATCAAATGGACTTTAACAGACAGCTATAGAACAGTCCACATAAACAGGACAGAATATACTGTCTTCTCAGTACCTCCTGAAACCTTCTCGAAAATTGATCACATACTCAGTAACAAAGCAAACATCCACAAATACAAAGAAATTGGAGTAAACCACCTCTATCTTATCAGATCACCATGGAGTAATGTTAAAATTTAACAACAATATAACCCCCAGAAAGCCTACAAACTCATGGAAACTGAACAGTCAACTACTGAACCACCCCTGGGTCAAGGAAGAAATAAAGAAAGAAGTTAAAGTCTTTCTTGAATTCAACGAAAATGAAGACACAATATACCCAAACCTATAAGGGCTTTATGAAAGCAGTGCTAAGAGGAAAGTTCATAGCACTAAGTGTCCACATAAAGAAAACAGAGAAAGCTCACATTACAGACTTAATAGCATACCTGAAAGCTCTAGAATAAAAAGAAGCAGACTTACCCAGGAGGAGTAGAAGACTGGAAATATTCAAACTGAGGGCTGAAATCAACTAAATAGAAACACACACACACACACACACACAACAACCAGTGAAATATAGTGCTGGTTCTTTGAGAAAATCAACAAAACTGACAAACCCTTTTCCAAACTAATCAAAAGGCAGAGAGAGAACACTCAAAAAACAAGATCAGAAATGCAAAGGGGGATATAACAACAGACACTGAGGAAATTCAGAGAATCATTAGGTCTTACTACAAAAGCCTGTATGCCACAAAATTGGAAAATGTAAAAGAAATGAAGATATTTTAGATAAATACCATTGACCAAAATTAAATCAAGACCAGTTAATAATTTCAATAGACCTCTAAGTCTTGAGGAAATAGATGTCTTCAAAAACCTCCCAAAAAAAAAAAAAAAAGCCAAGGGCCCAGATAGTTTTGATGCAGAGTTCTACCAGAACTTCCAGGGAGAGCTAATACCTATATTCCTTAATGTGTTCCACATAATAGAAACAGAAGAGCCATTGCCAAACTGTTTTTATGAAGCTACAGTTACCATGATACCTAAACCACACAAAGGCTCAAGCAAAAAAGAGAATTACAGACCAATCTCACTCATGAACTTCGATGCAAAAATTCTCAATATAATACTGGAAAACCGAGTGCAATAACATATAAAAATCATCCCTTATGATCAAGATTTAGGGCCTGTTCAACATATGAAAATCTATCAATGTAATTCATCATATAAATAAACTGGAAGAACAAACATATGATCATTTCATTAGATGCTGAAAAGCATTTGACAAAATTGAACACCCATTTTTGATAAAGGTCTTGGAGAGATTAGGGATACAGGGAACATATAATATAATAGTAAATATAATATATATAATATACAGCAAGCCAACAGCTAACATCAAATTAAATGGAGAAAAACTAAAGTCAGGAACAAGACAGGCTGTCCACTCTCTCTATATCTCTTCAACACAGTGCTTGAAGTTCTAGCAATAGCTATAAGACAACATAAGGAGATCAAGGGGATTCAAATAAGAAAGAAAGAAGTCAAACTTGCGTTATTTGCAGATGATATGATAGTGTACATAAGTGACCCCAAAAACTCTGCCAGAGAACTCCTACAGTTCATAAATGGCTTCAGTAATGTGGCAGGATACAAGATCAACTCAAAAAAAAATCAATTGCAATCCTATACACAAACGATAAAGAAGCAGAGAGGGAAATCAGAGAAACATCACCTTTAACAATAGCCACAAATAGCAAAAAGTATGTTGGGGTAACACTAACCAAAAGAGTGAAAGATCTACTTGACAGGGACTTTAAGTCTTTGAAGAAAGAAATTGAAGAGGATACCAGAAAATGGAATGATCTCCCATGCTCTTGGATTGGTAGGATCAGCATAGTAAAAATGGCAAGTCTACCAAAGGCAATCTACAGATTCAATGTAATCTCCATCAAAATCCCAACAAAATTCTTCACAGACCTTGAGAGAACAATAATCAACTTATATGGAAAAACTAAAAACACAGGCTTGCCAAAACAATTCTATACAATAAAGAATCATCTGGAGGCATTACCATCCATGACATCAAACACTATTACAGAGCTACAGTAATGAAAACAGCTTTTTATTGGCATAAAAAACAGAGACACTGACGAACGAAATCAATTTACAGACCCCGATATTATTCCAAAAAACCATGAACATCTGATTTTTGACAAAGAAGCTAAAATTATACAATACAATGGAAGAAAGAAAGCATCTTTAACAAGTGATGCTGGCATAACTGGATATCAACCCGTAGAAGAATGAAAATAGATCCATACCTATCCCCATGCACAAACTCAAGTCCAAATGGATTAGAGACCACACTGAAACCGATACAAGAGGAAATGGGAAGTAGCCTGCAATATATGGGCACAGGAGACCACTTCCAACGTATAACCCCAGTAGCACAGTCAATAAGAACAACAATGAATAAATGTTGAAAACTGAAAAGCTTCTGTAAAGCAAAGGACACTGTCATTAAGACAAAAAGGCAACCTACTGAATGGGAGATCTTCACCAATCCCACATCAGACAAAGGTCTGATTTCCAAAATATACAAAGAACTCAAGAAACTAGATATTAAAATTCTAATTAACCCAAATAAAAAATGGGGTACTGAGCTGAACAGAGAATTCTCAACAGAAGAATTTCAAATGGCCAAAAGATACTTAAGGACATGTTCAACTTCCTTAGCTATCAGGGAAATGCAAATCAAAACAACTTACACCTGTCAGAATGGCTAAAATCAAAACCACCAATGGTAGCCTATGTTGTTGAGGATGTGGAGTAAGGAAAACACTCATCCATTGCTGGTAGGAATGCAAACTTGTGCAAACACTTTGGAAATCAATGTAGCAGTTTCTCAGAAAGTTGGGAGTCAACCTACCTCAGGATCCAGCAATACCACTCTTGGGAATATACCCAAGAATGCCCAATCATACTACAAAAGAATCTGTTCAACTGTGTTCATAGCAGCATTATTTGTAATAGCCAGAACCTGGAAACAACCTAGATGCCCCTCAATGGAAGAATGGATTCAGAAAGTGTGGCACATATACACATTAGAGTACTACTCAGTGGTTTAAAAAAAAATGACATCTTGAATTTTTCATGCAAATGGATGGAAATAGAAAACACTCTCCTGATTGAGATAACCCAGTCCCCAAATATGAATATGGTATGTCCTCACTCATTAGTGGATTCTAGCCATAAACAAAGGACATTAAGCCTATAGTTCATGACCAGTAGATTCTAGTTATAAACAAAGGACATTGAGCCTATAGATCATGATCCTACAGAAGCTAAATAATAAGGTGAACCCACAAAAAACACATATAGATCCTCCTGGAAATTGGAAGCAGACAAGATTGCCAGGCAAAAGTTGGGAGCATGGGGGTGTGAGTGGGGTGGGTGGGAGGAGAGAGGGTTAGAGAGAAGGGAGAAGGAGAAGGTTGGGGAGAGCTTGGGAGTGTGGGATGGTTGAGATGGAGGAAGGACATATATGGGAGCAGGGAAGGGGATATCTTAATTGAGGAAGCCATTTTGGGTTTGGCAAGAGGCTTGGCTCTTGAGGGTTTCCCAGGAGTCCACATGGATGACCCCAGCTAGGACCCTGGGCAGTGGAGGAGAGGGTGCCTCAACTGGCGTTGTCCTGTAGGCAGACTAATGAC
Organism: Microtus oregoni; assembly: GCF_018167655.1. Lineage (NCBI taxonomy): Eukaryota > Metazoa > Chordata > Mammalia > Rodentia > Cricetidae > Microtus > Microtus oregoni. The sequence continues at coordinate 59,408,434 of NW_024543066.1, forward strand.
TATCTTAATATGACCATAGAACTTTCGTCCAGAGACCAATGGAGATAGAGAGAGAGACCCGTTCTCCGTGGTGCACAGCCCCCAATCCCACCCCCAGGCCACCCCCCCCTCCATGGTTCCCTCTCCACTCCGGGTCAAGTTCGTCCATCTCCCTCCTGTCCTGACTCCCTGAGCACTAGCACCTCACTTGCTGCCTTTCCCACTGGTGCCCCGCTGAGGTTCCAGCACACACCTGGGGCGACCACCCCTCGCGCGTCAGTTGCCGGGGTGTGTAAAAAACCCGACCCTAATGCTTACTTGGGCTCCTTTGCAGCGTCCTGATGGTCGGCCGGAACGCTACTCCACTGGTGTGGAATCCTAGACGACCCCCGGTGGCGTAGGGGTCAAAGTGTCCTGGATGCTCCGGGTTCATAAAGTTCACGCGAGATCTGGAAGCGGCCATGGGGCCGGCAGGGAGCCCGGCAGGTTGCCTTTGCTTGGCCTCGACAAAGTGGACATCACAGGTGTGACTGCCATGGTGATGTCTGGCTCACCAAGGAGACCGGGTTTGATCTTTTTAAGGACTCTGTGGAGCAATAGTTTAGTGTGTTATGCTATTAATCGAGAGGTCGAGCCCTCCCAGACGCCACAATTTTTAGGCTTTTAACAAACAGCTTTCTAAATTTACAGTCCTTGTGTGGTGACTTGGCAAATGGAAATTCCCCTACTTCCCTAAATACCGGAAACCCAGTAAATAAAAAGATAAGAAAAACCCCCTATGGACTTAAGGTACCTAAGGCCTTACCTTTCTGTCACACCCTGTCTATTTATGGCCTGTCCTGCGGCAGGGTAATCAATGAAGGCAATTTTTATTTTGGATGGTAGGGTGGGGATGAGGACACCTGTGAAAACCCCCACCTTCTGTCTTTGGCCTATTTGGGGATGAAAAGAATGGGAATATCTTTTTTTTTTCTTTTGTTTTCGAGACAGGGTTTCTCTGTGGCTTTGGAGCATGTCCTGGAACTAGCTCTAGTAGACCAGGCTGGCCTTGAACTCACAGAGATCTGCCTGCCACTGCCTCCCTAGTGCTGGGATTAAAGGCATGAGACAGCACCACCCGGCGGGAATCCGTTGTTAATAAAAGAAAATTATGAAAAACAAGTCACTAAAGCACAGGAAACGGACCAGATTTTAATAAAACGGGTAAACTTTACACTACCGGCTAAAGATATGCATATGACAAGGGAACCGACAACATAATTCGTAATCAAAAACCCTAGAACAGATTTATTTCAAAATTCATGTGCTGTGGAAACAAAAAAATAAACCACAGAAACAGGCAGGCCAAGACTTGTTTAGTAAGGAGTCCAGGGACTGGCAGTGACGGCATTGGACACTGTAGACGGGGGCGTCTAGGGAAGGCTCTGGACAGCTGGTTTGCTCCCCAGCTTTTTGGGAGGACCCCAGAGCAGCTGTTCCCCTCCCCACCTGCCACAGCCAACACAGAGAAGAGGGCAATGGAGGGCTATCAGGTGTTGGAGGAAATACTGCACCTGCAAGAGTGGCAGCGCCCCACCGACTTCACAGTTAGCGACTGTCCTCACCACCCAAACATGGCACAGACGCGAGCACTTGGCAGCATCATAAGCCCAGCAGCTTTGGAGAAATCACTTCTGCAGGACAGGCCAGTTGAAGGAAGCCTCGGAAACCGGTCCGGGCCAGGATGAGTTTTACTGAGGCTTGTGTGAGCACCCACTTTAGGGCTCATTGCTTGGCATGTCGTACTCTGTGTTGTGGTCTGAGCAACCATGGTTTGAATCCGAGTCATGGGAATTATCGTCCTTCCTGTCTGGTCTGGAATGCTGCTTTCTTGCTCCCATGCACCCCACGCCTAGCTAATGTCTTGACACAGACTCCAGCATCCCTAGTTCAAGTCCCGCGGACATGGAGGAACTCAAACACTATTAGTAAAATTTGCTGCTTGGAGTCTTCACTGTCAATCACGCTGTCTCAGGTGGACTCACAAAATCACCTTCACTGTCAGTCACCCTAGACCCAGGGCATAGTAAGCACCATCTTTGAGCAACACCCCTAGCCCAGGTTTTGGTCATGTCAGCATGATGCAGGGTTTGAATGTTCCTATCTGGTATTTGTCTTAGTAATAACACATTAGTGGGAATTCTCGTTTTCTATGTCCTGCCCTCCTTTTATGTGTCCTCCCCCCATTCCTAGTGATGGCTCCTAGTAATGGAGTCTCAACTGGCCATCTCCTTCACCAGGCAAGGATTCCAGTGGTAGGACTGGGCTGCATTCTATTCAGTTGTTGGTCAAGGTTGCCCCATGGAAATCTCCAAACCACCCAGGCTGCTGCTAAGACACAGGGCTGCTCTCCAGAAACTGCCAGCGGGTCCCATTGCTGAGGTAACATCCACACATGGAATATGGGGAAGTCAAGCTTAGTCATACAGGAATCCTGCATCCTACCTTCTAGTCTCTATAGAAAAAGAAAAGCAGACACCAACCAACCCATTCACAAAACCATTGACCTACAAAATGTCCTGCCTACAAAATAAGAAGGGTAATCGGGGCACAGAACTTGTGTGAATAGCCAACCAGTGTCTGATTTGACTTAAGGCCCTCTCCACAAGAAGGAACCCACATCCAGCACTTGCTTGTGTAGCCAAGAACCAGAGTAGATATTATATATACATACATATATATGTATATATATATCAATATATATAGGATAGAGAGATAAAAAGATATGAAAGACCTGGATAAATTCAGACCCCTCTAGCAGAAAAAATAGAGCCAAAAATCTAAGCAGGGAGAGAAGAATCAAAAAATCTAGATTAACCGTTTCAATGAAGATAAAGTTAGATTATATTCTTGAGAAACAAGGAGTTACCCCCTTGTGATTATCGCTGGTATTTTCAGAATTTTTCATGACCACTGTTATTTTTGGAACTTTCCAATCACGCCCTCTCTATCCCTTTTGGATAGTTTCTTCCCTTAAATACTCCTTCTCCCAGTTACTCGGGGTCAAACTCTCCACCCCTGCATGGGAAATGAGTTTTGGCCCCAGTGCACTGGTTCCTGTCCTGTGAATAAACCTCGTGTGATTGCAGCAAGGACGGTCTCTCGTGAGTTCCTGGGGGGTCATGTTATCCTGAGACTTGAGAGTTTCCCTGCTCTAGAGGTCTTTCAGCTAGATAGATAGTTAGAGAGATAGTAGATAGCCCAGTAGTAGGCAGTCCAGAGACTTAGGATAAAATCAAACACTACTAGTTTATAAAAAAATATTTTACCCTATGTCTCTGGGTACTACTACTGGGCTATCATCTATCTATCTATCTATCTATCTATCTATCTACCTACCTACCTACCTACCTATCAACCATCTCTCTTAATTTTTTATAGTCTTGCACAGAAACACTCTCCACAGGAGGTAGGTGGCCACTGATACAGGCTTCTTTTACTCCAGCTAGTCATAAGGCTTACTTAGACTATCAAGAGGGGTTCCTTACCCCACCTCTCTATTCACAATAGGGTCTTCTCAAATTCTGCATGTGATTAGACAGTCCTAACCTGTATTGTCAACCCAGATGAGAGATGAAGAAATCCATTCCAATCAGACAGTCAGCGATGCTGGGTCTGGGTCCGGAACCGATGTGAGCCCTGCATGGATGTCTGGCAGCCTAAGACAATTAGCATGCCTGCTTCATGTGCCTGTCCCTACAGGTCTCAAGAAACGTCTGTCTTTGGTTGGAGGTGATCCAATCTACTGATAGAGCACATATGACTGGGAGGACAAAGTCAAGGGCAGGGACTGGAGAGATGGCTCATGCATTAAGAGCACTTTTGGCTGTCTCAGGAGACCTACCTAAATAAAGCATATACTTTATAAGCAGTCGGGACCAGGCAGAACACACTAAAGCTTCCGGCTACAGTTAGTTGTGTTTCCCTTCAGTTTGCTCTGCATGATGATGTCATGAACATGTTGTACATTGTGTGTACCACATTCTACTGAAGCTAAATATATGACCTCAGGGATACAATATGTCTAGATTTTCTGTAGACTAGTGGGTATACACGGAGTAGGCCATGCCATCAATATCCATATCTGAGGTGCCATCTTCCCGTGCAGGCCATGACTGGAAAATAACTGTGCAGCCCAAGCTACCTGGAACTTGCAGTTACAGATCCACGCCTGTGAGTTGTGGGTTTACAGGAGTATGACAGCTCATCTGACTAAAGAAGATTCTTAAGAGTGAAAAGTTGGAAATAGCTTTTTATTCATAAAACATTCATTTTATTCAATGGGGGCTTTAAGACAGCGATCATTAAAGACAGTGTGTAACCTTAGCAAACTATTAAAACAATGGTAATAATAAAAGAAATAACAAAAACTTACACTAAAATGAAGAAAACCAAAAAACTAATGCACAGATATCCCAAGATATAAATGAAACCAAACCAAACAATCTAAAACATAACAAAACAACCACAAAAATAAAATTAAGCAAATTTCCCACTTTCCCTTGGAATATTAAGAAAAAGCAAATCAATAACATAAGACACGAGGAAGTGGATTAGTCTCTGTAGTGAATTATCATCACCAACACTTGTGAGTGATATGGGGTCAGCGTCAGCTCTGCACTAGAGAGAGAATCTTGGGCTTTTGGGTGTGGTCTGTCTGGATAGCAGTGTGACAGAGTCTTCCTTGTCAGACTCCACATCACATATGGAGTCAGCTTGCCAAAGCCCTTGACAGTAACTGACAGAATGACTCTTGCTCACCCAAGTATCTCCCTCCATGTGGTTTTGCCCACTTGGTGATGGATGTTCGGCTTTTGAGTAATTTGTGGGGTGTCGTCTGAATCTCAAGCTTATTTCTGATGCAGTCTTTTCTCTGACAATTGTGAGCCAACAGAGGTGGATCAGATTGTGGCTGGATCCTCTAATGATTGGTTGATATTTGCCTCAATGTTGTGCTCACAGCAGAAAGGGACATGGCTTTTTCAGAGGAGGCCTGGATCCTGGAGTGTAGAATGTCATGCCTTCAAGGTGTCTCTGGTTACCTTCAGTTCTCTTACGAGGTGCTGTTATAGAAGAAATGGAAATCAAACATAGAAACAGACTCTCTGGGGCACAAACAAGAAGAAAATCAGGGCTATTCGCCACTATTAAGGAATAGTCAAGGAAGAAAACCCACACCATGAACCCCTGGTTGGTGGGAATGGGCTCAATGGTGGCTCACTTGCCTGGCACATAGTGCTCCTGCTGCAGCAGCTCCATCTGCAGGAGGCTCTCCTCCTGGGCTGTGGTCTGTTCCAGTTCATGCTGGAGATGTTCAAACCTAGAGGAGGAAGGCAGCTGGGACACAGGCCTGGTGGGGCCTTGCCATGTCAGCTTTTGAGTCCCCACCAGCTAGACAACCCAGCATCACCTTTTAGCTGAGCTCAATGACTGCTTCCTCAAGAGAAAAGGGTCAGAGGCCCCTGGACTGGATTTTTTTCTCAACGTTTAAAAACTGCTATAAATTGAACTGGAAAACACACTGTTAACAACATATTTTCCAACAGTCCAAAAACTTTATTTTGGAGGAGTCTCAATGTCTGAGTTAGATATTCCTGGCCTTGATTGGATACCAGGTGAAATGTGAACAACCTGTAAAACTCTATGCCTGCCCTCTAGTGGAGCCCATACAACACTGCAGGGAAGGCTCTGATTATTCCTACAGCCCAGAACCTGCATGGGCTAATTTGTCAACTCCTAATCTGTTTATGGCAGAGTAAATCTTCTCACAGGAAACTGACGAACCCTGCAGAGAGCCTGCATCCAGCAGGGGTGCGCTACGTTCAAATCAGTCAAAGACTAGAAATTTATCTCTAAATGTGATGTTTCTGAAGGAAAATAAACTGGCAGAGGACACACTGTCCTTCACAATTTACCTGCCGCTTCTCACAGGAGAAGAAGGGGACACAAACCCCAGAAGACCAAAACCAAACATATTGTTTTCTGGACAAAAGTTCCCGGTGATTAGCCAACTCGATACTCTGAGATATTTTTTCCCTGAATGTGGATGGGAGCCTTGCCAAATAGACTAAAACCCAGACAGGTCAGAGACCCCGAAAGAGAGAATCCACTAGACTACAACTGCTTCTGTCAGTCCGTGCTCCTACCTCCTCTGGGACTCAGTGAAGTGATGCTGCAGCTTTCCTGCCAAGTCCCTTTGCTGGGTAACCAGTTTCTTCCACTTCAGCAGGAATTGAAGGTGTTCCTCCAGTCTTTGATGTTCCTATTATTAGAGGATTGTGTTCTTAGGGCAGGGTTGTCTGCGCACACGTACACAAGTGTGCATGCATGTTCACAAACACAAACACACTTACACAGTCGTGTTCATCACAAGTACATGGATGCTCACATACAAGCACACTGCATTGCATCCACATGTGTAGTTCCTAGCTAACAATATGGAAGAAGAGATCACCTGGGAATCTATGAAGAAGAGAGTTAACTTTCATTAGCCCACACCCTCTCCCCCCGAATTATAAACCAGGTACAGGGATGTGTTGATATGATGAGGAATGTGTACTTTGTCTTTGTTTTGATAATTTTCATTATATGTCTACTTTATATGTGTGGGGGTTTTGCCTGCCTGTGTGTCTATGCACCACATGCACGCCTGGTCCCTGGGAGAAGAACACAGTAGGCAGAGCAGTCAATGTAGTGCTTGCCTTGTGCACCCAGGCCACAAATGATGGATGCCAGGGTTCCTTGATCAGTTATCTAAGCTTGCATACAAATTTTCCAGTCTGTTCATTAAAGTCTTAGTTCCGTGGTACAGGACCACTGCCTGATGGTGGAACAGCCCCTTCCTCTCAATCAGTGCTTTCCCATGGCTCCAAGAAGGGCAGCTTCCTCCAACAAGAACGTTCTAAACCACAGGTTACCTCATTTTCTGCCCAAGGAGTTTGAGCAATGAGCTCAGAAAGCCAGAAAATCTCTACAAGCAGAAGTCAAAATAAACCTTTCCGTCCAGTAAGATGATTGTGTCAGGGATTTCTCTAAGTAACAGAAGGCTGACTGAAGGTCAAATAGTACATCTATTACTTCATACTTAGCAATATTCCATGGAAGGACTTGACTTCATTGAATTTTTACTCATCAATGTTGGGCATTTGAATATTTTCTGGATTGGTTTGCTCTGAGGAATGCTTCTATAACCCAGGTGTCCCCTAGATACTCTGTGACCCTTAATTCTCATTTTGAGATTACTGCATCATTTGGAGACTGCAATTCAAGTTTCTGAAAAATTATACATAGCTTCTCACAGGGCTACACAATTTTCCCTCCTAGCAATATCTGAGGATCCTCATTTCTCCCAACCCCCATCAGGCCAACTTTAACTCAGCGTAAAGAAGCTTGGAATGAAAGCAGCTTCTGAGCGCTGCAGACACAACATGCAGTGAGTGCTTTAGACGATGATGAGCCTGAGTGGGCTGCACTAAGACAGCCTGTTCTCACAGCTCAGCATGGCTATGGGACTTCTGCTGGGGAGACACCTCTGCAGTTCAGCATCTCTTAAATGACAAAATCCACGCCAAGATCCAGAAACAAAGTGAACCAACTCAAGATTGGACAAAGGTGAAAGGAAAATGGCAGCAGGCAATGATGAGGAGAAGAAAACAGGATGCAGAAGTCGTTATGGGCAGTCACCTTTCACCCAGAGCAGAGAAGGACACACATCCTCAACCAGGCTCTCCTGCTCTCAGGCACCTTGATTCGCCTCAGCACCCTCTTTCTCACCTCCATGTCCTGCATTACCTTGGATTTCTACAAAGGATTTCTTTGCAGATGAACATTTATGTCTCTACAAACACCTGACAAACTTTTAGCTGCATGAGTTTTGTGGTCCTTTGTTCTACTTAGCTGGGTGGACATGCCAAAGATGGGAGCTCCATGTACTCTGTGACTGATGCAAACTGATGCTGACCAGAGCAGGAACAGTACTTTCTATTAACACTGGTCTCCGTCATCCTTAAAGATGTCCATCATTCCATGAGTGGACACACATATAGAAGCTTAAACACATATTCTCAAACCCACAAAGATACATATAAACACAACACACACACAATAACACACACACACACACACACACACACACACACACACTCCTCCTGAACCCAGAAAAGCAAAGGAAAAGACTACAATGTTGCAGCACCTTTCCTGCTGCAGGGGGAGGCAGCGGTCCTCAGTGCTGTCTCTCAGTGCTCTTAGCACTGGCTTCTGCCCTAGTCAGAACTTCTTTCCCCTTCCAGGAAAGTTCTTCATCTCAAGACTCACTGATCATACAGGTGAGTGAAAAACATCTGCACACCTGAGCTTGACCACAAAAGACCAAGTCCCCAAGGAAGAAGCTGCACATGAAGCCTCTCGATAGCTCTAAGCTGACCCATTCTAGTTTCCTAAGAGACCTTACCCAGGCTACTCCACAGAAGACCTTGATAGCACTAGAGAATGAGACTGACCCATGGTCATGACCCAACAACTTTGGACCATAACACGGGGCATAAAAATATGAAAATAGAATCAGATCAGTCAGTAGGAGCCTAGTGAGGTCAGCACAGTGTTGTTCTGAAATGCAGCTCTCTGTACAACTATGAGGGGATCTGTACTAAGACATAACCATGCGCATGATAGAGTGAGCATCACAATGTCAGCAAAGAGACAGACTGCAGGTTCCTTGTTGTGAAGCCAATGAGACAAACGAGACATTTCCTGGGAGGTTGCCTCAGTTCGGTGAAAGGAAAGATCTACTTTTTATTTTCAAAATAGCTCTGGGGTTTGAATTTTCTTTTACAAAACACATTAGTTCCAAAATAGTTCTTTGTCTTCCTTATAAAACAAAGCAGTTAGCAATAAGATGAGACAGAAAAAGATAGGAATCTCTACCTGTGAGGAGACAGGAGATCCAAAGAGCTCTGGCCTGGTAGCTTAAGCAGAACAAAAATATTATGTTCTAGCAAACAAATGATCCCCAGGCCCTTGTCCTCACTCACTCACTCACTCACTCACTCACTCAAAGCTCTGCGATTCTCCCTACGTGGCTCCCAGGATAAAACCCTTCCTACCATACTGACATGTAGGTGTGTGATATGTGATTTACAAGTTTCCCCAAAGAACTGCAGCTTCTACCAGAGCAGGATGGTTTGTTTTCCAGTCAGGTTGTGTCTTCCCAGAGGTTACTCCCCAGAAAGACTTGTGACGGTCCCAGAAATGAACTTTTAGATGGAATGGAGGTGGTCAGCTGGGTAACTGAGTGGACGGTTACATGACAGTGTACATATATGTGTGTGTGGTTAGATAGGTGGGCAGCTTGCTCCTGCTGGCTCAGCTTACCTGCTGCTGCTTTGTCAAGAGGTCACAGATCTTCTCATGGGCCTCCTCACAGAGCTTCTTTGTCTCCTCACAGGACTCTTGCAGGAAGATCTGCTCCTGCTGCAGCTTTCTGTTGTCCTCTCTCAACATGCCCACTTTTTCCTTCATCTGTGTCTTTTCCCTCAGAAGTCGGCTGTGGAGGGTGCTTAACCATCACAAACAATGATGAGCTCCAGTCCACCTCCATCTGCCACAACTACCTACTAATACCACCTTCCCTGCAAGGTTCTATGTCCTCAGACAGCCCCAGAGTGCAGAACACATTAGCCATGCCAGTATCACCAAGATGATGTACCTCTGAGAACAGGATTCTGCACCCCTAACACATGCCGGTCCTACACTGATCATGGTTTTGGGAGAACATTATCAGGTATAGAGCAAATCTTCTGAGGGTGAACAGAGGACCCAAGAGGAATACATTCCACATCTGTGTCCCATATCAACAGGCTCTTTAAGTCCCTGTTAAAGTCCCAGACACCATTCATGGTGCAAACCATGTTTTCTATCTAGAAGTTCTGAGAGGTGACAGGACAGTGTTGGGAGGGGCTCTCAGACTCCTTGCAATTGGGAGAAATCAGTCTTGGAGGACAAGCTAGAAGCACAGCCCTCACTCTGGTTCAAAGAGAAATAAGTGCAGCAGCTGTCCTTCCCAAGTGCGGGGTCCCATCCAATCAGACACTCACCTGTATGAGATTGTCTTCTCAGTCAGCTCATTGCACTTGCAAGAGTCCTCACTAATTTCCTTGGGGACTTTCTCCAGCTCTGATGTCTCCTTCTGATGATCCATTTTCAGCTCCTCAAGCTCAGAATTCAGCCTGTGGTAGAGCATGGGACCAGGAACAAAGAACCCCATGAACACAGTCATCAGAACCCCATGAACACATGAATTACGGCTGGGTCTTGGATTATCCTAGTGCACTAGATGTCATGTCCTGAATCCTAGGTACTAAGACCTGTTGATATTTATTAGACTTGATAAACTGCTCCAGGGCCAGAAAGGCAGAGCAGCAGGATGGAGACAGACAGGGCTACATGAGCTTCCTCATAGGCCTGGAGAAACAAACTAGCTCTTTATAAGATGTCCCAGGAGTCTGTGCTATGGGTCTGGGCCTACCTGAAAACTCTGATGTCATGTCTCCTGTCTTCAGAAAAAAAATATTTATTCTGTGTTCCTGTTATCACAAGGATACTCAGAACTCATAATCAGGATTTCCATGGAGGAGACCGTACAGTACAATGACTCTATAAACTCCCCCAGGGAATTCCATTCAGTCACCAAGGCGAGCACAAAGGATGAGGGCAGGGATGCTCAAAGTGAGACTCCAGGGCCTCAGCACTTATATCACCTGAGACTCTGAGTCAGACAGATCCTCAGCCCTGCCACCAATCTCTGACTCACAGGATCTGAACAGATACACACATGAACACACACACTGTCAGGGAACACCTCAGAGACAGTACAGAACACACCAGACACCACAGCACAAAGGAGATTTATTGACTCAGAAGAGCAATCATGGAATAGGTACCTGCCTCTGAATCAGGCAAGAATTGAGAGCAAACAACCGGTATTTTTCTCAGCAGTGGATTTTTAAGAAGATAAGGGGAAGTCTGTGCTAGGATGAGTTGGTGAGACCTGATTGGACAGCTTAGCCAGAATAGCCAAATAGTGAATTTTGATTGCTGGACCTTGGTGTTTGGCTTCAGGAATGAGTCATAGGACAAATAATGGTATGAACCTTGAGGACAAATTTCAGAAATTCGAATTAACATTATATCAAGTGAGAGGGAAGTGAAAAGGGCAAAATCTGCCACTGCCATATTGGCAATGTTTGGGCCTGTTAGCTCTTCACACACATAAACCCATACACAAGTAGGATGCCAGAGACATGCAGGTAGGTGGCATTATCGCAGAGTACAAGGAACAAGGGCAGAGAGGTGCCAGGATGAGATCCAGGCCTTCAAATCACACACTGAGATGGAACAATAGGACCAGGTCCAGCTCCCAGAGCAACCAGCTAGAAATCCCCCAGTCAAATACAAAGACTCCCATGAACTCAGCACCCAGCATCTCCCTCCACCTGTCCAGGCCTCTTTGAAATGCGTGTTGTGAGCTCACACACTGGTGCTCCATCCATAGAATGTGACTCAGGCCACAGGCTCTGCTTTTCATTGGGAGGAAGCAGAATAGCCTGTGTCCCCATCTCACTCCTACCCAGGCTTCAGTCCTGCCTCTCAGATGCACTCGGGAAAAGTAGTTTGGGCAGGAGGACACCTTGGAGGTGCAGCCTCAAGTGACATGAGGAATGCTGGGGTTGACATAGGGGGGTCAAGACAGTCACCAGAGAACTGGACATAATGACTACCTGTTGTTCACATCATTGTTGGTATAGTTGGCCAGGACTGCACGAAGTTCGTTCCTCTCATTGGTCATCATCTGGAGCTGAAGGCTCAGTTCATCAACCTTGTTCATCTGCTGCTCCTGCTCAGTGACTGAGGCTGAGGTCCGTGCCTTTCCAGTACTCCCTGTAGGTAGATAAACATCAGTGAATTTGTACAGTTAGATGGTACAGGACCAAGAGAGACCATGTTGAGTCCCCAGAAGAAGCCTGAGGAAGAGGGAACGCATGGAACCCACTGAAGTCCACAGAGAGCAGAACAACTATCCTCAAGTTGGGACCCATAAAGCCATGTCTCCATCCCCAATCACTATTGCTCGATATGTCCATCAATGTTGGGAAATATTATTTTCAGGTGTATAACTTTCCTTTATGCTTCATTTGTTTAACTCTGTGAAGCTGTGTTACTGTGCTTTTCTAAAATACCTGATGGTCCTAATAAAGATATGGACAGCCAATAGTGAGATAGGAGCAGGGATAGGTGGTATTAGCAGGCAGAGTGTATAAATAGTAGGTGAACTCTGAGAGGAGAAGAAGAAGGAGCCCAAGAACAAGAGTGGAGGACTCCAGGGGTCAGACACCAGCTCACTCAGCAGCCATGGAATAAGAGTGGAAGTAAGATTTACAGAAGAGAGAGATAAAAGCCCAGAGGCAAAAGGTAGTCTGGGTAATTTAAGTCAAGGAGAGCTGAGAAGAAACACGTCAAGCTAAGGGCAGGCATTCAGAAGAAAGAAGAAGCTTCTGTGTGTGATTTATTTGGGAGCTTGTCTGGGGGACGTTACTCTCCCTCTTTCTAGTGAAACACAAGCAAAAGAAATCCAGTGACGGTGAAGGGCAGGGCTGGAACTGGAACCACTGTGGTCCCTCGGTGCTTCCCACGCAGAGGCCGAGGGAAAGAAGAGGGCCCTCTGCACTGCAGTTGAAGCCTTGTCCATCCCTGGCTCTCTGCCAAACACACCATCAGAAATCCTCTACTCTGGGTCTGCTCTTTAGTAACTCAGAAAAGCAGAAGGGGACATCGCTTCCCAGGAACTCCCACCTCCTGAGTCCCACTCCTGAAAGGATCAACTTAAGCCTTCATCCTTCAGGAATCTCTGTCCCCTGCCCAGGACTCACTGCGCTTTCTCCAGAACCATTTATTTCTTGATGTGTGACTCGGAGACTGAAGGCCATCTTCCCTGTGCCTCTCTCTGGCCTCCCTGCGCTCTCCATCCTGTCTCCCAAGCAGCCTGTTCAGTCGTGTCAGCATGGCTGTGGGTGAACCACACAGGCACTGAACGAATGCCTCAAGGGCAGTTGGCGTTGCCACAACACAGGTGACATCACAGAATTCCAGGCTCTCCAGGATACAGTAGAATGTCCAGGTGGGGGACTGCTGATGTCATATGATACAGCTCTTAACCCCTGCTAACTACTTCACCCAAAAGTGACCTGAAACTAAGGTGCCATTTCCAAGAGCCTCTCTGGGGACACCGGTTAAGCCTTTAGGGACATTTTCTTCCTATGGCTGGAAATCTATCCCTATGCTGCTCACGTTTTATGTGAGAAGTTGAAAGCTCACTTCCCAACCGCTGCTCAGGGATGGCTTTTCCCTCCTGAAGATCCACACTCAAGTAACGTGAGAAACAAGGATGCTTAGAAATGAGGTCAGGATAAAGGGAGTAGAACAGATGAGGTCTCTGAAGTAAACGAGCACTGGTGCAGATCCTCAGACTTTTAGAGACTGGAGGATTCAAAACAAAGAGAAGACACATAGGAAGTGATGAAAATTTCACTCAGAGTGTCACTAGAGCTCACTCAAGCTATGAAGTTGATAGAGAGGGTGAGACTAGCTCTTGGCAGGTCTACCTGGAACCACTGAGCCCAGGTGAGCCTTCAGATATTGAAAGCAAACAGTTGGAGGAAGAGTATGATGGCCCAACCTTGAATCAATAGACTGAGGAGAGAGGAGTAGCACCCAGAGGTCAGTGTGCGCCATCTAGAGGAGGCATTAGCGATGGAGACACAAGCACACACACATACATAAATAGGAAAACCGGCACACTCACACACATATGTAAATAGAAAAACTTGTACATAATCACACAATTCCGTTGCAGAACAAGATGTAGATCACTGCTATGCTGTGTCAACCAGCAAACAAAAGCCAAATTCCTTCTCTGGAGGCACCTGCTCCAATTCCCATGTTCTTCCATAGGTGGCGCTGCTAGCTTTGGTGCAAGATACATTAGAAGAGCATGGGAAGGGCAGGCAAGGGGAGAGACTCAGAGTTGTTGCACCATACAGGTATTTTATAGCCATCACCACCTTTCTACGTATCCTGACCATCCCTGTAAAGAGAAGCCAGTCCATGGTCAGCCTGGAATGCATGTTCTTCAGATATAACCTCTGCCACTGTTGACATCTGCAGATACCACTACATGGGACCTTGCCCCTCCCAGACTCTCCATCAATTCCCACAGTGTCCCTATCTGATAATAGTGGCTGTCCAGCTCCTTCCCACTTTTGTGGAGTCTCAGGATCTGACCCTGTCTTTTTGTTTCCTCTCATGTCCACACTGGATGCTCTGTTACCAAACTAGCCCCAGCTGGCTTGTGGCTCACATTCCCCTCACATTGGTCCAACCACAATGTTCCTCGTATACCTGGATCCTTCCAGCTGTGTCTGGTTCTTGCAGATTCCATGCTTTTCCACTTCCACACTTCAAAGACACATTGTGACATATAGATTTGTGGGTCTCTCCAGTCCTCAGATATTTCTGACGAGTCCTTCTTTGCTATAGCATATGGTTTTCCCGACACCGGAGGACCCCGAGCAATGCCGAGGGCCTGGCTTCATCCATGCCACTAGTGTTCCATGCAAGAATTTGCAGCCAAAAATGGTCTGAACAAATCAGTCCTGTCCAGGCTGCCTAATAACTGTGTGGGAATGCACCTTTTCCTGGCACCCCAGGTGGTTAGTGTCATTCACCTTCCTCGTGGACACATTCTCATGGTAGTGACCCAACACCAGACCCTGGGATGCTGGAGAGCTGTTCATTGACCGGAAGGAAGATGTGTGAGACACAAGCCTGTCATGCCAGTGTTGGGGGCAACAGCACAGGAAGACCAGGAGTTCCAGACCATCCTGGACTAAGAAACTCTGGTTCACAAAGAAGACAGGCAGACCAGGATGGGATCTCAGGTGGTAGAGGGCTTCCCTAGGACATTAAACCCCAAGCTCCAATTCAGCACCATGTAAACATGCCTTGCCATCTAGGCAAAAAGATCACAGCTTGCAGGTTAGCCTTAGCTGTATGGTGAGATGGAGGCCAGCCTGGGCTACATGGGAGCTGTCGAGATACAGAGATTTAAAGAGGGGAGCTGGCTTTTCAGGACACAGGCAGGTGACCCCAGACGGGAGATCTGCCATGAGAGATGGAGAGATGGGTGGCAGAGTCGGTGGCAGATGATAATTAGGGTGGCCCAGCACAGTCTTGGAGGGCTGCTGTCTCCAGGACCTTTCCTCCTTCTGAGGCTGAGCACCCACCAATGTCCAGCAATCAAAGTCTTGAAGTCCAGTCATCCAAAGCCCCAGTTGGCTTACCAAATCTACCTGCCCAATTAAAATTAAAGACCTCATCCTAACATAGGGGTTCCCATTTTACCCTCATTAATCACCATTTTCCTATGTGCCATGTCTGTCTCCTCTCCATCAAGAGCCAGTCCTTTGTGCTTCCAGAAAGCATGCCTGTCTCCTTCCCTTGTCCCTGTCCCCTTCTCCCTCATTCCCTATCTCCTATATCTCGTTCTTTTTCCTGCCCTCTGTTCCTCTGGGGTAAATAAGTCTCTTGTTTGCTAAGAACTTGGTCTTGAGGGTCCTGAGTTGAAACTTTACCTTTCAGTGGGTGTTCAGACACTGCAGAAGAAATGGGGTTCTCATGGGCCCCATGAGTGTCAAGTCTGTCTTGTGTGATGTTTGCTTTACCATACACCCAGGTGGTCCTTGAGAATGAGTCTGATTGTGGAGGTGTGGACAGGTCAGCCCAGCACACAAAATGCGATGGCTGCAGGGGCAGGAAATTGATACTAGCCTGGGCTACATAGCAAGGCCCTGTCCCACACACAGTTATTTCAATTGTGATAAACACACAATTAAACTATCAGCTATTTTTAGAGGCACCCTTCACAACCATAAAAACATTTATGTTCATCAGAATCCTGGGGATATACATCTTTCACTCAGGAGACAGAAACAGGCAGATCTCTAAATTCCAGGCCAGCCTGGTCTGCATAGTGAGTTATGGGTTAGCTAGGGCGACACAGAGGGGAAAAAGCCTTCATATTAAACAGCTAAAGAGACAGGTTTTTGGTTAAGAGCACTGGCTGCTCTTGCAGAGGATCCATATTTGAATCCCATCACCTACATGGAGGCTCACACCTATCTAACTCCAGACCTTGGGGGTCCTCATCCCTTTTCTGATCTCCTCAGGTACCAAAATAACCATGAAGATTTCATACATGCTATGTGATGTGTGTGTGTGTGTGTGTGTTCATATTGTGTCAGAAAAAAATAGTAAAGTTTCCATTAAGGCTGAAGACTTAAGTTCAATAACCAAACAGTACTGGTTCATTAAAAAAACAAAAAGGTTTTACCCTATGTGCCTGGACTATCTACTTCTGGGTTAACTACTATCTATCTATCTATCTATCTATCTATCTATCTATCTACTTTGGTTCTTGGCTACACAAGCAAGTGTTGGGTGTGGGTTTTCTTGTGGAGAGGGCCTTAAGTCAATTCAGACACTAGTTTGCTATTCCCACAGTTCTGCGCCACCGTTGTCCTTCATATTTTGTAGGCAGGACAGTTTGTAGGTCAAGGGTTTTGTGACTTGGTTGGTTGATGTCTGCTTTTCTCTTTGAATAGCGCTCAGAGTACCCTCCCTCACCCAAGAGACTAGAAGGTCGGGATGCAGCTTCCTGTATGACCCAGATGACTTCCCCATGTTCCATGTGTGGTGTTACCTCAGCAATGGGTCCTGTTGGCAATTTCTGGAGAGCAGCCCTGTCCTGTGTCTTAGCAGCAGCCTGGGTGGTTTGGAGATTTCCATGGGGCACCCTTGACCGACAACTGAATTGAATGCAGTCCAGTCCTACCACTGGAATCCTTGCCTGGTGAAGGAGATGGCCAGTTGAGACTCCATTACTAGGAGCCATCACTAGTAATGGGGGGAGGACACATAAAGGGAGGGCAGGACAAAGAAAACAAGATTTCCCACTAACGTGTTATTACTAAGACAAATACCAGATAGGAACATTCAGACCCTGCATCATGCTGACATGACCAAAATCAGGGGAAGGGGTGTTGCTCAAAGATGGTGCTTACTATGCCCTGGGCCTAGGCTGATTGACAGTGAAGGTGATTTTGTGAGTCCACCTGAGACAGCATGACTGACAGTGAAGACTCCAAGCAGCAAACTGTACTAATAGTTTTTGAGTTCCTCCATGTCTGCGGGACTTTAACTAGGGAGGCTGGAGTCTGTGTCAAGACATTAGCTAGGTGTGGGGTGCAGGGGACAAGAAAGCAGCATGCCAGATGGGAAGGATGTTGATTGCTGTGACTCGGATTCGAACCGAGGTTGCTGTGGCTACAATGCAGAGTACTAACTACTCATAGTATCGCAATGAGCCTCGCGCCTGATGGTGGGTGCTCACCAGAGTCTCAGTCAAGTTCAGATTGGCTCATGCCGGGTGGCTTTCTTTAGACCAGCCTGTTCTGCAGAAGTGATTTCTCCAAAGCTTATGCACTGTGAGCAGTACCGAGTGCAGGCATCTGTGCCTTGGTTGGATGGTGAGGGCAGTCACTAACTGAGAAGTCCATGGGTCGATGCCACTCTTGTAGGTGCAGTATTTCCCCCAAGCACATGAAAGCCCTCCATCGCCCTCCTCTCCGCGGTGGCTGGGGCACCTGGGTAGGGCACGCACTGCTCTGTGGTCCTTCTGAAGAACTGTGGAGCAAACCAGTGGCCCCGAGCCTTCCTTCCATCGATGCTGCTTACCTGCATCTCTTGGATTTATTTTGGTATTCCCACACCAAATGGTTTTTTTAAATAACTTGGTTCTAGGGTTTTGTGTTTACAAATTACATATTGGTTGCCCTGTGATATGTATATCTTTAGCCAGTGGTGTAAAGTTTACCCGTTTTTTCCTGTGCTTTGGTGACTTGCTGTCCATAATCTTTTTTTTTTTATTATTAAGAAAGGAGTCTCAGCTGAGCAGTGGTGGCGCACGCCTTTAATCCCAGCACTCGGGAGGCAGAGACAGGCGGATCTCTGTGAGTTCAAGGCCAGCCTGGTCTACAAGAGCTAGTTCCAGGACAGGCTCCAAAGCCACAGAGAAACCCTGTCTTGAAAAAAAAAGAAAGAAAGAAAAAAAGAAAGGAGTCCCATTCTCCCCATTCCCAAATAAACCAGACAGCAGGTGGAGGTTTCCACAGGGGTCCCCTCTCTTCCCACACCAAATAAAAATTGGCTTTGTTATTTTCCCTGCCCACTCTGCTATCTAGAAAGAGCAAGGGCTTCTTACAACAAAAGGAGGATCCATAACTAACTAGGCTACATTATGGCCATGTTAAAGGCCTCCCATCTCCGCAGAGCTATAGGAATTATTCACTGATGGTCTCATCAGAATCTAGTCATCTCTAAGGGATCAGACTCCATCATCTCTAAGGGAAACAACCAAGCTGACCAAGCAGCCAGGGCAGCAGCCTTCCAGGCCCAGACTTACCTCAATCACCTCAGGGGGTTTATACAGTACGGCCCACATTCTCACAGTCACCACCTGACACTCGGCCAATTCTGTCCTACCTACATCAACTCTTCATCCAAATAGTCAGGCTCTGTCTCACTTTGTCAAGGCTCATCTCCAATCCACCTGGAAGACTTAAAGTTCTTAAAAATGATCACTGTGTCTTATAAAATCTGTCAAAGGTTAGATTCCAAGTCCAAGTATGGTAACTTCCCTTTTCCCACCCACCAGGTCAGGGTTTCCCTTCTAGGGACTGAGTGGCAGCTTGATTTTACTCATATGCCCACAGTCAGATGGGTTAAATAACTCTTGGTTTTGTTAGATACCATGTCTGGGTGGATTGAAGTGTTTCCTGCCACTAACAAGAGGGTCCAGATAGCTTTTGATGTTCTTCTCCAGGAAAATAGCCCCAGATTGGAATCCAAACCTCTCTTCAGTCAGATAATGGTCCAGGGTTTACCTCCCAGATCTCTCAAACTTTATCTAAGGCTCTTAACATTCCCTGGCATTCTCATATTCCATACTGTAGACCCATATTTCTACATGGTATGGCGACCAGAATCCCAGGCCACAGTTTGCACCTGCAGCACAGGAGGTGGTCACCTCCCTAACAAAGGGTCAGGATATGCTAATGTTGTTCTGCTCCTTCTTTGTAATGTGGAGGATGCTTGGGATAGAGATGCTAATTTGACCTATGTGACAGAGCTGGCATCAGTGCAGGAAGATAGGGAGACAAAATGGGCATAGAAAGGTGTGGTCAAAGGTGGGGACGAGACCAGAGACATTCGCCTGGTTACCTCGGAAGCAGAATGCCAATGAATTTCGCCCTCAGTTTATGTTCTGGTATATAAGTCTATTTGGAGAAAAAATGCAGAGGAATTTTCAGGATGTGAACTCAGGATTTCATGAGGGATTCCTGAGAATCTCCTTCCCGATAAAGCCATTTGAGTTGTGAGTTTATTCCCACGCCTCTCCTCAGGTCCAGGAGAAATAATTTAGGCTCCAGGCTAGCACCAGACCCTGACATAATGGTACCCGTATGCGAGACTGATTGGTGAACCCCAAAAAACATGGAAGAAGTGACCAAACGTACAGAGGAGAACGTGAGGAACCCACGAGAAAAAAATTGCAGTACAGGTGCATATGTGAGTAATGTGCACTCAGAAATAAAGAATAGAGTTTCAAGAAGTATAGAGAAGTGGGAAGTTTAA
The DNA here is from genome assembly GCF_018167655.1 of Microtus oregoni. Taxonomy (NCBI): domain Eukaryota; kingdom Metazoa; phylum Chordata; class Mammalia; order Rodentia; family Cricetidae; genus Microtus; species Microtus oregoni. Next base: position 59,428,255 of record NW_024543066.1, read on the forward strand.
ATCAGGAGCAAAAATTTGTAAATAATAAGTTTCATATATGGGATAAGGAAGGAGTATTCAGTAGATATGTTGATAGCTAAAGGGAGTTAAACTGGAGCAGAAACAGAGGCAGAGAGATTTAGAGCCTGTAAGCATGCTAGCCGCAGAAATGCAACTTTTATCGCTAGCTAAACAGGTAGGAGAAGTAAAGGAACTATGGCATTTGGCCCAAGAATCGCCTAGGTTACTGCTAAGATTGAGACGCCAGGCGCCGGGGGCACACAGTAACCAGCTGAATCTAACCCACCTGCGGGAGTACGTTTAGAGAACAAATTTTACCCCACACAGTTGGTAGCCCAGAGTCGTCTAATAGAACAGCGGAGAGGATTCAGGAATTCTCCTCATTTTACGATTACAAGTTAAAATTAAAAAAACAAAGTTTAAAATCGGTATGACTATACACACCAGAGCTTGTGATGGCAGACTGGCAGACGGAGGGAGCCTGTGTCCTGCCCCCTGCCAAGTGGCCTGGCTTCAGCAGGGAGTTGAAAGGCAGGTTTGAAAAAGTAGCCTCAGAAAGCTGCAGCTTCAGGACAATTAAAAATAAACAAGCAGGTTAAATATGCTTCTTTTTCCAGTTCACAATTTTGCTTCTTTGTCAAAAATCTGCTGTTAGTAGGCATGTGGATTCATACCCAAGGTGAACTGATACCAGTTCTTTTGATCCTCATACCTTCTCAATGTGTTTTCAGTACTGTGGCTCTGTAGTGAAGTTTAAAACCATGGATTGTGATGCATTCAGAAGTTCCTTGATTTACAGGATTTATAAGATTGTTTAGGCTACCCTGAGTATTTTTTTCTTACAACGTTGAAGATTGTTCTTTTGAGGTCTGTGAAGAATTTTGCTATAATTTTAATGGGCATTGCATTGAATCTGTAGGTTTCAGTAAGATTGTCATATTTGCTGTGTTGGTTCTACCTTCACAAGAGAATAGGAGATCTTTCCATTTTCTGGTGTCTGAAATTTCTTCTTGAAAGATTTAAAATTCTTATCATATAGAATTTTCTACTTGTTTGGTTAAAGCTACTCCAAGATATTTTATGGTATTTATGGCTATTGTAAAGGGTGATGCCTCTCAGGTAACATATTGTAGAAGAGGTGCATTTTGGGTAGTTTCCAAATTCTGTCTATGACAAAGTAATTTTGCTATAAACATAGTTTGGCGCATGTCCTTATTGGTTGAGCATCTTTGTTGCATAGGCACAAAACTGGTATTGCTGAGTTTTAAGGTAGATAGCTGCCTAATTTTCTGAAAAATAACCATACTAGTATCCAAAGTGGCTGTGCCAGTTTGCACTTCCACCAGCAATGGAGAAGTTTTTTTTTTTTTTCCTTTACCGCACATTCTCTCTCTCTTTTTTTTTTTGGTTTTTCGAGACAGGGTTTCTCTGTGGCTTTGCAACCTGTCCTGGAACTAGCTCTGTAGACCAGGCTCGTCTTGAACTCACAGAGATCCGCCTGCCTCTGCCTCCCGAGTGCTGGGATTAAAGGCGTGCGCCACCACCGCCCGGCTCCGCACATTCTCTTAAGCACAAATTGTCAACAGTGTTTTTAATCTTGGCAATTCCTACAGGGATAAGATGGAATCTCAGAGTTTTGATTTGCATCTCTCTAATGGTTAAGGATGTTATACTTGAGCATTTTTAAGTGTCTTTCAGACATTTTAAGATTCATCTGTTGAGAATTGTTGGTTTAGGTCTGTGCCATATATTTTTTATTGGGGACTCTGGGGACCCCCCCCCCTTCCATCTTGGGACCTTCCTCCCTCAATCACCAGGATCTCAAATTTTATCACCAGGAGAAAAAATTTTTCTAGACACAATCTTCAGCATTGCCAGCATCTTGTCAGGTCCAAGCTGCCTGTCAGCCAGTTCCCCAAAGACCAGGAAACCCTGAAGTAATCAGCTACCCCAAGACGTGGTCAAGCATCCCAACTGTCTGACGCCCACACATCAGCAGAAAGTAGTCTTGTTAGACGTGATGCCCCATTCCTGCCCATCTGTTACCTTTAACCTCCCAATTTTCATAATAAATATAAGGGTGAAATGTTATCATTTCTATCACCCGTAGTTCTGCCAAAATGTCTAGACACCTGAAGCACTGGCACTTCTGGGTTCCAAAGCAAGGCACGCACCATCAAGTGTTGTGGCAACGTACATAGCCATCCAGGGCCTCAAAGCCTGTGTGATCTTGATCTACCCTGCAGAAGCTACAGCTATGTAAGCCACGTCAGTATGCACATATGCTAGGCGGTTTCAAAGCTGAACTCGCCCACTCCGTATTTTCTTCTCAGCACCAGCTCTCCCCAGGCCTGTGCACGCACGTGTCTTTTCCTCTCTCTAATAAACATCCTTCCTGTGTACACATTCACGGCTGTGGGATGCTTCAGATGTCATGTCTGTGGTTTCCATGCCTCACATCTTGCTGCCTGACTTTTAACAACAGAGATGAAACAGGGCCAAGGAAAAGGATCTAAGGCCCAGAGCTGGGACCAAGCAATGGCCGTCACCTTAGGGAGCAACACATTTCCGGGCCATAAGGACCTACCCGCACCTACCCGCACCTACCCGCACCTACCCGCACCTACCCGCGCCTACCCGCGCCAACCCGCACCTACCCGCGCCAACCCGCACCTACCCGCACCTACCCGCGCCTACCCGCGCCTAACTGCACCTACCCGCGCCTACCCGCACCCTCAGAGAAAGCCCAGACATTGTATAGCTGTGGTTTCAAACCCACAACACGAGGAGAGGATGGCCCCAGTTTGAGTTTATTGTTAGGACTTGGAAACAGAGGTGATCTCTGTCCATTGCTAACTGTCCTGAGAGCGTCTGTTAGCTTGACAAGTTCAATTTTCTTTTATTTGGCTTCCTTAATGGTTAACAAATCTGCAGATAAAAAAATATGGTTGTCATTCTGTCTACTTGCCTTATTCCCCGGCAAAAATCACAGACAAGATCTAGACTGTAAAGCAGACTGGTAGGAGCGCTGGCTTCACACGGGGTCCCAAATATTAAAGGACACTTGAGGCTGAGACGTGGAGTCTGAGGACTCAGTAGAAGAAATGTTTTCTTAGTATTTGTCGTTATTATTAATGTGGGTGCTGCCATTCCTGTTTCGAGAATTGACATCAACAACTTCTCAGATAAATACGTTCTTTTTGTAGTGAGAGCGAAGCACATTTATCTAGATATTTTCTCATCACAGACATGGATGTGGTCCCTGTATTTATTATCACCAGTATTACTGTTGGAAGTCAGGCATGGTGCTACACATCTCTTAGCAGCATTTGTGGTGGCGCAGGCTTTTAATCCCAGTACTTGGAGGCAAAGGCGGGCGGATCTCTGTGAGTTCAAGGCCAGCCTGGTCTAAAAGAGCTAGTTCTAGGACAGACAGGCTCTGAAGCTACAGAGAAACCCTGTCTCTGGGGAAAAAAGAAAAATGAAAGGAAAAAAATGAGGGTATTACTGAAATTTTGTTTGGGGGGGAAATTACTGGTGCCAGGAAGTAGTGATACAGGCCTTTAATCCCAGCACTCGGGAGGCAAAGGAGGAGAATGGCCTGGTCTACAGAGAGTTTCAGGACAGCCGAGGCTACACAGAGAAACACTGTCTTAAAACAATAAAACAAAAAGTTTAAAAATTGACTGTTTAGACAAAAATAGTAACAATAAATTGTGGGGTCTACAAACTTGGAAGAAGCCAACTTCACGGTAAGAACCGCATAAGCATGGGGAAGGAAGAACAGTCCTTGAGCACAGGCTGTAGGAAAGTAAAAGGTGGTGCTGTAAACCTTAAAGCAAAATTTCAAAATTTATCACGGCCAATGAGCCAATAAAATAGCGAAAATGTCATGAGGGTAAACCCACAGACTAAAAGCAGGACCCATTGCGAGAGGGGCCTGATGTTTGTAGGTAAGTGGCGCGCATGAGCCTCACGGTCTGCATCTCTTTGGAGACTGTGGAGATTTCTCACGACGCGGGAAGAAAAGCCGGGCTGTACGTGGCAGATAGACTTAGAACATAAATGTGCGTCTGAGAAAGCTAGCACACGCATGCGGAGAAGTGACTGCGTGTTCAGAGCACAGGGTGGGTGGGGCTGAGTCGGGGCTGGGGAGGGGGAAAGCAGGAGAGACACTATGATCAGGTGGGTGGGCTTTCCCAGGCTGAGGCTCACCCATTGCACTTGGGGTGTGCTAACCTCTGCGATTTTGCTCCCAAGTGCGGGAAACTGGACTGCATAATTTGTGGCCGTGGGGAACTGTGTTCGCTCTCTCCCCTAGTTTTCCTTGTAGTTAAAAAGAGGTGGTCTGATTTGGTTTAAGGGGGGGAGGCTGATGTTTAACTACAGCACTGCTCGATACGTGTTCTCTTGTGGATGCGCTTCTCCTTGCTTTCTTTTCCTTGCGGTGGTCATATTAATCCGAGTTCCATCTAACGTCCTGTGTGGGTGTACGTTTGATGTGTACAAAAGGAGCGAAAGCAATCCTAACGTCCCCAAAGACGGCAAAGATGTTTCTGTCACTGGCATGTGCCTGCTTTTGTTTGTCTTTTCCGGTCTGTAACGCTTGGAATGAGAACGTAATAAAACAAACCAACAAAGGTTTTGCTTTTGAAGCTTTCGTGTATGAATATTTTGCCTACTTTGTACATGAAATACTTCTCAGTTGTAACACTGGTACCGTAGAGGTCGGAAGAGAATCCTTATGTGGGTTGAGAGAATGCTGAGTTAATCCTGATGGGGACTGTAAGTTTTAACCAAGTGTGTAGTTGGCATTATAATAGTCCTAGGGCTCTGCGGTTTGTGTCTTCTAACCTATTTTTTTCCAAGTCTGCGTTTAGGATACTATTTAGTTGCTGTCCTCTACAAAATTGTCATCAGAAAGGATGGTTGCAGTGAGAGACATCCAGCTCTGAGACTTCTATTTGGCTCCATTAACTGCAGTTCAGGGATGCTGAGAAAAACCAGGACAGGATCCACAGACATGAAAAGCCTTCCAAATCATTCCACTATTTTTTTCTTTTTCTTTTCCTTTTTTTTCTTACTTTTTTGTTATTGTTGTTTTTGGGTGGTGGTGGTGGAGAGAATTTTTTTTTTTTTTGCCTTTTTAGGGACAGGGTTCCTAGACATGAAAGGCTTTTGTTGTGGTTTTTAAGACAAGGTCTCACTCTTCAGTTTTTCCTGGCCTGGAGCTCACTATGTAGGTAAGGATGATCTCAAACTCACAGCGATTCTCCTGTCTCTGCTGAGTTTAAATTTCCTGAAACTAAGATATGTGCTACCACATCCAGATTCACATTCCATTTTAACCCCAATAAACTTGACAGTCACCTCCCTTTTCTGGATCTCTTGCAGCCTGGTGTTACCCTATAACTCAGTTACAGTCTAGAGCAGATAGGCAGAAGCCTCTGGGGATGGTACTCTTCCCTGAACAAACTGTTTGCATACCTTCTGCCTGCCCATCCTAGTCTCTTTTTCCTGCCCAGAATATCGGTATGAAGTCATCTTCTGCTATGAGAATAAAAACCTCAGGGTAAGGTGTCTGAACGGAAACAGGAAGACTCTGTTTAATTAAAGCTGTGGTAGCGATATTCGATATTCACAAATTTGTGCCGGTACTCATTGACAAATGAGAGTACTTAGCTGTTTGAGCCATTGCTAATTAAGTTCACTGTTAACATTTCCAAAATCAGTCTGAAAGGATAGAGTACTGGTCCATTCTCTGTTCGCACAGAAAAATTGCGAGGGTGGCAGGCAGAAGAGGAGAAAAGAACAAGCTGCATTGGCCAGGAATCGAGCCCGGGTCTCCCGCGTGGGAGGCGAGAATTCTACCATTGAACCACCAATGCATCCTCAAGAAGGCTCTGTGACAGCCATTGAGAAAAGGTAATAGAAACCACGTGTCTCAGTGAATTTTTACTGAAAACAGCTATGTAAACCGTTTCCTCATGACTTTTTGAATTTTCCAGTCCTGACGAGGAAACACATGTCCTCCTACATGCTAGACTGTGATAAATCTGGGCCAGATTTGCCACTCAAGGACTTTCGGGGCATGACTTTCAGCTCATTAGAAAGGAAATGCTAATTCCGGTTCCAAACTCGTACGTGGCTCTGAAAAGCCTCCCTTTAAGTTTGCCAGTGCCCAAACCATGCTCAGTTCAGATGTCGTGGAAACACGCTGGACGTAGACCCTGGGGACAATTCTATACCACACCCTATCTGTGTGAACAGACAGAGGAACACCCTTCTCGGGCAGGCCTCACTTTCAGTCCACTGGAGTAGACAGAAAGAGAGAGAGGTGTGAACGAAGCCTGAGCCTACTTCCTCTCTGTATATGCTTCCTGGTTTGTACTCAGTACATCTCAGGCACCATCCTGCCCTCACCTCTATTACGAATTGTGTCCCCTTGTACTGTAAGCCCAAAAGAACCCTTCCTCTCTTAATTTTCCTAATGTCAGGTGTTTGGTCAAAGCAACAAGGAAAATAACCAATCCGAGGAATAATAGAGAAGGTTGTCAGCATGATAATTCTGCTTGTACGGAGAGAACATGCATCCCCACATCCAACACAGACAAAAGCAAGTCATACAGAAAACAGAAGAGCACTGGGCATGGCTTACACCTTTAATCCTAGCATTTGGGAAGCAGATCTCCATGAGTTCAAGGTCAGTCAGGGCTACAAAATAGAGAGACCCTGTCCAAAAAAAAAGGACAAAAGAAAAAGGAAAAAGATGAGGAACAAATGTCTGGGACCATCAAATTTCCCCTTTCTGTTGGACAAGCTGTTTGCAGGAGGGAGGTGGGCTGCCTTCAGTCAGTCTTCTCTGGGCCTGTGCCAACCCCAAGGACTCAGTTATCGTCACTGGAAAGCAACCATGGAATACCAGGCATGCCAAGGCCCAGGGAGCCATTTCCATCAGTGAAACAGAATCAGACATGTCCTGGGGTTAGCATTAGGAGACAGGACTTTCAGTTATTATGCCTAAATTCCATAGGTCCAGATCTTCAAAACGAGATTCAGAATGTGTAAAATCAACCAAGGGAGACAGCAGAGATTAAAAGTAAGATGTTAGAGAAGGCAGCTTCCCTAGAGGGATTAGTCGCAAGTTACACATCGCAGACCACCTGATCAGGGAAATATATCCTTGAGCAATTGAGAATGTCCAATCTGGGGCTGGAGATGGCTCAGGGGTTAAGGCCACTGACTGCTCTTCCAAAGGACCCATGTTCAATTCCCAGCATCCACACAGTCACCCATAACTCTTACTCCAGTCTCAGGGTCTGGTGCCTTCTTCCGGCCTCCTAGGGCATCAGGCACACATGGGTTGTGCATTTATATATGTTGGCAAAACCCTATACATATATAAAAAACTTAAAAATGTAAAAAAAAATATTCAAACTGAGATTTAAGGACAAAAAAGAATTTTTAAAAATGGACAGATTCATGAATTCTAAGACAAACTTAAATGATCTAATATGGGAAAACTGGGCCTCATGAAAACTGTGGGTAGAGGAGAAGGAAATATGTTTGAAGAAACAATGGCTGAAAACCCCAGCCATGGCAAAGATTATAGTGTGGAGTATCTGCCAGAGAAGATTACTCTGGTGTGGGAGGTCCTTCTGACTGTGTGTTGCTCTTATTGCTTATTGAATAAAGAACTGCTTTGAGCCTATGGCAGGGAAGAACAGAACTAGGCAGGGAAAGCTAGGATGTATGCTGGGAGAAAGAAGGGCAAAGTCAGAGAGAAACCATGGAGCTGCCAGAGATAGACACCAGAACTTTAGCCAGTAAGCCACAGCCACATGGCAATATACAGATAAAAAGAAATGGGTTAAATTAATATAAGAGTTAGCCAATAAGAAGCTAGAGCTAATGGGCCAGCAGTGATTTAATTAATACAGTTTCTACGTGATTATTTCGGGTCTAAGCTAGCCAGGTAGCCGGGAACCAACAAGCAACCCCTTCTCCAACACTACTCAGACGTGGGTTTAGACCAATAGAAAGGCATTAGTAAGCCTGGCATGGTGGTGCAGGCCTTTAATTATAGTACTTGGGGAAAAGAGCCAGGCAGGTCTCTGTGAGTTTGAGGACAACCTGATCTATAGAATGAGTTCCATAACAATTGTTACACAAGAAAAGCTCTGTCTCACAAAACAAAAACAAGAAAGGAAGTCATGATTAGGAGCTGGTGGTGACCACACTGGGTGTTCAGGATCCCAGTGTAGATGGAACCTTTCTCAGGGTGAGCTTTTAAGCACAAAAACCTCATTCTGGGGTGACACGCCTAAGTTAACAAGAACAGTTCGCCAGAAGCAGAACCACAGAATCTGAAAAGCAAGGTTCGTACATTTATAGACTTTCTCAGACCTGTGGACTTTGATGGACTAGGTCATTGTTTTCGTTTTGGCAAGCGCAGCTGTCTACGAGCGGAGTGGGCTAACGGAGGTCTGGGCCTGTTGCAATTGAAGGAAGAGATGCAAAGACTTGAGAAACTCAGTCCAGGAGTCATTGTGCGGAATAAGCCCCAGACAGGCTGTAGTCAACTCCAGGGAAAACAGTGTTGTATATGCACAGGAACAGAGAGGAAACGCATGTCAGATTTCTTTCTGCAATTCCTAAGACTTCATCTGACAGCATGTAAAAGAGGACACAGCAAGGAAAACCTATGCTATAACATAATCTTTTATGCTATAATCTTTTTGTCCACTGTGAAGATGTGTCTTTGCCGAGGTGCCTTCTGATTGCTTTAATAAAGAGCCAGTAGCTAGCTAGGCAGGAAGAGTGGGGGGCGGAGAGAAGGAAAGAGAGATAGGAAGAGGTTAGATGGGACTTCCAGCTAGAGAGAGGAAGAGGAGATGAACTTAGGCTCTGGAGAGACATCAGAGGACATAGAGAGGAAACAGAAGGTACAAAATGGAAGAGAGGTAAGAAGTCACAGGGCAATTGTAGGTTAATTTAAGTTCTAAGAGCTAGTGGGACAAGCCTGAGCTGTAGGCTGAGCTCTCATAATGAATAAACCCATATCATTATTTGGGAGCTGGCTGGCAGAATAGAAAAAGACTTATTAAAATAATATTTATCTTCTAAAAATTGATAAAAAAAATTTCAGGCATAAACCTGAAATCCCAACATTGGAAAAGCTGAGGCAGGAAGATGGGGAGTTCAAGGCCATGTTCTACACATGAGGAACTGAGGCCAGCCTGGGCTACATAAGGTCCTACTTTAAAAAATAATTCATCTAAAGAAGGGCATTTCCGGAGGTGCTGAAATATTTCACTGAGAGATGACACACTGCTTAAATTGGAAAGGGAAGAATGTCACTTAAACATGGTCTGTGGAAAACAAAAGGATGTCAGACAACCCTATAGCAAGTATTAAGAGTTTTAGAAAATACACCTCCAAAGGAGAGAAAAAAATTAATGAATGTTTTAAAAAGTAAAATATATAAACACTAAAATAAGGCAACTGGGCTCCCTCACCCCCAGAAAAACTTAGATCATTGGTCAAAGACATGGGGACAAGAATGGGAACCAAAGCTCATGTCAGAACCAAATTAATTCAAATTGACACAGAAAAATGGCAAAAAAAAGAAAGAAAAAGAAAAGAGAAAAAAGAAAAAAAAAAAGAATGCCTCCATTGTGAAGAACTCCGAGACTGCCGGTGACTGCGATGACTGTTTTTATATTTCAAAGAGTCTGTGTGCAGCGGGTTTCCTCGTTGGCTCTTTGAAAGGATCCCAGGGAATGACTTTTAACTTTTATTTTTTATTTGATTATCCCGTTGTTGTTTTGAGTAGGGTCTTACTGTGTACCTCTGGCTGAACTCACTGTGAAGGCCAGGCTGGTCGTAGCTTCTCGAAGTGCACCAGACACAGCAAAGACTTGGAAGGCAATGAAAATGTCTTGCGAACAAAAGCACAAAAAGAAAATGAAAGTGGCGAGGACGGAACTTTTTACCTTCATCTCATCACACACCCTCACTAGCCAACTGAACCACAGAAGAAAACAGGAGTATTTTCTGTCATTGCAGCAAGAGGAAGTCTCTAGCTCGATGCTAGCCGCAGCCACAGCATTCGGTGTCACAGGCCACTCAAAGGAGACGATAACTAGAAACAGATCCATCCGCGCCCCGCTCGCTTCCAGCGGAGCAGCGGGTAGTCGAGTTACCGCGCAGGCATCCCGGGAGAAGCGGGCGCCAGGGTCAGTGTTAGGCGGAACTGAATCGAGGCTTGACCAGTTGTACAAGCGCCGGTGACGTCCGTGTTGTTCCGTGTGTGTGGCTCGCCGTGATCGTATAGTGGTTAGTACTCTGCGTTGTGGCCGCAGCAACCTCGGTTCGAATCCGAGTCACGGCACTATCGTCCTTCTGCCCGGCGATTTATTGCTCCAGCTCTGAGCTCGTCCCTGCCAATGCTCTCCTCTGCTCTGCAGAGCACAAACACGGGGAACTGCTCTCTCAAGCTCTGGGAGGGGAGACAACATTCCCCCTCTCCACTTCCTCCACTCCATTATCTACAATAGCGGCCAGCAGGTGGCAACCTTACACTAGGGCCAGCAGGCACTCAGCCTCACAGATGTTCCTAGAATCACCTCCCAAGATCTGAGATTCAGGCAGATTTCCAAATTCAGCTCCATTTTTTGTATTTATATTTTCTTAGGTGCTATTTAGCATACATTTGTATATCAACGTATCACCATCTCCTTTAAGTACTTTATCACTAAAATTTTAAGGTTTGGTCTATGACACATCAAATTAAGTTGGGTGATACTAGGGTTCAAACCCAGGACCTTGTACATGCTAGGCAAGCACTATACTACTTTATACCCACAGCCTCAAATTCATGTTTATGTATAGTGTTCTACAGAAATAAAGTTGATGACATTTTGCTCTCCACCATGGACACCGTGTTAAATTGTTCTGACAGCATGTATTAACGCTATTTTCTTTCCCTCTCTGAACTACTTCAGCTTAAACCCAATTGATTAAAGAACTACGAATTGATTTCAAATCTCATTATTCATCCTTTATGTATTTGTGCCTCCTGTTGCTACTCACCCATTGTCTAGTCTGACGTGGCTTTCACTAACTCTAAAGTCAAGTAGTTTGTCCTTTTCCTCCAACGACACACCACTGGGCATAGCAACCACACTCCTGAGCAGGCCCGTGTTCAGAAATAGTTGTCCAGCAAAAATGAATTTCTCATTTGTTTTGTGGACTTTTTGTTTTGTTTTGGCATCTTTTGTCTTATTGTGTTTTTTTTTGTCTTATTGTGTTTATCTGTTATTATTTTCAGTGTTTTGTTTTGAAGAATGTGAGAGAGAAAGGGCATGAACGTGAGTGGTTGGGAGGATTCGTGAGGAGTCATGGGAGGGAAAAACAATAAAAATACATTGTATGGAAAAAGTTGTGCCATTATGTCTGCCTATATTTCATCTTCTTATATAGTTCAAAATATTCTGGGATCTTACCCTTCACAATCATTGTGAGTACATGCCTTCCAATATGGGCTGGTTGTCCCCTGTGGCCAAAAACTCCAGTAGGCCAGGCAGGGACTGTTGGAGAATTATTATTTTCAGGTTTGTGACTTTTGTTTATACTGCATTTGTTTAACTCTGTGAAGCTGTGGTTCTTTGCCTGTGTAAAACACCTGATAGTCTAATAAAGAGCTGAACAGCTGGATGTAAGGGCGATCTGGCTGCGACATCTGTAACCCCCTTGATCGCCAGGGTTGATTCGGCTGATCTGGATGGCTAGGCGGGTGTCCCCTTCCTCCATCACCGCTCCATGTGCGTCCCTCCAGAAGCTGCCTGCGCTCAGTCAAAGAGGACGACCTTCCCTGAATAGAGGAGGACGGGTCTTCAATTAAGGGTATATGAGTAGCTGCGCTCCCCTGCTAGAACCTCCAAACAAACTCTCTAGAGATGAACGGCCAATAGTGAGGCAGAAGCAAGGATCGGCAGGGCTGGTAGGCAGAGAGAATAAATAGAAGGAGAAATCTTGAAGGAAAGGAGCAATGAGAGAACAAGGGAAGGAGGACATCAGGCCAGCTATACGGCCAGCCAGCCATGGAGTAAGAGTGGAAGTAAGATATACAGAAGAAAAGGAAATAGCACAGAGGCAAAAGGTAGTCAGAATAATTTAAGAAAAAAGTCAAGCTAAGGCCGGCATTCATAACTCAGAATAAGCCTGTGTATGTGTGATTTATTTAGGAGCTGGGTGGCAGGTCCCCCAAGAGTAAAACATTCACAACATGGAACACACTTACAGACCAATATATAATGCTGTATTGGTGAATCCTAAGTTGGAATGGAGAGCCGAAGATGTTGGAGATGCCAGGCTTGTAGGCCTACCTCCAGCAAGGACAGGCACAAAGCTCCGGATCAATCCAGCAGCCTGTAGTAGCTCAGATTCCAACCCTGCTGTCATATAAATCTGCTTGCTTTTCTGCCTTTTTGCTCCTCTCTCTGTCCCCCCTCCCCAGTAGGCCTTGGTAGGGTGATCCCCAATAGATCTTTTCTACCCACAGAGTAGTCCAATTGGGTAGTTTCTCTGTCCAGTCAATTATACTCATTTCACCCTTTTGGAATGGGGATGTTTATGGTCTGCCATTGTATATTGAAAGTGTGTAACTTGAGATTTTGATTTCATAGTGAAGAATCCAAGAATAAGAATAAAGAAATAGCCGGGCAGTGGTGGCACACACCTTTAATCCCAGCACTTGGGAGGCAGAGGCAGGCGGATCTCTGTGAGTTCGAGACCAGCCTGGTCTACAAGAGCTAGTTCCAGGACAGGCTCCAAAACCACAGAGAAACCCTGTCTCAAAAACCAAAAAAAAAAAAAAAAAAAAAAAAAAAAGAATAAAGAAATATAGGTCCCACAAGTAAAAATGTAGAAATACAGAAGTATAAAGTTGTAAGCCCAGAAGAATGTTAGCAGCTTTTTTAACAGCTTAAGGATTAATTGTTAACAGTGGGGTACTTTGCTTTACAACCCATAGCTCTGTCTGCAAGGCTGAAGCGGCCCTGTGCAAACCAAGGGTCAGCTTTTAGATAACCCCAGCCACTCATGACCAACAACTGATGTGAGCCGAGTTAGCCTTGAAAGGATGGGGTGTATGTGACTTTTCGGTTTTACACTGTCCCTGCTCTGTAAAACTGGCAGCATCGGAGGAGGGCAGTACTTCAGTGGACACTGTTGGGGAGCACCAGGGAGAACGACAACTTAAAGACAAACGCTCCTGTAACTAAAATCCCTGCCCATGGAAATAGTAAAAAAGGGCAATTTGTATCTGAGTTTTACCTCGCAATTGTAAAAATTTCTTGTTGCTTCTTGTTATGAAAAGGGGAGCCCGGAAACAGCCCATGACCACAGCCATCTCTGGCTGTGGCCTCAGCTAGCTGGTAAGCTTTTGTGCCCCATGGAGATTTTTTTTTTAATTTTTAATTTTTTTCCTGGAATAAAGTCTGCTTCTGGCTTACTAGACTTTGGTGGTCTGTCCCCATCTTTGCGCTACCCCTATGGGCCCAACAATAGTTAAGAATTGTCTTGAGTCTCAAAAGTGACTGAGCTGCTGTATGGTGCTAGAACTGTTGAGACTACGGGACTCTTGAAGGTGAATTGAATGCCCTTTGCTATATGAAATGGCTCTGATGGAGGAGGAGCAGAATGTTCCAGCGTGAATATAAAATATCCGCTCCAGGCTCTCGGGATGGAGCACATGTTCCCCTGTTAAGGGGCTATCCAGAGAGCTTGTCTTTCTCCGCCCACCAAGATGTGGATACGCACAGTGCAAGGACTGAGCCACTGTAGCTGCCCTGCCTTCTCCCCTGCAATGCTCTGCAGTCTCCGAAACAAACAAGAGGAAACCTCTCTTCCCTTAGGGTGCTCTGCCGGGTCCTTGTCACTTCAGTGAGGAAAGTGAGTGGTGCGAGCTGAGATACAAGGAGGAGGCATAAGCTAGACTCAGCAAGCTGAACTTAGGGCCTGCGTCTGGACACCTGGTTTTGGAGGACACCGATGGGCACATGCAGACAGGTCACTGGAAGCAGCAGATAAATGAAGGACACTTTATAGTTTTCATTTACATGCGATTCTTTTTTTTCTATTTTTGTAAATATGGTGACCCCAATATGTGGCAAACGTTTGGTTTTGTTTGTTTGTTAATGTTTTCCAAGGCAGGGTTTCTCTGTGTGATCCCCATTATCCTGGAACTTGTTCGGTTGACCAGGCTGGCCTCAACTCATTGATCCACCTGCCTCTGTCTCCTGAGCGCTGGGATTACAACGTGGGTCACCATACTTGTCAAGTTAAATACATTTTTGCAATAAACTCTTGTGTCCCCGATTTTAGATCAAAGAACTCTTAGAAGCAGTAGAGCTGCAAAGTAAAAATCTTTATTATGGCACCGGGCCTAGGCACTCCCCACTGGAAGAGGGATGGAGTGGCAGCAATATTGGGATACACACACAATTGATGGGGGAATACAGAGATGCAGGGGTCAACCATAGGTCAGCCAATCAGGACGGACAGAATATCCACAACCTCACAAAAGCAGAACTGCCTGTTTACAGAAGAGTTTAGCGAACGATCAGCCAACTGGAATAGGCGGCATGTTTATAACCTTAAGACTAGGACACACTTGGTATCATTCCTTAATCATCATTGTGACAGGTTTTACAACCTCATGCTTTTTAACCACCTCTAAGGTTACAACCCCACTATGACAGACTTTACAAGTCCATGTTTCTGTTGTGGGATATCTGTACACTGTGTGAAGGTGTATTGCTGTGGTCGGTGTAAGAAAGAGCTGAATGGCCAGTCAGGCAGCGGTGAAGCGTGCTTTTAATCCTAGCACAGAACAGGCTCCAAAGCTACACAGAGAAACCTTGTTGGAAAACAAACAAACAAAACAATCAACCAAACAAAAGAAAGAGAGAGTTGAATGGCCAATAGCTAGACAGGAGAGGATAGGAGGATTTCCCGGGAGAGAGAGGAAGAGGAATAGAGGCAACTGGATTTCACCAAAGACTCGTAAAAAGTCAGACATAAGGTACAGATCAGAGGTAACCAAGCCACGTGGAAGAATGCAGACTAAAAGAAACAGGAATCCCAGCACTCCAGAGGCAGAGGCAGGCAGATCTCTGTGAGTTCGAGACCAGCCTGGTCTACGAGAGCTAGTTCCAGGATAGCCTCGTAAACGACAGAGAAACCCTATCTCGAAAGAAAAAAAAAAAGAAAGAAAGAAAAAAGAAAGGAGACAGGTTAATTTAAGTTATAAGAGTTAGTGGGACAAGTCTAAGCTAATAGCCAGGCTTTTTATAAGTGTTAATAAGTCTTCATGTAGTTACTTGAGGACTGCTGAACCTGACGAGAAAGTATAACTACATGTTTTCCCAAAAGCAAATGTTTTATCTCCTGCTTTACTTAGAGAGATTCACTGACTCCTTTGGCAAACATGGGGGTCATCCAGACCCAGGTGAGGAATTTAACTCGTCTAACACATGTAAAGAAAACAGATCTGCTGTTCAAGAAGCTTCGGTCTCTGCGCCTTGGGGCACAGCACTGGCTCCATCTTAAGGTACATAGGTCTGGTACCTGTGGCTATTTATTTTAGTTTAAGAATTGCCCTGGTTGTACAAGATTTCTCAGAATGGCCTATGGAGCTATTTTTGCTGTGTTGTAACTCAGCAACCACTTATCACAGGTGAATGAGATTTGTAAAACCTGCCCAGCAACTTAGAGAATTTTCTCTCTACAGGGGTCGAATGATCTCATGTACTTCGTGTTGGTGGAAGATAGAGGTCTGCTGGTTCACACCAAAATCAGCGACAGGCTGTGAGGCCATAGCGGCGAGCAACCATCGGCTATTTGGGATTGGAGATAATTCTAGGTGATTTGTCTCTGATCCTGCAACACTCCATCCAGCTCTCCACTAGCAGGAAAGTTCACCAAGCCAACGGGGCAAAGGGGAGGAGTGTGATGTCACCCCTGGGTGCAGGTTGGAGGCGGGGTCTATGCAGATGAGGAGCGCGCAGGGACTGTCACATCCTCAAACTCTGCGGAAACGCGAGGGATTTCCAGCGCGGCGTGGAAGTCACCGCGGGTTCACGAGTAGCAGCGGTGCCCAGGAATGGGGTGCGCGTCCGGGCAAGTCCTGAAGTATGCACGGCGAAAGGACCATATGTTCAGAGCGCAGGACCGGTGGGGCTGAGTCTGGGCTGCAGGACAGCAAAGCATACTTACCTGGCAGAGGAGATACCATGATCACGTAGGTGGTTTTCCCAGGGCGAGGCTCACCCGTTGCACTTGGGGTGTGTTGACCCCTGCGATTTCCCCAAATGCGGGAAACTCGACTGTATAATTTCTGTTAGTGGGGGACTCCGTTTGCGCTCTCCCCTGATACTGTTGTAAAGAAAAGGCTATATAAGTAGCGTTTGTGCCTCTAGCTAACTGAAATAGACGTGGGAAATATGTACTACCGGATTTTTATTTTCCTCTTCGCATGCACCTGTTTTTTCCTAACTGATAAGAAAATTGGTATTGGCTTTATAGAAGTTATCCTTAGGAAATCAGGTACTATGTTAATGAGAAAACGTCGAAAGCTTTGAAATTATGAGTTTTTTTTACCTGAAAGCCTGAGTACTTTTTGGCAACTGTCAAAATCTAGGTTGGTACTCCACTCTACCTTTTTTTCCCCCTTGGTTCTTGTGCTTAACATGCACCAGACCCTGACTCGGGAACAGCCCATCCCTTCTCAAAGAGTGTTTTAAATTACCCCTAATTGATACCGTTGTTAGGAAGCAATTCTCTCTCTCTCTCTCTCTCTCTCTCTCTCTCTCTCTCTCTCCCCCTCTCCCCGTCCCTCCTCAGGTGTTTTTACTGTCACACACACACACCCCTCATCCTAGTGGAATATCGTCTTCCCAACACGCTCCAGTGGCTTACTAGTCACCATTCTCTCGGATATGCCTTGGGGTTCCACCGGGCTCCGGATCCTCTGATGCCCGCGGTGCGTAGCCACACGTACACCCCCAACCAACCCTCGCCTCGCCGGTCCCTCTCCACTCCGGGTCAAGTTCGTCCACCTCTTCCGTCCGGACTTTCTGAGCAAGGGCACCACACTCGCCGCCTTTCCCACGCAGGCCCCGCCGAGGTTCCAGCACACACCAGCCCCTCTCACGTCCGTGCTCGGGGTCTGCAAAGGACCGGACCCTAAAGCACACTTGGGCTCCTTCCCCGACCCCCGGGTGGCGGCGGGGTCTTAACGTAAGCGCGAGGTCGGGAAGCGGGGCGTCCGGGCGTCCGGGCTGTTGGCTTTGAATCTTCCAGCTCAGGTTGCTCGGCTGCGGGCGGGCGGGCTTCCCAGGTGTGGCCGCTGCGGTGTCGCACTCACTAAGGAGACAGGGCATTCGCTTGTGCATAGTCTCTGTGGCGCAATCGGTTAGCGCGTTCGGCTGTTAACCGAAAGGTTGGTGGTTCGAGCCCACCCAGGGACGATGGCTCTTAGATTTTAAACAGTCTAAATACACAGGTCAGTCGCTCGTGTGCGAGCATGTTGATTGTTAGTTTGAAAGTGCACGCTTCTACCGCTTTCTCAGCAAGCCTCCGAAAATCCTTTACTAAAGTGCCTGTCGTTCGTTTTTTACGGCCTGGCCCGCTGGCAAGGAAAACAACAAAGCTAATTTTTATTTTGGGCGGGAAGGGTGACACCTATGGACAACCCCCACCTGCTGTCTTTAGTTGACTTGGGGATG
The DNA here is from genome assembly GCF_018167655.1 of Microtus oregoni. Classification (NCBI taxonomy): domain Eukaryota; kingdom Metazoa; phylum Chordata; class Mammalia; order Rodentia; family Cricetidae; genus Microtus; species Microtus oregoni. The sequence goes on from NW_024543066.1 coordinate 59,446,047, forward strand.
GGTAGAATGGGAACCCTTTCTTAATAAAGGAAAATTATGGAAAACAAGTCACCAAAGCACAGGAAACGGACCAGATTTTAATAAAACAGATAAAGTACACCACCGGCTAAAGATTTGCGTACGACAAGGGCGAGCTCATCGTAATTCCTAATCACAAACCTTAGAACAGATTTCGAAAACCATGTGGTATGGAAACACCAAAAGAAACCACAGAAACGGCAGGCCCGGCGGTGTTTGGTACAGGAATCCGGGAACTGGCGGTGATGGTTTTGGCCTCTGTAGGCGGGCAGCGTCTAGGAAGGCTCTGGACCGCTGGTTTGCTCCCCAGCTCTTCGGAAGGACCCCAGGACAGTTCGCCCCCTACCCAGGTACCCCAGTCACCGTGGAGAGGAGGGCGATGGAGGGCTATCAGGTGCTTGGGGAAAATAGTACACCTGCAAGAGTGGCATCGACCCACCGACTTCACAGTTAGCGACGGCCCTCACCACCCAACTGAGGCACAGATGCGTTCACTCGTGCGGGCGCCGCTCCCAAGCTCCCAACTCAGCTGCGTTGGAGAAATCACTTCTGCAGGACAGGCCGGTCAGAAGTCTCGAAAACCAGCTCAGGCTGGCCTGCGCTCAGTGCTGACCTCCGCCCCAGCACCGATGCCAGAAGGGAACAGATGCACATCTGGACTGAGCCACGGTCTTATAGTACTCTGTGTTGTGGCTGCAGCAATCTGGGTTCGAATCCGAGTCATGGCACTATTGTCTCTCTTGCCCATCCCAGCATACTGCTCTCTTACCCCCTGCACCCCACGCCACGCTAATTTAATGTCTTGCCACAGACTCCAGTCTCCCTTGTTCAAGCCCAGTTGACCGAGGAACTCAAACATTATCATTATGGTTTGCTGCTTGCAGTCTTCTCTGTCAATCACACCGTCTCAGGTGAACTCACAAAATCGCCTTCACTGTCAATCACCATAAGACCCAGGGCATAGTAAACATCATCTTTGAGCAAATGAAAGACCTCTGGGTCGGGGAGACTCTCACTCAATTCTGGGATAACATGACCACCCCGCCCCAGGAACTCATGAGAGACTGTGAAACAAGAAAAAGAACACACCAATTGAAGGTCGTGGGCTACATTCTTAGGTAAACATTCTGACGCTAGAACAAGACAAAGAAGGCTCAGCTCACACCCTAGACCAAAATATTCTGTAGGCAAACCACTCCCTGGGTGGAATCCATTGTTATCTCCTTAGGGTAGGACCTTAGTCAGATCCTTAGACTTTCGTTTGGGATAGAAACACATCTATTTCTCTATTCATGAAAGACAAGGTCTGCATATTAGCCACACCTGCGGACAATAACCTTGAGAGAGCAGAACTCTAGGCTCTAAATCTAGATGGGATCTTTATCTGAGGTAGAATCAGACGGTCACCTTGAAGGAAAAGAGCTAAGTTCCAACTCTCTGACCTTTGCTCAAGGTGAAAATACGCTCACTTTTTCGGGCCCCAGAGTCTATTGGAGTCTGTCTCTCCTTAGCTCTCAATAATAAGGCACAACCTGTGGTGAGGATCAAACCTGCCAAACACAAAAACTTTCCCTTCGGCAGTGGCCGGGATGCAGCACAGGGCACTGACTTGTGGAGGGGAAGCACTCCTACTTCGATCCCACACTGCAGAATCAGGACGTCATAAAAACTGATCATGTTTAAGTTACATGCTCAGTACACGACACACAGCCTCCACAGGCACACATGTACACGACACACAGCCTCCACAGGCACACACGTACACGACACACAGCCTCCACGGGCAAACATGCACATGACACACAGCCTCCACCGGCTCACACGTACATGACACACAGCCTCCACAGGCACACACGTACACGACACACAGGCTCCACGGGCACACACGTACACGACACACAGCCTCCACGGGCACACACGTACACGACACACAGCCTCCACAGGCACACACGTACACGATACACAGCCTCCACGGGCACACACGTACACGACACACAGCCTCCACGGGTACACATGCACATGACACACAGCCTCCACCGGCTCACACGTACACGACACACAGCCTCCACGGGCACACACGTACACAACACACAGCCTCCACGGGCACACACGTACACGACACACAGCCTCCACGGGAACACACGTACACAACACACAGCCTCCACGGGCACACACGTACACGACACACAGCCTCCACGGGCACACATGTACACGACACACAGCCTCCACAGGCACACACGTACACGCACACAGCCTCCACGGGTACACATGCACATGACACACAGCCTCCACCGGCTCACACGTACATGACACACAGCCTCCACAGGCACACACGTACACGACACACAGCCTCCACAGGCACACACGTACACGACACACAGGGTCCACGGGCACACATGTACATGACACACAGCCTCCACGGGCACACACGTACACGACACACAGCCTCCACAGGCACACACGTACACGATACACAGCCTCCACGGGCACACACATACACGACACACAGCCTCCACGGGCACACACGTACACGACACACAGCCTCCACGGGCACACATGTACATGACACACAGCCTCCACGGGCACACATATACATGACACACACAGCAAAATTCTAATTGGTTTTAATAAATAAAAACCCAAGTCAGATATGGAAGTAAATGCTGAAAGATCAAAGAAGCAGAGCAGACAGCCCCTGGTTCTTACCTCTAACAAATCCTCTGACTGAATGGGCGATCCTGTCTCTCCCAAGTACTGAAGTTAGTAACCTTTCCACGTGATTGTGTGAATTACCAAATCTTTGTTTGGGGAATAAAGAGAAAGTCACATTAGAGACAAAAATCACATAGCTAGGTTGTTGTTTTGTTTACAGAGGACTTGTTTTGGCTTTAGAGACAGCATCTCACTTTGTAGCCCTGGCTAGCGTGGAGCTCACTCTACAGACCAGGCTGGCCTCGAAATCACACAAATCTACTTGCCTCTGCTTCTGAGTGCTGGGATTAAGGCCGGGCACACCCTGTGGGCTATGTGATTTCTGTTTTACGTGTACAAGTGTTTTGCCTGAGGTGTGTAGCATACCGAGTATATGCCAAGTGCCTGCAGAGGCCAGAAGAGGGGTCTGGATTTCTTGGAACTGGAGTCGTGGCCTTTTGCGGGACAGTGTGTGGATGCTGGAGAATATAGCTGGGTCCCTGCAGACAGCAACTGCTCCGAACAGCTGAGCCACGTCTCTAGCTCCCAATACAGTAGTTTTAAATTTTCTTTTAACAAAATTGCTTTTTTTAATGTACCAAATATTAATAGCATGGATAGCAATGAGAGGTGAGACCTGTCAAATATCAAGACTTGTATGTTTGTGGGCTTAACTAAATATAACTCCCCTTTCTCCCCCCTCACTATATAACTGTCCACAATCTTAACACTAACCAATAAAATCCTAATAAACTAATTCCAATGCTATAGAATCATTACCACAAGCTTCTTAATGTGTCTGAAATTTGTATCTTTTTAAAAATGCAAACATTCCCACGAACTCCAGAGAGCCAAATTGGACCCAAATGAACAGACCAGACTTGCCCAGAATAAGTATCATTTCCTTCCTTGATCTTGGGACTCCTGGGAAACTCCCTCCTCTATCTTGGGGACTCTGGGGACCCCCTTCCATCTTGGAACCTTCCTCCCCTGATCACCAGGATCTCAGATTTTATCCCCAGGATCTAAACGTAATCTTCCGCATTGCCAGCATCTTGTCAGGGTCAAGCTGCCAGCCAGCCAGTTCCACAAAGCCTGGAAAACACTGAAGTAACCAGCTACCCCCAGGATGTGGCCAAGCACCCCAACTTCCCAATGCACACAAACCAACAGGAAGCAGTCTTGAGAGACGCGACGCCTCATTCCCACCCATCTGCTACCCTTAACCCCCGAATCTTTATAATAAACAAAAGGGTGAAATGTCAGCATTTCCGTCACTTAGCGTTATGGCAAATGTCGAGCCACCCCAAGAGTAGGCACTTCCGGGATCCACGGCCACGCATGCATCATCCAACATTCTGGCAACTTACATAGCCACCCAGGACCCTCAAGCCCTGTGTGATCTTCATCTGCTCCTGTCAAAGCTACAGCAACAAACGCTATGACCCTATGCGCACGCGCCAGGCAGTGTCAGTGTCTAACCACTGGAACCGCCCACTCCACGTTTTCTTCTCAGCATCAGCTCTCCCCAGGCCTGCGCGCACGCGCCTCTCTCTCTCTCTCTCTCTCTCTCTCTCTCTCTCTTAAACTCTTTTTTTTTTAAAAATATTTGTTTATTTATTATGTATACAATATTCTGTGTGTATGCCTGCAAGCCAGAAGAGGGCACCGGACCTCATTACAGATGGTTGTGAACCACCAAGTGGTTGCTGGGAATTGAACTCAGGAAGAGTTCTGGAAGAGCAGTCAGTGCTCTTAACCTCTGAGCCATCTCTCCAGCCCCCTCTAATAAACTCTTAAAGTGGATTCACTTGTATGTCTTGTGATCTGTTCTTGCGGCCGGTAATTTTACCTTTGTGATGTGTATGTTCATCATTGGATGAGTATTTCAGCTGAATCATTCTATCCTTCTTTGCACCTGAAGCTACAGTTAAATTCTTGTTCCAAAAACATTGTAGAAGAGAAAGTGCATGTATGACGTCATGATAAACAGTATGATCATCTGTAATCCTTAAAATGCTGTGTTATGTCTGCACGTGGGCTAAAGAGGTTTTAAGGGGGTCAGACAGGGTGGTACCAAGCTCTTATTGCATCACTATGTAGATAGACCCTGTCTGGAGTGGTGTTGGTGGTGGCTTGAGGGGGAGTGCAGAGAGGCAGAGAAGGACAGAGAGGGAGAGGTTTTAAAGGGACAGATAGATGGCTTATAGACAAGGGCGAGGACACTTGCCATCAGGTCTGACCATCCAAGAGCTTGATCCACGGAGCAAGCATGGCAGAAAGAGATCCGACTGCTGCAAACTGTCTGCTGGCCTCCACATGCGAGTCATGGCACATACGCACCTGTCCCTCCCCCACAAACACAACGCAGAAAAGGGAGTGCTTATTTATTTTATGTATGTGTGTTTGTGCCTGATTGTATGTGTGTGCACGACACACATGCAGGAGTCCGAGAGAGGGCAGAGTGGATCCCCTGGACCAGGAACACAGACTGGGGTCACCCCAAATTCCATGTCCAGACTTAGTGTCAGTCTCATGGTGTTTCTGTAGAAGAGAACAGAGAAATCCATACATCAAGAGCCTTGTAAAATGCAGTGGTGGAGACATGAGGTGGGCAGGTTCCAGCGAAGCTGGAGACCTCAGCTGCAGGGCTGGCTACCCTTGCTGCCTGGCTTCTCTGACTTGGTGTTGATTGAAGATAGGGGTTTGTCGCTACACACGGAAACCAGCGACAAGGCTGTTAGGTCACGGCGGTGAGCAGCCATCGACTATTTGGGAATTGGAGATAATTCAAGATGATTTGTCTCTGATCCTGCAACACTCCATCCAGCTCTCCGCAAGCAAAAAAATTCACTAAGCAAACGGGAAAAGAGGATGGGTGTGATGTCACCCGTGGGTGCCGGTTGGAGGCGTGGTCTATGCAGATGAGGGGCGCGCAGGGGCTGTCCTGTCCGCAAACTCTGCGGGAACACGCTGGATTTCCAGCGCGGCGTGGAAGGGTGCCTTGGCCCGCGGAGAGCATCGAGACGAAGGAATGGGGTGCGCGTCCAATAAGGTCCTGGAGTATGCGCGGCGAAGTGACCGTGTGTTCAGAGTGCAGGGCCGGTGCAGCTGAGTCTGGGCTGCAAGACAGCAAAGCATACTTACCTGGCAGGGGAGATACCATGATCACGTAGGTGGTTTTCCCAGGGCGAGGCTCACCCATTGCACTTGGGGTGTGTTGACCCCTGCGATTTCCCCAAATGCGGGAAACTCGACTGCATAATTTCTGTTAGTGGGGGACTGCGTTCGCGCTCTTTCCTGATACCTCTTGTTTTAAAAAAAGGCCTTTTTCTTCCTACAGCTGTTTTTCCTCTTGGTCTTTTTTTATTATTTTCTATGCTTCTAAATATGTGGTCAAAAGTGCCAAGTTAACTTAAGGTCTTAACCTTACAAGTGACATCTTTAGGAAGTTGGTCCTTAGACTCAGGAGAACATTTCTTCAATTTTGAACTTTTTGTCTTAAAGTCCAGGAGCACTTGTCTTAAACTTTGCTTTGAGACTCCAGACTCTCCTTAATTCTTTTCTGCTCTTAACCCGCACCAGACCCGGGCTCGGGACCAGCACACCCCTAGCTGAAAGACAGATATCGTTGCTAGGAATTCATTCTTCTGATTCATTCAAAACAAAACACCCCTCATGATTTTATTGTCTTCCTAACATAAATTGCCTTCAAACTACATCAGCTCAGTTTAAATGCACCATTCAATCTGACGTGTCCTAGGGCTCCACCTGGCTTCTCCGCAGGTCTCTTCGGTGCGTATCCCCCAATCCCACCCCCAGGCCACCCTCGCCCCCGTCTGTCCCTCTCCACTCGGGGTCAAGTTCCTCCCGTCCGAACTCCCTGAGCACTGGCACTGCACTCGCCGCCTTTCCCACGCCGTCCACGCGGAGGCTTCAGCACACACCCGGGGTGACCAGCCGTCGGGCGTCCGTGCTCGAGGTCTGCAAAGGACCGAACCCTGAGGTTCACTTGGGCTCCTTCACGGAGTCCTGATGGGCGCCCTGAACAAGACTCTGCCAGCGTGGAGTCCTAGGCGGCCCCGTCCCAGCGTCCCGGAGGCGCCGGGTTCATAACGTTCGCGCGAGCTCGGGAAGCTGCCGTGGGGCCGGCAGGGAGCCCGGCAGGTTGGCTTCGAGGGCTCCTGTTCCGGATGCTCGGCCGCGACACGGTGGACATCACAGGTGTGACTGCCATGGTGATGTCTGACTCACCAAGGAGAGGCGGCTTTGTCATGTCAAAGTCTCTGTGGAGCAATGCGTTAGTGCGTTATGCTGTTAAGCGGGAGGTTGGTCGTTCGAGCCCACTCAGGGACTACGATCTTTGGGCGTTTAACAAAGAGCTTTCTAAATTTACAGTTCCTTGTGTGCTGACTTGGCAATGGAAACACTCCTACTTCTCTGAAATACCGGAAGCCCACTAAATAAGAAAAAAAAAGCCCTATGGACTTAAAGTACCTAAGGCCTTACCTTTCTGCTTTCTGTCACACGCTATTTATGGCCTGTACTGAGGCAGGGTAAACAATAAAGCCAATTTTTATTTTGGAGGGGAGAGGGGGAGGAGGACACTTGTGGCAACCCCCACCTGCTGTCTTTGGTTTATTTGGGGATTGATATAGTGGAAATCCTTTCTTAATAAAAGAAAATTATGGAAAACAAGTCACTAAAGCACAGGAAACGGACCAGATTTTAATAAAACGGGTAAACTTTACACCACCGGCTAAAGATACGCATATGACAAGGGCGACGACAACGTAATTCGTAATCACCAACCCTAGAACCGATTTATTCCTAAGGCCAAGCCGTGTTTAGTAAGGAGTCCAGGGACTGGCAGTGATGGTTTTGGCCTCTGTAGGCGGGCGGCGTCTACGGAAGGCTCTAGACCTCTGGTTTGCTCCCCAGCTCTTCGGAAGAACCACAGAGCAGTGCGTGCCCTCCGCAGGTGCCCCAGCCACCGCGGAGAGGAGGGCGATGGGGGGCTATCAAGTGCTTGGGGGAAATACTGCACCTGCAAGAGTGGCATCGACCCACCGACTTCACAGTTAGCGACTGCCTTCACCACCCAACCGAGGCACCGACGCCTGCACTCTGTGCAGCTCCCAACCTCAGTGGCTTTGGAAAAAAATCACTTCTGTAGGACAGACCCGTTGAAGGAAGCCTCGGAAACCGGTCTGTGCCGGGCTGAGCTTGACTGAGGCTCAAGCAAGCACCTACCACTATCAGGCGCGTGGCTGCCCGTGACCGTATAGTGGTTAGTACTCTGCGTTGTGGCCGCAGCAACCTCGGTTCGAATCCGAGTCACGGCAGTTGTTGTCCTGTCAGTCTGGTGTGCTGCTTTCTTGCCCCATGCACCCCATGCCTAGCTAATGTCTTGACACAGACTCCAGTCTCCCTAGTTCAAGTCCCGTGGACATGGAGGAACTCAAGATAGTATTATTACAGTTTGCTCTCTCTCTCTCAGGCAGGCTCACAAAGTCACCTTCACTGTCATTCACCCTAAGACCGAGGGTGTGTTAGGATGAGGTCTTTAATTTTAATTGGGCAGGTAGATTTGGTGAGCAAAAGGGGGCTGTGGATGACGGGACTTTAATAATTGATTGCTAGACCTTGGTGGGTGGTCAACCTCAGAAGGGAAAAGGTCACATAAGGGAACATACCTTTTGGGATTTTCTCCAGCACTGGGAAAGGAAACCAAACCTCACACACACTGGGCACTCTACCTCTGAGCTATAGCCCACGACTGACCCTGCACTAGCGAAGCTGAGGCAGGGGGTTAGAAGTTCGGACTAGCAGGGCTACTCATCAAGACCAAGTCTCAAACGAAGACATAATAAAGAACACACAAATTCAGAGGAAGGCAGAGATGAAGACTAGTGGAATGTGACTTGAGACTCAGGCCATCCACGTCCCAGATCCTGGAAGAGGCAGGAAGGAGCCTCTACTTGCACCCTCTAAAGAAAGCAGTCTCCAGGATTTGGGACTTTGGGTCACCAGAACCAGAAAATCCATCCCTGTTGCTTTAAGTGATGTGGATTGGAGCCACTTATGACAACCCAACACCCACTTCTAGGTGCCCAGGAAGGTAGACATTTATTAATTAGAGCTTCACCATCTGAAATAACACAGATCACTTGACAGACTCATCAGTCCTAAGATGCAAGTACCATATTTTGGTGGAGAACGTCCCGAGATCTGGAGAACAAGCAATTCAGGCTGACCACGGATTGGCTTCCCTTACAAGGACTGTCAGGATACTTAGAAAGTTGGTGATGGCTATAAAACACCTGTATGGTGCAAGAACTCTGAGTCTCTCCCCTTGCCTGCCCTTCCCATGCTCACTCAAAGCTAGCAGCGCCACCTATTGAAGAGCATGGGAATTGGAACAGGTGGCTCCAGACCAGGGAACTTGGCTTTTGTTTGCTGGTTTACACAGCATAGCAGTGATCTACAGCATGTTTTGCACCATAATTGTAATTGTATGTATGTGTGTGAGTGTGTGTGTGTGTGCTTGCATCTGCATAGCTAACGACTCCTCTAGATGGTGCACACTGACCTCTGGGTGCCACTACTCTCTCCTCAGTCTATTGATTCAAGGTTGGGGCCATCATACTCTTTCTACGACTGTTTGCTTTCAATATCTGAAGGCTCACCTGGGCTCAGTGGATCCAGGTAGACCTGCCAAGAGCTAGTCACATCTTCACTACCAACCTCATAGCTTGAGTTGTGAGATCCAGCCATGATAATCTAAGTCTGGGCAGAAAGGAAATTCTTTACTTCCTCCAACCATTATCACCTGGGACTCTGGCCAGCGATGAATTTAAATGGAGTCTGGAGTCTTTTTAATAGTTTACCCTGCGACAATGCCTGGCAGGCAGAGATTACCTGACCCCTACCCAAGAGCAGACCATTCAAAGGAAATTCCTGGCATTCCAAGCACTGTAGATAGGAAACACCAACCAGCACTTCCCCAGGACACCCCTAGATAAATGTCAGCCAATGAGGGGTCCTGAACCTCAGAGACCCCTCACCCCCACCTTTACTACTATAAAAACCCAATTCTAATTGAGCTCGGGGCTCTCCAGATATTCCAATATGTTGGACATGCAGAGAGACCGAGTTTGCAAACTTGATTAAAATAAAGGCCTTTTGCTTTTACATACGGGACTCGGTCTCCTTCGTTGGCTTTTGGGGGGACCCTCGGATTTGGGCATAACAGAGTGAGCTCTAGTGACATTCTGAGTGAAATTTTCATCACTTCCTATGTGTCTTCTCTTTGTTTTGAACCCTCCAATCTCTAAAAGTCTGAGGATCGGCACCAGTGCTCGTTCACTTCAGAGATCTCAGCTGTTCTACTCCCTTTATCCTGACCTCATTTCTAAGCATCCTTTGTTTCTCATGTTACTTGAGTGTGGATCTTCAGGAGGGAAAAGCCATCCCTGGGCAGTGGTTGGGAAGTGGTCCTTCAACTTCTCACATAAAACGTGAGCAGCATAGGGATAGATTTCCTGCCATAGGAAGAAAATGTTGCTAAAGACTTCCCCGGTGTCCCCAGCGAGGCTCTTGGAAATGGCACCTTAGTTTCAGGTCACTTTTGGGTGAAGTAGTTAGCAGGGGTTAAGAGCTGTATCATATGACATCAGCAGTCCCCCACCTGGACATTCTACTGTATCCTGGAGAGCCTGGAATTCTGTGATGTCACCTGTGTTGTGGCAACGCCAACTGCCCTTGAGGCATTCGTTCAGTGCCTGTGTGGTTCACCACAGCCATGCTGACACGACTGAACAGGCTGCTTGGGAGACAGGATGGAGAGCGCAGGGAGGCCAGAGAGAGGCACAGGGAAGATGGCCTTCAGTCTCCGAGTCACACATCAAGAAATAAATGGTTCTGGAGAAAGCGCAGTGAGTCCTGGGCAGGGGATAGAGATTCCTGAAGGATGAAGGCTTCAGCTGATTCTTTCAGGAGTGGGACTCACTCTTACTCCATGGCTGCTCAGTGAGTTGGTGGCTGGCCACTGAACCCTCCCCTCTTCTTATGCTCCTCTTTATTCGCTCCTTCTATCTATACTCTGCTTGGTAGTCCCACCTATCCCTGCTCCTGCCTCGCTATTGGCTGTTCATCTCTCTATTAGAACCATCAGGTGTTTTAGACAGGCACAGTAACGCAACTTCACAGAGTTAAATACAGCACAAAGAAAAGTCCCACACCTGAAAATCATAATCCCCAATATTGATGGACATATCTAGTCCATCAATAGCAACAGTGACTGGGAAAGGAGACCTGGCTTATGGGTCCCAACTAGAGGATAGCTGTCTACTCTGTGAGGTCTTCAGTGGGTTTAATGTATTCCCTCTTTCTCAGGCCTTTTCTTTCTTTTTTCTTTTTTTATTGAGAAAAGGAGAAAAAAAAAAACAAGTTTCCACCTCCTCCCAGCCTCCCATTTCCCTCCCCCTCCTCCCACAATAACTCAGTCATCTAGAGACCTTTCACCAGCGCAACTCAAAGAAGGGAAACACACAAACCCTACTACTAAAAAAGTGACCGGAGTTAACAACCACTGGTCATTAATATCACTTAATGTCAATGGGCTCAACTCACCTATAAAAAGGCACAGGCTAATGGATTGGATACGAAAACAGGATCCAACATTCTGCTGTCTACAAGAAACACATCTCAGGCCTTTTCTAGGGACTCAACATGGTCTCTCATGGCCCCGTACCATCTAAGTGTACAAATTCACTGATGTTTGTCTACCTACAGAAAGTACTGGAAAGGCACGGACCTCAGCCTCCCTCACTGAGCAGCAGATGAACAAGGTTGATGAACTGAGCCTTCAGCTTCAGATGATGACCAACGAGAGGAATGAACTTCGTGCAGTCCTGGCCAATTATACCAACAATGATGTGAACAATAGGTAGTCATTATGTCCAGTTCTCTGGTGATGTCTTGACCCTCCTGTGTCCACCCCAGCATTCCTCATGGCACTTGAGTCTGCACCTCCAAGGTGTTCTCCTGCCCAAACTACTTTTCTCAAGTGCATCTGAGAGGCAGAACTGAAGCCTGGGTAGGAGTGAGATGGGGACACAGGCTGTTCTGCTTCCTCCCAATGAAAAGCAGAGCCTGTGGCCTGAGTCACATTCTATGGATGGGGCAGTAGTGTGTGAGCTCACAACACGCTTTTCAAAGAGGCCTTGACAGGTGTTGGCTTGTGGGAGATGTTGGGTGCTGAGTTCATGGGAGTCTTTGTATTTAACTGGGGTATTTCTTGCTGGTTTCTCTGTGAGCAGGGTCTGGGCCCACTTGGTTTTTCTCAATGTGTGACCTGAAGACCTGGATCTCAACCCTGCACGTCTCTGCCCTTCTTCCTTATACTCTGAAATAATGCGACTTACCTACATGTCTCTGGCATCCTACTTGTGTATGGGTTTATGTGAGTGAAAGCTAACAGGCCCAAGCATTGCCAATATGGCAGTGGTGGGTTTTGCCCTTTTCACTTCCTTTTCCCTTGATAAAACATAAAATTGAATTCCTAAAATTTGTCGCCAAGGTTCATACCCTTATTTGACTCCAAACAAACACTAAGGTCCAGCAATTAAAATTCATTATTTGGCTATTCTGGCTTAGTTGTCCAATTAGCTCTCAGAAACTCATCCTAGCACAGACTTCCCTTTGTTTCCTTAAAAACCCACTGCTGAAAAATAAAACCCATTGCTTGCTCTCAGCACTTGCCTGATACAGAGGAAGCCCCCTCCCCCACCAAGTTCCATGATTCCTCTTCTGAGAGAGAGAGAGAGAGAGAGAGAGAGAGAGAGAGAGAGAGAGATCCACATCCTGTGAGTCAGAGATTGGTGGCAGGGCTGAGAATTTGTCTGTCTCAGAGTCTCAGGTGATATGAGTGATGAGGCCCTGGAGTCTCACTTTGAGCATCCCTGCCCTCATTCTTTGTGCTATGCTTGGTGATGGAATGGAATTCCCTGGAGAGTTTATAAAGTCATTGTACTGTACGCTCTCCTCCATGGAAATCCTGATTATGAGTTCTGAGTATCCTTTTGATAAAAGGAACACAGAATAAACATTTTTTTTTCTGAAGACAGGAGACATGACATCACAGGTTTCAGGTAGGCCCAAACCCATAACACAGAATCCTGGGACATCTTAAAAAGAGCTAGTTTGTTCCTCCAGGCCTAAAGTGGAAGCTCACGTAGCTCTGTCTCTCTCCCTCTTGATGCTCTGCCTTTCTGCCACTGGGGCAGCTTAGTAAGTCTAATAACATCAACAGGTCCTAGTACCTGGGATTCAGGATGTGACAGCCAGTGCACTAGGATAATCCGAGACACAGCCTTAATTCATGTTTTCATGAGGTTCCTTGTTCCTGGGCCCATGTTCTACCACAGGCTGAATTCTGAGCTTGAGGAGCTGAAAATGGATCATCAGAAGATGTCAGAGCTGGAGAAATTCCCCAAGGAAATTAGTGAGGATTCTTCCAAGTGCAAGGAGCTGACTGAGACCAACTCCTACAGGTGAGTGTCGTCTGATTGGATGGGACCCCGCACATTGAAAGGACAGCTGCTGCACTTATTTCTCTTTGAACAAAAGTGGGGGCTGTACTTCTAGCTTGTTTACTTGTCCTTGTGCCCCCAGTGCAAGGAGTCTGATCTCAACATTGTCCTGTCAGCTTCCTGAGCTTCTAGATAGTAAACATGGTTTGCACCATGAATGGTCTCTGGGACTCTGACAGGGGCTTTCAGATCCTTTTGTTAAGGGACACAGATGTGGAATGTATTCCTCTTGGATTCTCTGTCCTCCCTCAGACCATATTTGCTCTATACCTGTTGATGGTCTCCCAATACCATGATCAGTGTAGGACCGGTGTATGTTGGGGTGCAGAATCCTGTTCTCAGAGGAAATCACCTTGTGATACTTTCATGGCTAATGTGGGCTGCAGTCTGGGGCTGGCTGAGAACATGAAACATTGCAGGGAAGGTGGTATTAGTAGGTAGGAGTGGCAGATGGAGATGGACTGGAGCTCATTATTGTTTGTGATGGTTAAGCACCCTCCACAGCCGGCTTCTGAGGGAAAGGACACAGATGAAGGAAAAAGTGGGCATGTTGAGAGAGGACAACAGAAAGCTGCAGCAGGAGCAGATCCTCCTGCAAGAGTCCTGTGAGGAGACAAAGAGGCTCTGTGAGGAGGCCCTTGAGAAGATCTGTGACCTCTTGACAAAGCAGCAGCAGGTAAGCTGAGCCAGCAGGAGCAAGCTGCCCACCTATCTAACCACACACACATATATGTACACTGTCATGTAACCGTCCACTCAGTTACCCAGCTGACCACCTCCATTCCATCTAAAAGTTCATTTCTGGGATCGTCACAAGTCTTTCTGGGGAGTAACCTCTGGGAAGACACAACCTGACTGGCAAACAAACCATCTTGCTCTGGTAGAAGCTGCAGTCCATTAGGGAGATTGTTAAATCACATATCACACACCTACATGTCAGTATGGTAGGAAGGGTTCTATGCTGGGATCCACAAGAGAGAATCACAGAGCTTTGTGTGAGTTAGGAAGTGAGGACAAGGGCCTGGGGATCATTTGTAATGCTAGAACATAAGATTTTTGTTCGGTTTAAGCTACTAGGCCAGAGTTCTTTGGATCTTCTGTCTCCTATCATTTTTTCTCTCATCTTATGCTAACTGGTGTGTTTGGTAAGAAAGAGAAAGGACTAGGTGTTTTCTCTCAATTTTTACACATTTTTACTACTTTGGAATTAATGAGTTTTGTAATAAAAAAATTCAATCCCCAGAGCTATTTTGAAAGTAAAAAGTAGACTTCTTTCCTTTCACTGAACTGAGGTAACCTCCCAGGAAATGTCTCGTTTGTCTCATTGGCTTCACAACACAGAACCTGCAGTCAGTCTCTTTCCTGACATGCGATGCTCACTCTATCATGCACATGCTTATGTCTTAGTACAGATCCCTCATAGTTGTACAGAGAGCTGCATTTCAGAACAACACTGTGCTGACCTCGCTGGGCTCCTACTGACTGATCTGGGGCTATTTTCATATTATATGTTCTGTGTTATGGTTCAAAGTTGTTGGGTCATGACCATGGGTCAGTCTCATTCTCTGGTGCTATCGCGGTCTTCTCTCAAAAATTATACATAGTTTCTCACAGGGCTGCACCGTTTTACACCACTAGCAATAACTGAGGAGCCTCATTTCTGCCAACCCCCATCAGGCCAATTTAAACACAGTGTAAAGATGGTTGGAATGAAAGCAGCTTCTGAGCTGCAGACACAACACTCAGTGAGTGCTTTAGACGATGATGAGCCTGAGCGGGCTGCACAAAGACAGCCTGTTCTCACAGCTCAGCATGGATTTTATCATTTAAGATATTCTGAACTGCCGAGGTGTCCCCCCCCCCCAGCCAAAGTCCCATAGCCATGCTGAGCTATGTATAATTTTTCAGAAACATGGATTGCATTCCAAGATGACTCTGTGATTCCAGAAGCAGAAGTAAGGGTGCACAGAGAATCTAGGCGATACCCAGATTATAGAAGTATTCCTCATAGCACCACCAAACCAGATAATATTCAAATGCCCTTCATTGATGAGTAAACATTCAATGAAGTCAAGCCCTTCCATGGAATATTGTTAAGCATGAAGCAATACATGCCCTCATTAGGCCGTGAGTCAGCCTTCTTCTCTTACTTAGACAAATTCCTGACATAATCATCTTACTGGATGCACAGATTTATTTGAATCTGGTTGTAGAGATTTTCTGGTTTTCTGAACTCTTTTCTTGAACTCATTGGGCTGAAAATGATGTAACCTGTAGTTTAGAGCGCTCCTATTGGAGGAAGCTGCCCTCTTTGGAGCCACGGGGAAACACTGAGTGAGAGGAAGGAGCTGGTCCACCATCAGGCAGTGGTCCTGCACCACAGAATTAGGCCTATAAGGTACAGATTGTAAAACTACCTATGCAAGCTTAATTAATAGATCAAGGAACCCTGGCATCCACCATTGGTGGCCTGGGTGTACAAGGCAAGCACTACATTGACTGCTCTGCCCACTGTGTTCTTCTCCCAGGGACCAGGCGTGCATGTGGTGCATAGACACACAGGCAGGCAAAACCCCCACACATATAAAGTGGAAATAGAATGAAAACTCATCAAAACAGAGACAAAGTACAGAATCCTCAACACATCACCACATCCCTGTGCCTGGTTTAGAATACGGGGGGAGAGGGTGTGGGCTAATGAAAGTTAACTCTCTTCTTTATAGCATCCCAGGTGATCTCTTCTTCCATCTTGTTAGCTAGGAACTACACATGTGCAGTGTGCTTGTTTGTGAGCATCCATGTCCTTGTGATGATTAAGACTGTGTAAACACATTTGTTTGTGTTTGTGTACATGCATGCACACATGTGTACGTGTGCGCAGACAATCCTGCCCTAAGAACACAATCCTCTAATGATAGGAACATCAAAGACTGGAGGAAAACCTTCAATTCCTGCTGAAGCAGAAGGAACTGGTTACCCAGCTAATGGACTTGGCAGGAAAGCAGCAGCATCGCTTCACTGAGTCCCAGACGAGGTAGGAGCACGGACTGACAGAAGCAGTTGTAGTCTAGTGGATTCTCTGTTTTGTGGTCTCTGACCTGTTTGGGTTTTAGTCTATTTGGCAAGGCTCACACCCACACCCTGGTACAAAATACCTCAGAATATGATTTGGCTAATTTCCAGAAACATTTGTCCACAAAACAATATGCTTGGTTATTAGTCTCCTGTGGATTGTGTCCCTTCTTCTCTTGTGAGAAGCAGGAAATCAATTGTGAGGGACAGTGTGTCCTCTGCCACTTTATTTTCCTTCAGGAACATCACATTTACAGAGAAGTTTCTAGTCTTCTTGCTAACTTGGATGCAGCACACTCCTGCTGACTGCAAGCTCTCTGCAGGGTTCATCAGTTTCCAGTGAGAAGATTTACTCTGGCCATCAACAGATTAGGAGTTGTCAAATTAACCCCATGTAGGTTCTGGGCTGTAGGGATAATCAGAGCCTTCTCTGCAGTGTTGTGTGGGCTCCACTAGAGGGCAGACATAGAGTTTGACAGGTTGCTCATTTTCACCTGGTATCTAATTAAAGCCAGGAATATGTTTTCTGAACTGTGACTCAGATATTGATATTTCTTCAAAATAATGTTTTTGGACTGTTGAAAAAATGCTGTGTTTTTCAGGTCCAGCACAGTGTATTTTTTGGTTCAACGAACAGCATTTTTTAGACATTGAGAAAAAAAACCATCCCAGGGACACTACGACTTTTTCCCTTAGGGAAGCAGTCAATGAGCTCAGCTAAAAGGCAGTGGATTTTCTAGCTGGTGGGGGCTCAAAAACTGACATGGCAGGGCCCCACCAGGCCTGTGTCCCAGCTGCCTTCCTCCTCTAGGTTTGAACATCTCCAGCATGAACTGAAACAGGCCACAGCCCAGGAGGAGAGCCTCCTGCAGATGGAGCTGCTGCAGCAGGAGCACTATGTGCCAGGCAAGTGAGCCACCATTGAGCCCATTCCCACCAACCAGGGGTTGACGGTGTGGGTTTCCTTCCTTGACTTTTCCTTACTAGGGCTGAATAGGCCCTGATATTCTTCTTGCCTGGGCCCCAGAGAGACTTTTTCTTCTTTTCTTTCAGCACCTCGTAAAAGAACTGAGAAGCCTGAGGGAAACCAGAGACACCTTGAAGGCATGACATTCTACACTCCAGGATCCAGGCCTCCTCTGAAAAAGCCATGTCCCTTTCTGCTGTGAGCACAACATTGATGCAAATATCAACCAATCATTAGAGGATCCAGCCACAATCTGATCCACCTCTGTTGGCTCACGATTTCCAGAGAAAAGACTGCATCAGAAATAAGCTTGAGATTCAGACGACACCCCACAAATTACTCAGAAGCTGAACATCCATCACCAAGTGGCCCCAGTGTTGGCAAAACAACATGGAGGGAGATACTTGGGTGAGCAAGAGTCATTCTGTCAGCTACTGTCAAGGGCTTTGGTAAGCTGACTGCATATGTGATGTGGAATCTGACAAGGAAGACTCTGTCACACTGCTATCCAGACAGACCACACCCTAAAGCCCAGGATTCTCTCTCTAGTGCAGAGCTGACGCTGACCCCATATCACACACAAGTGTTGGTGATGATAATTCACTACAGAGACTAATCCACTTCCTCGTGTCTCATGTTATTGATTTGTTTTTTTCTTAAAGAATATTTCAAGGGAAAGTGGGAATTTTTCATTTTGTTTGGTTGGTTGTTTTTGTTATGTTTTAGATTGTTTTTGTTTGGGTTTGGTTTATATCTTGGGATATCTGTGCATTAGTTTTTTGGTTTTCTCCATTTTAGTGTAAGTTTTTGTTATATTTTGTCATTTCTTTTATTATTTCCATAGTTTTAGTAGTTTGCTAAGGCTATACACTGTCTGTAATGACCGCTGTTTTGAAGCGCCCATAGAATACAATGAATGTTTTATGAATAAAAAACAGTTTTCAACTTTTCACTCTTAAGACTCTTTTTGGTCAGATAAGCTGTCACAATCCTGCAAACACACAACTCACAAGCATGGATCAATATCAGCAAGTTCCAGGCAATTTGGAATACACAATGATTTTCCAACCATGGTCTACACAGGCAGATGGCACCTTGGATATGGATACGGATGGCATGGCCTCCTCCTTGTATTCCCACTAGTCTATAGAAAATTAGACAAACTGCATCCCTGAGGTCATATATTTTGCTACCATTAAAATGTGGTACACACTGTACAACATGTTCATGACATCATCATGCAGAGCAAACTGAAGGGAAACACAACTAACTGTAGTCTGAAGCTTTTCTGTGTTCTGCTTGGTCCCATGACTGCTTATAAAGCATACTCTGAGGCTTAATATTAATTAAAATTATTCGGTCAGTGACTCAGATTATTACTAGCTAGTTCTTACTTTAACCCATTTCTATTAATCTGTGTATTGCCACATGGTTATGATTTACCACTAATTCTCTGACATCCCACTCCTCTGGTGGCTTCATTACATCTCCTGGACTCTGCCTTCCTTCTCTCTGTATCTCTGTTAGGATTTGCATAGCTATATTCTCCCTTACCCTTGGCCAAATCAGCCTCTTTATTAAGAAATGATAGTAAAACATATTCACAATATACAGATGGGGCGTCTTATATCACACAACTACATTGTTCCTGGCCTCTCAGGAAATGAGAACATTCAACAAAGGAATGTACAACAGAAATCAGGAAATTCAAAGCAATCTGCCTCTGGTTTTCTTGAAATGTGAGTGATACGCAAAAATGACAACCGCACAGTAGAATTAATGTCCTTCAAGACATGTTGGGTCATTTTGTGGTGCTTTTATTTCTACTTGTGGGTGTTTTGCCACCACGTACATGCAATTCCCCAAGTGACCAGATGAGGGCAGTGGATTCCACCTGGAAAGCACATTAAAGAGGTTTGTTTGTTGTCATGTGGGTCCCTGGAGACAGCCGGTGCTCTTAATGCATGAGCCATCTCTCCAGTCCCTGCACTTGACGTTGTCCTCCCTGTCCTGTGTGCTCCATCAATAGATTAAATCAGCTCCAACCAAAGACACAAGTTTCTTGAGACCTGTAGGGACAGGTTCATGAAGTAGGCATGCTAATTGTCTTAAGCTGCCACATATCCATGCAGGGCTCACAGAGGTTCAGGACCCAGCCCCAGCATCACTGACTGTCTGATTGGAATGGATTTCTTCACTTTCATCTAGGTTAACAATACAGGTTAGGACTGTCTAATCACATGCAGAATTTGAGACAAACATTCTATGGGTAGAGGAGGCATAAGGAACCCCTCTTGATAGTCTAACTAAGCAATATTATGAGGAGCCTTATGACTAGCTGGAGTAAAAGGAGCCTGTATCAGTGGCCACATACCTCCTGTGGAGAGTGTTTCTGTGCAAGACTATAAAAAAGGGAGAAAGATGATTCATAGCTTGATAGGTATAGATAGATAGATAGATAGATAGATAGTTGATAGCCCAAGAGATACGTACATAGATAGTTGAAAGCCCAATAGATAGGTGGATAGATACATAGATGATAGCCCAGTAGATAGGTGAATTGATAGATGTATAGATATTTGATAGCCCAGCAGTAGATATCCAGAGACATATGGTAATATATATATGTATATTTTATAAACCAGTAGTGTTTGGTTTTCCCTTGGTCTCTGGATTGTCTACTACTGGGCTATCTATCTATCTATCTATCTATCAATCTATCTAGCTATCTACTCTGGTTCTTGGGTACAGAAGCAAGTGTTGGGTGTGGGATCCTTCTTGTGGAGTGGGCCTTAATCAATTCAGACACCGGTTGCCTATTCTCACAAGTTCTGTGCCACCATTGTCCTTCATATTTTGAAGGCAGGACATTTTGAAGGTCAAGGGCTTTGTGATTCGGTTGGTTGGCGTATGCTTTTCTCTTTCAATAGGCCACAGAGTACCCTCCCACACCCAAATATTAGAACATAGGGATGCAGGCTTCCTGTATGAGCCAGCTTGACTTCATCGTGTTCCATGTTTGGATGTTACCTCAGCAATGGGACCTGAGGGCAGTTTCTGGAGAGCAGCGCTGTGTCTTAGCGGCAGCCTGGGTGGTTTGGAGATTTCCATGGGGCACCCTTGACCTGAATTGAATGCAGCCCAGTCCTACCACTGGTATCCTTGCCTGGTGAAGGAGATGGCCAGTTGAGACTCCATTACTAGGAGCCATCACTAGGAATGGGGGAGGACACATAAAGGGAGGGCAGGACATAGAAAACAAGATTTCCCACTAATGTGTTATTACTAAGACAAATACCAGATAGGAACATTCAGACCCTGCATCATGCTGACATGACCAAAACCTGGGCTAGGGGTGTTGCTCAAAGATGGTGCTTACTATGCCCTGGGTCTAGGGTGACTGACAATGAAGGTGATTTTGTGAGTCCACATGAGACAGCGTGATTGACAGTGAAGACTCCAAGCAGCAAACTGTACTAATAGTGTTTGAGTTCCTCCATGTCTGCGGGACTTGAACTAGAGAGTCTGGAGTCTGTGTCAAGACATTAGCTAGGCGTAGGTTTATGGGGAAAGAAAGCAGCACATCAGACAGGAAGGACAATGATTGCCGTGACTCGGATTCGAATCAAGGTTGCTGCGTCCACAATGATGAGTATACTAACCACTGTATGATCACGGCCAGCCATGCACCAGATGTTCAGTGCTCACCAGAGTCTCAGTCAAGTACAGCCCTGTTCAGACCGGATGGCTTCCTTCTGACTGGCCTGTCCTGCAGAAGTGATTTCTCCAACGCCTATGCATTGTGAGCTGCACCGAGTAAATGCCTCTGTGCCTTGGTAGGGTGGTGAGGGCAGTCACTTACTGAGAAGTCCATGGGTCATTGCCACTCTTGTAGGTGTGCAGTATTTTCCCCAAGCACGTGATAACCCTCTATGGCTCTTCTCTCCATGGTGGATGGGGTACCTGGAGAGGAGGCGAACTGCTCTTGGTTCCTTCTGAAGAACTGGGGAGCAAACCAGCCATCTTGCACCTTCCGCAGGTGCTACTCACCTGCAGAGGCCAAAACAGTCACTACCAGTCCCTGGACTCCTTAGCAAACAAGACAGAGGCTGGCCGTTTATTGGATTTATTTCGGTGTTTACACACCAAGTGGTTTTTGAAATAACTTGGTTCTAGGGTTTTATGATTATGAATTACATTTTGGTCATTCTGCCATATGTATATCTTTAGCCAGTGGTTTAAAATTTACCTGTTTATTTAAATTCAGGTTATTTCTTGTGCTTTGGTGACTTGTCCATAATTTTCCTTTATTAAGAATAGATTCCCACTCTCTACTTGTCCTAATAAACCAGACAGCAGGTGGAGGTTGTCCACAGAAGTCCCCTCTCTTCCCACACCAGATAAAAATGTGCTTTGTTATTTTCCCTACCAATGGTGCTATCTGGAAAGAGCAAGGGCTTCTTACAACAAAAGGAGGATTCATAACTAACTAGACCTCATTATGGCCATGTTAAAGACCTCCCATCTCCGCAGAGCTATTGGAATCATTAACTGCTGGTTTCATCAGACTTTAATCATCTCTAAGGGATCAAACTCCATCATCTTTAAGGGAAATAACTGAGCTGACCAAGCAGCCAAGGCAGCAGCCTTCCAGGCCCAGACATACCTCAATCACCTCAGGGGGTTCATACAGTACGGCCCACATTCTCACAGTCACCAACTGACACTTGACCAATTCTGCCCAACCTACGTCAACTCTTCATCCACATAGTCAGGCTCTGTCTACTTTGTCAAAGCTCACCTCTAACACACCCCGTAGAACTTAAAGTTTCAAAAACTATCATTGCCTCTTATAAAATCTATCAAAAGTCATATTCCAAGTCCAGGTATTGTAGCTGCCCTTTTCACACCCACCAGGAAATGAGCTCCCTTATAGGAAGTGAGTGACAGCCTCATTTTACTCATGTGCCACAGTCAGATGGGTTAAATATCTCCCGGGTTAGGTAGATACCATGTCTGGGTGGACTGAAGGGTTTCCCATCACGAATAAGAGGGTCCTGACAGTTGCTGAAGTCCTGCTCCAGGAAATTAGTCCAAAGTTTCTAATCCCAACCTCGCTTCAGTCGGATAATGGTCAAGAGTTTACCTCCCAGATCTCTCACACTATCTAGGGCTCCTAACATTCCCTGGCATTTTCATATCCCATACCATCCTAGGTCCTCAGGGAATTAGAATGAACTAAGCATTTCTTAAAAAATGTTCTTTGGCCAGCGGTGGTGGCTCACGCCTTTAATCCCAGCACTCGGGAGGCAGAGGCAGGCAGATCTCTGGGAGTTCGAGGCCAGCCTGGTCTACAAGAGCTAGTTCCAGGACAGGCACCAAAGCTACACAGAAACCCTGTCTCCCCCAAAAAAATGTTCTTCTTGACTGGGAAAAGCTTTTGCCTTTGGCTCTATTCAAGCCACAGGCTCTCCCCAAAAGACCCCTTTCCATCTTGCCCTTTGAACTCATGTATGGGCAACCCCTCCTGACTGCGGGCCTCTCACCTAAATCTTCAGCCATCCCTGCTCAGCTGCTCACCCTATTGTTTCATCACCTAGGCTCCCTCTTATGGGACTTTACTCACTACCCTAACCATGCGCCAGCCCTGTCCACCTCCAGTTAACATCGGGGATCAGGTCCTTCACTCTCCTCCAGACCAACCTCCCTTATCCCTTTCCCCTAAATGGCATGGCCTCTTTAAGGTAATTCTTGTAACTCCCACAGGTGCCAAGCTTGACGGCCTCCCTTAGTGGATTCACTAATCTCATCGCAAACCTTTTACTTGTTGAATTTTCTTGGAGTGATAAATAACTAGGCTAGCTAAAAGATAAAACAATTATATTTTTTATTTGTTATAGTGGTCAAACTCACGAAACAGGAACAAGAAGTCCAAACTCAGCTGTTCTTCAGGGAACCACAAAGAGTGTGCATCTGAGCCCTGTGGAATTTTTCTCCTGGTCTCAGAAAGTCACAACCTTACTTGTTCCCACCTCTTAAAGATAAATGGTTGACAAAGATTCCCCATCATCTCCCCCTTTGTCTAAATAAGAACTATACAAACCCAATACAAAACTATACACAATATGAACCGATATCAAGTATAAAATTACAACCAACATATACAATATTAAGCAAGGAACACATGATAAATGTTTTAATAAACATTCTATTTTAAAGAGTCTAAGTCTTGCATTGGAAATTGGCTTAACCAAATCATAAGAAGAAGGTGACTAAGACTATGTAATCTTCAACCCCATGGAAGGCCTGAGAAGGGAGATAATGTTACTTGAGTAGGCAGGAAGTGTAATCAAGCAGAATCCAAGCAAGCAGTATATGACAGAGAAATTGGCTACCTGAGCAATCACCCAAAGTCTCATTTGCAATGTTGAAGCAATCAATTTTTGGCTAAGACCAAGCATAACTGACAGACCATTTTCAGAGGTATAAAAATTTTCAGAGCCGTCTTCCCCTGTCTTGGCAAGCTTTGGCAGTCCTTTTCCTTGTGTCCTGCTTATCCAGTCCAGACATCATGTACCTTGTCAGTGGTTGAGACATGGGCAATTTCTTGCCCAAAGGCCAATTGTGTCAAGAAGAAAACAAACTCCAGGTGGAGTGTCATCGAGGCTCAACATTCTCTCCGGAATAGATTGGTACTGGCGTGCTAGTCAGCCAGTTCCACAAAGACCAGAACACACTGAAGTAACCCGCTACCCCAAGATGTGGCCAAGACCCTAACTTTCTGATGTCCACAAATCAGCAAGAACCACTCTCGATACATGTGATGCCCTATTCTTGCCCATCTGCTGCTCTTAACCCCCGAATTTTTATAGTAAACATAAGGGTGAAATGTTATCATTTCCATCAACCATCATTCTTCCAAAATGTCTAGCTACCCCAAGCACTGGCACTTCTGGGTTCCAGAGCCAGGCATGCGACATCAAGTGTTGTAGCAACTTACATAGTCATCCAGGGCCTCAAACACTGTGTGATCTTGATCTACCCTGCAGAAGTTACAGCTATGTAAGCCAAGTCCCTATGCACATGCACTAAGCAGTTTCAAAACTGGACTCTTCCACTTCCTGTTTTCTTCTCAGCACCAGGTCTCCCCAACCTGCGCATGGGTCTTTTCCTCTCTCTAATAAGTTCTTAAAGTGGGACAATAGAAACAGAAGGAACATTGCCAAACCCTTTCTATGAGGCTACAATTACCTGATACTCAAACCACATAAAGACATCACTAAGAAAGAGAATTACAGACCGATCTCACTCATGAACATTAATGCAAAAATACTCAATAAATACTGGAAAATCGAATCCAGAAACACATCAGAACCATCATCCACCAGCATCAAGTCGGCTTCATCCCAGAGTTGCAGGGATGCTTCAACATACAAAAATCTATCAATGTAATCCACCATATAACATACTCAAAAATGAAAACCACATGATAATTAGATGGACTATTAGATGCAGAAAAAGTTTTCTACAAAATACAACATCCCTTCATGATAAAGGTCGTGGAGAGAGCAGGGATACAATGAACAAACCTAAACATAATAAAGGCTATACACCGAAAGCCAACAGCAAACAGCAAACTAAACGTAGAGACACTCCCAGGAATTTCTCTGAAATCAAGAACAAGACAAGGTTGTCCACTCTCCCCATATCTATTCAATACAGTTCTTGTGGTCATAGCTAGAGCAATAAGACAACAGAAGGAGACCAAGGGGCTACAAATCAGGAAAGAAGAAGTCGAACTCTCACTATTTGTTGATGATATGGTAATTGACATAAGTGACCCCAAAAGTTCTACCAAGGAACTTCTACAACTCAAAAATACTTTCAGTAGTGTAGTGGGACAGAAGATTAAGAAAAAAAAATCAATGGCCCTTGTTGCGGGAGGTCCTCCCGTTCCTCCAGCCTATAGCTGCTGAGATACCAGCCCATTGGGGCGTGGTCTCTTTCTCTCTTTAAAAAAGTGGCCACTTCCCTCTCCTCTCTCTCTTCACTCCCTGCTCCGCCGGCAACTAGACTCCCTTCCTGGTTTCGCAGAGGGCTGACAGTGATCTGTAAGTTTTTTACCCTTTAAATAAATACCACCCTATTAATCCTAATTCCAAACTGGTGTGGCATTGTTTATGACTTACGCCTTCAGTTGGCACCCAATGTTTGGTGTTAGGACCTCTCCTTACCCCGCTCGGCTGCCGGCCGTGAGTTTGGCTTGGTGCGAGCCTCCCTTCCTCAGCTGCCGCAGCCGGCAAGCGGCCTTGTGGCCTGTGTCTTGGGCTTGGAGCCAGCAGCTTAACAGCAATCATCACACACTGGCTTTTATTGCTGCAGTTCTTTATATTTTCTCTTTAGACACCTCAGATTGACTTCCAGTCTCCACGCACCCTACCGGCTGCCTCCCCACGTGGATTTAAACTCCACAGGCCTGCGTAGTCTCCGCCCGCATGGTTTGCTCTTTTCTGAGTCATTTTTAAATCTCCCTTGCAAGCACAGCTCTTATGTGGCGTGAACCAGAGCATGCGGTTACCGAGAGCTGCAACCCCTCAGGGTGACTCTGTCACGTGGAGGCATAAGCGGCTTCCAGGTTGCTCTTTTCTACCTCTGGATTCTGTTTTTCTGGTTCGGTCTCTGGAATTGATACAATTACATTTACTTTGTTGAGCAACTTACATTTTCCAGTTTTTAACAAATTCTAGGCAGACTCTGAAACAGGACTCTGTTTATCGCGACTTGGCAACAGCGCCACCTGCTGGATAATAGGTAATATGGCAGTTTTCGTTTCCAACGCGAATTTTACTGTTCTGGTTACCAATACAATGGGTTATATCATGCTTGGTTTATATGACTATGGGGATAACTTGATTTACTAGTTACTAGGTTTCAGTATTCTTTTGCATATTCTATCATTTAGGAAGAATATGGCACTCCTAAGAACCATACAATCTTTACTAGAAACTCATGCAGGTCAGGAGATTCAGGATTCAAAAGAGACAATAATAATGACAATAATAAAAAGACTTGAAATGATTGAAGAAATGATTGGAGCTGGTGAACAGAGTAATAAGGCACAAGGACAGGATACAATGCCAACACCAGCTATTAGAACTCGCTTACCCAAGGTTTTAGCGGCATACCCTATACTTAATTCTGACAAAGCATCAACTTCTAAAGGCTCAAAGGGAGTCAGAGAAGTGAGATGGACGCCAATAGCAATGAATGAGCTAAATGAAATTAAGCAAGCTATTGTTAATTTTGGCTTGCACTCTGCATATGTAAAGGAAATGATAAGGACTTTGGCTTCTAATGCTAGAGCTACCCCCCATGATTTCCATCAGTTAGTGTCTGCAGTTTTAGATAATGGACCTTCCTTGATGTTTGGAATTTATTTCAGAGAAGAATCCAAACATATGGAGCAGCAAGGAAGAACAAAAGGTGTCGAGGTTTCCCAAGATCAAATTCTTGGTGCAGGAGAATATGCTGATCCACAGGTCCAAGCTCTTTATGACGATGAAGTACTGTGTCTATGTCACCAAGCAGCTCTAAATGCTTGGAATAGGATACAAGATCCAGCAAAAAGGGTTGAATCATATATCAGAATTAGGCAGGGACAGAGAGAACCCTTTATTGACTTTTTGCAAAGATTAATTAAGGCTCTGGACATAGGGGTAACAGACCCAGAAGCTAGACGAATACTATTTGAATCTCTAGCTTTTGAGAATGCAAACATAGAATGCAAAAAGATAATTGGGCCTTTAAAGTCTAGATCAGCACCTATGGATGAATGGATTCAGCATACGATGAATGTTGAGACGTTTAGCTATAACGATGAATCTTGGGTAGGAGAAGCGATTTCCACAATAATGAGGAGACATCAAACTGTGGTAAATTAGGACATCTGAAAAGGGATTGCAGGCACAGAATTTCTAGAAATAATATCTCCTCTGGGAATGACAAAAATAGGAGACCTAGGCCTTCAGGTATGTGTAGGAGATGCGGTAATGGCCGACATTGGTCCAACGAATGCAGATCAACAACAGACAAACAAGGCAACCCGATAATATTGGGAAACTCCTTGAAGGGCCTCTCGCAGGCCCCCAAGCCAACAGTGGCCCAGTCATTCCCAGTCACAGTGGAGAACATGCCTCACCAAGGAAATTAAAAGCTCCAATTTCTGCTGTAAAAAGTAATACTGGTCTAAATGATGAATTACATGTGGAGGATGAGTAAAAAAAAAACCCAGTAGGACAGAGTAAACGTATATTTTGGCAGACTTCTATTAACGATCAAAGACCAAAGCTAAGAGTCTGTATAAATGGCACTTTTATTGAAGGCTTATTAGACACAGGTGCGGATGTAAGTATCATTACCCCAGAATCTTGGCATCCAAATTGGCCTCTTCAAGAGGTAGATGTTCCGTTCCTGGGAATTGGAACCCTATCTCGTGTAAAACAAAGCACAAGATGGGTTGAATGCATAGGGCCCAAAGGACAAATAGAAAGACTAAGGCCATATATAGTCATTATTGCCATAAATTTATGGGGCCATTACCTGCTACAGCAATGGAATATCCAGATTAACATTCCTGTAGTTCCAGGAACTCATAATTCTGGGAAGGATATGATGAGGTATTATGGAAAAAGGTCACCAGCCATTCAGGATGTACAAGAACATACAGCAAATACCAAACCTTTAGAGGTACCAACAGCCTTACCTATAAATGGCTAACTGAGAAGCCAATATGGATCAAACAGTGGCCTCTAGCTGAAGATAAACTACAGGCATTGGAACAGCAGGTGCAAGAGCAACTAGATGCTCACTATATTGAAGAATCAACCAGCCCTTGGAATTCTCCTGTGTTTGTTGTAAAAAAGAAATCTGGTAAATGGAGAATGGTGACAGATCTAAGAGCTGTCAGCAAAATAATTCAACCTATGGACCCACTACAATCTGGAATTCCTTTGCCTTCTCTGTTACCAAAAGGATGGCCTCTTATAGTTATTGATTTGAAAGATTGTTTTTTCACTATACCGTTAAAGAAAAGGATAGAGAAAAATTTGCCTTCACAGTGCCTACTTATAATAATTCTCAGCCTAATAGGAGATATCAATGGACTGTCCTCCCACAGGGTATGCTCAATAGTCCTACATTGTGCCAATATTTTGTAAGTAAGCCATTGGAAATAATTCATAAACAATTCCCCAAGTCCATAATTTATCATTACATGGATGACATCTTGTTATCTGATTCAAATAAAGATACTTTAGAAAGGATGTTTGAAGAAGTAAAGAAAGTCTTGCCTAGGTGGGGATTACAAATTGCCCCTGAAAAGATTCAAAGAGGAAATTCTATTAATTACCTAGGTTACAGAATAGGGTTAGAGAAAATTAAAACTCAAAAGGCACAAATTAGGAGAGACCGGTTAAAGACTCTTAATGACTTCCAAAGATTATTAGAGACATTTCCAGTCTACGACCAGCTGTTGGGATAACACCTGATCTAATAGTTCATTTAAACAAAACCTTAGATGGTGATAAAGATTTGAATAGTCCAAGAAAACTGACAGCTGAAGCAGAAAAGGAACTGACAATGATTGAGGAAAAATTACAGGAGGCACATGTGGATAGGGTGAACCCAAATCTTAGCTGCATCCTAGTCATATTGCCTTCCAGAATTTCTCCTACAGGGATTCTAATGCAGAGGGAAGATATTATTTTAGAGTGGATATTTATACCTAATAAACCAAGTAAAAAATTAAAAACTTATGTGGAAAAAGTCTCTGAATTAATTATAAAAGGTAAGCTGAGACTTCGTCAACTAGCAGGTATAGACCCAGCAGAAATTATAGTGCCTTTTACTACTGAAGAAATAAAAAAGTTATGGGAAGACAATGAACCGTGGCAAAGAGCTTGTGCTAATTTTTTGGGAGAAATTAATAGCAACTATCCCAAAAGTGGTAGACTTAACCTTATAAAAAGAACTTCTTGGATTCTTCCTAGAATTGTACGTGATGCTCCAATAACTGGAGGCCATACGTTCTATACTGATCCAAATAAATCAGGGAAAGCAGGTTACAAGTCAGATGAATTGAGAAAGGTGGAACAAAGCCCTTATAATTCTGTCCAGAAGGCAGAATTATATACCATTCTTATGGTGCTAAGGGATTTTAAAGAACCTCTTAATATAGTTACAGATTCACAATATGCAGAAAGAGTTATCTTGCATATTGAAACCGCTGAATTTATACCAGATGACACAGTTTTGACTTCATTGTTTATCCAGGTACAAGACATAATCAGGAATAGGCTTTGTCCGATGTACATAACATACATCCGGTCCCATACCTGCCTGGTCCTCTAGCCCAAGGCAATGCTGAGATTGATCAATTATTGATTGGAAGTGTGTTGCAGGCCTCAGAATTTCATAAGAAGGATCATGTCAATAGTAAAGGCCTAAAGAAAGAATTTTCCATTACTTGGCAACAAGCTAAGGCCATTATAAAGACATGTCCTACTTGTTCTTTCTATAATCAAACACCGTTGCCTGCAGGGAGTAACCCAAAGGGCACTAAGAGAAATGAAATCTGGCAGATGGATGTGTTCCACTTTATGGACTTGGGTAAATTAAAATATGTACACCACACCATAGACACGTATTCAGGTTTTCAATGGGCTACTGCCCTGAGCTCAGAAAAGGCTGATTCAGTAATTACACATTTATTGGAAGTTATGGCCATCATGGGTATACCTGCACAAATAAAGACATATAATGGTCCAGCATATGTATCTAAGAAAATGAAACGCTTTTTTGATTATTATAATATAAAACACATTACAGGTATACCAAATAATCCTACAGGTCAGGCAGTTATAGAAAGATCAAATCGTACTATAAAGGATATGCTGAACAAACAGAAAGGGAACGAAGATACCCCCAGAAATAGATTACATAATGCTTTATTAACCTTGAATTTTCTTAACGCTAATGAGAAAGGAATGACAGCAGCAGAAAGACATTGGATAATGGAAAAGTCTGCTGAACTAAATCAACCGATTTATTTCAAAGATGTGCTGACCTCTCAGTGGAAGCCAGGAGATGTGCTACGTTGGGGAAGGGGTTTTGCTCTTGTTTCCACAGGAGAAGAAATATTGTAGATATCATCAAAATTAATAAAGTTTCGATTTGAAGAGGAGAAACCTCTTGGAAAGGAGAAATGACAACTCATCCACAATGATGATATTCATACAGGTGGTAAGAAAAACATATAAAATGGGGGCAGTGTTCTGTTCTTATCTCCACAGGAAAACACTCATCTTTGAAAAATTCAAGGGACCCTGGATGTTTGGATACTGACAGATAGAAAAATATTTGCCCAATAGGAAATATCAAGAAAACTGAATGAGTTGTGTAAGTAAAATATATTAAACCATATTTCTAAATTTATAAAGCTGGTTTTGAAGTTGGACTCTGGCTCAGTCCCTCTCCAATTCCAAGCCTGTTAGTAAGAGAAAAACCCAGAGTTTCTGGAGTTTCTGTCTCATATCAAGAGCTATGATATGGGACAGAAAGAAATATGAGTTTAGAAAACATCTTTGCTTTTCTTCATATCTATCATACTTTTCATTGAATATATCTATCATGCATTTCAATGAATATATATATATGTCTATATATGTCTATATGATTAATGTTTAAGTTTTTCACAATGAACAATGAGTTTTTCCTGAAGTGACATTTGAAGTTTCCAGGAAGAAGATGGGGCCTCATAACAACAACTCCACCTGGTTGATATGACGTCATGATACTGATAGCACTACTACAAGACCTGCTTTGGGTACCAGCTGCACAAGACAGTTCCAACTTGGTTAGCTGAAATGGTGCACATCTTATACAACATTTTGGCCAGACCTGCACAAAATACTCAGAGACTATTGGCAATTTTAAAAGACATTGATCTTGAAATTTAACCATCATTTTACTTTCACAGGATCCCCCAGAAAGAACGTCGCGCCCATGACAGCTGGAAGTAATTCTAGAGCACGACGTCCCCTCTCCCAGTAAAGTTTGCCCTTGGGTTTAGGGACATCATTTAGGGGTTGATTATAATTAGCATATGATTGAGGGTTGGGGGAGGAATTTCATAAGCTTAGGGATCATTTTGAAAAAAAAAAGAGAGATGATGGGATAATAGATTGGTAATTGTGAGTTACTGTTTTTAGACAAATATATTGGTATAGATTCTTGTATATTGATACAAAGTTAAATTATATTGACTATTGTATGCATGCATGTTTCTACCTCCGTTTAAAACATTTTTATGTATTGACATATATTGTATTGATATATATATTGTATATATTTACCATATTGCAGTGTACATTTCTACCTCTGATTAAGATACTTATATAATGTTTGTGTATTGATATATATTTACCTACTGCAATGTATATTTGTACATTGTTTATATTTGGAGGTCATTGTCCTCATTTGTTTCACAGTCATTTATTGTCTTAGTGTTTAAGTTAGATAGATATTGAGAATTATATAGACTAATAGTCATCTAAGTTTGTCATTTATAATAAGACTAATCAGGTTCTTTAGATATATAGAGATTATACTCAGTATAGATAGATAATCTTCAACTTCTTCAAAGAGCTGTAGAAAATGGCCTTTAATCTAACTCAGAGTTTTGTGGTAGTGAGACACAATTGCTCCTGGCAACACCACTCTATTCCTGAGAGAATGTTGAGCACCAAAGACACTCCACCTGGAGCCTTTCTTTTTGGCAGAACTGGCCTTGGGGCAAAGAAATGCCCGTACCTCAACCACTGACAAAGATACCGAGCGTGCATCAGTGGATAAAACAGGACTGTCATATCCTACCAAGACAGGGTAAGATAGTTTTGAAAAGTTGCTTGCCTTTGAAAATGGTATGTCAGTTATGTTAGGCCTTAGCCAAAGTTGGTTGCTTCAACGCTGCTAACGTGACTTTGGGTGATTGCCCAGGTAGCTAGTTGTCTCTGTGATTTGTTGCATATTTTGGAAGTTGTTTTACTGAACTTCCTAATTACCCAGGTAACATTATTTCCCTTCTCAGATCTTAGATGGGGTTGAAGACTATATAAATGGAGTTACTTTCTCTCATGACTTGGCCAAGTTATTTATTATACAAGACCTAAGCTACTTAGAATAGGATATTTGTACTTATTGTATATAATTTCATAGTAGGTTTAGAACTCTCTTATTTAAACAAAAGGGGGAGGTGTTGCGGGAGGTCCTCCCGTTCCTCCAGCCTATAGCTGCTGAGATACCAGCCCATTGGGGCGTGGTCTCTCTCTTTTTAAAAAAGCGGCCACTTCCCTCTCCTCTCTGTCTTCACTTCCTGCTCCACCGGAGACTAGACTCCCTTCCTGGTTGCGCAGAGGGCTGACGGTGATCTGTAAGTTTTTTCCCCTTTAAATAAATACCACCCTATTAATCATATTTCCAAGCTGGTGTGGCATTGTTTATGACTTACGCCTTCAGGCCCTCCTTTACACAGAGGACAAATGGGCTGAGAGAGAAATCAGAGAAACATCACCCTTCACAATAGCCACAAATAGCATAAAATGTCTCAGAGAAACTTTAACCAAACAGGTGGAAGACTTGTATAACAAGAACTTTAAATCTTTGAAGAAAGAAAATGAAGAAGACGCCAGAAAGTGGAAAGATCTCCCATGCTCTTGGGTAGGCAAAATTAACATAGTAAAAATGATAATCTTACCAAAAAACAATCTAGAGTCAATGAAATGCCTATCAAAATCCCAGCAAAATTCTTGACAGACCACGAAAGAATAGTACTCAACTTCATATGGAAAAGCAAAAACCACAGGATAGCCAAAACAATCCTGTACAATTAAAGAACTTCTGGAGACATCACAATCCCTGTCTTCAAACTCTACTACAGAGCTACAGTACTGAACACAGCCTGGTATTGGCATAAAAACAGACAGGAGGACCAACGGAACCAAATCTAAGACCTGGATATCAATCCACTCTTCTTTAAACAGCTTATTTTTGACAAAGAACAAAAAAAAATCAAATGTAAAAAACAGCATATTTAGCAACTGGTGCTTAAATAACTGGATATCAACATGAAGAAGAATGAAATAGACCCATATCTTTCACCATGCACAAAACTCAAGTCAAAATAGATCAAAGATGTCAACATAAAGCCAGACACACTGAACCTGATAGAAGAGAAAGTGAGAAGTACATTTGAATGCATGGGCACAGGAGATCACCTTCGGAATATAACCCCAGCAGCACACACACTGAGAAAACCAATTAATAAATGGGACCTCCTGTAACTGAAAAGCTCCTGTAAGCAAAGGACATGGTCCACAAGACAAACTGAGAGCCTATAGAATGGGAAAAGATCATCACCAACCCACCATCAGACAGATGTCTGACCTCCAAAATATACCAAAAACTCAAGAAATCGGTCGTCAAAAGAACAAATGATCCAATAATGTTCTATTCTGGAGAGGTTGTGGGGTAAAGGAAACACTCCTGCATTGCTGGTGGGAGTGAAAGCTGGTACAGCCCCTTTGGAGGAAACGACCTTCCTCAAGACTCAGAAATAAAACTTTTGCGTATATATCCAAAGGACGCTCAATCTTGTCACAAGGACATGTGCTCAACCATGTTCATAGCTGCTTTGTTTCTCATAGCCAGAACATGGAAACAACCTAAATGCCCCTCGATCAAAGAATGAAAAAGGAAAATGTGGTACATTTACACAATGGAGTACTATACAGCAGGAAAAATAATGACAGCTTGGAATTTGCATGCAAATTGATGGAACTAAAAAACGTCATTTTGAGTGAGGTAACCCAGATCCAGAAAGACAATTATCACACGTATTCACTCATAAGTGGTTTTGAAACATAAACCAAAGAAAACCAGCCTAGAAATCACAACCCCATAGAACTTAGACAACAATGAGGACTCAAAGAGACACATACGTAGATCTAATCTACATGGGAAGTAGAAATAGACAAGATCTCCAGAATAAATTGAAAGCATGGGGACCATGGGAGAGGGCTGAAGGGAGCTGACCAGAGAATAATGTATTGCTCAATAAAATAAAATAAAATAAAAAAAAACGTGTTAAAGTGGGTTCCGTTGTTTGGCTGGTGATCCCGTCTTGCACCCAGTAAATTTTCCATTGTGATGTGTATGTTCATCATTGGTTGAGTATTTCAGCTGAATCATTTTATCCTTCTTTGTACCTGAAGCTACAGATAAATTCTTTTTTTTTCTTTTTTTTCTTTTATTTTTTTTAAATTTATTTATTTATTAAAGATTTCTGTCTCTTCCCAGCCACCGCCTCCCATTTACCTCCCCCTCCCCTAATTAAGTCCCCCCCCCCCAGCCCGAAAAGCAATCAGGGTTCCCTGTCCTGTGGGAAGTCCAAGGAACCTCCCACCTCCATCCAGGTCTAGTAAGTTGAGCATCCAAACTGCCTAGGCTCCCACAAAGCCAGTACGTACAGTAGGATCAGAAACCCAGTGCCATTGTTCTTGAGTTCTCAGTAGTCCTCATTGTCCGTTATGTTCAGAGAGTCCGGTTTTATCCCAGGCTTTTCCAGACCCAGGCCAGCTGGTCTTGGTGAGTTCCCAGTAGAACATCCCCATTGTCTCAGTGTGTGGGTGCACCCCTCATGGTCCTGAGTTCCTTGCTCGTGCTCTCTCTCCTTCTGCTCCTGATTTGGACCTTGAGAATTCAGTCCTGTGCTCCAATGTGGGTCTCTGTCTCTGTCTCCTTTCATCGCTTGCTGAAGGTTAATATTCAGGAAGATGCCTATATGTTTTTCTTTGGGTTCTTATTTAGCTTCTCTAGGATCACTAATTATAGGCTCAATGTCCTTGGTTTATGGCTAGAAACCAAATATGAGTGAGTACATCCCATGTTCCTCTTTTTGTGTCTGGCTTACCTCACTCAGGATAGTGTTTTCTATTTCCATCCATTTGTATGCAAAATTCAAGAAGTCCTTGTTTCTTACTGCTGAGTAATACTCTAATATGTATATATTCCATACTTTCTTCATCCATTCTTCCATTGAAGGGCATCTAGGTTGTTTCCAGGTTCTGGCTATGACAAACAATGCTGCTATGAACATAGTAGAGCATATACTTTTGTTGTATGATAAGGCCTCTCTTGGGTATATTCCCAAGAGTGGTATTGCGGGGTCCAGGGGTAAGTTGATCCCGAATTTCCTGAGAAACCGCCACACTGCTTTCCAAAGTGGTTGCACAAGTTTGCATTCCCACCAGCAATGGATGAGTGTACCCCTTTCTCCACAACCTCTCCAACAAAGGCTATCATTGGTGTTTTTGATTTTCGCCATTCTGACAGGTGTAAGATGGTATCTTAAAGTTGTCTTGATTTGCATTTCCCTGATCGCTAAGGAAGTTGAGCATGACCTTAAGTGTCTTTTGGCCATTTGAAGTTCTTCTGTTGAGAATTCTCTGTTCAGCTCAATGCCCCATTTTATAATTGGGTTGGTTAGCCTTTTACAGTCTAGTTTCTTGAGTTCTTTATATATTTTGGAGATCAGACCTTTGTCAGTTGCGGGGTTGGTGAAGATCTTCTCCCAGTTAGTGGGTTGCCTTTGTGTCTTAGTGACAGTGTCCTTTGCTTTACAGAAGCTTCTCAGTCTCAGGAGGTCCCATTTATTCAATGAGGTCCTTAATGTCTGTGCTGCTGGGGTTGTATGTAAGAAGTGGTCTCCTGTGCCCATGTGTTGTAGAGTACTTCCCACTTTCTCTTCTATCAGGTTTAGTGTGTTCAGACTGATATTGAGGTCTTTAATCCATTTGGACTTGAGTTTTGTGCATGGTGATAGATATGGATCTATTTTCATTCTTCTACAGGTTGACATCCAGTTTTGCCAGCACAATTTGTTGAAGATGCTCTCTTTTTTCCATTGTATACTTTTAGCTCCTTTATCAAAAATCAGGTGTTCATAGGTTTGTGGGTTAATGTCAGGGTCTTCTATTCGATTCCATTGGTCGACTTCTCTGTTTTTATGCCAATACCAAGCTGTTTTCAATACTGTAGCTCTGTAGTAGAGTTTGAAGTCAGGGATGGTAATGCCTCCAGACGCTCCTTTGTTGTATAAGATTGTTTTGGCTATCCTGGGTTTTTTGTTTTTCCATATAAAGTTGATTATTGTCTTTTCCAGATCTGTGAAGAATTTTGATGGGATTTTGATGGGGATTGCATTGAATCTATAGATTGCTTTTGGTAGAATTGCCATTTTTACTATGTTGATCCTCCCAATCCAGGAGCAAGGAAGATCTTTCCATTTTCTGGTGTCCTCTTCAATTTCTTTCTTCAAAGATTTAAAGTTCTTGTCAAATAGATATTTCACATCCTTGGTCAGAGTTACCCCAAGATATTTTATGCTATTTGTGGCTATCGTGAAAGGTGATGCTTCTCTAATTTCCCTCTCTGTTTCCTTATCCTTAGTGTATAGGAAGGCCACTGATTTTTTGGAGTTGATCTTATATCCTGCCACATTACTAAAGGTGTTTATCAGCTGTAGGAGTTCTTTGGTAGAGTTTTTGGGGTCGCTTATGTATACTATCATATCATCTGCAAATAACGAGAGCTTAACTTCTTTTCCGATACGAATCCCCTTGATCCCTTTATGTTGTCTTATTGCCATTGCTAGAACTTCAAGCACTATATTGAAGAGGTATGGAGAGAGTGGACATCCTTGTCGTGTTCCTGATTTTAGTGGGATGGCATTGAGTTTTTCTCCATTTAATTTAATGTTAGCTGACGGCTTGCTGTAAATAGCTTTTATTATATTTAGGTATGACCCTTGTATCCCTAATCTCTCCAAGACTTTTATCATAAAGGGGTGTTGAATTTTGTCAAATGCTTTTTCAGCATCTAATGAAATGATCATATGTTTTTTTTCTTTCAGTTGATTTATATGCTGGATTACATTGATAGATTTGCGTATGTTGAACCAGTCCTGCATCTCTGGGATGAAGCCTACTTGATCATAATGGATAATTTTTCTAATGTGTTCTTGGATTCGGTTTGCCAGTATTTTATTGAGAATTTTTGCGTCGATATTCATGAGTGAGATAGGCCTGTAATTTTCTTTCTTGGTTGGGTCTTTGTGTGGTTTTGGTATCAGGGTAACTGTAGCTTCATAAAAGGAATTTGGCAATGACTCTTCTGTTTCTATATTGTGAAATACATTAAGGAGGATAGGTATTAGCTCTTCTTGGAAGTTCTGGTAGAATTCTGCATTGAAACCATGTGGTCCTGGGCTTTTTTTGGAAGGTAGATTTTTGATAACGGTTTCTAGTTCTTCGCGACTAACAGGTCTATTTAGATCGTTCACCTGGTTTTGGTTTAGCTTTGGTATGTGGCACTTATCTAAAAACATGTCCATTTCTTTTGCATTTTCTAGTTTTGCGGCATACAGGCTTTTGTAGTAAGATCTAATGAGTCTCTGAATTTCCTCTGTGTCTGTGGTTATGTCTCCCTTTTCATTTCTGATCTTATTTATTTGCGTGTTCTCTCTCTGTCGTTTAATTAGTTTGGATAGGGGTTTGTCGATCTTGTTGATTTCCTCCAAGAACCAACTTTTTGTTTCATTGATTCTTTGGACTGTTTTCTGCGTTTCTATTTTGTTGATTTCCGCCCTCAGTTTGATTATTTCCAGTCTTCTGCTCCTCCTGGGCGTGTCTGCTTCTTTTTTTTCTAAAGCTTTCAGGTGTGCTGTTAAGTCTCCGATGTATGCTTTCTCTGTTTTCTTTAAGTGGGCACTTAGTGCTATGAACTTTCCTCTTAGCACTGCTTTCATAGTGTCCCATAGGTTTGAGTATGTTGTTTCTCTATTTTCATTGAATTCCAGGAAGACTTTAATTTTCTTCTTGATTTCTTCCTTAACCCAGGTGTGGTTCAGTAGTTGACTGTTCAGTTTCCATGAGTTTGTCGGCTTTCTGGAGGTAGGATTGTTGTTGAATTCTAACTTTAATCCGTGGTGATCTGATAAGACGCAGGTGGACACTGATATTTTTTTGTATCTGTGGAGGTTTCCTTTGTTTCCGAGTATGTGGTCAATTTTCGAGAAGGTTCCATGGGCTGCAGAGAAGAAGGTATATTCTTTCCTATTTGAGTGGAATGTTCTATAGATGTCTGTTAAGTCCATTTGCTTCATTACCTCCAGTAGTTCTCTTACTTCTCTATTAGGTTTCTGTCTGATTGACCTGTCCATTGCTGAGAGAGGTGTATTGAAGTCTCCCACTACTAGTGTGTGTGGTTTGATATCTGCCTTGAGTTTTAGTAATATTTCTTTTACATACATGGGTGCTTTTATATTAGGGGCATAAATATTCAGGATTGAGACATCATCCTGACAAATTGTACCTGTTATGAGTATAAAGGCACAGGCTAAGAGATTGGATACGAAAACAGGATCCAACATTCTGCTGTTTGCAAGAAACACATCTCAACCACAAAGACAGGCATCTACTCAGAGTAAAGGGTTGGGAAAAGGTCTTTCAAGCAAATGGTCCTAAGAAAAAAGCAGGTGTGGCCATATTAATTTCTAACAAAACTGACTTCAAACTAAAATCAATCAGAAGAGATCGAGATGGATACTTTATACAGATAAATTCTTGTTTCAAAAACATTGTGAAAAGGTTTTGGGACCCAATAAACCTCTCCACCAATGCAATAACCCATAATCAGACCAAGTCAAACTGTATCAGAAAAAGCCCATGTTTTTGAATGAGTGCTAACGCTCCCAGTGGCCTTCCAGATCCTCAGAGGGGAGATGAGGAAATAAGAGAGAGAAACCACAAGTTTGTCCCTGGGGGGGGGGCAGTTTAAACACCCTGTGGGAGTGGTCTTGAGCATCTCTATGGAGGGGTCACCCTTTGGCAGGCTTTCTCTGAGGTGAATTCTGAACAGAGGTAACTCCCACAGGAGGGGATTTGAGGTAG
Organism: Microtus oregoni; assembly: GCF_018167655.1. Lineage (NCBI taxonomy): Eukaryota > Metazoa > Chordata > Mammalia > Rodentia > Cricetidae > Microtus > Microtus oregoni. The sequence continues at coordinate 59,485,454 of NW_024543066.1, forward strand.
AATTTTCCACTCAAACATTCCAGACTTTTTGTGTATATGGATGCCAGGGGCTGAGGTGTGGCCTCAACCCAAACACACTATAGAAGAGAAATTGCCGTGTATGATGCAATGATAAACGGTACGATCATCTGAAAACCTTAAATTGCTGTATTATGTCTGCACGTGGGCTAAAGAGGTTAAAGGGGTCAGGCACGGTGGCACAAAGCTCTTCTTGCCATCACTATGTAGACAGACAGTGTCTGGGGTGGGGGTGGGGTCTTGTGGAAGGAATGCAGAGAGGCAGAGAAGAACAGAGAGGGAGAGATTTTAAAGGGACATAGAGAGGGCTTGCAGGCAAGGGCTTGCTGTCAGGATTGATCATCCAAGAGCTTGATCCACGGAGCAGGTACAGCAGAAAGAGATCTGACAGCTGCAAACTCTCCGCTGGCCTCCACACGCGAGTCATGGCACACACACACACCTGCCCATCCCACACAAACACAACACAGAAAAAAGCACTTACTTATTTTTGTATGTGTGTTTGTACCTGATTGTATGTGTGCACGACATACATGCAGGAGCCTGAGGAGTCCGAGAGAGGGCAGAGTGGATCCCCTGGACCAGGAACACAGACTCGGGTAACTCCGAATACCATGTCCCAAGGAAGTGTCTGTTTCATGGTGTTTCTGTAGAAGAGAGCAGAGAAATCCATACATCAAGAGCCTTGTAAAATGCAGTGGTGGAGACATGCTGTAGGCATGTTCGAGGGAAGCTGGAGACCTCTGCTGTAGTGCTAGCTCTCTTGCTGCCTGGCTTCTCTGACTTCCTATTGGCAGAAGATAGGGGTCTGCCAGTACACAAACCAGCAACAAGGCTGTTAGTACACAGCTGTGAGCAGCCCTTGGCTATTTGTGGGTCACAGAAAATTCAAGATGATTTGTCTCTGGTCATGAAACACTCCATCCAGCTCTCAGCAAGGAAGAAAGTCCACCAAGCTATCCTCTGGTATGCAAACATCGGGAACTTCTCTCTCAAGCCCTGGGATGGGCAACAACACTCCCCCCTCTCCACTTCCACATCTCCTTTACCTGTATAGCAGGCCAGCTGGTGGCAACCTTACACTAGGGCCAGCCTTCACTCACAGCCTCACTGATGTTCCTAGCATCACTGAGGAAATTTTACATCAAATAGGAAGGAACGTCTTCAAATTCATCCTTACTATCTGCAGCAGGCGGTCAGCAAATAGTTTCCCTTTTTCATATCTGTATGCTAACAAAAGTATTAAAGCATCTTACAATAAAACAGTTTTTAAAAGTCAACTTCTGTACCAAGTTTCTGTGAATTCTTCTCATCCCAGCAAGACCTGTGAGGGGAGGGGATAGAGAGCGAGGGGGACAGGGAGAGGGAGCCATGGTCAGAGGACAGTATTCATAGTTAAAGAAGCTGGCCTTCATCATGCTTGCTGGCAAGTCTTTTCATCCACCTTTAAAAAATAAGGCCCACTGCCTTTTCCATTTTGTTTTGTTCTGTTTTTGACAGGGTCCCAGGCTGATATAACTTGAATTAATGAAAATCTTGCCTAGGAACCTGTGTAGAATTACAGACTTTAGCCGACAATCCAACCTAAGTTTTATTCATGGATAGTAACATGGGTTACTGTGCTTTCGTGGCTCGTCTCAAACTTTAGAGTTTTCAGTTCTTGGAAATCTGTCCACTTTGGTGTGGTCGTCCCTCCCCCATTTTGTGTCCTCTCTGGTCTAAGTGTTATTCCTGCTGTAAGAGATGTCTTGACTTCAGCAACTCTTAGAAAGGAATACATTTAGCTAGGACTGGCTTACAGATACAGAGGTCCATTATCTTTCTTTTCTTTCTTTCATTTTTTCATGTAAATAGTTTTATTTTTCTATATCTACAGTCAATTAAACATAGTGATGTATCTTCACCAGCAGCTGGGGCGTCCCCGACCTTTGTGTTTCTCGTGGAAATTACTTGGACTCTGTGCTCTGAAACCAGCTTGATGAGCCCTTTACTAAGCAGCTCCTGAAGGGCTGCCCTGGCCAAGGAACCCTGAACCTTGAGTCTCTCAGGGACCACAGCTGGAGTAATAAGCTGACAGTTAGGAACGTCCTTACAGCGTTTGTTATATGGAGCCTAGTCAAACAGGACTAGATTGTTGAGCCTGCCCTGAACTTTGCCTTTGGACCACTCCTTCGTTTTGCCTTGCCACCAGACTTATTTACTGGGCCTGTGTCCTTTTGGGCCGACTTTCCGTCATCTTTCTTCTTCTTGCCACTCTTGGGCAGCATGATGGAGCTCGGAGAGTGGAAAGGACACTGCAGCCTCCCTAAGATGTCGGGAAAAAGTCAGAGGTAGACAAGAGAAATATATAGCTCACCAGACTTATTTTGTCATCCCACAAAGAAACAAAGAACACTTTTTATTTTGCTCTTCACACACATCCTGCTTTTTATTTGGTATTTGTTAAGAAAATTGATATTGAAAGAATATATTTAACAAAATTATAGAAGAAAACTTTCCCAGCCTGAAGAAGGATATTTCTACGAACGTATAAGAAGCTTACAGAACACCAAATAGACTGGATCAAAAAAAATCTCCTTGCCATATAATAATCAAAACACATAACATACAGAATAAAGAAAGAATATTAAGAGCTGCAAAGGAAAACGGTCAAGTAACATATAAAGGTAACCCTATCAGAATTGAACCTGACTTCTCAATGGAAACCATGAAAGTCAGAGGGTCTTGGATAGATGTGCTGTAGACACAAATAGACCATGGATGCTAGTCCAGACTACTAAACCCAGCAAAGCTTTCTTTTCACCATCGATGGAGAAAACAAGTAATTCCATGACAAAAACAGATTTAAGCAATATGTATCCATAAACCCAGCCCTACAGAAGGGCTATAAAGTACAACAAAGTACTCGAAGGAAAACCTCAACCCAAGGAAGGAAAAAATACCCACAATCGCACAGACATTTGATAACCATCCACAACACCATTTAAAGAAGGGAAACACACAAACACTAACACCAAAAAAAAAATTGAAAAACCAAAAAAAACCAAAAACCAGAGTTAACAACCACTGGTCTTTAATATTGCTTTATATCAATGGACTCAATTCACCTATAAAAAGGCACAGGTTAAAAGAATGGATACGAAAAGAGGATCCAACATTCTGCTGTTTATAAGAAAGACACCTTAAACTCAAAGACAAATGCTACCTCAGAGTAAAGACCTGGGAAAAGATTTTCCGATCAAAAGGAACTAAAAAACCAGCGGTATGGGTATCCTAATTCCTAACAAAATTGATTTTACACTAAAATTAATCAGAAGAGATGGAGAAGGACATTTATACTCACAACAGGAACAATTTATCAAGATGAAGTCTCAATCCTGAATATCTATGCCCCTAAAATAAAACACCCACACACGTAAAAGAAACATTACTAGAACTCAAAGCATATATGAAATCCCACACTCTAATAGTAGGAGATTTCAACACTTCTCTCTCACCAATGGAGGGTCAACCAGACAGAAACTTAACAGAGAAATAAGAGAACTAATAGATGTAAGGAATCAAATGGACTTTAACAGACAGCTATAGAACAGTCCACATAAACAGGACAGAATATACTGTCTTCTCAGTACCTCCTGAAACCTTCTCGAAAATTGATCACATACTCAGTAACAAAGCAAACATCCACAGATACAAGAATATTGGAGTAAACCACCTGTGTCTTATCAGATCACCATGGAGTAATGTTAAAATTTAACAACAATATAACCCCCAGAAAGCCTACAAACTCATGGAAACTGAACAGTCAACTACTGAACCACCCCTGGGTCAAGGAAGAAAAAAAGAAAGAAGTTAAAGTCTTTCTTGAATTCAACGAAAATGAAGACACAATATACCCAAACCTATAAGGGCTTTATGAAAGCAGTGCTAAGAGGAAAGTTCATAGCACTAAGTGTCCACATAAAGAAAACAGAGAAAGCTCACATTACAGACTTAATAGCATACCTGAAAGCTCTAGAATAAAAAGAAGCAGACTTACCCAAGAGGAGTAGAAGACTGGAAATATTCAAACTGAGGGCTGAAATCAACTAAATAGAAACACACACACACACACATACACAAAACAATCAGTGAAATACAGTGCTGGATCTTTGAGAAAATCAACAAAACTGACAAACCCCTATCCAAACTAATCAAAAGGCAGAGAGAGAACACTCAAAAAACAAGATCAGAAATGCAAAGGGGGATATAACAACAGACACTGAGGAAATTCAGAGAATCATTAGGTCTTACTACAAAAGCCTGTATGCCACAAAATTGGAAAATGTAAAAGAAATGAAGATATTTTAGATAAATACCATACACCAAAATTAAATCAAGACCAGTTAATAATTTCAAAAGACCTCTAAGTCTTGAGGAACTAGATGTCATCAAAAACATCCCAACCAAAAAAAAAAAAAAAAAAGCCAAGGGCCCAGATAGTTTTGATGCAGAGTTCTACCAGAACTTCCAGGGAGAGCTAATACCTATATTCCTTAATGTGTTCCACATAATAGAAACAGAAGAGCCATTGCCAAACTGTTTTTATGAAGCTACAGTTACCATGATACCTAAACCACACAAAGGCTCAACCAAAAAAGAGAATTACAGACCAATCTCACTCATGAACTTCGATGCAAAAATTCTCAATATAATACTGGAAAACCGAGTCCAAGAACACATAAAAAATCATCCCTTATGATCAAGAGTCAGGGCCTGGTCAACATACGAAAATCTATCAATGTAATCCATCATATAAATATACTGGAAGAACAAACATATGATCATTTCATTAGATGCTGAAAAGCAATTAACAAAATTGAACACCCATTTTTGATAAAGGTCTTGGAGAGATTAGGGATACAGGGAACATATAATATAATAGTAAATATAACATATATAATATACAGCAAACCAACAGCTAACATCAAATTAAATGGAGAAAAACTAAAGTCAGGAACAAGACAGGCTGTCCACTCTCTCTATATCTCTTCAACACAGTGCTTGAAGTTCTAGCAATAGCTATAAGACAACATAAGGAGATCAAGGGGATTCAAATAAGAAACAAAGAAGTCAAATTTGTGTTATTTGCAGATGATATGATAGTGTACATAAGTGACCCCAAAATCTCTGCCAGAGAACTCCTACAGTTCATAAATGACTTCAGTGATGTGGCAGGATACAAGATCAACTCAAAAAAAAAAAATCAATTGCAATCCTATACACAAACCATAAAGAAGCAGAGAGGGAAATCAGAGAAACATCACCTTTAACGATAGCCACAAATAGCAAAAAGTATGTTGGGGTAACACTAACCAAAAGAGTGAAAGATCTACTTGACAGGGACTTTAAGTCTTTGAAGAAAGAAATTGAAGAGGATACCAGAAAATGGAATGATCTCCCATGCTCTTGGATTGGTAGGATCAGCATAGTAAAAATGGCAATTCTACCAAAGGCAATCTATAGATTCAATGTAATCTCCATCAAAATCCCAACAAAATTCTTCACAGACCTTGAGAGAACAATAATCAACTTATATGGAAAAACTAAAAACACAGGCTTGCCAAAACAATTCTATACAATAAAGGATCATCTGGAGGCTAATTACCATCCATGACATCAAACACTATTACAGAGCTACAGTAATGAAAACAGCTTTTTATTGGCATAAAAAACAGAGACACTGACCAACGAAATCAATTCACAGACCCCGATATTATTCCAAAAACCTATGAACATCTGATTTTTGACAAAGAAGCTAAAATTATACAATGGAAGAAAGAAAGCATCTTTAACAAGTGATGCTGGCATAACTGGATGTCAACCCGTAGAAGAATGAAAATAGATCCATACCTATCCCCATGCACAAAACTCAAGTCCAAATGGATTAGAGACCACACTGAAACCGATACAAGAGGAAATGGGAAGTAGCCTGCAATATATGGGCACAGGAGACCACTTCCAACGTATAACCCCAGTAGCACAGTCAATAAGAACAACAATGAATAAATGTTGAAAACTGAAAAGCTTCTGTAAAGCAAAGGACACTGTCATTAAGAAAAAATAATGAATGGGAGAACTTCACCAATCCCACATCAGACAAAGGTCTGATTTCCAAAATATACAAAGAACTCAAGAAACTAGATATTAAAATTCTAATTAACCCAAATAAAAAAAATGGGGTACTGAGCTGAACAGAGAATTCTCAACAGAAGAATTTCAAACGGCCAAAAGATACTCTAGGACATGTTCAACTTCCTTAGCTATCAGGGAAATGCAAATCAAGGCAATTTAAGGCCGGGCGGTGGTGGCGCACGCCTTTAATCCCAGCACTCGGGAGGCAGAGGCAGGCGGATCTCTGTGAGTTCGAGACCAGCCTGGTCTACAAGAGCTAGTTCCAGGACAGGCTCCAAAGCCACAGAGAAACCCTGTCTCGAAAAACCAAAAAAAAAAAAAAAAAATCTAGGCAACTTACACATGTCAGAATGGCTAAAATCAAAACCACCAATGGTAGCCTATGTTGTTGAGGATGTGGAGTAAGGAAAACACTCATCCATTGCTGGTAGGAATGCAAACACTTTGGAAATCAATGTAGCAGTTTCTCAGAAAGTTGGGAGTCAACCTACCTCAGGATCCAGCAATACCACTCTTGGGAATATACCCAAGAATGCCCAATCATACTACAAAAGAATCTGTTCAACTGTGTTCATAGCATTATTTCTAATAGCCAGAACCTGGAAACATCCTAGATGCCCCTCAAAGGAAGAATGGATTCAGAAAGTGTGGCACATATACACATTAGAGTACTACTTAGTGGTTAAAAAAAATGACATCTTGAATTTTGCATGCAAATGGATGGAAATAGAAAACACTCTCCTGATTGAGATAACACAGTCCCCAAATATGAATATGGTATTTCCTCACTCATTAGTGGATTCTAGCCATAAACAAAAAACATTGAGCCTATAGTTCATGACCAGTAGATTCTAGTTATAAACAAAGGACATTGAGCCTATAGATCATGATCCTACAGAAGCTAAAAAATAAGGTGAACCCACAAAAAACATATATAGATCCTCCTGGAAATTGGAAGCAGACAAGATTGCCAGGCAAAAGTTGGGAGCATGGGGGTGTGAGTGGGGTGGGTGGAAGGAGAGAGGGTTAGAGAGAAGGGAGAAGGAGAAGGTTGGGGAGAGCTTGGGAGAGTGGGATGGTTGAGATGGAGGAAGGACATATATGGGAGCAGGGAAGGGGATATCTTAATTGAGGAAGCCATTTTGGGTTTGGCAAGAGGCTTGGCTCTTGAGGGTTTCCCAGGAGTCCACATGGATGACCCCAGCTAGGACCCTGGGCAGTGGAGGAGAGGGTGCCTCAACTGGCGTTGTCCTGTAGGCAGACTAATGACTATCTTAATATGACCATAGAACTTTTGTCCAGAGACCTATGGAGATAGAGAGAGAGACCCGGTCTCCGTAGTGCACAGCCCCCAATCCCACCGCCAGGCCACCTCCCCTCCCCCCCCCGTGGGTCCCTCTCCACTCTGGGTCAAGTTCGTCCATCTCCCTCCTGTACTGACTCCCTGAGCACTGGCACCTCACTTGCCGCCTTTCCCACTGGTTTCCCGTTGAGGTTCCAGCACACACCTGGGGCGACCACCCCTCGCGCGTCAGTTGCCGGGGTGTGTAAAAAACCCGACCCTAATGCTTACTTGGGCTCCTTTGCAGCGTCCTGATGGTCGGCCGGAACGTGACTCCACAGGTGTGGAATCCTAGACGGCCCCGACCCCCGGTGGCATAGGGGTCAAAGTGTCCTGGATGCTCCGGGTTCATAAAGTTCACGCGAGATCTGGAAGCGGCCATGGGGCCGGCAGGGAGCCCGGCAGGTTGCCTTCGCTTGGCCTCGACAAAGTGGACATCACAGGTGTGACTGCCATGGTGATGTCTGGCTCACCAAGGAGACCGGGTTTGATCTTTTTAAGGACTCTGTGGAGCAATCGTTTAGTGTGTTATGCTATTAATCGAGAGGTCGAGCCCTCCCAGACGCCACAATTTTTAGGCTTTTAACAAACAGCTTTCTAAATTTACAGTCCTTGTGTGGTGACTTGGCATTGGAAATTCTCCACTTTCCTAAATACCGCAAGCCCAGTAAATAAAAAGATAAGAAAAACCCCCTATGGACTTAAGGTACCTCAGGCCTTACCTTTCTGTCACACCCTGTCTATTTATGGCCTGTCCTGCGGCAGGGTAATCAATAAAGGCAATTTTTATTTTGGATGGTAGTGTGGGGATGAGGACACCTGTGAAAACCCCCACCTTCTGTCTTTGGCCTATTTGGGGATGAAAAGAATGGGAATCCCTTTTTTTTTCTTTTGTTTTCGAGACAGGGTTTCTCTGTGGCCTAGAGCATGTCCTGGAACTAGCTCTAGTAGACCAGGCTGGCCTTGAACTCACAGAGATCTGCCTGCCACTGCCTCCCCAGTGCTGGGATTAAAGGCGTGAGCCAGCAACACCCGGCAGGAATCCGTTGTTAGTAAAAGAAAATTATGAAGAACAAGTCACTAAAGCACAGGAAACGGACCAGATTTTAATAAAACGGGTAAACTTTACACTACCGGCTAAAGATATGCATATGACAAGGGAACCGACAACATAATTCATAATCAAAAACCCTAGAAAAGATTTATTTCAAAAATCATGTGCTGTGGAAACAAAAAAATAAACCACAGAAACGGGCATGCCAAGACGTGTTTAGTAAGGAGTCCAGGGACTGGCAGTGACAGCATTGGACACTGTAGACGGGGGCGTCTAGGGAAGGCTCTGGACAGCTGGTTTGCTCCCCAGCTTTTTGGGAGGACCCCAGAGCAGCTTTTGCCCTCCCCACCTACCACAGCCAACACAGAGAAGAGGGCAATGGAGGGCTATCAGGTGCTGGAGGAAATACTGCACCTGCAAGAGTGGCAGCGCCCCACCGACTTCACAGTTAGCATTTGCCCTCACCACCCAAACATGGCACAGACGCGAGCACTTGGCAGCATTATAAGCCCAGCAGCTTTGGAGAAATCACTTCTGCAGGACTCATCCGGGCCAGGATGAGTTTTACTGAGGCTTGTGTGAGCACCCACTTTAGGGCTCATTGCTTGGCATGTCGTACTCTGTGTTGTGGTCTGAGCAACCATGGTTCGAATCCGAGTCACGGCAATTATCGTCCTGCCCGTCTGGTCTGACTGCTGCTTTCTTGCTCCCATGCACTGAGCCTAGCTAATGTCTTGACACAGACTCCAGCATCCCTAGTTCAACTCCCACTGACATGGAGGAACTAAAACATTATTAGTACAGTTTGTTGCTTGGAGTCTTCACTGTCAGTCACGCTGTCTCAGGTGGACTCACAAAATCACCTTCACTGTCAGTCACCCTAGACCCAGGGCATAGTAAGCACCATCTTTGAGCAACACCCCTAGCCCAGGCTTTGGTCATGTCAGCATGATGCAGGGTCTGAATGTTCCTATCTGGTATTTGTCTTAGTAATAACACATTAGTGGGAAATCTTGTTTTCTATGTCCTGCCCTCCCTTTATGTGTCCTCCCCCCATTCCTAGTGATGGCTCCTAGTAATGTAGTCTCAACTGGCCATCTCTTTCACCAGGCAAGGATTCCAGTGGTAGGACTGGGCTGCATTCTATTCAGTTGTTGGTCAAGGGTGCCCCATGGAAATCTCCAAACCACCCAGGCTGCTGCTAAGACACAGGGCTACTCTCCAGAAACTGCCAGCGGGTCCCATTGCTGAGGTAACATCCACACATGGAACATGGGGAAGTCAAGCTTAGTCACACAGGAATCCTGCATCCTTCCTTCTAGTCTCTATAGAAAAAGAAAAGCAGACACCAACCAACCCATTCACAAAACCATTGACCTACAAAATGTCTTGCCTACAAAATAAGAAGGGTAATCGGGGCACAGAACTTGTGTGAATAGCCAACCAGGGTCTGATTTGACTTAAGGCCCTCTCCACAAGAAGGAACCCACATACAGCACTTGCTTGTGTAGCCAAGAACCAGAGTAGCTATTACTACTAGATAGTAGAGAGATCTAGATAGTAGATAGAGAGATAAAAAGATATGAAAGACCTGGTTAAATTCAGACCCCTCTAGCAGAAAAAAATAGAGCCAAAAATCTAAGCAGGGAGAGAAGAATCAAAAAATCTAGATTAACCGTTTCAGTGAAGATAAAGTTAGATTGTATTCTTGAGAAACAGGGAGTTACCCCCTTGTGATTATTGCTGGTATTTTCAGAATTTTTCAATGACCACTGGTATTTTTGGAATTTTCAAATGACACCCTCCCTATCCCTTTTGGATAGTTTCTTCCCTTAAATACTCCTTCTCCCAGTTACTCGGGGTCAAAATCTCTACCCCTGCATGGGAAATGAGTTTTGGCCCCAGTGCACTGGTTCCTGTCCTGTGAATAAACCTCGTGTGATTGCAGCAAGGATGGTCTCTCGTGAATTCCTGGGGGGTCGTGTTATCCTGAGACTTGAGAGTCTCCCTGCTCTAGAGGTCTTTCAGATAGATAGATAGTTAGAGAGATAGTAGATAGCCCAGTAGTAGACAGTCCAGAGACCTAGGATAAAATCAAACACTACTAGTTTATAAAAAAAACATTTTACCCTATGTCTCTGGGTACCTACTACTGGGCTATCATCTATCTATCTGTCTATCTATCTATCTATCTACCTACCTATCAACCATCTCTCTCAATTTTTTATAGTCTTGCACAGAAACACTCTCCACAGGAGGTATGTGGCCACTGATACAGGCTTCTTTTACTCCAGCTAGTCATAAGGCTCCTCATAATATTGCTTACTTAGACTATCAAGAGGGGTTCCTTACCCCACCTCTCTATTCACAATAGGGTCTTCTCAAATTCTGCATGTGATTAGACAGTCCTAACCTGTATTGTCAGCCTAGATGAGAGGTGAAGAAATACATTCCAATCAGACAGTCAGCGATGCTGGGTCTGGGTCCAGAACCTATGTAAGTCCTGCATGGATGTGTGGCAGCCTAAAACAATTAGCATGCCTGCTTCATCTGCCTGTCCCTACAGGTCTCAAGAAATGTCTGTCTTTGGTTGGAGGTGATCCAATCTACTGATAGAGCACATATGACTGGGAGGACAAAGTCAAAGGCAGGGACTGGAGAGATGGCTCATGCATTAAGAGCACTTTTGTCTGTCTCAGGAGACCTACCTAAATAAAGCATATACTTTATAAGCAGTCGGGACTGGGCAGAACACAGAAAAGCTTCCGACTACAGTTAGTTGTGTTTCCCTTCAGTTTGCTCTGCATGATGATGTCATGAACATGTTGTACAGTGTGTGTACCACATTCTACTGAAGCTAAATATATGATCTCTGGGATGCAATATGTCTAGATTTTATGTACACTAGTGGGCATACATGGAGCAGGCCGTGCCATCTGTATCCATATCCGAGGTGCCATCTTCCCGTGCAGGCCATGACTGGAAAATAACTGTGTAGCCCAAGCTACCTGGAACTTGCAGTTACAGATCCACGCCTGTGAGTTGTGGGTTTACAGGACTGTGACAGCTCATCTGAATAAAGAAGACTCTTAAGAGTGCAAAGTTCGAAATAGCTTTTTATTCATAAAACATTCATTTTATTCAATGGGGGCTTTAAGACAGCGATCATTAAAGACAGTGTGTAACCTTAGCAAACTATTAAAACAATGGTAAAAATAAAAGAAATAACAAAAACTTACACTAAAATGAAGAAAACCAAAAAAAACTAATGCACAGATATACTAAGATATAAACCAAACCAAACCAAAACAATCTAAAACATACCAAAAACAACCAACCAAATAAAATTAACCAAAATTCCTACTTTCCCTTGAAATATTCCTTAAGAAAAAGAAAATCAATAACATGAAACACGAGCAAGTGGATTAGTCTCTGTAGTGAATTATCATCACCAACACTTGTGTGTGATATGGGGTCAGCGTCAGCTCTGCACTAGAGAGAATCTTGGGCTTTAGGGTGTGGTCTGTCTGGATAGCAGTGTGACAGAGTCTTCCTTGTCAGACTCCACATCACATATGCAGTCAGCTTGCCAAAGCCCTTGAAAGTAGCTGACAGAATGACTCTTGCTCACCCAAGTATCTCCCTCCATGTGGTTTTGCCCACTTGGTGATGGATGTTCGGCTTCTGAGTAATTTGTGGGGTGTCGTCTGAATCTCAAGCTTATTTCTGATGCAGTCTTTTCTCTGAAAATTGTGAGCCAACAGAGGTGAATCAGATTGTGGCTGGATCCTCTAATGATTGGTTGATATTTGCCTCAATGTTGTGCTCACAGCAGAAAGGGACATGGCTTTTTCAGAGGAGGCCTGGATCCTGGAGTGTAGAATGTCATGCCTTCAAGGTGTCTCTGGTTACCTTCAGGCTTCTCAGTTCTCTTACGAGGTGCTGTTATAGAAGAAATGGAAATCAGACATAGAAACAGACTCTCTGGGGCACAAACAAGAAGAAAATCAGGGCTATTCGCCACTAGTAAGGAATAGTCAAGGAAGAAAACCCACACCGTGAACCCCTGGTTGGTGGGAATGGGCTCAATGGTGGCTCACTTGCCTGGCACATAGTGCTCCTGCTGCAGCAGCTCCATCTGCAGGAGGCTCTCCTCCTGGGCTGTGGTCTGTTCCAGTTCATGCTGGAGATGTTCAAACCTAGAGGAGGAAGGCAGCTGGAACACAGGCCTGGTGGGGCCCTGCCATGTCAGCTTTTGAGTCCCCACCAGCTAGACAACCCAGCATCACCTTTTAGCTGAGCTCAATGACTGCTTCCTCAAGGGAAAAGGGTCAGAGGCCCCTGGACTGGATTTTTTCCTCAACGTTTAAAAACTGCTATAAGTTGAACTTGAAAATACACTGTTAAAAACATATTTTCCAACAGTCCAAAAACTTTATTTTGGAGGAGTATCAATGTCTGAGTTAGATATTCCTGACCTTGATTGGATACCAGGTGAAATGTGAGCAACCTGTAAAACTCTATGTCTGCCCTCTAGTGGAACCCACACAACACTGCAGGGAAGGCTCTAATTATTCCTACAGCCCAGAACCTGCATGGGCTAATTTGTCAACTCTTAAACTGTTTATGGCAGAGTAAATCTTCTCACAGGAAACTGATGAACCCTGCAGAGAGCCTGCATCCAGCAGGGGTGTGCTGCATTCAAATCAGTCAAAGACTAGAAATTTATCTCTAAATGTGATGTTTCTGAAGGAACATAAAGTGGCAGAGGACACACTGTCCTTCACAATTTACCTGCCGCTTCTCACAGGAGAAGAAGGGGACACAAACCCCAGAAGACCAAAACCAAACATATTGTTTTCTGGACAAAAGTTCCCGGTAATTAGCCAACTCGATACTCTGAGATATTTTTTCCCTGAATGTGGATGGGAGCCTTGCCAAATAGACTAAAACCCAGACAGGTCAGAGACCCCGAAACAGAGAATCCACTAGACTACAACTGCTTCTGTCAGTCCGTGCTCCTACCTCATCTGGGACTCAGTGAAGTGATGCTGCAGCTTTCCTGCCAAGTCCCTTTGCTGGGTAACCAGTTTCTTCTGCTTCAGCAGGAATTGAAGGTGTTCCTCCAGTCTTTGATGTTCCTATTCATTAGAGGATTGTGTTCTTAGGGCAGGGTTGTCTGCGCACACGTACACATGTGTGCATGCATGTACACAAACACAAACGCACTTACACAGTCCTGATCATCAAAGGACATGGATGCTCACATACAAGCACACTGCATTGCATCCACATGTGTAGTTCCTAGCTAACAATATGGAAGAAGAGATCACCTGGGATCCTATGAAGAAGAGAGTTAACTTTCATTAGCCCATACCCTCTCCCCCCGAATTCTAAACCAGGCACAGGGGTGTGGTGATGTGGTGAGGATTCTGTACTTTGTCTCTGTTTTGATGAGTTTTCATTCTATTTCCACTTTATATGTGTGGGGGTTTTGCCTGCCTGTGTGTCTATGCACCACATGCACGCCTGGTCCCTGGGAGAAGAACACAGTGGGCAGAGCAGTCAATGTAGTGCTTGCCTTGTGCACCCAGGCCACCAATGGTGGATGCCAGGGTTCCTTGATCAGTTATCTGAGCTTGCATGCAAGCTTTCCAGTCTGTTCATTAAAGTCTCAGTTCCGTGGTACAGGACCACTGCCTGATGGTGGACCAGCCCCTTCCTCTCACTCAGTGCTTTCCCGTGGCTCCAAGAAGGGCAGCTTCCTCCAACAAGAACGCTCTAAACCACAGGTTACCTCATTTTCTGCCCAAGGAGTTTGAGCAATGAGCTCAGAAAGCCAGAAAATCTCTACAAGCAGAAGTCAAAATAAACCTTTCCGTCCAGTGAGATGATTGTGTCAGGGATTTTTCTAAGTAACAGAAGGCTGACTGACTCCTGGTCAAATAGTACATCTATTACTTCATACTTAGCAATATTCCATGGAAGGACTTGACTTCATTGAATTTTTACTCATCAATGTTGGGCATTTGAATATTTTCTGGATTGGGTTGCTCTGAGGAATGCTTCTATAACCCAGGTGTCCCCTAGATTCTCTGTGACCCTTAATTCTCATTTTGAGATTACTGCATCATTTGGAGACTGCAATTCAAGTTTCTGAAAAATTATACATAGCTTCTCACAGGGCTACACAATTTTCCTTCCTAGCAATATCTGAGGATCCTCATTTCTCCCAACCCCCATCAGGCCAACTTTAACTCAGCGTAAAGAAGCTTGGAATGAAAGCAGCTTCTGAGCGCTGCAGACACAACATGCAGTGAGTGCTTTAGACGATGATGAGCCTGAGTGGGCTGCACTAAGACAGCCTGTTCTCACAGCTCAGCATGGCTATGGGACTTCTGCTGGGGGAGACACCTCTGCAGTTCAGCATCTCTTAAATGACAAAATCCACGCCAAGATCCAGAAACAAAGTGAACCTACTCAAGATTGGACAAAGGTGAAAGGAAAATGGCAGCAGGCAATGATGAGGAGAAGAAAACAGGATGCAGAAGTCATTATGGGCAGTCACCTTTCACCCAGAGCAGAGAAGGACACACATCCTCAACCAGGCTCTCCTGCTCTCAGGCACCTTGATTCACCTCAGCATCCTCTTTCTCACCTCAATGTCCTGCATTACCTTGGATTTCTGCAAAGGATTTCTTTGCAGATGAATATTTATGTCTCTACAAACACCTGACAAACTTTTAGCTGCATGAGTTTTGTGGTCCTTTGTTCTACTTAGCTGGGTGGACATGCCAAAGATGGGAGCTCCATGTACTCTGTGACTGATGCAAACTGATGCTGACCAGAGCAGGAACAGTACTTTCAATTAACACTGGTCTCCGTCATCCTTAAAGATGTCCTTCATTCCATGAGTGGACACACATATAGAAGCTTAAACACATATTCTCAAACCCACAAAGATACATATAAACACAACACACACACAATAACACACACACACACACACACACACACACACACACACACACACACTCCTCCTGAACCCAGAAAAGCAAAGGAAAAGACTACAATGTTGCAGCACCTTTCCTGCTGCAGGGTGAGGCAGCAGTCCTCAGTGCTGTCTCTCAGTGCTCTTAGCACTGGCTTATGCCCTAGTCAGAACTTCTTTCCCCTTCCAGGAAAGTTCTTCATCTCAAGACTCACTGATCATACAGGTGAGTGAAAAACATCTTCACACCTGAGCTTGACCACAAAAGACCAAGTCCCAAAGGAAGAAGCTGCACATGAAGCCTCTCGATAGCTCTAAGCTGACCCATTCTAGTTTCCTAAGGGACCTGACCCTGGCTACTCCAGAGAAGACCTTGATAGCACTAGAGAATGAGACTGACCCATGGTCATGACCCAACAACTTTGGACCATAACACGGGGCATAAAATATGAAAATAGCCTCAGATCAGTCAGTAGGAGCCTAGTGAGGTCAGCACAGTGTTGTTCTGAAATGCAGCTCTCTGTACAACTATGAGGGGATCTGTACTAAGACATAACCATGCGCATGATTGAGTGAGCATCACAATGTCAGCAAAGAGACAGACTGCAGGTTCCTTGTTGTGAAGCCAATGAGACAAACCAGACATTTCCTGGGAGGTTGCCTCAGTTCGGTGAAAGGAAAGATCTACTTTTTATTTTCAAAATAGCTCTGGGGTTTGAATTTTCTTTTACAAAACACATTAATTCCAAAATAGTTCTTTGTCTTCCTTATAAAACAAAGCAGTTAGCAATAAGATGAGACAGAAAAAGATAGGAATCTCTACCTGTGAGGAGACAGGAGATCCAAAGAGCTCTGGCCTGGTAGCTTAAGCAGAACAAAAATATTATGTTCTAGCAAACAAATGATCCCCAGGTCCTTGTCCTCACTCACTCACTCACTCACTTACTCACTCACTCATTCACTCGCTCACTCACTAACTCAAAGCTCTGTGATTCTCCCTATGTGGCTCCCAGGATAAAACCCTTCCTACCATACTGACATGTAGGTGTGTGATATGTGATTTACAAGTCTCCCTCAAAGAACTGCAGCTTCTACCAGAGCAGGATGGTTTGTTTTCCAGTCAGGTTGTGTCTTCCCAGAGGTTACTCCCCAGAAAGACTTGTGACGATCCCAGAAATGAACTTTTAGATGGAATGGAGGTGGTCAGCTGGGTAACTGAGGGGACGGTTACATAACAGTGTACATATATGTGTGTGTGGTTAGATAGGTGGGCAGCTTGCTCCTGCTGGCTCAGCTTACCTGCTGCTGCTTTGTCAAGAGGTCATAGATCTTCTCATGGGCCTCCTCACAGAGCTTCTTTGTCTCCTCACAGGACTCTTGCAGGAAGATCTGCTCCTGCTGCAGCTTTCTGTTGTCCTCTCTCAACATGCCCACTTTTTCCTTCATCTGTGTCTTTTCCCTCAGAAGCCGGCTGTGGAGGGTGCTTAACCATCACAAACAATGATGAGCTCCAGTCCACCTCCATCTGCCACTCCTACCTACTAATACCACCTTCCCTGCAAGGTTCTATGTCCTCAGACAGCCCCAGACTGCAGAACACATTAGCCATGCCAGTATCACCAAGATGATGTACCTCTGAGAACAGGATTCTGCACCCCCAACACATGCTGGTCCTACACTGATCATGGTTTTGGGAGAACATTATCAGGTATAGAGCAAACCTTCTAAGGGAGAACAGAGGACCCAAGAGGAATACATTCCACATCTGTGTCCCATATCAACAGGCTCTTTAAGTCCCTCTTAAAGTCCCAGACACCATTCATGGTGCAAACCATGTTTTCTATCTAGAAGTTCTGAGAGGTGACAAGACAGTGTTGGGAGGGGCTATCAGACTCCTTGCAATTGGGAGAAATCAGTCTTGGAGGACAAGCTAGAAGCACAGCCCTCACTCTGGTTCAAAGAGAAATAAGTGCAGCAGCTGTCCTTCCCAAGTGCGGGGTCCCATCCAATCAGACACTCACCTGTATGAGATTGTCTTCTCAGTCAGCTCCTTGCACTTGCAAGAGTCCTCACTAATTTCCTTGGGGAATTTCTCCAGCTCTGACATCTCCTTCTGATGATCCATTTTCAGCTCCTCTAGTTCAGAATTCAGCCTGTGGTAGAGCATGGGACCAGGAACAAAGAACCCCATGAACACAGTCATCAGAACCCCATCGACATATGAATTAAGGCTGTGTCTTGGATATAACTTGTGCACTGGATGTCACATCCTGAGTCCTAGGTACTAGGACCTGTTGATATTTATTAGACTTGATAAACTGCTCCAGGGCCAGAAAGGCAGAGCATCAGGATGGAGACAGACAGGGCTACATGAGCTTCCTCATAGGCTTGGAGAAACAAACTAGCTCTTTATAAGATGTCCCAGGAGTCTGTGCTATGGGTCTGGGCCTACCTGAAAACTCTGATGTCATGTCTCCTGTCTTCAGAAAAAAAATATTTATTCTGTGTTCCTGTTATCACAAGGATACTCAGAACTCATAATCAGGATTTCCATGGAGGAGACCGTACAGTACAATGACTCTATAAACTCCCCCAGGGAATTCCATTCAGTCACCAAGGCGAGCACAAAGGATGAGGGCAGGGATGCTCAAAGTGAGACTCCAGGGCCTCAGCACTTATATTACCTGAGACTCTGAGTCAGATAGATCCTCAGCCCTGCCACCAATCTCTGACTCACAGAATCTGGACAGACACACATGAACACACACACTGTCAGGGAACCCCTCAGAGACAGTACAGAACACACCAGACACCACAGCACAAAGGAGATTTATTGACTCAGAAGAGCATTCATAGAATTGGGGGGGCCTTCCTCTGTATCAGGCAATAGCTGAGAACAAGCAATGGGTGTTTTTTTCAACTATGGGTTTTTAAGGAGATAAGGGGAAATCTTTGTTAGGATGAGTTGGTGAGAGCTGTTTGGACAGCTAAGCCAGAATAGCCAAATAATGAATTTTAATTGCTGGATATTGGTGTTTGGTTTCAGGAAAGAGTCAGTGGCCGAACAAGGGTATAAACCGTGGGGACAAATTTTAGGAATTCAATTTAATGTTCACTAAGGGAGAGGGAAGTGAAAAGTGTAAAATCTGCCACTGCCATATTGGCAAAGTTTGGGCCCATTAGCCCTTCACACACATAAACCCTCAAACAATTAGGATGCCAGAGACATGCAGGTAGGTGGCATTATCTCAGAGTACAAGGAACAAGGGCAGAGAGGTGCCAGGATGAGATCCAGGCCTTCAAATCACACACTGAGATGGAACAATAGGACCAGGTCCAGCTCCCAGAGCAACCAGCTAGAAATCCCCCAGTCAAATACAAAGACTCCCAGTGAACTCAGCACCCAGCATATCCCACAAGACAACACCTGTCCAGGCCTCTTTGAATTGCGTGTTGTGAGCTCACACATTGCTGCACCATCCATAGAATGTGACTCAGGCCACAGGCTCTGCTTTTCATTTGGAGGAAGCAGAACAGCCTGTGTCCCCATCTCACTCCTACCCAGGCTTCAGTTCTGCCTCTCAGATGCACTCGGGAAAAGCACATTGGGCAGGAGGACACCTTGGAGGTACAGCCTCAAGTGCCATGAGGAATGCTGGGGTGGACACAGGAGGGTCAAGACAGTCACCAGAGAACTGGACATAATGACTACCTCTTGTTCACGTCATTGTTGGTATGATTGGCCAGGACTGCACGAAGTTCATTCCTCTCATTGGTCATCATCTGGAGTTGAAGGGTCAGTTCATCGACCTTGTTCATCTGCTGCTCCTGCTCAGTAAGGGAGGCTGAGGTCCGTGCCTTTGCAGTACTTCCTGTAGGTAGACAAACATCAGTGAATTTGTACAGTTAGATGGTATGGGGCCATGAGAGACCATGTTAAGTCCTAAAAGAGGCTTGAGGAAGAGGGAATGCATGGAACCCACTGAAGACCTCACAGAGTAGACAGCTATCCTCTAGTTGAGACCCATAAGCCATGTCTCCATCCTCAATCACTGTTGCTCGATATGTGCATCAATGTTGGGAAATATTATTTTCAGGTGTGGGAGTTTGTTTATGCTGCATTGTTTATTTTGTGAAACTGTGTTCCTGTTCCTGTCTAAAACACCTGATGGTCCTAATAAAGAGATGGACAGCCAATAGGGAGACAGAAGCAAGGATAGGTGGGCCTAGCAGGCAGAGAGTATAAGTAAAAGGTGAACGCTGAGAGGAGAATAACGAGGAGCCCTAGAACAAGAGTGAAGGACTCAGGTGGCCATTCACCAATTCACTCAGAAGCCATGGAGTAAGAGTGGAAGTAAGATTTACAGAAGAGAAAGATAAAAAGCCAGAGGCATAAGGTAGTCTGGATAATTTAAGTCAAGAAGAGCTGACAAGAAACATGCCAAGCTAAGGGCAGGCATTCATAAGAAAGAAGCCTGTGTGTGTGATTTATTTGGGAGCTTGTCTGGGGGACGTTACTCTCCCTCTTTTTAGTGACACACAAGCAAAAGAAATCCAGTGACGGTGAAGGGCAGGGCTGGAACTGAAACACTGTGGTCCCTCTGGGCTTCCCACGCAGAGGCCGAGGGAAAGCAGAGGGCCCTCAGCACAGCAGTTGAAGCCTTGTCCATCCCTGGCTCTCTGCCACACACACCATCCGACATCCTCGACTTTGGGCCTGCTCTTTAGTAACTCAGAAAAGCAGAAGAGGACATCGCTTCCCAGGAACTCCCACCTCCTGAGTCCCACTCCTGAAAGGATCAACTTAAGCCTTCATCCTTCAGGAATCTCTGTCCCCTGCCCAGGACTCACTGCGCTTTCTCCAGAACCATTTATTCCTTGATGTGTGACTTGGAGACTGAAGGCCATCTTCCCTGTGCCTCTCTCTGGCCTCCCTGCGCTCTCCATCCTGCTTCCTCCCTGCGCTCTCCATCCTGTCTCCCAAGCAGCCTGTTCAGTCGTGTCAGCATGGCTGTGGGTGAACCACACAGGCACTGAACGAATGCCTCAAGGGCAGTTGGCGTTGCCACAACACAGGTGACATCACAGAATTCCAGGCTCTCCAGGATACAGTAGAATGTCCAGGTGGGGGACTGCTGATGTCATATGATACAGCTCTTAACCCCTGCTAACTACTTCACCCAAAAGTGACCTGAAACTAACTTACCATTTCCAAGAGCCTCTCGGGGGACACCGGGGAAGCCTTTAGACACATTGTCTTCCTAAAGCCGGAAATCTAGCCCTCTGCTTCTCAGGTGTTATGTGAGAAACTGAACGATCACTTCCCAACCACTGCCCAGGGATGGCTTTTTCCTCCTTAAGACCCACACTCAAGTAACGTGAGAAACAAAGGATGCTTAGAAATGAGGTCAGGATAAAGGGAGTAGAACAGATGAGATCTCTGAAGTGAACCAGCACTTGTGCCAATCCTCAGACTTTTAGAGACTGGAGGGTTCAAAACAAAGAGAAGACACATAGGAAGTAATGAAAATTTCACTCAGAATGTCACTAGAGCTCACTCAAGCTATGAGGTTGGTAGTGAAGATGTGACTAGCTCTTGACTGGTCTACCTGGATCCACTGAGCCCAGGTGAGCTTCAGATACGGAAAGCAAACAGTCGTAGAAAGAGTATGATGGCCCAATCTTGAATCAATCGACTGAGGAAAGAGTAGTGGCACCCAGAGGTCAGTGCGCGCCTTCTAGAGGAATCATTAGCAATGGAGACAAAAGCACACAAACACACACACAGACACACGCAGACACGTAAACAGGAAAACCTGCACACAATCACACGCTGCCTAATAACTGTATGCCTGTGGAAATGTGCCTTTGCATGGCATCCCAGGTGGTTAGTGTCATTCACCTTCCTCATGACCACATTCTCATGGTAGTGACCCAACACCAGACCCTGGGTTGCTGGAGAGCTGTTCATTGACCGGAAGGAAGATGTGTGAGACACAAGCCTGTCATGCCAGTGTTGGGGGTAACAGCACAGGAAGACCAGGAGTTCCAGACCATCCTGGACTAAGAAACTCTGGTTCAAAGAAGACAGGCAGACCAGGATGGGAGCTCAGGTGGTGGAGGGCTTCTCTAGCAGACATTAAACCCCAAGCTCCATTTCAGCACCATGTAAACATGCCTTGACATCCAGGAAGAAAGGGAGATCAGAGCTTGCAGGTTATCCTTAGCTGCAGGGTGAGATGGAGGCCAGCCTGGGCTACATGGGAGCTGTTGGAAGAGAGAAAACTGGATTTTCAGGTCACAGGCAGGGAGATCTGTCTTGAGAGATGTAGAGATGGGTGACAGAGTTGGTGGCAGTTGGTAATTAGGGTGGCCAGGCACGGTCTTGGGGGAGTGCTGTCTCCAGGATACCATATCCCCCAGATGGCGAGAGTGAGGTCTCAGGAAGGAAGAATGAAATTATCTGAGCTGTTTTGTAGAATTAGGGGAGGCTCCACAGGGACCTTCTCACCCTGTTTATCTGGGAGAGACAGCAGGCCACAGTGACCTTCAGGACTCGTTGGTAGATTCCCAGATCCACTGCATGTAGAACACACCGTGTAACTTCCTGGGCACCTTGATGTGGGTGCTGGGTTGTTGTAAGTGGCTACAATCCACATCACTTAAAGCAGCAGGGATGGAATTTTCTGGTTCTGGAAACCGAAAGTCCCAAATCCTGGAGACTGCCTTCTTCAGAGGGTCCAGGTAGAGGCTCCTTCCTGCCTCTTCCAGGATCTGGGACGTGGATGGCCTGAGTCTCAGTCCCATCCCACCAGTCTCCATCTCTGCCTTCCTCTGAATTTGTGTGCTCTTTATTATGTCTTTATGTGAGACATGGTCTTGATGAGTAGTCCTGCTGGTCTGAACTTCTAACCCCCTGCCTCAGCCTCGCTAGTGCAGGGTCAGTCCTGGGGCTATAGCTCAGAGGTAGAGTGTTAGTCCAGTGTGTGTGAGGTTTGGTTTCCATTCCCAGTGTTGGAGAAAACCCCAAAAGGTCTATTGTTTTATATGGCCTTTTCCCCCTTCTGAGCCTGACTACCCACCAAGGTCCAGCAATCAATTATTGAAGTCCAGACATCCAAGCCCCCGTTGACTCATCAAATCAACCTGTCCAATTAAAATTAAAGACCTCCTCCTAACATAGGGGTTTCCATTTTACCTTCATAAATCATCATTTCCCTATATGCCAAGTCTGTCTCTTCTGTATCCAGAATCAGTTCTTTGTGTCTCCAGAAAAATATCCCTGTCCCCTTCCCTTGTTCCTGTCCCTTCTCCGTCATCCCCTATCTCCTATATCTCGTTCTTACTTCCTGCCCTCTGTTCCTCTGGGGAAAATAAGTCTCTTATGTGCTACGAACTTGGTCTTGGTGTGTCATGATTTGAAACTTTACCTTTCAGTGGGTGTTCAGACCCTGCAGAAGAAATGGGGTTCCCACAGCCCCCATGATTGCCAACTCTGTCTTTGTGATGTTTGCTTCACCATACACCCCAGGTGATCCTTAAAAATGAGTCTGATTGTGGAGGTGCGGGCAGGTCAGCCCAGCACACAAAATGTGATGGCTGCAGGGGCAGGAAATTGATACTACCCTGGGCTACATAGCAAGACCCTGTCCCACACACAATTATTTCAATTGTGATAAATACACAAATAAACTTTCAGCTATTTTAGAGTTGCCCTTCACTGCCGTAAAAACATTTATATTCTTCAGAGTCCTCAGGATGTACATCTTTCATCCTAGCATTCAGGAGACAGAGACAGGCAGATCTTTAAGTTCCAGGCCAGCCTGGTCTGAATAGTGAGTTACAGGATAGCCAGGGCTTCTCAGAGGGAAAAGAGCCTTCACAGTAAACAGCTAAAGAGATAGGTTTTTGGTTAAGAGCACTGACTGTTTTTGCAGAGGATCCAGGTTTGATTCCCATCACCTACATGGAGGCTCACACCTATTTAACTCCAGATCCCGGGGATCCTCCTCCTTTTTCTGATCTGCACAGGCACCAAACTACCATGAGGCCTACATATATGCTATGTGATGTGTGTATGTTTTCATATTGTGCTGGATAAAAAATGGTAAAAGTGTTTCCATTAAGACTGAAGACTTAAGTTCAATGTCTGGAAAGATATAGGTAAATAGTAGCAGATAGTCCAGAGACCTTAGTTAAAACCAAATACTAATCTATTTATTTATTTAGTAATGTTTTACCCTTGGTCTTTGGGCTATCTATCTATCTATCTATCTATCTATCTATCTGTATATCGACTCTGATTATCTACTCTGGTTCTTAGTTACTCAAGCAAGTGTTTGGTGTGAGTTCCTACTTGTAGAGTGGGCCTTAAGTCAATTCAGACCCTGGTTGGCTATTCCCAAAGATTTGTGTCACCTTCTTTTTGTCCTTCATATTTTGTAGACAGGACATTTTGTAGGTCAAGGATTTTATGACTGGGTTGGTTGATGTCTGATTTTCTCTTTCAATAGTGGTCAGAGTACCCTGCCTCATCCAAAAAACTAGAACATAGGGATGCAGGCACCTCCAGGACGTTTGAACCCCAGGTCATCTGGGATCAGGCCTCCCTGGACTCCACACTGGCAGAGTCGCCTTCCCAGCCCATCAGGACTCCGCGGAGAAGCCTAAGTGAGCTTTAGGGTCAGGTTTTTTGCAGACACGAGCAAGGACGCGCAAAGGGTTGGTCACCCCAGGTGTGTGCTGGAGCCTTGTCTGGACGATTGCGAGAAAGGCGGCGAGGGGTAGGTGCCAGTGCTCAGGGAGTCCAGACAGGAGGGAGATGGAAGAACTTGACATGGGGTGGAGAGGGACCTTCAGGGGTGAGGGTGGTCTGGTGGTGGGATTGGAGACTATGTAGAGGGATGGACAGTGGCGAGGATGGCCTGGGGTGAGATTGGAGAATATGCACCGTGGACCTGCTCCTGGACTTTAAGACAAAAACTCCAGACTTTAAGAAATGTTCTCATTACTCCAGGAACTAAACTCCTAAACATATTTTATATGAGGCCGAGGCTTTAAATTTTCCTGGGAAGACTGAACACAGATATAGAAGTTAAGAGAGAGAGGGAAAAACAAAGCAGTAGGAAGAAGTTGTCTGCCTTTTTAAACAGGAAAGATCAGGGTAGAGCGCGAACACAGTCCCCCACTAACAAAAATTATGCAGTCGAGTTTCCTGCATTTGGGGAAATAGCAGGGGTCAACGCACCCCAAGTGCAATGGTTGGGCCTCACCCTGAAAAAACGACCTACGTTTTTCATGGTATCTCCTCTGCCAAGTAAGTATGCTTTGCTGTCCTGCAACCCAGACTCAGCACAACCGGCTCTGCACTCTGAACACACGGTCACTTCGCCACGCATACTCCAGGACCTAATTGGACGCGCACCCCATTCCTTCGATTCGATGCTCCCCGTGGACCAGCTCACCCTTCCACACTGCGCTGGAAATCCAGCGTGTTTCCTCAAATGGTGCTGATGCGACTGTCCCTGCGCGCTCCTCATCTTCATAGACCACGCCTCCAAGCAGCACCCAGTGGTGACATCACAGGCATCCTCTTTGCCCCTTTTGCTTGGTGAACTTTCTTGAATGCAGAGAGCTGGATGGAGTGTTGCAGGATCAGAGACAAATCATCTTGAATTATCTCCAACTTCCAAATAGTTGATGGCTGCTCACCGCCACGGCCTAACAGCCCTGTCGCTGGTTTCCCTGTGTAGTGACAGACCCCTATCTTCAATCAACACGAAGTCAGAGAAGTCAGCAGCTAGTGAGCCAGCCTCAACCAAAAAAAAAAAAAAAAAAAAAAAAAGGAGGAGAAGAATTGTTGTCTAACAACTGTATCAATTCATTTAGTGAATACTGAATTTAAAACATGCTTTGAGAGGGATGTGCTGTTCCCGAGTCAGGGTCTGGTGCATGTTAAATACAGGAACCACAGGGAGAAAAAGTCTGGAGTACAGTAGCAACCTAGATTTTGACAGTTGCCAAAAAGTACTCTGGCTTTCAGGCAGAAAATTCCAAATTTCAAGTCTTTCAGAGTTTTCTCATTAACACAGTACCTAATTTCCTAAGGAATAATTTCTGAAAGCCAATACCTATTTTCTTTTTGTTTTCATTATTTCCTAGTAACAACTTTCTTTTTTATTACTTTATAAATAATACCAATCAAAATTTTCACTCCCTTCTCATCTATCCCTCCAGGTCTAAGAGAGGGTAAGGCACTCTGCCCTGTGGGAAGTCCAAGGCCCTCCTCCCTCCATCCAGGCTTAGGAAGGTGTACATCCAAATAGAATAGGATCCCAAAAAGCCAGTCCATGCAGTAGAGGCAAATCCCAGTGCCATTATCATTGGTTTCTCATTCTGACCATTTGTCAGCCACATTCAGAGGGGCCAGTTTGTTCCCATGCTCGTTCAATCCCAGTCCAGCTGGATTTAGTGAGCTCCCATTAGCACACTGTCTCAGAGGGAAGGCCAACCCCTTGTGGTCCTGACTTCCTTGCTCATATTCTCCCTCCTTCCACTCTTCAACTGGACATTAAGAGCTCAGTCCAGTGCTCTGATGTGGGTCTCTGTCTCTATCTATCACCATCGGTCTCTGGACGACGGTCTATGGTGATATTAAGATAGTCATCAGTCTGCCTACAGGAAAAGGGCAGTTCAGGCACCCTCTCCTCCACTGCCCAGGGTCCTAGCTGGGGTCATCCCAGTGGACTTCTGGGGACCTCTCCAGAGCGAAGCGTCTTGCCAACCCCAAAATGGCTCCCTCAATTAAGATATCTTTTTCCCTGCTCACATATCCATCCTTCCTACATCTCAACCCTCCCCCTCCTCCAAGCTCTCCACAGCCCTCCCCTTCTCCCTTCTCTATCACCCATTCTCCCTCTTCCCTTCCTCCCAACCACCCCCATCCTCATGCTTCCAACTTATGTCTGGCCATCTTCTATGATTCCAATTTCTAGGAAAATCTATATATGTTTTTCTGTAGGTTCACCTTATTACTTAGCTTTTCTAGGATTGTGAACTGTACGCTCTGTGTCCTTTGTTTATAGCTAGACGTCGCTAATGAGTGAGTACATACCATATTCATATTAATGGGTCTGGGTATTCACACACAGCATAGTGTTTTCTATTTCCATCCATTTGCATGCAAAATTCAAGATGTCATTTTTTTTTAACCACTGAGTAGTACTCTAATGTGTATATGTGCCACACTTTCTGAATCCATTATTCCATTGAGGGGCATCTAGGTTGTTTCCAGCTTCTGGTTATTATAAATAATGCTGCTATAAACACAGTTGAACAAATGCTTTTGTAGTATGATTGGGCATCTCTTGGGTATATTCCCAAGAGTGATATTGCTGGAACCTGAGGTATGTTGACTCCCAACTTTCTGAAAATCTACCACACTGATTTCCAAAGTGGTTGCACAAGTTTGCATTCCCACCAGCAATGGAGGAGTGTTCCCCTTACTCCACATCCTCTCCATCATAGGCTATGATTGGTGTTTTTGATTTGAGCCATTCTGACAGGTGTAAGTTGTTTTGATTTGCATTTCCCTGATAACTAAGGAAGTTGAACATGTCCTTAAGAATCTTTTGGCCATTTGAAATTCTTCTGTTGAGAATTCTCCGTTCAGTTCAGTAATTGGGTTATTTAGAATTGTAATGTCTAGTTTCTTGAGTTCTTTATATATTTTGGCGATCAGACTTTTGTCTGATGTGGGGTTGGTGAAGATCTTCTCCCATTCCATAGGTTGCCCTTTTGTCTTAATGACAGTGTTCTTTGCTTTGTAGAAGCTTCTCAGTGTTAGGAGCTCCCATTTATTCATTGTTGCTATTATTGACTCTGCTACTGGGGTTATATGTAGGAAGTGGTGTCCTGTGCCCATATATTGCAGGCTACTTCTCATTTTCTCTTCTATCAGGTTCAGTGTGGTCAGATTTATATTTAGGTCTTTAATCCATTTGGACTTACTTGAGTTTTGTGCATGGGGATAGGTATGGATCTATTTTCATTATTCTACAAGTTGAAATCCAGTTATGCCAGCACCACTAGTTAAAGATGCTTTCTTTCTTCCATTGTATAATTTTTGCTTCTTTGTCAAAAATCAGGTGTTCATGGGTTTGTGGATTAAATATCTGGGTCTGTGAATCGATTTCATTGGTCAATGTCTCTGTTTTTTATGCCAATACCAAGCTGTTTTCATTAGTGCAGCTCTGTAATAGAGTTTGATGTCAGGAATGGTAATGCCTCTGGAAGTTCCTTTATTCTGTAATATTGTTTTGGCTATCCTGGGTTTTTTGTTTTTCCACAGAAAGTTGATTATTGTTACCTCAAGGTCTGTGAAGAAATTTGTTGGCATTGTGATGGGGATTGCATTGAATCTATAGATTGCCTTTAGTAGAATTGCCATTTTTTTTACTATTTGATCCTACCAATCCAGGAGCATAGGAGATCTTTCCATTTTCTTGTGTCCTCTTCAATTTCTTTCTTCAAAGACTTCAAGTTCCTGTCAAATAGATCTTTCATTTCTTTGGTTAGTGTTACCCAAAGATACTTCATGCTATTTGTGGCTATCGTGAAAGGTGATGTTTCTCTGATTTCCATCTCTGCTTCTTTATCCTTCGTGTATAGGAGGGTTACTGGGTTTTTTTGGGTTTTTTTTTTGTTTTTGAGTTGATCTTGTATCCTGTCACATCACTGAAGGCATTTATGAGCTGTAGCAGTTTTCTGGTAGAGTGTTTAGGGTCACTTTTGTACACTATCATATCATCTGCAAATATTGAAAGTTTGACTTTTTCCTTTCCAATTCGAATCCCCTTGATCTCCTTATGTTGTCTTATTGCTATTGCTAGAACTTCAAGCACTATGTTGAAGAGATATGGAGAGAGTGGACAGCATTGTCTTGTTCCTGATTTTAGTGAAATCGCTTTGAGTTTCTCTCCATTAATTTGATGTTATCTGTTGGCTTGCTGTATATTGTTTTATTATATTTATTATTATTTTATATGATCCTTGTATCCCTAATCTCTCCAAGACCTTTATCATAAAAGGTGTTGAATTGTATCAAATGCTTTTTTGGCATGTAATATAATGATCATATGGTTTTTTCTTATAGTTTTTTTATATGATGAATTACATTGATAGATGTTTGTATGTTGAGCCAGCCCTGCATCTGGGATGAAGCCTACTTGATCATAATGGATAATTTTTGGATGTGTTCTTGGATTCGGTTTGCCATTTTTTTATTGAGAATTTTTTCATTGATGTTCATGAGTTGATTGGTCTGTAATTCTCTTTCTTGTTTGAGTGTGTGGTTTTGGTATCAAGGTAACTGTAGCTTCATAAGAAGAGTTTGACAATGGCTCTTCTGTTTCTATAATGTGGAACACATTAAGGAATATAGGTATTAGCTCTTCTTGGAAGTTCTGGTAGAATTCTGCATTAAAACCATCTGGCCCTTGGCTTTTTTGGGGGTGGGGGTTTTGATGACAGTTTCTATTTCCTCGTGACTTATAGGGCTATTTAAATTGTTCACCTGGGTCTTGATTTAATTTTGGTATATTGTATTTATCTAAAAAAATCCATTTCTTTTGTATTTTCCAATTTTGTGGCTTATAGGCTTTTGTAGTAAGACCTAATAATTTTCTGAATTTCCTCAGTGTCTGTTGTTATGTCCCCCTTTGCGTTTCTGATCTTGTTAATTTGCATGTTCTCTCTGCCTTTTGACTAGTTTGGAAAAGGGTTTGTCTATTTTGTTGATTTTTTTTTTTGAAATTTTATTTATCATGTGTACAACATTCTGCTTCCCACATACCAAAAGAGGGCGCCAGATCTAATTAAAGACGACTGTGAGCCACTATGTGGTTTCTGTGAATTGAATTCAGGACCTCTGGAAGAGCAGTCAGTGCTCTTAACCTCTGAGCCATCCCTCCAGCCCTTTTGTTGATTTTCTTAAAAAAAAAAAAAAAACTAGCTCTTTGTTTCATTGATTCTTTGTATTGTTTTCTGTGTTTCTATTTAGTTGATTTCAGCCCTCAGTTTGATTATTTACAGTCTTCTACTCCTCCTGGGTAAGTCTGCCTTTTTTTTTCTAGAGCTTTCAGGTGTGCTGTTAAGTCTCTGGTGTGAGCCTTCTCCATTTTCTTTATATGGGCACCTAGTGCTATGAACTTCCTTCTTAGCACTGCTTTCATAGTGTCCCATAGGTTTGGGTATGTTGTGTCTTCATTTTCATTGAATTAAAGGAAAACTCTAATTTCTTTCTTAATTTTTCCTTGACCCAGGAGTGGTTCAGTAGTTGACTGTTCACTTTTCACAAGTTTGTAGGCTTTCTGGGGGTTGTATTGTTGTTAATTTCTAACTTTACTCCATGGTGAGCCGATAAGACACAGGTGGTTTACTCCAATTTCTTTGTATTTGTGGATATTTGCTTTGTTACTAAGTCTGAGATCAGTTTTTGAGAAGGTTCCACGAGGTGCTGAGAAGATGGTTTATTTCCTGTTTGGGTAGAATGTTCTAAAGATGTCTGTTAAGTTCATTTGACTCAATACATCTATTAGTTGTCTTATTTCTCTGTTAAGTTTCTGTCTGGTTGACCTGTCCATCTCCTACTATTAGTTTGTGGGTTTGAGTTCTAGTTCTTTTGCATATGTGGGTGCTTTTATATTAGGGACATAGATATTCAGGATTGAGACTGCATCTTGATGAATCGTTCTTGTTATGAGTTTAAAGTGTCCTTCTTCATCTCTTCTGATTGATTTTAGTTTGAAATCAATTTTGTTAGATATTAGGATAGCCACAACTGCTTGTTTCTTAGTTCTGTTTGATTGGAAAACCTTTTCCCAGCCCTTTACTCTGAGGTAGTGTCTGTCTTTGAGGTTGAGTTGTGTTTCTTGTAAACAGCAGAATGTTGGATCCTGTTTTTGTATCCATTCTCTTAACCTGTGCCTTTTTATAGGTGAATTGAGTCCATTGATATTAGGTGATATTAATGACCAGTGGTTCTTAACCCGGTTATTTATTTATTTATTTATTTTGGTGGTAGTGTTTGTGTGTTTCCTTTCTTTGAGTTGTTTTGGTGGAGGGTTATCAGATGTCTGTGATATAGTGGGTATTGTTGGCTTCCTTGTGTTGAGGTTTACCTTCTAATACTTTCTGTAAGGCTGGGTTTGTGGATACGTATTGCTTAAATCTGTTTTTTTCTTGAAATAAATTGATTTCTCCATTGATGGTTAAAGAAAGCTGACCTGGGTATAGTAGTCTGGGCTTGCATCCATGGTCTCTTAGTGTCTGCAGCACATCTATCCAGGACACTCTGGCTTTCAAGTTCTCCATAGAGAAGTCACATGTAATTTTGCTAGGTTTACCTTTATATGTTACTTGACCTTTTACCTTTGCAGCTCTTAATATTCTTTCTTTATTCTGTATGTTTTGTGTTTTGATTATTTTATGGTGAGGGGATATTTTTTGATTCTTGTTTTTTGATCCAGTATATTTGGTGTTCTCTAAGCTTCTTGTACCTTCATAAGAATATCCTTCTTTAGGTTGGGAAAGTTTTCTTCTATAATTTTGTTGAATATATTTTTGAGCCTTTGAGCTGAAATTCTTCCAATACCAATTTTCTTAACAAATATCAGGTAAAAAGCAGGGTGTGTTTGAAGAGCAAAATAAAAAGTGTTCTTTGTTTCTTTGTGGGATGACAAAATAAGTCTGGTGAGCTATATATTTCTCTTGTCTACCTCTGACTTTTTCCCGACATCTTAGGGAGGCTGCAGTGTCCTTTCCACTCTCCGAGCTCCATCATGCCGCCCAAGGATGACAACAAGAAGAAAGATGACTGAAAGTCGGCCCAAAAGGACACAGGCCCAGTAAAAAAGTCTGGTGGCAAGGCCAAAACGAAGGAGTGGTCCAAAGGCAAAGTTCAGGGCAGGCTCAACAATCTAGTCCTGTTTGACAAGGCTCCATATGACAAACTCTGTAAGGAAGTTCCTAACTGTAAGCTTATTACTCCAGCTGTGGTCCCTGAGAGACTCAAGGTTCAGGGTTCCTTGGCCAGGGCAGCCCTTCAGGAGCTGCTTAGTAAAGGGCTCATCAAGCTGGTTTCAGAGCACAGAGCCCAAGTAATTTCCACGAGAAACACAAAGGGTGAGGATGCCCCAGTTGCTGGTGAAGATACATAAATAGGTTCAATTTATTTAGAAAAATATTTTTTTAAAAAAAATAAAAATGCACGTTCTGGGCTGTAGGGATAATCAGAGCCTTCCCTGCAGTGTTGTGTGGGCTCCACGAGAGGGCAGGCATAGAGTTTTACAGGTTGCTCACATTCACCTGGTGTCTAATTAAGGCCAGGAATATCTGACTCAGACATTGATATTCTTCCAAAAAAATACTTTTGGACTATTGGCAAAGTATGCTGTTTTATTCTAGTCAGCACAGTGTATTTTCCACTTCAACTTAGTGGTGTAAAGTTTACCCGTTTTATTAAAACCTGGTCTGTTTCCTGCGCTTTGGTGACTTGCTATTAATAATTTTCCTTTAATAAGAAAGGATTCTCACAGTATCCAACCCCCAAGTAAACCAACGACAATAGGAGGTGGTTGTACACAGGTGTCCCCCTCCCCATCACACCTCATTCCATCAAAAAAATTATACAAATTGACTTTGCTGATTTCCCTACCAGACAGCATGTGACAGGCAAGTTAATAAATCCCTTAAATACAGGAGCTAAGGTTTTGCATGGGCTTTGTAAATTCTAAGAATGTATGAGTGTGCTCTCTCCAGTTGTCAAGTCAGCACACAAGTGGCTGTCAATATGGAAAGTTGTTTGTTAAAAGCCTAAAGGCCATCGTCCCTGGTTGGGATGGAACCACCAACCTTTCAGTTAACAGCCGAACGCACTAACCGATTGCTCCACAGAGACAGTGCACAGATGTCTGACAGGTCGCCTTGGTGATCCAGGCGTCATGGCAGTGGCCACACCTGGGATAAGAACAGGTCCATGGCGGAGCATCCGGAGCAGGAGGCCTCAAAGCCAAAGGCCCTGCCTCACGAGTGTCCTGCCAAAGCTTCCCCAGCTCCCGCGAAAGTTTTTAACCTGGATACTCGAGGACACTGAGACCTGGCCGTCACCCGGAGTACGTGGACTCCATGGACTCCACGCTGGCAGACGCGCGTTCCCGGCGCCCAGCCGGACTCCGGGAAGGAGCCCAAGTCCGCTTTAGGGTCCGGTCCTTTGAGACCCCGAGCAGGGACGCGCGAAGATTGGTCACCCCAGGTGTGTGCTGGAACCTCAGTGGGACCCGTGTGGGAAAGGCGGCGAGTGCGGTGCCAGTGCTCAGGGAGTCCGGACGGGATGGAGATGGACGAACTTGACCCGGAGTGGAGAGGGACCCACGGGGGCGAGGGTGGCCTGGCAGTGGGATTGGGAGCTATAAACCGCGGAGACCAGAGGAGGTGGAACCCGGGGGAGCCCCAGGGTATATCCTAGCGATTTCTTTGAACTGAGCTAATGCAGTTGGAAGCCAATTTAAGTTAGGAAGATAAAATGACGAGGGGTGTTTTCTTTTGTTTGGAATGAATCAGAACAATGGCTTTCTACCAGAGGCTTCTGTCTTTCAGCTAGGGGTGTGCTGGTCCCGAGCCCGCGTCTGGTGCATGTTAAGTGCAGGAACGAATTAAGGAAAGTCTGGAGTCTCAAGCCAAAATTTAGGACATAGTTTCCTACAAGTGCTCCTGAACATTAAGACAAAAACTCCAGACCTGAAGGGATGTTCTCATTAACGCAGGACATAATTTCCTAAAGATGCCAATTCTAAGGCCGATGTTTTTGTTTTCTTGACAAGGATGGGCAAAAATACAGACTTTTTTTTGGGGGGGGGTTTCGAGACAGGGTTTCTCTGTGGCTTTGGAGCCTGTCCTGGAACTAGCTCTGTAGACTTGGCTGTTCTCGAACTCACAGAGATAAGCCTGCCTCTGCCTCCCGAGCGCTGGGATTAAAGGCGTACAGCAAAAAGAAATGCAGAAAAAGAAACATATAAGAAAGAAAAAGAAAGGAACGAAGGGAACCAAATACGAGAAAATGGCAGAAGCCGAGACCACAAACGAGGTCGCAAATTAATAAAAATTATGCAGTCAAATTTCCCTAATTTGGCGAAATCACAGGGGCCAGCACAACACTAGTGCAATTCGGTCACCCTCGCCTGAATAAACCAAAGCCCTGTTGAGAGTGCTCACTTAGCTGGGTGAGTGTGCTTTACTTCCCGAAGTCATGACTCAGCCCAAAAGGGCCTGTGCTTGAATACATGGTCAGTTGGCCGCTCAGACTTCAGGACATCCCTGGACGCGCACCTGATTCCTGCGCCCCGCTGCCACCCGCGGATCACCGTTCCATTCCATGCTGCACTGGAAATCCCTAGCCTTTCCGCAAAGCCTGTGGATGCAGCATCCCTGCGCGGCCCTCATTTGCATATACAGCGCCCCCAACCGGCGCCCAAGGGTGCCAGCACACCCATCCCATTTGTCCCTTTGGCCTGATGGATTTTCATCCTTGCTGACAGCTGGATGGAGCGTTGCAGGACCAGAGACAAATCATCTTGAATTTTCTCTAACTCACAAATAGCCCAGGGCTGCTCACCTCCATGCACTAACAGCCTTGTCGCTGGTTTATGTACCCGCAGACCCCTATCTTCTGCCAATAGGAAGTCAGAGAAGCCAGGCAGTAAGGGTAGCCAGCCCTACAGCAGAGGTCTCCAGCTACCCTCGAATCTGCCTACCTCATGTCTCCACCACTGCATTTTACAAGGCTCTTGATGTATGGATTTCTCTGTTCTCTTCTACAGAAACACCATGAGACTGACACTAAGTCTGGACATGGTATTTGGGGTGACCCCAGTCTGTGTTCCTGGTCCAGTGGATCCACTCTGCCCTCTCTCGGACTCCTCAGGCTCCTGCATGTGTATCGTGCACACATGTACAATCAGGCATAAAAACACATACACAAAATAAGTAAGCAGTCTTTTCTGTGTTGTGTTTGTGTGGGATGGGCAGGTGTGTGTGTGCCATGACTCGTGTGTGGAGGCCAGCGGACAGTTTGCAGCAGTCGGATCTCTTTCTGCTGTGCCTGCTCCATGGATCAAGCTCTTGGATGATCAATCCTGACAGCAAACCCTTGCCTGCAAGCCCTCTCTATGTCCCTTTAAAATCTCTCCCTCTCTGTTCTTCTCTGCCTCTCTGCATTCCTCCCACAAGACCCCACCCCCACCCCAGACAGGGTCTGTCTACATAGTGATGGCAATAAGAGCTTTGTGCCACCGTGCCTGACCCCCTTAAAACCTCTTTAGTCCACGTGCAGACATAATACAGCAATTTAAGGTTTTCAGATGATCGTACCGTTTATCATTGCATCATACACAACAATTTCTCTTCTATAGTGTGTTTGGGTTAAGACACCTCAGCCCCTGGCATCCATATACACAAAAAGTCTGGAATGTTTGAGTGGAAAGTTCCACCTCAAATCCCCTCCTCTGGTAGTTGCCTCAGTCGAGACTTCACCTCAGAGAAAGCCTGCCAAAGGGTGACCCCTCCCTAGAGATGCTCAAGACTGCTCCCACAGGGTGTTTAAACTGCCCCCCAGGGACAAACTTGTGGTTTCTCTCTCTTATTTCCTCATCTCCTCTCTGAGGCCTGAAAGGCCACCAGAAGCATTAGTATTCATTCAAAACATGGACTTTTTCTGTATCAGTTTGATTTGGACTGATTTGGATTATTGTGTTCATGGAGAGGTTTGTTTTGTCTCAAAACCTTTTCGCAATGTTTTTGAAACAATGACTGGAGAGAGGTTGGGATTCTAAAATGGTTACTAAATTCCCAGAGAAGGGCAACAGAAACTGTCCGGACCCTCTTGTTACTGATGGGAAATACTTCAATCCACCCAGACATGGTATCTACCAAAAACCAGGAAATATTTAACCCGTGTGACTGTAGGCATATGAGTAAAATCAAGCTGTCACTCAGTCCCCAGAAG
This sequence comes from Microtus oregoni, assembly GCF_018167655.1. Taxonomy (NCBI): domain Eukaryota; kingdom Metazoa; phylum Chordata; class Mammalia; order Rodentia; family Cricetidae; genus Microtus; species Microtus oregoni. The sequence goes on from NW_024543066.1 coordinate 59,521,092, forward strand.
GGAGCCCATAGCCTGGTGGGTGGGAAAAGGGAAGCTACGATACTTGGACTTGGAATCTGACTTTTGACAGATTTTATAAGAGGCAGTGATAGTTTTTAAGAACTCTAAGTCCTCCAGACTGTGTTGGAGGTGAGCCTTGACAACGTGAGACAGAGCCTGACTATTTGGATGAAGAGTTGATGTAGGTAGGACAGAATTGGCCAAGTGTCAGTTGGTGCCTGTGAGAATGTGGGCCGTACTGTATGAACCCCCTGAGGTGATTGAGGTAAGTCTGGGCCTGGAAGGCTGCTGCCCTGGCTGCTTGGTCAGCTTGGTTGTTTCCCTTAGAGATGATGGAGTCTGATCCCTTAGAGATGACTAGATTCTGATGAGACCAGCAGTGAATAATTCCTATAGCTCTGGGGAGATGGGAGGCCTTTAACATGGCCATAATGTGGTCTAGTTAGTTATGGATCCTCCTTTTGGGGTAAGAAACTCTTGCTCTTTCCAGATAGCACAGACAGCAGGGCAAATAACAAAGCCAAGTTTTAATCAGTGTGGGAAGAGAGGGGACCCCTGTGACAACCTCAACCTGATATCTGGTTTATTAGGAGAAGGGGAAAGTGGGAATCTTTTCTTAATAAAAGAAAATTATGGACAAGTCACCAAAGCACAAGAAATGAACCAGAATTTAACAAAACAGGTAAACTTTACACCACTGGCTAAAGATATCCATACAGCAGAATGACCAAAATGTAATTTATAATCACAAAACCCTAGAACCAAGTTATTTCAAAAACCACTTGGTGTGGAAAGACCAAAATAAATCCAATAAACCACCAGCCTCTGTCATATTTAGAAAGGAGTTCAGGTAGTGACTGTTTTGGCCTCTGCAGGTGAGTAGCATCTGTGAAAGGTGCAGGGAGGCTGGTTAACTCCCGAGCTCTTCAGAAGGAACCCAGAGCAGTTTGCTTCCTCCACAGGTACCCAGCCACCATGGAGAGAAGTGCCATTGAGGGCTATCATGTGCTTGGGGAAAATACTGCACCTGCAAGAGTAGCATCGATCCACAGACGTCTCAGTGACTGCCCTCACCACCTAACCAAGGTACAGATGCATTTACTCGGTGCAGCTCACAATACATAGGCGTTGGAGAAATCACTTCTGCAAGACAGGCCAGTCAGAAGGAAGCCTCCCAGTCTGAAAAGGGCAGAACTTGACAGAGACTCTGGTGAGCACCCAACATCAGGCACATGGCTCGCTGTGATTGTATAGTGGTTAGTACTCTGCATTGTGGCCGCAGCAACCTCGGTTCAAATTCCAGTCAAAGCAATCGTTGTCCTTCCTGTCTGGTGTGCTGTTTCTTGCCACCATAAACCTACACCTAGCTAATGTCTTGACACAGACTCAAGTATTTTTAGTTAGAGTCCCACTGACATGGAGGAACTCAAACACTATTGGTACAGTTTGGAGCTTGGAGTCTTCACTGTCAAGCACGCTGTTTCAGGTGGACTCACAAAATCACCTTCACTGTCAATCACCCTAAGCCCCAGGGCATAGTAAGCACCATCTTTGAGCAACACCCCTACACCTGGATTTGGTCATGTCAGCATGATGCAGGGTCTGAATGTTCCTATCTGGTATTTGTCTTAGTAATAACACATTAGTGGGAAAGCTTGTTTTCTATGTCCTGCCCTCCCCTTTATGTGTGCTCCCTGTGCCTAAGGGTCCTGAGCCATATCATCGAAGTCCGAGGTTTTCAAAGAGACAGGAAGGAGCCTTCTTCTAAAGACTCTGAAGAAGGTGGTGTTGAGGATTTGAAACTTTGAAGCTCGAGAACCAGAAAATTCCATCCTTGCTCCTTCAATCCATCTGGATTGTAGCCACTTATGACAACCCAGCATCCATATCTGGTGCCCAAGAAGACACACGGTGAGTTCTCCATGCAGTGGTTCTGAGATACTACCAACAAGTCCTGAAGTTCTCTCTGGTCTTCTGTCTCTCCCACCTGGAACATGCAGAGAAGGTTCCTGTGGAGCCTCCTCTAACTGCACAACAGGGCTCAGATCACTCTTGCCATCTCAGGGATAAGGTACCCTGGAGACAGTGGCCCTTCAAGACTCTCCTGGGCCACCCTAATTATCATCTGCCACCAACTCTGCCACCCATTTCTCCATCTCTCAAGGCAGATCTCCCACCTAGGGTCTCCATGCCAGTATCCTGATAAGAGAGTTGTCTCCCTCTTTCTGTCTCTCTCCAAACAGCTCCCATGTAGCCCAGGCTGGCCTCCATCTCACCCTGCAGCTAAGAATAACCTGCAAGCTCTGCTCTCCCTGTCTTCCTGGATGTCAAGGCATGTTTACATAGTGCTGTAATGGAACTTGGGGTTTAATGTCTCCTAGAGAAGCCCTCCACTACCTGAGCTCCCATCCTGGTCTGTCTGTCTTCTTTGAACCAGAGTTTCTTAGTCCAGGATTGTCTGGAACTCCTGATCTTCCTGTGCTGTTACCCCCAACACTGGCATGACAGGCTTGTGTCTCACACATCTTCCTTCCAGTCAATGAACAGCACTCCAGCATCCCAGGGTCTGGTGTTGGGTCACTATCATGAGAATGTGGACATGAGGGAGGTGAATGACACTAACTACCTGGGGTGTCAGGCAAAGGTGCATTCCCACAGGCACACAGTTATTAGGCAGCATGTGATTGTGTGCAGGTTTTCCTGTTTACTTGTATGTGGGTGTGGGTGTGTGTGCTTGGGTCTCCATCACTAATGATTCCTCTAGATGGTGCACACTGACCTCTGGGTGCCACTACTCTTTCATCAGTCTATTGATTCAAGGTTAGGGCCAAAATACTCTTTCTCCAACTGTTTGCTTTCCGTATCTGAAGCTCACCTGGGCTCAGTGGATCCAGGTAGACCTGCCAAGAGCTAGTCACACCCTCTCTACCAACCTCATAGCTTGAGTGAGCTCTAGTGACACTCTGAGTGAAATTTTCATCACTTCCTATGTGTCTTCTCTATGTTTTGAACCCTCCAGTCTCTAAAAGTCTGAGGATCGGCACCAGTGCTCGTTCACTTCAGAGATCTCATCTTTTCTACTCCCTTTATCCTGAACTCATTTCTAAGAATCCTTTGTTTCTCACGTTACTTGAGTGTGGATCTTAAGGAGGGAAAAGCCATCCCTGGGCAGCGGTTGGGAAGTGATCGTTCAGTTTCTCACATAACACCTGAGAAGCAGAGAGCTAGATTTCTGGCTTTAGGAAGACAATGTGCCTAAAGGCTTCCCCGGTGACCCCAGAGAGGCTCTTTAAATGGCACCTTAGTTTCAGGTCACTTTTGGGTGAAGTAGTTAGCAGGGGTTAAGAGCAGTATCATATGACATCAGCAGTCCCCCACCTGGACATTCTACTGTATCCTGGAGAGCCTGGAATTCTGTGATGTCACCTGTGTTGTGCAACGCCAACTGCCCTTGAGGCATTCGTTCAGTGCCTGTGTGGTTCACCACAGCCATGCTGACACGACTGAACAGGCTGCTTGGGAGACAGGATGGAGAGCGCAGGGAGGCCAGAGAGAGGCACAGGGAAGATGGCCTTCAGTCTCCGAGTCACACATCAAGGAATAAATGGTTCTGGAGAAAGCGCAGTGAGTCCTGGGCAGGGCACAGGGATTCCTGAAGGATGAAGGCTTAAGTTGATCCTTTCAGGAGTGGACTCAGGAGGTGGGAGTTCCTGGGAAGCGATGTCCTCTTCTGCTTTTCTGAGTTACTAAAGAGCAGACCCAGAGTCGAGGATTTCTGATGGTGTGTATGGCAAAGAGCCAGGGATGGTCAAGGCTTCAACTGCTGTGCTGAGGGCCCTCTGCTTTCCCTCGGCCTTGGCGTGGGAAGCACAGAAGGAACCACAGTGGTTCCAGTTCCAGCCCTGCCCTTCACCGTCACTGGATTTCTTTTGCTTGTGTGTCACTAAAGAGGGAGAGTAACGTCCCCCAGACAAGCTCCCAAATAAATCACACACAGAGGCTTCTTCTTTCTTCTGAATGCCTGCCCTTAGCTTGGCATGTTTCTTGTCAGCTCTTCTTGAATTAAATTATCCGTACTACCTTTTGCCTCTGGCTTTTTATCTTTCCCTTCTGTAAATCTTACTTCCACTCTTATTCCATGGCTGCTGAGTGAGTTGGTGAATGGCCACCTGAGTCCTTCACTCTTGTTCTAGGGCTCCTCGTTATTCTCCTCTCAGCGTTCACCTTTTACTTATACTCTCTGCCTGCTAGGCCCACCTATCCTTGCTTCTGTCTCCCTATTGGCTGTCCATCTCTTTATTAGGACCATCAGGTGTTTTAGACAGGAACAGGAACACAGTTTCACAAAATAAACAATGCAGCATAAACAAACTCCCACACCTGAAAATAATATTTCCCAACATTGATGGACATATCGAGCAACAGTGATTGAGGATGGAGACATGGCTTATGGGTCTCAACTAGAGGATAGCTGTCTACTCTGTGAGGTCTTCAGTGGGTTCCATGCATTCCCTCTTCCTCAGGCCTCTTTTAGGGACTTAACATGGTCTCTCTTGGCCCCGTACCATCTAACTGTACAAATTCACTGATGTTTATCTACCTACAGGAAGTACTGTAAAGGCACACACCTCAGCCTCCCACACTGAGCAGGAGCAGCAGATGAACAAGGTTGATGAACTGAGCCTTCAGCTCCAGATGATGACCAATGAGAGGAATGAACTTCGTGAAATCCTGGCCAATTATACCAAAATGACGTGAACAACAGGTAGTCATTATGTCCAGTTCTCTGGTGACTGTCTTGACCCCCCTATGTCAACCCCAGCATTCCTCATGTCACCTGAGGCTGTACCTCCAAGGTGTCCTCCTTCCCAAACTACTATTCCCGAGTGCATCTGGGAGGCAGAACTGAAGCCGGGGTAGGAGTGAGATGGGGACACAGGCTGTTCTGCTTCCTCCCAATGAAAAGCAGAGCCTGCGTCCTGAGTCACATTCTATGGATGGAGCACCAGTGTGTGAGCTCACAACACGCATTTCAAAGAGGCCTTGACAGGTGTTGGCTTGTGGGATATGCTGGGTGCTGAGTTCACTGGGAGTCTTTGTATTTGACTGGGGAATTTCTAGCTGGTTGCTCTGGAAGTTGGGCCTGGTTTTATTGTTTCAAGTCAGTGTGTGACTGGAAGGCCTGGATCTCATCCTGGCACCTCTCTGCCCTTGTTCCTTGTACTCTGCGATAATGCCACCTACCTGCATGTCTCTGGCATCCCAATTTTTGTGGATTTATGTGTGTGAAGAGTTAACGGGCCCAAACATTGCCAATATGGCAGTGGCAGATTTTACCCTTTTCACTTCTCTCTCCCTTGGTAAACATTAAATTGAATTCCTAAAATTTGTCCCCACGGTTTATACCCTTGTTTGGCCACTGACTCATTCCTGAAACCAAACACCAATATCCAGCAATTAAAATTCATTATTTGGCTATTATGGCTTAGCTGTCCAAACAGCTCTCACCAACTCATCCTAGCAAATATTTCCCCTTATCTCCTTAAAAACCCACAGTTGAAAAAAATACCCATTGCTTGTTTTCAGCTATTGCCTGATACAGAGGAAGGCACCCCCCCAATTCTATGAATGCTCTTCTGAGTCAATAAATCTCCTTTGTGCTGTGGTGTCTGGTGTGTTCTGTACTGTCTCTGAGGGGTTCCCTGACAGTGTGTGTGTTCGTGTGTGTATCTGTCCAGATCCTGTGAGTCAGAGATTGGTGGCAGGGCTGAGGATCTGTCTGACTCAGAGTCTCGGGTGATATAAGTGCTGGAGTCCCACTTTGAGCATCCCTGCCCTCATTCTTTGTGCTCGCCTTGGTGACTGAATGGAATTCCCTGGGGAGTTTATAAAGTCATTGTACTATACGGTCTCCTCCATGGAAATCCTGATTATGAGTTCTGAGTATCCTTTTGATAAAAGGAACACAAAATATACATTTTTTTCCTGAAGACAGGAGATATGACATCACAGGTTTCAGGTAGGCCAAGACCCATCGCACAGACTCCTGGGACATCTTATAAAGAGCTAGTTTGTTCCTCCAGGCTGACTGAGGAAGCTCATGTATCCCTGTCTGTCTTCCTCTTGACACTCTGCCTTTCTGGCCCTGGGGCAGCTTAGCAAGTCTAATAACATCAACAGGTCCTAGTACCTAGGACTCAGGATGTGACATCCGGTGCACAAGTTATATCCAAGACATGGCCTTAATTCATATGTCGATGGGGTTCTGATGTTGATGTGTTCATGGGGTTCTTTCTTCCTGGTCCCATGCTCTACCACAGGTTGAATGCTGAGCTTGAGGAGCTGAATATTGATCATCAGAAGGAGACGTCAGAGCTGGAGAATTTCCCCAAGGAAATTAGTGAGGCCTCTTCCAAGTGCAAGGAGCTCACTGAGAAGACCAACTCCTACAGGTGAGTGTCGTCTGATTGGATGGGACCCCGTACTTGGGAAGGACAGCTGCTGCACTTGTTTCTCTTTGAACCAAAGTGAGGGCTGTTGCTCTAGCTTGTTTACCTTGTACTTGTTCTCCCAGACTGATTTCTCCCAAGTGGAAGGAGTCACAGAGCCCCTCCCAACATTGTCTTCTCAGCTTCCAGATCTCCTAGATAAAAAACATGGTTTGCACCATGAATGGACTCTGAGAGGGACTTACAGAGCCTGTTGCTATGGGAAACAGATGTGGAATGTATTCCTCTTGGGTACTCTGCCCTCTCTCAGACCATGTTTGCTCTATACCTGATGATGTTTTCCCAATACCATGATCAGTGTTGGACCGGTGTGTGTTAGGGTTGCAGAATCCTGCTCTCAGAGGTACATCACCTTGGTGACACTGACATAGCTAATGTGGGCTGCAGTCTGGGGCTAGCTGAGGACATGGGACCTTGCAGGGAAGGTGGTATTAGTAGGTAGGAGTGGCAGATGGAGGTGACTGGAGCTCATCATTTTCTGTGATGGTTAAGCACGATCCACAGCCGGCTTCTGAGGGAAAGGACACAGATGAAGGAAAAAGTGGGCATGTTGAGAGAGGACAACAGAAAGCTGCAGCAGGAGCAGACCTACCTGCAAGAGTCCTGTGAGGAGACAAAGTGGCTCTGTGAGGAGGCCCTTGAGAAGATCTGTGACCTCTTGACAAAGCAGCAGCAGGTAAGCTGAGGCAGCAGGAGCAAGCTGCCCACCTATTTAACCACACACACACACACGTACATCGTCATGTAACCGTCCCCTCAGTTACCCAGCTGACCACCTCCATTCCATCTAAGAGTTCACATCTGGGATCCTTCACAAGTCTTCCTAGGGAGTTCACCTCTGGGAAGACACAACCTGACTGGCAAACAAACCATCCCGTTCTGGTAGAAGCTGCAGTTCTTTGAGGGAGATTGGTAAATCACATATCACACACCTACATGTCAATACAGTAGGAAAGGTTCTATGCTGGGAGCCACATAGGGAGAATCCCAGAGCTTTGAGTGAGTGAGGACAAGGGCCTGTGGATCATTTGTTTGCTTGAATGAAATAATTTTGTTCTGTTTAAGCTACCAGGCCAGAGCCCTTTGAATCTTCTGTCTCCTCACAGGTAGAGCTTCCTATCTTTTTCTGTCTCATCTTATGCTAACTGGGTTGCTTGGTAAGGAAGAGAAAGGACTTAGTGTTTTCTCTTAATTTTTACTACTTTGGAATTAATGAGTTTTGTAATTAAAAAAATCAATCCCCAGAGCTTTTTTGAAAGTAAAAGTAGACATTTTCCTTTCACCGAACTGAGGTAACCTCCCAGGAAATGTCCTGATTGTCTCATTGGCTTCACAACAGTCAGTCTCTTTGCTGACATGTGATGCTCACTCTATCATGCGCATGCTTATGTCTTAGTACAGATCCCTCATAGTTGTACAGAGAGCTGCATTTCAGAACAACACTGTGCTGACCTCACTAGGCTCCTACTGACTGATCTGGGGCTATTTTCATATTATATGTTCTGTGTCATGGTCCAAAGTTGTTGGGTCATGACCATGGGTCAGTCTCATTCTCTAGTGCTATCAAGGTCTTCTCTGGAGGAGCCTGGGTAAGGTCCCTTAGGAGACTATAAAGGGTAAGCTTAGAGCTATCGAGAGGCTTCATGTGCAGTGTCTTCCGTTGGGACTTGGTCTTTTGTGGTCAAGGTCAGGTGTGCAGAGGTTTTCACACCTGTATGATCAGTGAGTCTTGAGATGAAGAACTTTCCTGGAAGGGGAAAGAAGTTCAGACTAGGGCAGAAGCCTGACTGAGTCTAAGAGCAATGAGAGACAGTACCGAGGACCTGCTGTCTCCCTGCAGCAGGAAAGGTGCTGCAAAACTCTAGACTTCTTTGCTTTTCTGGGTTCAAGAAGGGTGTGTGTGTGTGTGTGTGTGTGTGTGTGTGTGTGTGTGTGTGTGTTCGTGTTGTGCTTTTATGTATCTTTGTGAGTTTCAGAATATGTGTTTGAGACAATATATGTTTGTTCACTTATAGAATGATGGACATCTTTAAGGATGACGGAGACCAGTGATAATAGAAAGTACTGTTCCTGCTCTGGTTAGCATTAATTTGCATCAGCTATAAATCACATGGAGCTGCCAATCTTTTGGCATGTCCATGCAGCTACCTAGAACAAAGGACCATAATACTGAACAAACTAAAAGATTTTCAGGTGTTTGTAGAGGCATAAATATTCATCTGCAAAGATATCCTTTGCAGAAAACCAAGGTAATGCAGGACATGAAGGTGAGAAAGAGGGTGCTGAGGCAAATCAAGGTGCCTGAGAGCAGGAAAGCCTGGTTGAGGATGTGTGTCCTTCTCTGCTCTGGGTGAAAGGTGACTGTCCACTAACGACTTCTGTATCCTGTTTTGTTCTCCTCATCAGTGCCTGCTGCCATTTTCCTTTCACCTTTGTCTAATCTTGACTCAGTTAACTTTGTCACTGGATCTTGGCCTAGATTTTGTCATTAAAGAGATGCTGAACTGCAGAGGTGTCTCCCCCAGCAGAAGTCCCATAGCCATGCTGAGCTGTGAGAACAGGCTGTCTTAGTGCAGCCCACCCAGGCTCATCATCGTCTAAAGCACTCACTGCATGTTGTGTCTGCAACGCTCAGAAGCTGCTTTCATTCCAAGCTTCTTTACACTGAGACAAATTTGGCCTGATGGGGGTTGGCAGCAATGAGGACCCTCAGTTATTGCTAGTGGTGTAAAATGGTGTAGCCCTATGAGAAGCTATGTATAATTTTTCAGAAACATGGATTGCAGTCCCCAGATGGCCCAGTGTTCCCAGAATGAGAAGTAAGGGTTCACAGAGAATCTAGGGGACACCCGGGTTATAGAAGCATTCCTCAGAGCACCAACAAACCAGAAAATATTCAAATACCCATCATTGATGAGTAAACATTCAATGAAGACAAGCCCTTCCATGGAATATTGTTAAGCATGAAGCAATACATGCACTCATTAGGCCACGAGTCAGCCTTCTTCTCTTACTTAGACAAATTCCTGACATAATCATCTTACTGGATGCAAAGGTTTATTTGAATTCTGTTTGTAGAGATTTTCTGGTTTTCTTGAACTCATTTTGCCAAAAATGAGGTAACCTGTGGTTTAGAGAGTTCCTGTGTTTGGAAGCTGCCATCCTTGGAGCCACAGGGAAGCACTGAGTGAGAAGAATCGGCTGGTCCACCATCAGGCAGTGGTCCTGGACCACGGAACTAAGCCTTTAGTCAAACTGGTAAACTTGTATGCAAGCTCAGATAACTGATCAAGGAACCCTGGCATCCACCATTGGTGGCCTGGGTGTACAAGGCAAGCACTATATTGACTGCTCTGCCCACTGTGTTTTTCTCCCAGGGACCAGGCGTGCATGTGGTGCATAGACACACAGGCAGGCAAAACCCCCACACATATAAAGTAGACATATAATGAAAACTCATCAAAACAGAGACAAAAGACAGAATCCTCACCACATCACCACACCCCTGTGCCTGGTTTAGAATACGGGGGGAGAGGGTGTGGGCTAATGAAAGTTAACTCTCTTCTTTATAGGATCCCAGGTGATCTCTTCTTCCATATTGTTAGCTAGGAACTACACATGTGGATGCAATGCAGTGTGCTTGTATGTGAGCATCCATGTACTTGTGATGATCAGGATTGTGTAAGTGTGTTTGTTTGTGTTTGTGTACATGCGTGCACACACGTGTACGTGGGTGCAGACAACCCTGAATTAAGAACACAATCTTCTGATGAATAGAAACATCAAAGACTGGAGAAACACCTTCGATTCCTAAGGAAGCAGAAGGAACTGGTTACCCATCTAATGGACTTGGCAGGAAAGCAGCAGCATCGCTTCACTGAGTCCCAGATGAGGTAGGAGCACGGACTGACAGAAGCAGTTGTAGTCTAGTGGATTCTCTGTTTTGTGGTCTCTGACCTGTTTGGGTTTTAGTCTATTTGGCAAGGCTCACACCCACATCCTGGTACAAAATACCTCAGAATATGATTTGGCTAATCACCAGAAACTTTTGTCCAGGAAACCATATGCTTGGTTATTATTCTTCTGAGGATTGTGTCCCCTCCTTCTCTTTTGAGAAACAGGAGGTCAACTGTGAGGGACAGTGTGTCCTCTGCCAGTTTATTTTCCTTCAGGAACATCACATTTACAGAGAAGTTTCTAGTCTTCTTGCTAACTTGGATGCAGCACACTCCTGCTGATTGCAGGCTCTCTGCAGGGTTCATCAGTTTCCTGTGAGAAGATTTATTCTGGCCATAAACAGATTAGGAGTTGACAAATTAGCCCCATGCACCTTGTGGGCTGTAGGGACAATCAGAGCCTTCACTGCAGTATTCTGTGGGCTCCAGTAGAGGGCAGACATAGAGTTTTACAGGTTGCTCACATACACCTGATATCTAATTAAAGCCAGGAATATCTTTACTGAACTGTGACTCAGATACTGATATTTCTCCAAAATAATATTTTTGGACTCTTGAAAAAGTGTTGTTTTTTCAAGCCCAGCACAGTGTGTTTTTTCAGTTCAACTCATAGCAGTTTTTAAACGTTGAGAAAAAATCCAGCCCAGGGTGACTCTGATACTTTTCCCTTGGGGAAGCAGTCAATGAGCTCAGCTGAAAGGTGATGCTGGGTTGTCTAGCTGGTGGGGACTCAAAAGCTGACATGGCAGGGCCCCACCAGGCCTGTGTCCCTGCTGCCTTCCTCCTCTAGGTTTGAACATCTCCAGCATGAACTGGAACAGACCACAGCCCAGGAGGAGAGCCTCCTGCAGATGGAGCTGCTGCAGCAGAAGCGCTATGTGCCAGGCAAGCGAGCCACCATTGAGCCCATTCCCACCAACCAGGGGTTCACGGTGTGGGTTTTCTCCCTTGACTTTTCCATTACTAGGGGTGAATAGCCCTGATTTTGTTCTTGCCATTGCCCCAGAGAGACTCTTTCTATGTCTGATTTCCATTTCTTTTCTGACAGCACCTCGTTAGAGAACTGAGAAGCCCAGAGGAAACCAGAGACACCTTGAAGGCATGACATTCTACACTCCAGGATCCAGGCCTCCTCTGAAAAAGCCAAGTCCCTTTCTGCTGTGAGCACAACATTGAGGCAAATACCAACCAATCAACAGAGGATCCAGCCACAATCTGATTCACCTCTGTTGGCTCACAATTTTCAGAGAAAAGACTGCATTAGAAATAAGCTTGAGATTCAGAGGACATCCCACAAATTACTCATAAGCAGAACATCTATCACCAAGTGGTCCTAGTGTGGGCAAAACATCATGGAGGGAGATATGTGGGTGAACAAGAGTCATTCTGTCAGCTACTGTCAAGGCTTTGGCAAGCTGACTGCATATGTGATGTGAAATCTGACAAGGAAGACTCTGTCACACTGCTATCCAGACAGACCACACCCTAAAGCCCAGGTTTCTCTCTCTAGCGCAGAGCTGACGCTGACCCCATATCACACACAAGTGTTGGTGATGATAATTCACTACAGAGACTAATCCACTTGCTCGTGTTTCATGTTATTGATTTTCTTTTTCTTAAGGAATATTTCAAGGGAAAGTAGGAATTTTGGTTAATTTTATTTGGTTGGTTGTTTTTGGTATGTTTTAGATTGTTTTGGTTTGGTTTGGTTTATATCTTAGTATATCTGTGCATTAGTTTTTTTTGGTTTTCTTCATTTTAGTGTAAGTTTTTGTTATTTCTTTTATTTTTACCATTGTTTTAATAGTTTGCTAAGGTTACACACTGTCTTTAATGATCGCTGTCTTAAAGCCCCCATTGAATAAAATGAATGTTTTATGAATAAAAAGCTATTTCGAACTTTGCACTCTTAAGAGTCTTCTTTATTCAGATGAGCTGTCACAGTCCTGTAAACCCACAACTCACAGGCGTGGATCTGTAACTGCAAGTTCCAGGTAGCTTGGGCTACACAGTTATTTTCCAGTCATGGCCTGCACGGGAAGATGGCACCTCGGATATGGATACAGATGGCACGGCCTGCTCCATGTATGCCCACTAGTGTACATAAAATCTAGACATATTGCATCCCAGAGATCATATATTTAGCTTCAGTAGAATGTGGTACACACACTGTACAACATGTTCATGACATCATCATGCAGAGCAAACTGAAGGGAAACACAACTAACTGTAGTCGGAAGCTTTTCTGTGTTCTGCCCAGTCCCGACTGCTTATAAAGTATATGCTTTATTTAGGTAGGTCTCCTGAGACAGACAAAAGTGCTCTTAATGCATGAGCCATCTCTCCAGTCCCTGCCTTTGACTTTGTCCTCCCAGTCATATGTGCTCTATCAGTAGATTGGATCACCTCCAACCAAAGACAGACATTTCTTGAGACCTGTAGGGACAGGCAGATGAAGCAGGCATGCTAATTGTTTTAGGCTGCCACACATCCATGCAGGACTTACATAGGTTCTGGACCCAGACCCAGCATCGCTGACTGTCTGATTGGAATGTATTTCTTCACCTCTCATCTAGGCTGACAATACAGGTTAGGACTGTCTAATCACATGCATAAAATGAGAAGACCCTGCTGGGGGCAAAGGTGGGGTAAGGAACCCCTCTTGGTAGTCTAAGTAAGCAATATTATGAGGAGCCTTATGACTAGCTGGAGTAAAAGGAGCCTGTATCAGTGGCCACATACCTCCTGTGGAGAGTGTTTCTGTGCAAGACTATAAAAAATTGAGAGAGATGGTTGATAGGTAGGTAGATAGATAGATAGATAGACAGATAGATAGATGATAGCCCAGTAGTAGGTACCCAGAGACATAGGGTAAAATATTTTTTTTATAAACTAGTAGTGTTTGATTTTATCCTAGGTCTCTGGACTGTCTACTACTGGGCTATCTACTATCTCTCTAACTATCTATCTATCTGAAAGACCTCTAGAGCAGGGAGACTCTCAAGTCTCAGGATAACACGACCCCCCAGGAATTCACGAGAGACCATCCTTGCTGCAATCACACGAGGTTTATTCACAGGACAGGAACCAGTGCACTGGGGCCAAAACTCATTTCCCATGCAGGGGTAGAGAGTTTGACCCCGAGTAACTGGGAGAAGGAGTATTTAAGGGAAGAAACTATCCAAAAGGGGTAGGGAGGGTGTCATTTGAAAATTCCAAAAATACCAGTGGTCATTGAAAGATGCTGAAAATACCAGCGATAATCACAAGGGGGTAACTCCCTGTTTCTCAAGAATATAATCAAACTTTATCTTCACTGAAACGGTTAATCTAGATTTTTTGATTCTTCTCTCCCTGCTTAGATTTTTTGCTCTATTTTTTCTGCTAGAGGGTTCTGAATTTATCCAGGTCTTTCATGTCTTTTAATCACTCTAACATACACACACATATATATATATATATATATATATATATATATATATATATATATATATATAATGGCTACTCTGGTTCTTGGCTACACAAGCAAGTGCTGGATGTGGGTTCCTTCTTGTGGAGAGGGCCTTAAGTCAAATCAGACACTGGTTGGCTATTCACACAAGTTCTGTGCCCCGATTACCCTTCTTATTTTGTAGGCAGGACATTTTGTAGGTCAATGGTTTTGTGAATGGGTTGGTTGGTGTCTGCTTTTCTTTTTCTATAGAGACTAGAAGGTAGGATGCAGGATTCCTGTATGACTAAGCTTGACTTCCCTATGTTCCATGTGTGGATGTTACCTCAGCAATGGGACCCGCTGGCAGTTTCTGGAGAGCAGCGCTGTGTCTTAGCAGCAGCCTGGGTGGTTTGGAGATTTCCATGGGGCACCCTTGACCAACAACTGAATAGAATGCAGCCCAGTCCTACCACTGGAATCCTTGCCTGGTGAAGGAGATGGCCAGTTGAGATTCCATTACTAGGAGCCATCACTAGGAATGGGGGAGGACACATAAAGGGAGGGCAGGACATAGAAAACAAGATTTCCCACTAACGTGTTATTACTAAGACAAATACCAGATAGGAACATTCAGACCCTGCATCACGCTGACATGACCAAAGCCTGGGCTAGGGGTGTTGCTCAAAGATGGTGCTTACTATGCCCTGGGTCTAAGGTGACTGACAGTGAAGGTGATTTTGTGAGTCCACCTGAGACAGCGTGACTGACAGTGAAGACTCCAAGCAGCAATCTGTACTAATAGTGTTTTAGTTCCTCCATGTCAGTGGGAGTTGAACTAGGGATGCTGGAGTCTGTGTCAAGACATTAGCAAGGCTTCGGTGCATGGGAGCAAGAAAGCAGCATTCCAGACCAGACAGGAAGGACGATAAGTCCCATGACTCGGATTCAAACCATGGTTGCTCAGACCACAACACAGAGTACGACATGCCAAGCAATGAGCCCTAAAGTGGGTGCTCACACAAGCCTCAGTAAAACTCACCCTGGCCCGGACCGGTTTCCGAGGCTTCCTTCAACCGGCCTGTCCTGCAGAAGTGATTTCTCCAAAGCTGCTGGGCTTATGATGCTGCCAAGTGCTCGCGTCTGTGCCATGTTTGGGTGGTGAGGACAGTCGCTAACTGTGAAGTCGGTGGGGCGCTGCCACTCTTGCAGGTGCAGTATTTCCTCCAGCACCTGATGGCCCTCCATTGCCCTCTTCTCTGTGTTGGCTGTGGCAGGTGGGGAGGGGAACAGCTGCTCTGGGGTCCTCCCAAAAAGCTGGGGAGCAAACCAGCTGTCCAGAGCCTTCCCTAGACGCCCCCGTCTACAGTGTCCAATGCCGTCACTGCCAGTCCCTGGACTCCTTACTAAACAAGTCTTGGCCTGCCCGTTTCTGTGGTTTATTTTTTTGTTTCCACAGCACATGATTTTTGAAATAAATCTGTTCTAGGGTTTTTGATTACGAATTATGTTGTCGGTTCCCTTGTCATATGCATATCTTTAGCCAGTCGTGTAAAGTTTACCCGTTTTTTTAAAATCTTGTCCGTTTCCTGTGCTTTAGTGACTTGTTTTTCATAATTTTCTTTTATTAACAAGGGATTCCCACCGGATGGTGCTCTCTCACGCCTTTAATCCCAGCACTAGGGAGGCAGTGGCAGGCAGATCTCTGTGAGTTCAAGGCCAGCCTGGTCTACTAGAGCTAGTTCCAGGACATGCTCCAAAGCCACAGAGAAACCCTGTCTCGAAAACAAAAGAAAAAAAGAAGGTATTCCCATTCTTTTCATCCCCAAATAGGCCAAAGACAGAAGGTGGGGGTTTTCACAGGTGTCCTCATCCCCACTCTACCATCCAAAATAAAAATTGCCTTCATTGATTACCCTGCCGCAGGACAGGCCATAAATAGACAGGGTGTGACAGAAAGGTAAGGCCTGAGGTACCTTAAGTCCATAGGGGGTTTTTCTTATCTTTTTATTTACTGGGCTTGCGGTATTTAGGAAAGTGTAGAATTTCCAATGCCAAGTCACCACACAAGGACTGTAAATTTAGAAAGCTGTTTGTTAAAAGCCTAAAAATTGTGGCGTCTGGGAGGGCTCGACCTCTCGATTAATAGCATAACACACTAAACGATTGCTCCACAGAGTCCTTAAAAAGATCAAACCCGGTCTCCTTGGTGAGCCAGACATCACCATGGCAGTCACACCTGTGATGTCCACTTTGTCGAGGCCAAGCGAAGGCAACCTGCCGGGCTCCCTGCTGGACCCATGGCCACTTCCAGATCTCGCGCGAACTTTATGAACCCGGCGCCTCCAGGACACTTTGACCCCTATGCCAGGGGGGGTCGGGTCCGTCTAGGATTCCACGCTGGCGGAGTCACGTTCCGGGCGACCATTAGGACGCTGCAAAGGAGCCCAAATAAGCATTAGGGTCGGGTTTTTTACACACCCCGGCAACTGACGCGCGAGGGGTGGTCGCCCCAGGTGTGTGCTGGAACCTCAGCGGGAAATCAGTGGGAAAGGCGGCGAGTGAGGTGCCAATGCTCAGGGAGTCAGGACAGGAGGGAGATGGACGAACTTGACACGGAGTGGAGAGGGACCCACGGGATGGGGGGTGGCCTGGGGGTGGGATTGGGGGCTGTGCACCACGGAGACCGGGTCTCTCTCTCTATCTCCATCGGTCTCTGGACAAATGTTCAATGGTCATATTAAGATAGTCATCAGTCTGCCTACAGGACAACGCCAGTTGAGGCACCCTCTCCTCCACTGCCCAGGGTCCTAGCTGGGGTCATCCATGTGGACTCCTGGGAAACCCTCAAGAGCCAAGCCTCTTGCCAAACCCAAAATGGCTTCCTCAATTAAGATATCCCCTTCCCTGTTCCTATATATGTCCTTCCTCCATCTCAACCATCCCACTCTCCCCAGCTCTCCCCAACCTTCTCCTTCTCCCTTCTCTCTAACCCTCTCTCCTTCCACCCACCCCACTCAAACCCCCATGCTCCCAACTTTTGCCTGGCAATCTTTTCTGCTTCCAATTTCCAGGAGGATCTATATGTATTTTTTGTGGGTTCACCTTATTATTTAGCTTCTGTAGGATCATGATCAATAGGCTCAATGTTCTTTGTTTATAATTAGAGTCTACTGATCATGAACTATAGGCTTAATGTCCTTTGTTTATGGCTAGAATCCACTAATGAGTGAGGACATACCATATTCATATTTGGGGACTGGGTTATCTCAATCAGGAGAGTGTTTTCTATTTCCATCCATTTGCATGCAAAATTCAAGATGTCATTTTTTTTAACCACTGAGTAGTACTCTAATGTGTATATGTGCCACACTTTCTGAATCCATTCTTCCATTGAGGGGCATCTAGGTTGTTTCCAGGTTCTGGCTATTACAAATAATGCTGCTATGAACACAGTTGAACAGATTCTTTTGTAGTATGATTGGGCATTCTTGGGTATATTCCCAAGAGTGGTATTGCTGGATCCTGAGGTAGGTTGACTCCCAACTTTCTGAGAAACTGCTACATTGATTTCCAAAGTGTTTGCACAAGTTTGCATTCCTACCAGCAATGGATGAGTGTTTTCCTTACTCCACATCCTCAACAACATAGGCTACCATTGGTGGTTTTGATTTTAGCCATTCTGACAGGTGTTAAGTTGTTTTGATTTGCATTTCCCTGATAGCTAAGGAAGTTGAACATGTCCTTAAGTATCTTTTGGCCATTTGAAATTCTTCTGTTGAGAATTCTCTGTTCAGCTCTGTACCCCATTTTTTATTTGGGTTAAATAGAATTTTAATATCTAGTTTCTTGAGTTCTTTGTATATTTTGGAAATCAGACCTTTGCCTGATGTGGGGTTGGTGAAGATCTCCCATTCAGTAGGTTGCCTTTTTGTCTTAATGACAGTGTCCTTTGCTTTACAGAAGCTTTTCAGTTTCAGGAGTTCTCTTTTATTCATTGTTGCTCTTATTGACTATGCTACTGGGGTTATACATTGGAAGTGGTCTCCTGTGCCCATATATTGCAGGGTACTTCCCATTTCCTCTTGTATCCATTTCAGTGTGGTCTCTAATCCATTTGGACTTGAGTTTTGTGCATGGGGATAGGTATGGATCTATTTTCATTCTTCTACAGGTTGACATCCAGTTATGCCAGCACCACTTGTTAAAGATGCTTTCTTTCTTCCATTGTATTCTATAATTTTAGCTTCTTTGTCAAAAATCAGATGTTCATAGGTTTTTGGAATAATATCGGGGTCTGTGAATTGATTTCATTGGTCAGTGTCTCTGTTTTTTGTGCTAATAGAAAGCTCTTTTCATTACTATAGCTCTGTAATAGTGTTTGATGTCATGGATGGTAATTAGCCTCCAGATGATCCTTTATTGTATAGAATTGTTTTGGCAAGCATGTGTTTTTAGTTTTTCCATATAAGTTGATTATTGTTCTCTCAAGGTCTGTGAAGAATTTTGTTGGGATTTTGATGGAGATTACATTGAATCTATAGATTGCCTTTGGTAGACTTGCCATTTTTACTATGCTGATCTTACCAATCCAAGAGCATGGGAGATCATTCCATTTTCTGGTATCCTCTTCAATTTCTTTCTTCAAAGACTTAAAGTCCCTGTCAAGTAGATCTTTCACTCTTTTGGTTAGTGTTACCCCAACATACTTTTTGCTATTTGTGGCTATCGTTAAAGGTGATGTTTCTCTGATTTCCCTCTCTGCTTCTTTATGGTTTGTGTATAGGATTGCTATTGATTTTTTTTGAGTTGATCTTGTATCCTGCCACATTACTGAAGTCATTTATGAACTGTAGGAGTTCTCTGGCAGAGTTTTTGGGGTCACTTATGTACACTATCATATCATCTGCAAATAACGCAAGTTTGACTTCTTTCTTTCTTATTTGACTCCCCTTGATCTGCTTATATTGTCTTATAGCTATTGCTAGAACTTCAAGCACTGTGTTGAATAGATATAGAGTGGATAGCCTGTCTTATTCCTGACTTTAGTTTTTCTCCATTTAATTTGATGTTAGCTGTTGGCTTGCTGTATATTACATATATTATATTTACTATTATATTATATGTTCCTTGTATCCCTAATAATGGACCTCTGTATCTGTAAGCCAGTCCTAGCTAAATGTATTCCTTTCTAAGAGTTGCTAAGGTCAATACGTCCCTTACAGCAATAGAACACGGAATAAAACTCAGACCAGAGAGGACACCAAATGGGGGAGGGACGACCACACCAAAGTGGACAGATTTCCAAGAACTGAAAACTATAAAGTTTGAGAAGAGCCACGAAAGCACAGTAACTCATGTACTATCCATGAATAAAACTTAGGCTGGATTGTCGGCTAAAGTCTGTAATTCTACACAGGCTCCTAGGCAAGAGGATCATTAATTCAAGTTATATCATCCTGGGACCCTGTCAAAAACAGAACAAAACAAAATGGAAAAGGCAGTGAGCCTTATTTTTTAAAGATGGATGAAAAGACTTGCCAGCAAGCATGATGAAGGCCAGCTTCTTTAACTCTGAATACTGTCCTCTGACCATGGCTCCCTCTCCCTGTCCCCCTCTCTCTACCGCCTCCCCTCACAGGCCTTGCTGGGATGAGAGAATTCACAGAAACTTGTTACAGAAGTTGACTTTTAAAAACCGTTTTATTGAAAGATGCTTTAATACTTTTGTTAGCATACAGATATGAAAAAGGGAAACTCTATTTGCTGACTGCCTGCTGCAGATAGTAAGGATGAATTTGAAGACGTTCCTTCCTATTTGATGTAAAATTTCCTCAGTGATGCTAGGAACATCAGTGAGGCTGTGAGTGAAGGCTGGCCCTAGTGTAAGGTTGCCACCAGCTGGCCTGCTATACAGGTAAAGGAGATGTGGAAGTGGAGAGGGGGGAGTGTTGTTGCCCATCCCAGGGCTTGAGAGAGCAGTTCCCGATGTTTGCAGAGCAGAGGAGAGCTTGGTGGACTTTTTTCCTTGCTGAGAGCTGGATGGAGTGTTTCAGAACCAGAGACAAATCATCTTGAATTTTCTGTGACCCACAAATAGCCGATGGCTGCTCACAGCCATGTACTAACAGCCTTGTCGCTGATTTGTGTACTGGCAGACCCCTATCTTCTGCCAATAGGAAGTCAGAGAAGCCAGTCAGCAAGAGAGCCAGCCCTACAGCAGAGGTCTCCAGCTACCCTAGAACCTGCCTACCTCATGTCTCCACCACTGCATTTTACAAGGCTCTTGATGTATGGATTTCTCTGCTCTCTTCTACAGAAACACCATGAAACTGACACTACCTTGGGACATGGTATTCAGAGTTGCCCGAGTCTGTGTTCCTGGTCCAGGGGATCCACTCTGCCCTCTCTCGGCCTCCTCAGGCTCCTGCATGTGTGTCGTGCACACATACAATCAGGTACAAACACACATACAAAAATAAGTAAGTGCTTTTTTTCTGTGTTGTGTTTGTGTGGGATGGGCAGGTGTGTGTGTGCCATGACTCGTGTGTGGAGGCCAGCGGACAGTTTGCAGCAGTCGGATCTCTTTCTGCTGTGCCTGCTCCGTGGATCAAGCTCTTGGATGATCAATCCTGACAGCAAGCCCTTGCCTGCAAGCCCTCTCTATGTCCCTTTAAAATCTCTCCCTCTCTGTCCTTCTCTGCCTCTCTGCATTCCCCCCACCAGATCCCACCCCCGCCCCAGACAGGGTCTGTCTACATAGTGATGGCAATAAGAGCTTTGTGCCACCGTGCCTGACCCCCTTAAACCTCTTTAGCCCACGTGCAGACATAATACAGCAATTTAAGGTTTTCAGATGATCGTACCGTTTATCATTGCATCATACGCAGCAATTTCTCTTCTATAGTGTGTTTGGGTTGAGGCCACACCTCCGCCCCTGGCATCCATATACACAAAAAGTCTGGAATGTTTGAGTGGAAAGTTCTACCTCAAATCCCCTCCTCTGGGAGTTGCCTCTATCCAGAATTCACCTCAGAGAAAGCCTGCCAAAGGGTGACCCCTCCCCAGAAATGCTCAAGACCACTCCCACAGGATGTTTAAACTGCCCCCTCCCAGGGACAAACTTGTGGTTTCTCTCTCTTATTATCCTCATCTCCCCTCTGAGGATCTGGAAGGCCACTGGGAGCGTTAGCACTCATTCAAAAACATGGGTTTTTTTTTGATATAGTTTGACTTGGTCTGATTATAGATTATTGCATTAGTGGAGAGGTTTATTGGATCCCAAAATCTTTTCACAATGTTTTTGAAACAAGAATTTATCTCTAGCTTAAGATGCAAAGAAGTATAAAATGATTCAGCTGAAATAATCAACCAATGATGAACATACACATCACAAATAAGAAGTTACTGGGTGAAAGACGGGATTACAAGCCAAACAATGGAACCCACTTTAACAGGTTTTCTATTTTATATTATTTTATTGAGCTATACATTATTCTCTGGTCAGCTCCCTTCAGCCCTCTCCCATGGTCCCCATGATTTCAATTTATTCTGGAGATCTTGTCTATTTCTACTTCCCATATAGATTAGATCTATGTATGAGTCTCTTTGAGTCCTCATTGTTGTCTAGGTTCTATGGGGTTGTGATTTCTAGGCTGATTTTCTTTGGTTTATGTTTCAAAACCACTTATGAGTGAATATGTGTGATAATTGTCTTTCTGGATCTGGGTTACCTTGAAGGCGTAAGTCACAAACAATGCCACACCAATTTGGGATTATGATTAATAGGGTGGTATTTATTTAAAGGGGAAAAAACTTACAGATCACTGACCCAGGCAACAGCCCTCTACGCAACCAGGAAAGGAGTCTAGTCGCCAGTGGAGCAGGAAGTGAAGAGAGCGAGAAGAGGGAAGTGGCTGCTTTTTTAAAGGGAGAGACACCACGCCCCAATGGGCTGGTATCTCAGCAGCTATAGGTTGGAGGAGCGGGAGGACCTCCCGCAACATTACCTCACTCAAAATGACGTTTTTTAGTTCCATCAATTTGCATGCAAATTTCAAGCTGTCATTATTTTTCCTGCTGTATAGTACTCCTTTGTGTAAATGTACCACATTTTCCTTTTTCATTCTTTGATCGAGGGGCATTTAGGTTGTTTCCATGTTCTGGCTATGAGAAACAAAGCAGCTATGAACATGGTTGAGCACATGTCCTTGTGGCACGATTGAGCGTCCTTTGGATATATACGCAAAAGTTTTATTTCTGAGTCTTGAGGAAGGTTGTTTCCTCCAAAGGGGCTGTACCAGCTTTCACTCCCACCAGCAATGCAGAAATGTTTCCTTTACCCCACAACCTCTCCAGAATAGAACATTATTGGATCATTTGTTCTTTTGACGACCGAATTTCTTGAGTTCTTTATATATTTTGGAGGTCAGACATCTGTCTGATGTTGGGTTGGTGATGATCTTTTCCCATTCTATAGGATGTCATTTTGTCTTGTGGACCATGTCCTTGGCTTTACAGGAACTTTTCAGTTACAGGAGGTCCCATTTATTAATTGGTTTTCTCAGTGTGTGTGCTGCTGGGGTTATATTCCGAAGGTGATCTCCTGTGCCCATGCATTCAAGTGTACTTCTCACTTTCTCTTCTATCAGGTTCAGTGTGTCTAGCTTTATGTTGACGTCTTTGATCTATTTGGACTTGAGTTTTGTGCATGGAGAAAGATATGGGTCTATTTCATTCTTCTACATGTTGATATCCAGTTATTTAAGCACCAGTTGTTAAATATGCTTTTTTTTACATTCGATTTTTTTTTTGTTCTTTGTCAAAAATAAGCTGTTTAAAGATGAATGGATTTATATCCAGGTTTTAGATTTAGTTCCATTGGTCCTCCTGTCTGTTTTTATGCCAATACCAGGCTGTGGTCAGTACTGTAGCTCTTTAGTAGAGTTTGAAGTCAGGGATTGTGATGCCTCCAGAAGTTCTTTAATTGTACAGGATTGTTTTGGCTATCCTGGGCTTTTGCTTTTCCATATGAAGTTGAGTCCTATTCTTTTGAGGTCTGTCAAGAATTTTGCTGGGATTTTGATAGGCATTTCATTGACTCTAGATTGTTTTTTTTTTGGTAAGATTATCATTTTTACTATGTTAATTTTGCCTACCCAAGAGCATGGGAGATCTTTCCACTTTCTGGTGTCTTCTTCATTTTCTTTCTTCAAAGATTTAAAGTTCTTGTTATACAAGTCTTCCACCTGTTTAGTTAAAGTTTCTCTGAGACATTTTTTGCTATTTGTGGCTATTGTGAAGGGTGATGTTTCTTTGATTTCTCTCTCAGCCCATTTGTCCTCTGTGTAAAGCAGGGCCATTGATTTTTTTCTTAATCTTCTGTCCCGCTACACTACTGAAAGTATTTTTGAGTTGTAGAAGTTCCTTAGTAGAACTTTTGGGGTCACTTATGTCAATTACCATATCATCAGCAAATAGTGAGAGTTCGACTTCTTCTTTCCTGATTTGCAGCCCCTTGGTCTCCTTCTGTTGTCTTATTGCTCTAGCTATGACCACAAGAACTGTATTGAATAGATATGGGAGAGTGGACAACCTTGTCTTGTTCTTGATTTCAGAGGAATTGCTGGGAGTGTCTCTATGTTTAGTTTGCTGTTTGCTGTTGGCTTTCTGTGTATAGCCTTTATTATGTTTAGGTTTGTTCATTGTATCCCTGCTCTCTCCACGACATTTATCATGAAGGGATGTTGTAGTTTGTAGAAAACTTTTTCTGCATCTAATAGTCCATCTAATTATCATGTGGTTTTCATTTTTGAGTATGTTATATGGTGGATTACATTGATAGATTTTTGTATGTTGAAGCATCCCTGCAACTCTGGGATGAAGCCGACTTGATGATGGTGGATGATGGTTCTGATGTGTTCTTGGATTCGATTTTCCAGTATTTATTGAGTATTTTTGAATTAATGTTCATGAGTGAGATCGGTCTGTAATTCTCTTTCTTAGTGATGTCTTTATGTGGTTTGAGTATCAGGTAATTGTAGCCTCATAGAAAGGGTTTGGCAATGTTCCTTCTGTTTCTATTGTCCCACTTTAAGAACTTATTAGAGAGAGGAAAAGACCCATGCGCAGGTTGGGGAGACCTGGTGCTGAGAAGAAAACATGAAGTGGACGAGTCCAGTTTTGAAACTGCTTAGCGCATGTGCATAGGGACTTGGCTTACATAGCTGTAACTTCTGCAGGGTAGATCAAGATCACACAGTGTTTGAGGCCCTGGATGACTATGTAAGTTGCTACAACACTTGATGGCGCATGCCTGGCTCTGGAACCCAGAAGTGCCAGTGCTTGGGGTGGCTAGATATTTTGGAAGAATGATGGGTGATGGAAATGATAACATTTCACCCTTATGTTTACTATAAAAATTAGGGGGTTAAGAGCAGCAGATGGGCAAGAATAGGGCATCACATGTATCGAGAGTGGTTCTTGCTGATTTGTGGACATCAGAAAGTTAGGGTCCTTGGCCACATCTTGGGGTAGCGGGTTACTTCAGTGTGTTCTGGTCTTTGTGGAACTGGCTGACTAGCACGTCAGTACCAATCTATTCCGGAGAGAATGTTGAGCCTCGATGACACTCCACCTGGAGTTTGTTTTCTTCTTGGCACAATTGGCCTTTGGGCAAGAAATTGCCCATGTCTCAACCACTGACAAGGTACATGATGTCTGGACTGGATAAGCAGGACACAAGGAAAAGGACTGCCAAAGCTTGCCAAGACAGGGGAAGACGGCTCTGAAAATTTTTCTACCTCTGAAAATGGTCTGTCAGTTATGCTTGGTCTTAGCCAAAAATTGATTGCTTCAACATTGCAAATGAGACTTTGGGTGATTGCTCAGGTAGCCAATCTCTCTGTCATATACTGCTTGCTTGGATTCTGCTTGATTACACTTCCTGCCTACTCAAGTAACATTATCTCCCTTCTCAGGCCTTCCATGGGGTTGAAGATTACATAGTCTTAGTCACCTTCTTCTTATGATTTGGTTAAGCCAATTTCCAATGCAAGACTTAGACTCTTTAAAATAGAATGTTTATTAAAACATTTATCATGTGTTCCTTGCTTAATATTGTATATGTTGGTTGTAATTTTATGCTTGATATCGGTTCATATTGTGTATAGTTTTGTATTGGGTTTGTATAGTTCTTATTTAGACAAAGGGGGAGATGATGGGGAATCTTTGTCAACCATTTATCTTTAAGAGGTGGGAACAAGTAAGGTTGTGACTTTCTGAGACCAGGAGAAAAATTCCACAGGGCTCAGATGCACACTCTTTGTGGTTCCCTGAAGAACAGCTGAGTTTGGACTTCTTGTTCCTGTTTCGTGAGTTTGACCACTATAACAAATAAAAAATATAATTGTTTTATCTTTTAGCTAGCCTAGTTATTTATCAATCCAAGAAAATTCAACAAGTAAAAGGTTTGCGATGAGATTAGGGAATCCACTAAGGTAGGCCCTCAAGCTTGGCACCTGTGGGAGTTACAAGAATTACCTTAAAGAGGCCATGCCATTTAGGGGAAAGGGATAAGGGAGGTTGGTCTGGAGGAGAGAGAAGGACCTGATCCCCGATGTTAACTGGAGGTGGACAGGGCTGGCGCATGGTTAGGGTAGTGAGTAAAGTCCCATAAGAGGGAGCCTAGGTGATGAAACAATAGGGTGAGCAGGTGAGCAGGGATGGCTGAAGATTTAGGTGAGAGGCCCACAGTCAGGAGGGGTTGCCCATACATGAGTTCAAAGGGCAAGATGGAAAGGGGTCTTTTGGGGAGAGCCTGTGGCCTGAAAAGAGCCAAAGGCAAAAGCTTTTCCCAGTCAAGGAGAAGTTCCTGTGACATCTTAACAAAGAACATTTTTTTTTTCGAGACAGGGTTCCTCTGTAGCTTTGGTGCCTGTCCTGGAACTAGCTCTTGTAGACCAGGCTGGACTCGAACTCCCAGAGATCTGCCTGCCTCTGCTTCCCGAGTGCTGGGATTAAAGGCATGCGCCACCACCGCTGGCCAAAGAACATTTTTTAAGAAATGCTTAGTTCATTCTACCTTCCCTGAGGACCTAGGATGGTATGGGATATGAAAATGCCAGGGAATGTTAGGAGCCGTAGATAGTGTGAGAGATCAGGGAGGTAAACTCTTGACCATTATCCGACTGAAGCGAGGTTGGTATTAGAAACTGGGGACTAATTTCCTGGAGCAGGACTTCAGCAACTGTCAGGACCCTCTTATTAGTGATGGGAATCCCTTCAATCCACCCAGACATGGTCTCTACCTAACCCGGGAGATATTTAACCCATCTGACTGTGGGCACATGAGTAAAATGAGGCTGTCACTCACTTCCTATAAGGGAGCTCATTTCCTGGTGGGTGTGAAAAGGGAAGCTACAATACCTGGACTTGGAATCTGACTTTTGATAGATTTTATAAGAAGCAATGATAGTTTTGAAAACTCTAAGTTCTCCGGGGTGTGTTAGAGGTGAGCTTTGACAAAGTAGACAGAGCCTGACTATGTGGATGAAGAGTTGACG
Organism: Microtus oregoni; assembly: GCF_018167655.1. Classification (NCBI taxonomy): domain Eukaryota; kingdom Metazoa; phylum Chordata; class Mammalia; order Rodentia; family Cricetidae; genus Microtus; species Microtus oregoni. Next base: position 59,547,550 of record NW_024543066.1, read on the forward strand.
TAGGTTGGACAGAATTGGCCAAGTGTCAGTTGGTGACTGTGAGAATGTGGGCCGTACTGTATGAACCCCCTGAGGTGATTGAGGTAAGTCTGGGCCTGGAAGGCTGCTGCTCTGGCTGCTTGGTCAGCTCAGTTATTTCCCTTAGAGATGATGGAGTCTGATCCCTTAGAGATGATTAAAGTCTGATGAGACCAGCAGTGAATGATTCCTATAGCTCTGCGGAGATGGAAGGTCTTTAACATGGCCATAATGAGGTCTAGTTAGTTATGAATCCTCCTTTTGTTGTAAGAAGCCCTTGCTCTTTCCAGATATCACCATTGGGAGGGAAAATAACAAAGCAAATTTTTATTTGGTGTGGGAAGAGATGGGACCCCTGTGGACAACCTCCACCTGCTGTCTGGTTTATTAGGACAAGGAGAGAGTGGGAATCTATTCTTTACAAAGGAAAATTATGGACAAGTCACCAAAGCACAATAACCTGAATTTAACTAAACAGGTAAATTTTACACCACTGGCTAAAGATTTACATATGGCAGAATGATCAAAATGTAATTCATAATCATAAAACCCTAGAACCAAATTATTTCAAAAACCACTTGGTGTGAAAACACCGAAATAAATCCAATAAACGGCCAGCCTCTGTCTTGTTTGCTAAGGAGTCCAGGGACTGGTAGTGACTGTTTTGGCCTCTGCAGGTGTGTAGCATCTGCAGAAGGTGCAGGATGGCTGGTTTGCTCCCCAGTTCTTCAGAAGGAACCCAGAGCAGTTTGTCTCCTCTCCAGGTACCCCATCCACCATGGAGAGAAGAGCCATAGAGGGTTATCACGTGCTTGGGGAAAATACTGCACACCTACAAGAGTGGCAATGACCCATGGACTTCTCAGTAAGTGACTGCCCTCACCACCCTACCAAGGCACAGAGGCATTTACTCGGTGCAGCTCACAATGCATAGGCGTTGGAGAAATCACTTCTGCAGGACAGGCCAGTCAGAAGGAAGCCATCCGGTCTGAACAGGGCTGTACTTGACTGAGACTCTGGTGAGCACTGAACATCTAGTGCATGGCTGGCCGTGATCATATAGTGGTTAGTACTCATCATTGTGGACGCAGCAACCTTGATTCGAATCCGAGTCACGGCAATCATTGTCCTTCCTTTCTGGTGTGCTGCTTTCTTTCCCCATAAACCTACGCCTAGCTAATGTCTAGACACAGACTCCAGACTCTCTAGTTCAAGTCCCGCAGACAGGGAGGAACTCAAACACTATTAGTACAGTTTGCTGCTTGGAGGCTTCACTGTCAATCACGCTGTCTCAGGTGGACTCACAAAATCACCTTCACTGTCAGTCACCCTAGGCCCAGGGCATAGTAAGCACCATCTTTGAGCAACACCCCTAGCCCAGGTTTTGGTCATGTCAGCATGATGCAGGGTCTGAATTTTCATATCTGTATTTGTCTTAGTAATAACACATTAGTGGGAAATCTTGTTTTCTATGTCCTGCCCTCCCTTTATGTGTCCTCCCCCATTCCTAGTGATGGCTCCTAGTAATGGAGTCTCAACTGGCCATCTCCTTCACCAGGCAAGGATTCCAGTGGCAGGCCTGGGCTGCATTCAATTCAGTTGTTGGTCAAGGGTGCCCCATGTAAATCTCCAAACCACCCAGGCTGCCGCTAAGACACAGCGCTGCTCTCCAGAAACTGCCAGCAGGTCCCATTGCTGAGGTAACATCCAAACATGGAACATGATGAAGTCAAGCTTGCTCATACAGGAAGCCTGCATCCCTATGTTCTAGTATTTGGGTGTGGGAGGGTACTCTGTGGTGTATTGAAAGAGAAAAGCAAACGCCAACCAACCAAGTCACAAAGCCCTTGACCTTCAAAGTGTCCTGCCTTCAAAATATGAAGGACAATGGTGGCACAGAACTTGTGAGAATAGCCAACCGGTATCTGAATTGATTAAGGCCCACTCCACAAGAAGGAACCCACACCCAACACTTGCTTGTGTACCCAAGAACCAGAGTAGATAGATAGATAGATAGATAGCCCAGTAGTAGACATCCCAGAGACCAAGGGAAAACCAAACACTACTGGTTTATAAAATATACATATATATATATATATATATATATATATATATATATATTACCATATGTCTCTGGATATCTACTGCTAGGCTATAAAATATCTATACATCTATCAATTCACCTATCTACTGGGGTATCATCTATCTATCCACCTATATATTGGGCTATCAACTATCTATGTACGTATCTCTTGGGCTATCAACTATCTATCTATTTATCTATCCACCTATCCCCTGGACTATCAACTATCTATCTATCTATTTATCTATCTATCTATCTATACCTATCAACCTATGAATCATCTTTTCCCTTTTTTATAGTCTTGCACAGAAACACTCTCCACAGGAGGTATGTGGCCACTGATACAGGCTCCTTTTACTCCAGCTAGTCATAAGGCTCCTCATAATATTGCTTACTTAGACTACCAAGAGGGGTTCCTTACGCCACCTCTACCCATAGAATGTTTGTCTCAAATTCTGCATGTGATTAGACAGTCCTAATCTGTATTGTTAACCTAAATAAAAGTGAAGAAATCCATTCCAATCAGACAGTCAGTGATGCTGGGGCTGGGTCCGGAACCTCTGTGAGCCCTGCATGGATATGTGGCAGCCTAAGACAATTAGCATGCCTACTTCATGAACCTGTCCCTACAGGTCTCAAGAAACTTGTGTCTTTGGTTGGAGCTGATCCAATCTATTGATAGAGCACACAGGACAGGGAGGACAAAGTCAAGTGCAGGGACTGGAGAGATGGCTCATGCATTAAGAACACTTATGGATGTCTCAGGAGACCCACATGACAGCAAACAAACCTCTTTAATGTGCTTTCCAGGTGGAATCCACTGCCCTCATCTGGTCACATGGGGAATTGCATGTACGTGGTGGCAAAACACCCACAAGTAGAAATAAAAGCACCACAAAATGAGCCAACATGTCTTGAAGGACATTAATTCTACTGTGTGGTTATCATTTTTGCGTATCACTCACAATTCAAGAAAACCAGAGGCAGATTGCTTTGCATTTTCTGATTTTTATTGTACATTCCTTTGTTGAATGTTCTCATTTCCTGAGAGGCCAGGAACAATGTAGTTGTGTGATTTAAGACGCCCCTCTGTATGTTGTGAATATGTTTTACTTTCATTTCTTAATAAAGAGGCTGATTTGGCCAAGGGTAAGGGAGAATATAGCTATGCAAATCCTAACAGAGATACAGAGAGAAGGAAAGCAGATTCCAGGAGATGTAATGAAGCCACCAGAGGAGTGGGATGTCAGAGAATTAGAGGTAAATCATAGCCATGTGGCTATACACAGATTAATAGAAATGGGTTAAAGTAAGAACGAGCTAGTAATAATCTGAGTCGTTGGCCTAATAATTATAATTAATATTAAACCTCAGAGTATTCTTTATAAGCAGTCATGAGACCGGGCAGAACACAGAAAAGCTTCAGACTACAGTTAGTTGTGTTTCCCTTCAGTTTGCTCTGCATGATGATGTCATGAACATGTTGTACAGTGTGTGTACCACATTTTGATGGTAGCAAAATATATGACCTCAGGGATGTAGTTTGTCTAATTTTCTATAGACTAGTGGGAATACAAGGAGGAGGCCATGCCATCCGTATCCATATCCAAGGTGCCATCTGCCTGTGTAGACCATGGTTGAAAAATCATTGTGTATTCCAAATTGCCTGGAACTTGTTGATATTGAGCCATGCCAGAAAGTTGTGTGTTTACAGGATTGTGACAGCTTATCTGACCAAAAAGAGTCTTAAGAGTGAAAAGTTGAAAACTGTTTTTTATTCATAAAACATTCATTGTATTCTATGGGCGCTTCAAAATAGCGGTCATTACAGACAGTGTACAGCCTTAGCAAACTACTAAAACTATGAAAATTATAAAAGAAATAACAAACTATAACAAAAACTTACACTAAAATGTAGTAAACCAAAAAAACTAATGCACAGATATCCCAAGATATAAACCACCCAAAGAAACACAATCTAAAACATAACAAAAACAATCAACCAAACAAAATTAAAATTCCCACTTTCCCTTGAAATATTCTTTAAGAAAAAAACAAATCAATAACACAAGACACGAAGTAGATTAGTCTCTGTAGTGAATTATCATCACCAACACTTGTGAGTGATATGGGGTCAGCGTCAGCTCTGCACTAGAGAGAATCCTGGGCTTTAGGGTGTGGTCTATCTGGATAGCAGTGTGACAGAGTCTTCCTTGTCAGATTCCACATCACATATGCAGTCAGCTTGCCAAAGCCTTGACAGTAGCTGACAGAATGACTCTTGCTCACCCACATATCTCCCTCCATGATGTTTTGCCCACACTAGGACCACTTGGTGATGGATGTTTGGCTTCTGACTAATTTGCAGGGTGTCGTCTGAATTTCAAGCTTATTTCTGATGCAGTCTTTTCTCTGAAAATTGTGAGCCAACAGAGGTGAATCAGATTGTGGCTGGATCCTCTGATGATTGGTTGATATTTGCCTCAATGTTGTGCTCACAGCAGAAAGGGACATGGTTTTTTCAGAGGAGGCCTGGATCCTGGAGTGTAGAATGTCATGCCTTCAAGGTGTCTCTGGTTTCCTCCAGGCTTCTCAGTTCTCTTACGAGGTGCTGTCAGAAAAGTAATGGTAATCAGACATAGAAAGAGTCTCTCTGGGGCAATGGCAAGAACAAAATCAGGGCTATTCACCCCTAGTAATGGAAAAGTCAAGGGAGAAAACCCACACCGTGAACCCCTGGTTGGTGGGAATGGGCTCAATGGTGGCTCGCTTGCCTGGCACATAGCGCTCCTGCTGCAGCAGCTCCATCTGCAGGAGGCTCTCCTCCTGGGCTGTGGTCTGTTCCAGTTCATGCTGGAGATGTTCAAACCTAGAGGAGGAAGGCAGCTGGAACACAGGCCTGGTGGGGCCCTGCCATGTCAGCTTTTGAGTCCCCACCAGCTAGACAACCCAGCATCACCTTTCAGCTGAGCTCATTGACTGCTTCCCTAAGGGAAAAAGTCGGAGTGCCCCTGGGATTGCTTTTTTTCTCAGTGTTTAAAAAATGCTATTAGTTGAACTGAAAAATACACTGTGCTGGACATGAAGAAAACGGCATTTTTTCAACAGTCCAAAAACATTATTTGGAGAAATATCAATATCTGAGTCACAGTTCAGAAAAGATATTCCTGGCCTGAATTAGACACCAGGTGAAGGTGAGCAACCTGTCAAACTCTATGTCTGCCCTCTAGTGGAGCCCACACAACACTGCAGAGAAGGCTCTGATTATCCCTACAGCCCAGAAGGTGCCTTGGACTAATTTGTCAACTCCTAATCTGTTTATGGCCAGAGTAAATCTTCTCACAGGAAACTGATGAACCCTGCAGAGAGCCTGCAATCAGCAGGAGTGTGCTGCATCCAAGTTAGCAAGAAGATGAGAAACTTCTCTTTAAATGTGATGTTCCTGAAGGAAAATAAACTGGCAGAGGACACACTGTCCTTCACAGTTGACCTCCTGCGTCTCACAAGAGAAGGAGGGGACACAATCCCCAGAAGAATAATAACCAAGCATATGGTTTCCTGGACAAAAGTTTCTGGTGATTAGAAAAATCATATTCTGAGGTATTTTGTACCAGGATGTGGGTGTGAGCCTTGCCAAATAGACTAAAACCCAAACAGGTCAGAGACCCCGAAACAGAGAATCCACTAGACTACAACTGCTTCTGTCAGTCTGTGCTCCTACCTCGTCTGGGACTCAGTGAAGTGATGCTGCAGCTTTACTGCCGAGTCCCTTTGCTGGGTAACCAGTTTCTTCTGCTTCAGCAGGAATTGAAGGTGTTCCTCCAGTCGATGATATTCCTATTCATTAGAGGATTGTGTTCTTAGGGCAGGGTTGTCTGCGCACACGTACACAAGTGTGCATGCATGTACACAAACACAAACAAATATGTTTACACAGTCTTAATCATCACAAGGACATGGATGCTCACATACAAGCACACTGCATTGCATCCACATGTGTAGTTCCTAGCTAACAATATGGAAGAAGAGATCACCTGGGATCCTATGAAGAAGAGAGTTAACTTTTATTAGCCCACACCCTCTCCCCCCATATTCTAAACCAGGCACAGGGGTGTGGTGATGTGTTGAGGATTCTGTACTTTGTCTCTGTTTTGATGAGTTTTCATTCTATTTCCACTTTATATGTGTGGGGGTTTTGCCTGCCTGTGTGTCTATGCACCACATGCACACCTGGTCCCTGGGAGAAGAACACAGTGGGCAGAGCAGTGAATGTAGTGCTTGCCTTGTGCACCCAGGCCACCAATGGTGGATGCCAGGGTTCCTTGATCTATTAATTAAGCTTGCATGGGTAGTTTTACAATCTGTACCTTATAGGCCTAATTCTGTGGTCCAGGACCACTGCCTGATGGTGGACCAGCTCCTTCCTCTCACTCAGTGTTTCCCCGTGGCTCCAAAGAGGGCAGCTTCCTCCAATAGGAGCTCTCTAAACCACAGGTTACATCATTTTCAGCCCAATGAGTTCAAGAAAAGAGTTCAGAAAACCAGAAAATCTCTACAACCAGATTCAAATATATCTTTGTATCCAGTAAGATGATTATGTCAGGAATTTGTCTAAGTAAGAGAAGAAGGCTGACTCACGGCCTAATGGGTGCATGAATTGCTTCATGCTTAACAATATTCCATGGAAGGGCTTGACTTCATTGAATGTTTACTCATCAATGAAGGGCAATTGAATATTATCTGGTTTGGTGGTGCTATGAGGAATACTTCTATAATCTGGGTATCGCCTAGATTCTCTGTGGACCCTTACTTCTGCTTCTGGAATCACAGAGTCATCTTGGAATGCAATCCATGTTTCTGAAAAATTATACATAGCTCAGCATGGCTATTGGACTTTGGCTGGGGGGGGACACCTCTGCAGTTCAGAATATCTTAAATGATAAAATCCATGCTGAGCTGTGAGAACAGGCTGTCTTAGTGCAGCCCGCTCAGGCTCATCATCGTCTAAAGCACTCACTGCGTGTTGTGTCTGCAGCGCTCAGAAGCTGCTTTCATCCCAACCATCTTTACACTGTGTTTAAATTGGCCTGATGGGGGTTGGCAGAAATGAGGCTCCTCAGTTATTGCTAGTGGCGTAAAACGGTGCATCCCTGTGAGAAACTATGTATAATTTTTGAGAGAAGACCGTGATAGCACCAGAGAATGAGACTGACCCATGGTCATGACCCAACAACTTTGAACCATAACGCAGAACATATAATATGAAAATAGCCCCAGATCAGTCAGTAGGAGCCCAGTGAGGTCAGCACAGTGTTGTTCTGAAATGCAGCTCTCTGTACAACTATGAGGGATCTGTACTAAGACATAAGCATGCGCATGATAGAGTGAGCATCACATGTCAGCAAAGAGACTGACTGCAGGTTCTGTGTTGTGAAGCCAATGAGACAAACCAGACATTTCCTGGGAGGTTACCTCAGTTCAGTGAAAGGAAAGAAGTCTACTTTTTACTTTCAAAATAGCTCTGGGGATTGATTTTTTTATTACAAAACTCATTAACTCCAAAGTAGTAAAAATGTGTAAAAATTGAGAGAAAACACCTAGTCCTTTCTCTTTCTTACCAAACACACCAGTTAGCATAAGATGAGAGAAAAAATGGTAGGAATCTCTACTTGTGAGGAGACAGGAGATCCAAAGAGCTCTGGTCTAGTACCTTAAGCCGAACAAAAATCTTATGTTCTAGCAAACAAATGATCCCCAGGCCCTTGTCCTCACTTCCTAACTCACACAAAGCTCTGTGTGATTCTCTCTTGTGGATCCCACCATAGAACCCTTCCTACCATACTGACATGTAGGTGTGTGATATGTGATTTACCAATTTCCCTAATGGACTGCAGCTTCTACCAGAGCAAAATGGTTTGTTTGCCAGTCAGGTTGTGTCTTCCAAGAGGTGAACTCTCCAAAAAGACTTGTGAAGGATCCCAGAAATGAACTCTTAGATGAAATGGAGGTGGTCAGCTGGGTAACTGAGTGGACGGTTACATGACAGTGTACATATATGTGTGTGTGGTTAGATAGGTGGGCAGCTTGCTCCTGCTGGCTCAGCTTACCTGCTGCTGCTTTGTCAAGAGGTCACAGATCTTCTCAAGGGCCTCCTCACACAGCCTCTTTGTCTCCTCACAGGACTCTTTCAGGAAGATCTGCTCCTGCTGCAGCTTTCTGTTGTCCTCTCTCAACATGCCCACTTTTTCCTTCATCTGTGTCCTTTCCCTCAGAAGCCGGCTGTGGAGGGTGCTTAACCATCACAGAAAATGATGAGCTCCAGTCCACCTCCATCTGCCACTCCTACCTACTAATACCATCATCCCTGCAAGGTCCCATGTTCTCAGCCAGCCCCAGACTGCAGCCCACATTAGCCATGTCAGTATCACCCAGGTGATGTACCTCTGAGAACAGGATTCTGCACCCCAACATACACCGGTCCTACACTGATCATGGTATTGGGAGACCATCAACAGGTATAGAGCAAACATGGTCTGAGGGAGGACAGAGAATCCAAGAGGAACACATTCCACATCTGTGTCCCTTAACAAAAGGATCTGAAAGCCCCTGTCAGAGTCCCAGAGACCATTCATGGTGCAAACCATGTTTACTATCTAGAAGCTCTGGAAGCTGACAGGACAATGTTGAGATCAGACTCCTTGCACTGGGAGCAAAAGGACAAGGTAAACAAGCTAGAAGCAGAGCCCCCACTTTGGTTCAAAGAGAAATAAGTGCAGCAGCTGTCCTTTCAATGTGCGGGGTCCCATCCAATCAGACACTCACCTGTAGGAGTTGGTCTCAGTCAGCTCCTTGCACTTGGAAGAATCCTCACTAATTTCCTTGGGGAATTTCTCCAGCTCTGACATCTTCTGATGATCCATTTTCAGCTCCTCAAGCTCAGAATTCAGCCTGTGGTAGAACATGGACTCAGGAACAAAGAACCCCACAAAAACATGAATTAAGGCCGTGTCTCGGATTATCCTAGTGCATTGGCTGTCACATCCTGAATCCCAGGTACTAGGACCTGTTGATGTTATTAGACTTGCTAAGCTGCCCCAGTGGCAGAAAGGCAGAGCATCAAGAGGGAGAGAGACAGAGCTACGTGAGCTTCCAAATTAGGCCTGGAGGAACAAACTAGCTCTTTTTAAGATGTTCCAAGATTCTGTGTTATGGGTTTGGGCCTACCTGAAACCTGTGATGTCATGTCTCCTGTCTTCAGAAAAAAAAATGTTTATTCTGTGTTCCTTTTATCAAAAGGATACTCAGAACTCATAATCAGGATTTCCATGGAGGAGACCGTACAGTACAATGACTTTATAAACTCCCCAGGGAATTCCATTCCATCACCAAGCATAGCACAGAGAATGAGGGCAGGGATGCTCAAAGTGGGACTCCAGGGCCTCATCACTTATATCACCTGAGACTCTGAGACAGACAAATCCTCAGCCCTGCCACCAATCTCTGATTCACAGGATGTGGATCACATACACACACACACACACACACACACACACACAGACACACACACACACACACACACTCGGAAGAGGAATCATGAAACTTGTTGGGGGAGGGGGATTCCTCTGTATCAGGCAAGTGCTGAGAGCAAGCAATGGGTTTTATTTTTCAGCAGTGGGTTTTTAAGGAAACAAAGGGAAGTCTGTGCTAGGATGAGTTTCTGAGAGCTGATTGGACAGCTAAGCCAGAATAGCCAAATAATGAATTTTAATTGCTGGACCTTAGTGTTTGGTTGGAGTCAAATAAGGGTATGAACCTTGGCGACAAATTTTAGGAATTCAATTTTATGTTTTATCAAGGGAAAAGGAAGTGAAAAGGGCTAAACCCACCACTGCCATATTGGCAATGTTTGGGCCTGTTAGCTTTCACTCACATAAACCCATACACAAGTAGGATGCCAGAGACATGTAGGTAAGTCGCATTATTTCAGAGTACAAGGAAGAAGGGCAGAGACATGCAGGGTTGAGATCCAGGTCTTCAGGTCATACAATGAGAAAAACCAAGTGGGCCCAGGCCCTGCTCACAGAGAAACCAGCAAGAAATACCCCAGTCAAATACAAAGACTCCCATGAACTCAGCACCCAACATCTCCCACAAGCCAACACCTGTCAAGGCCTCTTTGAAATGCGTGTTGTGAGCTCACACACTGCTGCCCCATCCATAGAATGTGACTCAGGCCACAGGCTCTGCTTTTCATTGGGAGGAAGCAGAACAGCCTGTGTCCCCATCTCACTCCTACCCCGGCTTCAGTTCTGCCTCTCAGATGCACTCGGGAGAAGTAGTTTGGGCAGGAGGACACCTTGGAGGTGCAGCCTCAAGTGCCATGAGGAATGCTGGGGTGAACACAGGAGGGTCAAGACATCACCAGAGAACTGGACATAATGACTACCTGTTGTTCACATCATTGTTGGTATAATTGGCCAGGATTGCACGAAGTTCATTCCTCTCGTTGGTCATCATCTGAAGCTGAAGGCTCAGTTCATCAACCTTGTTCATCTGCTGCTCAGTGAGGGAGGCTGAGGTCCATGCCATTCCAGTACTTCCTGTAGGTAGACAAACATCAGTGAATTTGTACACTTAGATGGTACGGGGCCATGAGAGACCATGTTGAGTCCCCAGAACAGGCCTGAGGAAGAGGGAATGCATGACCCACTGAAGACCCCAAAAAGCAGAACAACTATCCTCAAGTTGGGACCATAAGCCATGTCTCCTTTCCCAATCACTGTTGCTATTGATGGACCAGATATGTCCATCAGTGTTGGGGATTATGATTTTCAGGTGTGGGACTTTTCTTTGTGCTGTATTTAACTCTGTGAAGCTGGGTTACTGTGCCTGTCTAAAACACCTGATGGTTCTAATAGAGAGATGAACAGCCAATAGCGAGGCAGGAGCAGGGATAGGTGGGACTACCAAGCAGAGTATAGATAGAGGAGCGAATAAAGAGGAGCATAAGAAGAGGGGAGGATTCAGTGGCCAGCCACCAACTCACTGAGCAGCCATGGAGTAAGAGTGAGTCCCACTCCTGAAAGAATCAGCTGAAGCCTTCATCCTTCAGGAATCTCTATCCCCTGCCCAGGACTCACTGCGCTTTCTCCAGAACCATTTATTTCTTGATGTGTGACTTGGAGACTGAAGGCCATCTTCCCTGTGCCTCTCTCTGGCCTCCCTGCGCTCTCCATCCTGTCTCCCAAGCAGCCTGTTCAGTCGTGTCAGCATGGCTGTGGTGAACCACACAGGCACTGAACGAATGCCTCAAGGGCAGTTGGCGTTGCCACAACACAGGTGACATCACAGAATTCCAGGCTCTCCAGGATACAGTAGAATGTCCAGGTGGGGGACTTCTGATGTCATATGATACAGCTCTTAACCCCTGCTAACTACTTCACCCAAAAGTGACCTGAAACTAAGGTGCCATTTCCAAGAGCCTCTCTGGGGACACCGGGGAAGCCTTTAGGCACATTGTCTTCCTAAAGCCAGAAATCTAGCCCTCTGCTTCTCAGGTGTTATGTGAGAAACTGAACGATCACTTCCCAACCAGTGCCCAGGGATGGCTTTTCCCTCCTTAAGATCCACACTCAAGTAATGTGAGAAACAAAGGATGCTTAGAAATGAGGTCAGGATAAAGGGAGTAGAACAGATGAGGTCTCTGAAGTGAACGAGCTCTGGTGCCGATCCTCAGACTTTTAGAGACTGGAGGGTTCAAAACATAGAGAAGACACATAGGAAGTGATGAAAATTTCACTCAGAGTGTCACTAGAGCTCACTCTGTTATGCCCAAATCCGAGGGACCCCCAAAAGCCAACGAAGGAGCCCGAGTCCCGTATGTAAAAGCAAAAGGCCTTTATTTTAATCAAGTTTGCAAACTCGGTCTCTCTGCATGTCCAACATATTGGAATATCTGGAGAGCCCCGAACTCAATTAGAATTGGGTTTTTATAGTAGTAAAGGTGGGGGTGAGGGGTCTCTGAGGTTCAGGACCCCTCATTGGCTAACCTTTATCTAGGGGTGTCCTGGGGAGGTGCTGGCAGGTGTTTCCTATCTACAGTGCTTGGAATGCCAGGAATTCCCTTTGAATGGTCTGCTCTTGGGTAGGGGTCAGGTAATCTCTGCCTGCCAGGCATTGTCTCAGGGTAAACTATTAAGACTCCAGACTCCATTTAAATTCATCGCTGGCCAGAGTCCCAGGTGATAATGGTTGGAGGAAGTAAAGAACTTCCTTTCTGCCCAGACTTAGATTATCATGGCTGGATCTCACAACTCAAGCTATGAGGTTGGTAGTGAAGATGTGACTAGCTCTTGGCAGGTCTACCTGGATCCACTGAGCCCAGGTGAGCCTTCAGATATTGAAAGCAAACAGTCGTAGAAAGAGTATGATGGCCCCAACCTTGAATCAATAGACTGAGGAGAGAGTAGTGTCAACCAGAAGTCAGTGTGCACCATCTAGAGAAGTCGTTAGCTATGCAGATGCAAGCACACACACACACACTCACACACATACATACAATTACAATTATGGTGCAAAACATGCTGTAGATCACTGCTATGCTGTGTCAACCAGCAAACAAAAGCCAAGTTCCTTGGTCTGGAGCCACCTGTTCCAATTCCCATGCTCTTCAATAGGTGGCGCTGCTAGCTTTGAGTGAGCATGGGAAGGGCAGGCAAGGGGAGAGACTCAGAGTTCTTGCACCATACAGGTGTTTTATAGCCATCATCAACTTTCTAAGTATCCTGACAGTCCTTGTAAGGGAAGCCAATCCGTGGTCATCCTGAATTTCTTGTTCTCCAGATCTCGGGACGTTCTCCACCAAAATATGGTACTTGCATCTTAGTACTGGTGAGTCTGTCAAGTGATCTGTGTTATTTCAGATGGTGAAGCTCTAATTAATAAATGTCTACCTTCCTGGGCACCTAGAAGTGGGTGTTGGGTTGTCATAAGTGGCTCCAATCCACATCACTTAAAGCAACAGGGATGGATTTTCTGGTTCTGGTGACCCAAAGTCCCAAATCCTGGAGACTGCTTTCTTTAGAGGGTGCAAGTAGAGGCTCCTTCCTGCCTCTTCCAGGATCTGGGACGTGGATGGCCTGAGTCTCAGGTCACATTCCACTAGTCTTCATCTCTGCCTTCCTCTGAATTTGTGTGTTCTTTATTATGTCTTCGTTTGAGACTTGGTCTTGATGAGTAGCCCTGCTAGTCCGAACTTCTAACCCCCTGCCTCAGCTTCGCTAGTGCAGGGTCAGTCGTGGGCTATAGCTCAGAGGTAGAGTGCCCAGTGTGTGTGAGGTTTGGTTTCCTTTCCCAGTGCTGGAGAAAATCCCAAAAGGTATGTTTCCTTATGTGACCTTTTCCCTTCTGAGGTTGACCACCCACCAAGGTCTAGCAATCAATTATTAAAGTCCCGTCATCCACAGCCCCCTTTTGCTCACCAAATCTACCTGCCCAATTAAAATTAAAGACCTCATCCTAACACGCCCTCGGTCTTAGGGTGAATGACAGTGAAGGTGACTTTGTGAGCCTGCCTGAGAGAGAGAGAGCAAACTGTAATAATACTATCTTGAGTTCCTCCATGTCCACGGGACTTGAACTAGGGAGACTGGAGTCTGTGTCAAGACATTAGCTAGGCATGGGGTGCATGGGGCAAGAAAGCAGCACACCAGACTGACAAGACAACAACTGCCGTGACTCGGATTCGAACCGAGGTTGCTGCGGCCACAACACAGAGTACTAACCACTATACGGTCACGGGCAGCCACGTGCCTGTTAGTGGTAGGTGCTCGCTTGAGCCTCAGTCAAGCTCAGCCCGGCACAGACCGGTTTCCGAGGCTTCCTTCAACCGGTCTGTCCTACAGAAGTGATTTTTTTCCAAAGCCACTGAGGTTGGGAGCTGCACAGAGTGCAGGCGTCGGTGCCTCGGTTGGGTGGTGAGGGCAGTCGCTAACTGTGAAGTCGGTGGGTCGATGCCACTCTTGCAGGTGCAGTATTTCCCCCAAGCACTTGATAGCCCTCCATCGCCCTCCTCTCCGCGGTGGCTGGGGCACCTGCGGAGGGCACGCACTGCTCTGTGGTTCTTCCGAAGAGCTGGGGAGCAAACCAGCGGTTTAGAGCCTTCCGTAGACGCCGCCCGCCTACAGAGGCCAAAACCATCACTGCCAGTCCCTGGACTCCTTACTAAACACGGCTTGGCCCTAGGAATAAATCGGTTCTAGGGTTCGTGATTACGAATTACGTTGTCGTCGCCCTTGTCATATGCGTATCTTTAGCCGGTGGTGTAAAGTTTACCCGTTTTATTAAAATCTGGTCCGTTTCCTGTGCTTTGGTGACTTGTTTTCCATAATTTTCTTTTATTAAGAAAGGATTTCCACTATATCAATCCCAAAATAAACCAAAGACAGCAGGTGGGGGTTGCCACAGGTGTCCTCCTCCCCCTCTCCCCTCCAAAATAAAAATTGGCTTTATTGTTTACCCTGCCTCAGTACAGGCCATAAATAGCGTGTGACAGAAAGGTAAGTCCTTAGGTACCTTAAGTCCATAGGGTTTTTTTTTTTTTTCTTATTTAGTGGGCTTCCGGTATTTCAGAAAAGTAGGAGTGTTTCCATTGCCAAGTCAACACACAAGGAACTGTAAATTTAGAAAGCTCTTTGTTAAACTCCCAAAGATCGTAGTCCCTGAGTAGGCTTGAACGACCAACCTCCCGCTTAACAGCACAACGCAATAACGCATTGCTCCAAAGAGACTTTGACATGACAAAGCCGCCTCTCCTTGGTGAGTCAGACATCACCATGGCAGTCACACCTGTGATGTCCACCGTGTCGCGGCCGAGCATCCGGAACAGGAGCCCTCGAAGCCAACTTGCCGGGCTCCCTGCCGGCCCCACGGCAGCTTCCCGAGCTCGCGCGAACGTTATGAACCCGGCGCCTCCGGGACGCTGGGACGGGGCCGCCTAGGACTCCACGCTGGCAGAGTCTTTTTCAGGGCGCCCATCAGGACTCCGTGAAGGAGCCCAAGTGAACCTCAGGGTTCGGTCCTTTGCAGACCTCGAGCACGGACGCCCGACGGCTGGTCACCCGGGTGTGTGCTGAAGCCTCCGCGTGGACGGCGTGGGAAAGGCGGCGAGTGCAGTGCCAGTGCTCAGGGAGTTCGGACGGGAGGGAGATGGACGAACTTGACCCCGAGTGGAGAGGGACCGACGGGGGCGGGGGTGGCCTGGGGGTGGGATTGGGGGATACGCACCGCGGAGACTGGCGGAGAAGCCAGGTGGAGCCCTAGGACACCTCAGAGAGAACGGTGCGTTTGAACTGAGCTGATGTAGTTTGAAGGCAATTTATGTTAGGAAGACAATAAAATCATGAGGGGTGTTTTGTTTTGAATGAATCAGAAGAATGAATTCCTAGCAACGATATCTGTCTTTCAGCTAGGGGTGTGCTGGTCCCGAGCCCGGGTCTGGTGCGGGTTAAGAGCAGAAAAGAATTAAGGAGAGTCTGGAGTCTCAAAGCAAAGTTTAAGACAAGTGCTCCTGGACTTTAAGACAAAAAGTTCAAAATTGAAGAAATGTTCTCCTGAGTCTAAGGACCAACTTCCTAAAGATGTCACTTGTAAGGTTAAGACCTTAAGTTAACTTGGCACTTTTGACCACATATTTAGAAGCATAGAAAAGAATAAAAAAAGACCAAGAGGAAAAACAGCTGTAGGAAGAAAAAAGCCTTTTTTTAAAACAAGAGGTATCAGGGAAGAGCGCGAACGCAGTCCCCCACTAACAGAAATTATGCAGTCAAGTTTCCCGCATTTGGGGAAATCGCAGGGGTCAACACACCCCAAGTGCAATGGGTGAGCCTCGCCCTGGGAAAACCACCTACGTGACCATGGTATCTCCCCTGCCAGGTAAGTATGCTTTGCTGTCTTGCAGCCCAGACTCAGATGCACCGGCCCTGCACTCTGAACACACGGTCACTTCGCCGCGCATACTCCAGGACCTTATTGGACGCGCACCCCATTCCTTCGACTCGATGCTCTCCGCGGGCCAAGGCACCCTTCCACGCCGCGCTGGAAATCCAGCGTGTTCCCGCAGAGTTTGCGGACAGGACAGCCCCTGCGCGCCCCTCATCTGCATAGACCACGCCTCCAACCGGCACCCACGGGTGACATCACACCCATCCTCTTTTCCCGTTTGCTTAGTGAATTTTTTTGCTTGCGGAGAGCTGGATGGAGTGTTGCAGGATCAGAGACAAATCATCTTGAATTATCTCCAATTCCCAAATAGTCGATGGCTGCTCACCGCCGTGACCTAACAGCCTTATAGCTGGTTTCCGTGTGTAGCGACAAACCCCTATCTTCAATCAACACGAAGTCAGAGAAGCCAGGCAGCAAGGGTAGCCAGCCCTGCAGCTGAGGTCTCCAGCTTCGCTGGAACCTGCCCACCTCATGTCTCCACCACTGCATTTTACAAGGCTCTTGATGTATGGATTTCTCTGTTCTCTTCTACAGAAACACCATGAGACTGACACTAAGTCTGGACATGGAATTTGGGGTGACCCCAGTCTGTGTTCCTGGTCCAGGGGATCCACTCTGCCCTCTCTCGGACTCCTGCATGTGTGTCGTGCACACACATACAATCAGGCACAAACACACATACATAAAATAAATAAGCACTCCCTTTTCTGCGTTGTGTTTGTGGGGGAGGGACAGGTGCATATGTGCCATGACTCGCATGTGGAGGCCAGCAGACAGTTTGCAGCAGTCGGATCTCTTTCTGCCATGCTTGCTCCGTGGATCAAGCTCTTGGATGGTCAGACCTGATGGCAAGTGTCCTCGCCCTTGTCTATAAGCCATCTATCTGTCCCTTTAAAACCTCTCCCTCTCTGTCCTTCTCTGCCTCTCTGCACTCCCCCTCAAGCCACCACCAACACCACTCCAGACAGGGTCTATCTACATAGTGATGCAATAAGAGCTTGGTACCACCCTGTCTGACCCCCTTAAAACCTCTTTAGCCCACGTGCAGACATAACACAGCATTTTAAGGATTACAGATGATCATACTGTTTATCATGACGTCATACATGCACTTTCTCTTCTACAATGTTTTTGGAACAAGAATTTATCTGTAGCTTCAGGTGCAAAGAAGGATAGAATGATTCAGCTGAAATACTCATCCAATGATGAACATACACATCACAAAGGTAAAATTACCGGCCGCAAGAACGGATCACAAGACATACAAGTGAATCCACTTTAAGAGTTTATTAGAGGGGGCTGGAGAGATGGCTCAGAGGTTAAGAGCACTGGCTGCTCTTCCAGAACTCTTCCTGAGTTCAATTCCCAGCAACCACTTGGTGGCTCACAACCATCTGTAATGAGGTCCGGTGCCCTCTTCTGGCTTGCAGGCATACACACAGAGTATTGTATACATAATAAATAAACAAATATTTTTTTAAAAAAAAAGTTGATGAGAGAGAGAGAGAGAGAGAGAGAGAGAGAGAGAGAGAGAGAGAGAACGACGAGTGCGCGCAGGCCTGGGGAGAGCTGATGCTGAGAAGAAAACGTGGAGTGGGCGGTTCCAGTGGTTAGACACTGACACTGCCTGGCGCGTGCGCATAGGGTCATAGCGTTTGTTGCTGTAGCTTTGACAGGAGCAGATGAAGATCACACAGGGCTTGAGGGTCCTGGGTGGCTATGTAAGTTGCCAGAATGTTGGATGATGCATGCGTGGCCGTGGATCCCGGAAGTGCCTACTCTTGGGGTGGCTCGACATTTGCCATAACGCTAAGTGACGGAAATGCTGACATTTCACCCTTTTGTTTATTATAAAGATTCGGGGGTTAAGGGTAGCAGATGGGTGGGAATGAGGCGTCGCGTCTCTCAAGACTGCTTCCTGTTGGTTTGTGTGCATTGGGAAGTTGGGGTGCTTGGCCACATCCTGGGGGTAGCTGGTTACTTCAGTGTTTTCCAGGCTTTGTGGAACTGGCTGGCTGGCAGCTTGACCCTGACAAGATGCTGGCAATGCGGAAGATTACGTTTAGATCCTGGGGATAAAATCTGAGATCCTGGTGATCAGGGGAGGAAGGTTCCAAGATGGAAGGGGGTCCCCAGAGTCCCCAAGATAGAGGAGGGAGTTTCCCAGGAGTCCCAAGATCAAGGAAGGAAATGATACTTATTCTGGGCAAGTCTGGTCTGTTCATTTGGGTCCAATTTGGCTCTCTGGAGTTCGTGGGAATGTTTGCATTTTTAAAAAGAGATAAATTTCAGACACATTAAGAAGCTTGTGGTAATGATTCTATAGCATTGGAATTAGTTTATTAGGATTTTATTGGTTAGTGTTAAGATTGTGGACAGTTATATAGTGAGGGGGGAGAAAGGGGAGTTATATTTAGTTAAGCCCACAAACATACAAGTCTTGATATTTGACAGGTCTCACCTCTCATTGCTATCCATGCTATTAATATTTGGTACATTAAAAAAAGCAATTTTGTTAAAAGAAAATTTAAAACTACTGTATTGGGAGCTAGAGACGTGGCTCAGCTGTTCGGAGCAGTTGCTGTCTGCAGGGACCCAGCTATATTCTCCAGCATCCACACACTGTCCCGCAAAAGGCCACGACTCCAGTTCCAAGAAATCCAGACCCCTCTTCTGGCCTCTGCAGGCACTTGGCATATACTCGGTATGCTACACACCTCAGGCAAAACACTTGTACATGTAAAACAGAAATCACATAGCCCACAGGGTGTGCCCGGCCTTAATCCCAGCACTCAGAAGCAGAGGCAAGTAGATTTGTGTGATTTCGAGGCCAGCCTGGTCTGTAGAGTGAGCTCCACGCTAGCCAGGGCTACAAAGTGAGATGCTGTCTCTAAAGCCAAAACAAGTCCTCTGTAAACAAAACAACAACCTAGCTATGTGATTTTTGTCTCTAATGTGACTTTCTCTTTATTCCCCAAACAAAGATTTGGTAATTCACACAATCACGTGGAAAGGTTACTAACTTCAGTACTTGGGAGAGACAGGATCGCCCATTCAGTCAGAGGATTTGTTAGAGGTAAGAACCAGGGGCTGTCTGCTCTGCTTCTTTGATCTTTCAGCATTTACTTCCATATCTGACTTGGGTTTTTATTTATTAAAACCAATTAGAATTTTGCTGTGTGTGTCATGTATATGTGTGCCCGTGGAGGCTGTGTGTCATGTACGTGTGTGCCCGTGGAGCCTGTGTGTCGTGTACGTGTGTGCCTGTGGAGGCTGTGTGTCGTGTACGTGTGTGCCTGTGGAGGCTGTGTGTCATGTACGTGTGAGCCGGTGGAGGCTGTGTGTCATGTGCATGTGTACCCGTGGAGGCTGTGTGTCATGTACGTGTGTGCCTGTGGAGGCTGTGTGTCATGTACATGTGTGCCCGTGGAGGCTGTGTATCATGTGCATGTGTGTCTGTGGAGGCTGTGTGTCATGTGCATGTGTGCCCGTGGAGGCTGTGTGTCGTGTACGTGTGTGCCCGTGGAGGCTGTGTGTTGTGTACGTGTGTTCCCGTGGAGGCTGTGTGTCGTGTGCATGTGTACCCGTGGAGGCTGTGTGTCGTGTACGTGTGTGCCCGTGGAGGCTGTGTGTCATGTGCATGTGTGCCCGTGGAGGCTGTGTGTCGTGTACGTGTGTGCCTGTGGAGGCTGTGTGTCGTGTACATGTGTGCCTGTGGAGGGTGTGTCGTGTACTGAGCATGTAACTTAAACATGATCAGTTTTTATGACGTCCTGATTCTGCAGTGTGGGATCGAAGTAGGAGTGCTTCCCCTCCACAAGTCAGTGCCCTGTGCTGCATCCCGGCCACTGCCGAAGGGAAAGTTTTTGTGTTTGGCAGGTTTGATCCTCACCACAGGTTGTGCCTTATTATTGAGAGCTAAGGAGAGACAGACTCCAATAGACTCTGGGGCCCGAAAAAGTGAGCGTATTTTCACCTTGAGCAAAGGTCAGAGAGTTGGAACTAAGCTCTTTTCCTTCAAGGTGACCGTCTGATTCTACCTCAGATAATGATCCCATCTAGATTTAGAGCCTAGAGTTCTGCTCTCTCAAGGTTATTGTCCGCAGGTGTGGCTAATATGCAGACCTTGTCTTTCATGAATAGAGAAATAGATGTGTTTCTATCCCAAACGAAAGTCTAAGGATCTGACTAAGGTCCTACCCTAAGGAGATAACAATGGATTCCACCCAGGGAGTGGTTTGCCTACAGAATATTTTGGTCTAGGGTGTGAGCTGAGCCTTCTTTGTCTTGTTCTAGCGTCAGAATGTTTACCTAAGAATGTAGCCCACGACCTTCAATTGGTGTGTTCTTTTTCTTGTTTCACAGTCTCTCATGAGTTCCTGGGGCGGGGTGGTCATGTTATCCCAGAATTGAGTGAGAGTCTCCCCGACCCAGAGGTCTTTCATTTGCTCAAAGATGATGTTTACTATGCCCTGGGTCTTATGGTGATTGACAGTGAAGGCGATTTTGTGAGTTCACCTGAGACGGTGTGATTGACAGAGAAGACTGCAAGCAGCAAACCATAATGATAATGTTTGAGTTCCTCGGTCAACTGGGCTTGAACAAGGGAGACTGGAGTCTGTGGCAAGACATTAAATTAGCGTGGCGTGGGGTGCAGGGGGTAAGAGAGCAGTATGCTGGGATGGGCAAGAGAGACAATAGTGCCATGACTCGGATTCGAACCCAGATTGCTGCAGCCACAACACAGAGTACTATAAGACCGTGGCTCAGTCCAGATGTGCATCTGTTCCCTTCTGGCATCGGTGCTGGGGCGGAGGTCAGCACTGAGCGCAGGCCAGCCTGAGCTGGTTTTCGAGACTTCTGACCGGCCTGTCCTGCAGAAGTGATTTCTCCAACGCAGCTGAGTTGGGAGCTTGGGAGCGGCGCCCGCACGAGTGAACGCATCTGTGCCTCAGTTGGGTGGTGAGGGCCGTCGCTAACTGTGAAGATGCCACTCTTGCAGGTGTACTATTTTCCCCAAGCACCTGATAGCCCTCCATCGCCCTCCTCTCCACGGTGACTGGGGTACCTGGGTAGGGGGCGAACTGTCCTGGGGTCCTTCCGAAGAGCTGGGGAGCAAACCAGCGGTCCAGAGCCTTCCTAGACGCTGCCCGCCTACAGAGGCCAAAACCATCACCGCCAGTTCCCGGATTCCTGTACCAAACACCGCCGGGCCTGCCGTTTCTGTGGTTTCTTTTGGTGTTTCCATACCACATGGTTTTCGAAATCGGTTCTAAGGTTTGTGATTAGGAATTACGATGAGCTCGCCCTTGTCGTACGCAAATCTTTAGCCGGTGGTGTACTTTATCTGTTTTATTAAAATCTGGTCCGTTTCCTGTGCTTTGGTGACTTGTTTTCCATAATTTTCCTTTATTAAGAAAGGGTTCCCATTCTACCCATCCCCAAGTCAACTAAAGACAGCAGGTGGGGGTTGTCCATAGGTGTCACCCTTCCCGCCCAAAATAAAAATTAGCTTTGTTGTTTTCCCTGCCAGCGGGCCAGGCCGTAAAAAACGAACGACAGGCACTTTAGTAAGGGATTTTCGGAGGCTTGCTGAGAAGCGTGGACTTTCAAACTAACAATCAACATGCTCGCACACGAGCGACTGACCTGTGTATTTAGACTGTTTAAAATCTGAGAGCCATCGTCCCTGGGTGGGCTCGAACCACCAACCTTTCGGTTAACAGCCGAACGCGCTAACCGATTGCGCCACAGAGACTATGCACAAGCGAATGCCCTGTCTCCTTAGTGAGTCCGGCGACACCGCAGCGGCCACACCTGGGAAGCCCGCCCTCCCGCAGCCGAGCAACCTGAGCTGGAAGATTCAAAGCCAACAGCCCGGACGCCCGGACGCCCCGCTTCCCGACCTCGCGCTTACGTTAAGACCCCGCCGCCACCCGGGGGTCGGGGAAGGAGCCCAAGTGTGCTTTAGGGTCCGGTCCTTTGCAGACCCCGAGCACGGACGTGAGAGGGGCTGGTGTGTGCTGGAACCTCGGCGGGGCCTGCGTGGGAAAGGCGGCGAGTGTGGTGCCCTTGCTCAGAAAGTCCGGACGGAAGAGGTGGACGAACTTGACCCGGAGTGGAGAGGGACCGGCGAGGCGAGGGTTGGTTGGGGGTGTACGTGTGGCTACGCACCGCGGGCATCAGAGGATCCGGAGCCCGGTGGAACCCCAAGGCATATCCGAGAGAATGGTGACTAGTAAGCCACTGGAGCGTGTTGGGAAGACGATATTCCACTAGGATGAGGGGTGTGTGTGTGTGACAATAAAAACACCTGAGGAGGGACAGAGACAGAGAGAGAGAGAGAGAGAGAGAGAGAGAGAGAGAGAGAGAGAGAATTGCTTCCTAACAACGGTATCAATTAGGGGTAATTTAAAACACTCTTTGAGAGGGATGGGCTGTTCCCGAGTGAGTCAGGGTCTGGTACATGTTAAGCACAGGAACTAAGGGGAAAAAAAAGGTAGAGTGGAGTACCAACCTAGATTTTGACAGTTGCCAAAAAGTACTCAGGCTTTCAGGTAAAAAAAACTCATAATTTCAAAGCTTTCGACGTTTTCTCATTAACATAGTACCTGATTTCCTAAGGATAACTTCTATAAAGCCAATACCAATTTTCTTATCAAATAGGAAAAAACAGGTGCATGCGTAGAGGAAAATAAAAATCCTGTAGTACATATTTGCCACGTCTATTTCAGTTAGCTAGAGGCACAAACGCTACTTATATACCCTTTTCTTTACGACAGTATCAGGGGAGAGCGCGAACGCAGTCCCCCACTAACAGAAATTACACAGTCGAGTTTCCCGCGTTTGGGGAAATCGCAGGGGTCAACACACCCCAAGTGCAATGGGTGAGCCTCGCCCTGGGAAAACCACCTACATGATCATGGTATCTCCCCTGCCAGGTAAGTATGCCTTGCTGTCCTGCAGCCCAGACTCAGCCCCACCGGTCCTGCGCTCTGAACATATGGTCCTTTCGCCGTGCATACTTCAGGACTTGCCCGGACGCGCACCCCATTCCTGGGCACCGCTGCTACTCGTGAACCCGCGGTGACTTCCACGCCGCGCTGGAAATCCCTCGCGTTTCCGCAGAGTTTGAGGATGTGACAGTCCCTGCGCGCTCCTCATCTGCATAGACCCTGCCTCCAACCTGCACCCAGGGGTGACATCACACTCCTCCCCTTTGCCCCGTTGGCTTGGTGAACTTTCTTGCTAGCGGAGAGCTGAATGGAGTGTTGCAGGATCAGAGACAAATCACCTAGAATTATCTCCAATCCCAAATAGCCGATGGTTGCTCGCCGCTATGGCCTCACAGCCTGTCTCTGGTTTTGGTGTGTACCAGCAGACCTCTATCTTCCACCAACACGAAGTACATGAGATCATTCGACCCCTGTAGAGAGAAAATTCTCTAAGTCTCTGGGCAGGTTTTACAAATCTCATTCACCTGTGATAAGTGGTTGCTGAGTTACAACACAGCAAAAATAGCTCCATAGGCCATTCTGAGAAATCTTGTACAACCAGGGCAATTCTTAAACTAAAATAAATAGCCACAGGTACCAGACCTATGTACCTTAAGATGGAGCCAGTGCTGTGCCCCAAGGCGCAGAGACCGAAGCTACTTGAACAGCAGATCTGTTTTCTTTACATGTGTTAGACGAGTTAAATTCCTCACCTGGGTCTGGATGACCCCCATGTTTGCCAAAGGAGTCAGTGAATCTCTCTAAGTAAAGCAGGAGATAAAACATTTGCTTTTGGGAAAACATGTAGTTATACTTTCTCATCAGGTTCAGCAGCCCTCAAGTAACTACATGAAGACTTATTAACACGTATAAAAAGCCTGGCTATTAGCTTAGACTTGTCCCACTAACTCTTATAACTTAAATTAACCTGTCTCTTTTCTTTTTTCTTTCTTTCTTTTTTTTTTTTCTTTCGAGATAGGGTTTCTCTGTCGTTTACGAGGCTATCCTGGAACTAGCTCTCGTAGACCAGGCTGGTCTCGAACTCACAGAGATCAGCCTGCCTCTGCCTCTGGAGTGCTGGGATTCCTGTTTCTTTTAGTCTGCATTCTTCCACGTGGCTTGGTTACCTCTGATCTGTACCTTATGTCTGACTTTTTACGAGTCTTTGGTGAAATCCAGTTGCCTTGATTCCTCTTCCTCTCTCTCCCGGGAAATCCTCCTATCCTCTCCTGTCTAGCTATTGGCCATTCAACTCTCTCTTTCTTTTGTTTGGTTGATTGTTTTGTTTGTTTGTTTTCCGACAAGGTTTCTCTGTGTAGCTTTGGAGCCTGTTCTGTGCTAGGATTAAAAGCACGCTTCACCGCTGCCTGACTGGCCATTCAGCTCTTTCTTACACCGACCACAGCAATACACCTTCACACAGTGTACAGATATCCCACAACAGAAACATGGACTTGTAAAGTCTGTCATAGTGGGGTTGTAACCTTAGAGGTGGTTAAAAAGCATGAGGTTGTAAAACCTGTCACAATGATGATTAAGGAATGATACCAAGTGTGTCCTAGTCTTAAGGTTATAAACATACCGCCTATTCCAGTTGGCTGATCGTTCGCTAAACTCTTCTGTAAACAGTCAGTTCTGCTTTTGTGATGTTGTGGATATTCTGTCCGTCCTGATTGGCTGACCTATGGTTGACCCCTGCATCTCTGTATTCCCCCATCAATTGTGTGTGTATCCCAATATTGCTGCCACTCCCCCCCCCTCTTCCAGTGGGGAGTGCCTAGGCCCGGTGCAATAATAAAGATTTTTACTTTGCAGCTCTACTGCTTCTAAGAGTTCTTTGATCTAAAATCGGGGACACAAGAGTTTATTGCAAAAATGTATTTAACTTGACAAGTATGGTGACCCACGTTGTAATCCCAGCGCTCAGGAGACAGAGGCAGGTGGATCAATGAGTTGAGGCCAGCCTGGTCAACCGAACAAGTTCCAGGATAATGGGGATCACACAGAGAAACCCTGCCTTGGAAAACATTAACAAACAAACAAAACCAAACGTTTGCCACATATTGGGGTCACCATATTTACAAAAATAGAAAAAAAAAGAATCGCATGTAAATGAAAACTATAAAGTGTCCTTCATTTATCTGCTGCTTCCAGTGACCTGTCTGCATGTGCCCATCGGTGTCCTCCAAAACCAGGTGTCCAGACGCAGGCGCTAAGTTCAGCTTGCTGAGTCTAGCTTATGCCTCCTCCTTGTATCTCAGCTTGCACCACTCACTTTCCTCACTGAAGTGACAAGGACCCGGCAGAGCACCCTAAGGGAAGAGAGGTTTCCTCTTGTTTGTTTCGGAGACTGCAGAGCATTGCAGGGGAGAAGGCAGGGCAGCTACAGTGGCTCAGTCCTTGCACTGTGCGTATCCACATCTTGGTGGGCGGAGAAAGACAAGCTCTCTGGATAGCCCCTTAACAGGGGAACATGTGCTCCATCCCGAGAGCCTGGAGCGGATATTTTATATTCACGCCGGAACATTCTGCTCCTCCTCCATCAGAGCCATTTCATATTGCAAAGGGCATTCAATTCACCTTCAAGAGTCCCGTAGTCTCAACAGTTCTAGCACCGTACAGCAGCTCAGTCACTTTTGAGACTCAAGACAATTCTTAACTATTGTTGGGCCCATAGGGGTAGCGCAAAGATGGGGACAGACCACCAAAGTCTAGTAAGCCAGAAGCAGACTTTATTCCAGGAAAAAAATTTTAAAAAAAAATCTCCATGGGGCACAAAAGCTTACCAGCTAGCTGAGGCCACAGCCAGAGATGGCTGTGGTCATGGGCTGTTTCCGGGCTCCCCTTTTCATAACAAGAAGCAACAAGAAATTTTTACAATTGCGAGGTAAAACTCAGATACAAATTGCCCTTTTTTACTATTTCCATGGGCAGGGATTTTAGTTACAGGAGCGTTTGTCTTTAAGTTGTCGTTCTCCCTGGCGCTCCCCAACAGTGTCCACTGAAGTACTGCCCTCCTCCGATGCTGCCAGTTTTACAGAGCAGGGACAGTGTAAAACCGAAAAGTCACATACACCCCATCCTTTCAAGGCTAACTCGGCTCACATCAGTTGTTGGTCATGAGTGGCTGGGGTTATCTAAAAGCTGACCCTTGGTTTGCAGAGGGCCGCTTCAGCCTTGCAGACAGAGCTATGGGTTGTAAAGCAAAGTACCCCACTGTTAACAATTAATCCTTAAGCTGTTAAAAAAGCTGCTAACATTCTTCTGGGCTTACAACTTTATACTTCTGTATTTCTACATTTTTACTTGTGGGACCTATATTTCTTTATTCTTTTTTTTTTTTTTTTGGTTTTTGAGACAGGGTTTCTCTGTGGTTTTGGAGCCTGTCCTGGAACTAGCTCTTGTAGACCAGGCTGGTCTCGAACTCACAGAGATCCGCCTGCCTCTGCCTCCCAAGTGCTGGGATTAAAGGTGTGTGCCACCACTGCCCGGCTATTTCTTTATTCTTATTCTTGGATTCTTCACTATGAAATCAAAATCTCAAGTTACACACTTTCAATATACAATGGCAGACCATAAACATCCCCCATTCCAAAAGGGGGAAATGAGTATAATTGACTGGACAGAGAAACTACCCAATTGGACTACTCTGTGGGTAGAAAAGATCTATTGGGGATCACCCTACCAAGGCCTACTGGGGAGGGGGGACAGAGAGAGGAGCAAAAAGGCAGAAAAGCAAGCATATTTATATGACAGCAGGGTTGGAATCTGAGCTACTACAGGCTGCTGGATTGATCCGGAGCTTTGTGCCTGTCCTTGCTGGAGGTAGGCCTACAAGCCTGGCATCTCCAACATCTTCGGCTCTCCATTCCAACTTAGGATTCACCAATACAGCATTATATATTGGTCTGTAAGTGTGTTCCATGTTGTGAATGTTTTACTCTTGGGGGACCTGCCACCCAGCTCCTAAATAAATCACACATACACAGGCTTATTCTGAGTTATGAATGCCGGCCTTAGCTTGACTTTTTTCTTAAATTATTCTGACTACCTTTTGCCTCTGTGCTATTTCCTTTTCTTCTGTATATCTTACTTCCACTCTTACTCCATGGCTGGCTGGCCGTATAGCTGGCCTGATGTCCTCCTTCCCTTGTTCTCTCATTGCTCCTTTCCTTCCAGATTTCTCCTTCTATTTATTCTCTCTGCCTACCAGCCCTGCCGATCCTTGCTTCTGCCTCACTATTGGCCGTTCATCTCTAGAGAGCTTGTTTGGAGGTTCTAGCAGGGGAGCGCAGCTACTCATATACCCTTGATTGAAGACCCGTCCTCCTCTATTCAGGGAAGGTCGTCCTCTTTGACTGAGCGCAGGCAGCTTCTGGAGGGACGCACATGGAGCGGTGAGGGAGGAAGGGGACACCCGCCTAGCCATCCAGATCAGCCGAATCAACCCTGGCGATCAAGGGGGTTACAGATGTCGCAGCCAGATCGCCCTTACATCCAGCTGTTCAGCTCTTTATTAGACTATCAGGTGTTTTACACAGGCAAAGAACCACAGCTTCACAGAGTTAAACAAATGCAGTATAAACAAAAGTCACACACCTGAAAATAATAATTCTCCAACAGTCCCTGCCTGGCCTACTGGAGTTTTTGGCCACAGGGGACAACCAGCCCATATTGGAAGGCATGTACTCACAATGATTGTGAAGGGTAAGATCCCAGAATATTTTGAACTATATAAGAAGATGAAATATAGGCAGACATAATGGCACAACTTTTTCCATACAATGTATTTTTATTGTTTTTCCCTCCCATGACTCCTCCCGAATCCTCCCAACCACTCACGTTCATGCCCTTTCTCTCTCACATTCTTCAAAACAAAACACTGAAAATAATAACAGATAAACACAATAAGACAAAAAAAACACAATAAGACAAAAGATGCCAAAACAAAACAAAAAGTCCACAAAACAAATGAGAAATTCATTTTTGCTGGACAACTATTTCTGAACACGGGCCTGCTCAGGAGTGTGGTTGCTATGCCCAGTGGTGTGTCGTTGGAGGAAAAGGACAAACTACTTGACTTTAGAGTTAGTGAAAGCCACGTCAGACTAGACAATGGGTGAGTAGCAACAGGAGGCACAAATACATAAAGGATGAATAATGAGATTTGAAATCAATTCGTAGTTCTTTAATCAATTGGGTTTAAGCTGAAGTAGTTCAGAGAGGGAAAGAAAATAGCGTTAATACATGCTGTCAGAACAATTTAACACGGTGTCCATGGTGGAGAGCAAAATGTCATCAACTTTATTTCTGTAGAACACTATACATAAACATGAATTTGAGGCTGTGGGTATAAAGTAGTATAGCGCTTGCCTAGCATGTACAAGGTCCTGGGTTTGAACCCTAGTATCACCCAACTTAATTTGATGTGTCATAGACCAAACCTTAAAATTTTAGTGATAAAGTACTTAAAGGAGATGGTGATACGTTGATATACAAATGTATGCTAAATAGCACCTAAGAAAATATAAATACAAAAAATGGAGCTGAATTTGGAAATCTGCCTGAATCTCAGATCTTGGGAGGTGATTCTAGGAACATCTGTGAGGCTGAGTGCCTGCTGGCCCTAGTGTAAGGTTGCCACCTGCTGGCCGCTATTGTAGATAATGGAGTGGAGGAAGTGGAGAGGGGGAATGTTGTCTCCCCTCCCAGAGCTTGAGAGAGCAGTTCCCCGTGTTTGTGCTCTGCAGAGCAGAGGAGAGCATTGGCAGGGACGAGCTCAGATCAGAGCTGGAGCAAAAGATAGCCGGGCAGAAGGACGATAGTGCCGTGACTCGGATTCGAACCGAGGTTGCTGCGGCCACAACGCAGAGTACTAACCACTATACGATCACGGCGAGCCACACACACGGAACAACAAGGACGTCACCGGCGCTTGTACAACTGGTCAAGCCTCGATTCAGTTCCGCCTAACACTGACCCTGGCGCCCGCTTCTCCCGGGATGCCTGCGTGGTAACTCGACTACCCGCTGCTCCGCTGGAAGCGAGCGGGGCGCGGATGGATCTGTTTCTAGTTAGTCTCCTTTGAGTGGCCTGTGACACCGAATGCTGTGGCTGCGGCTAGCATCGAGCTAGAGACTTCCTCTTGCTGCAATGACAGAAAATACTCCTGTTTTCTTCTGTGGTTCAGTTGGCTAGTGAGGGTGTGTGATGAGATGAAGGTAAAAAGTTCCGTCCTCGCCACTTTCATTTTCTTTTTGTGCTTTTGTTCGCAAGACATTTTCATTGCCTTCCAAGTCTTTGCTGTGTCTGGTGCACTTCGAGAAGCTACGACCAGCCTGGCCTACACAGTGAGTTCAGCCAGAGGTACACAGTAAGACCCTACTCAAAACAACAACGGGATAATCAAATAAAAAAGAAAAGTTAAAAGTCATTCCCTGGGATCCTTTCAAAGAGCCAACGAGGAAACCCGCTGCACACAGACTCTGAAATAACAAAACAGGCACCGCAGTCACTGGCAGTCTCGGAGTTCTTCACAATGGAGGCATTCTTTTTTTTTCTTTTTTCTCTTTTTTTTTTTTTTTTGCCATTTTTCTGTGTCAATTTGAATTAATTTGGTTCTGACATGAGCTTTGGTTCCCATTCTTGTCCCCATGTCTTTGACCAATGATCTAAGTTTTTCTGGGGGTGAGGGAGCCCAGTTGCCTTATTTTAGTGTTTATATATTTTACTTTTTAAAACATTCATTAATTTTTTTCTCTCCTTTGGAGGTGTATTTTCTAAAACTCTTAATACTTGCTATAGGGTTGTCTGACATCCTTTTGTTTTCCACAGACCATGTTTAAGTGACATTCTTCCCTTTCCAATTTAAGCAGTGTGTCATCTCTCAGTGAAATATTTCAGCACCTCCGGAAATGCCCTTCTTTAGATGAATTATTTTTTAAAGTAGGACCTTATGTAGCCCAGGCTGGCCTCAGTTCCTCATGTGTAGAACATGGCCTTGAACTCCCCATCTTCCTGCCTCAGCTTTTCCAATGTTGGGATTTCAGGTTTATGCCTGAAATTTTTTTTATCAATTTTTAGAAGATAAATATTATTTTAATAAGTCTTTTTCTATTCTGCCAGCCAGCTCCCAAATAATGATATGGGTTTATTCATTATGAGAGCTCAGCCTACAGCTCAGGCTTGTCCCACTAGCTCTTAGAACTTAAATTAACCTACAATTGCCCTGTGACTTCTTACCTCTCTTCCATCTTGTACCTTCTATTTCCTCTCTATGTCCTCTGATGTCTCTCCAGAGCCTAAGTTCATCTCCTCTTCCTCTCTCTAGCTGGAAGTCCCATCTAACCTCTTCCTATCTCTCTTTCCTTCTCTCCGCCCCCCACTCTTCCTGCCTAGCTAGCTACTGGCTCTTTATTAAAGCAATCAGAAGGCACCTCGGCAAAGACACATCTTCACAGTGGACAAAAAGATTATAGCATAAAAGATTATGTTATAGCATAGGTTTTCCTTGCTGTGTCCTCTTTTACATGCCGTCAGATGGAGTCTTAGGAATTGCAGAAAGAAATCTGACATGCGTTTCCTCTCTGTTCCTGTGCATATACAACACTGTTTTCCCTGGAGTTGACTACAGCCTGTCTGGGGCTTATTCCGCACAATGACTCCTGGACTGAGTTTCTCAAGTCTTTGCATCTCTTCCTTCAATTGCAACAGGCCCAGACCTCCGTTAGCCCACTCCTCTCGTAGACAGCTGCGCTTGCCAAAACGAAAACAATGACCTAGTCCATCAAAGTCCACAGGTCTGAGAAAGTCTATAAATGTACTAACCTTGCTTTTCAGATTCTGTGGTTCTGCTTCTTGCAAACTGTTCTTGTTGACTTAGGCGTGTCACCCCCAGAATGAGGTTTTTGTGCTTAAAAGCTCACCCTGAGAAAGGTTCCATCTACACTGGGATCCTGAACACCCATCATGACTTCCTTTCTTGTTTTTGTTTTGTGAGACAGAGCTTTTCTTGTGTAACAATTGTTATGGAACTCATTCTATAGATCAGGTTGTCCTCAAACTCACAGAGACCCGCCTGGCTCTTTTCCCCAAGTACTATAATTAAAGGCCTGCACCACCATGCCTGGCTTACTAATGCCTTTCTATTGGTCTAAACCCACGTCTGAGTAGTGTTGGAGAAGGGGTTGCTTGTTGGTTCCCGGCTACCTGGCTAGCTTAGACCCGAAATAATCACGTAGAAACTGTATTAATTAAATCACTGCTTGGCCCATTAGCTCTAGCTTCTTATTGGCTAACTCTTATATTAATTTAACCCATTTCTTTTTATCTGTATATTGCCATGTGGCTGTGGCTTACTGGCTAAAGTTCTGGTGTCTATCTCTGGCAGCTCCATGGTTTCTCTCTGACTTTGCCCTTCTTTCTCCCAGCATACATCCTAGCTTTCCCTGCCTAGTTCTGTTCTTCCCTGCCATAGGCTCAAAGCAGTTCTTTATTCATTAAGCAATAAGAGCAACACACAGTCAGAAGGACCTCCCACACCAGAGTAATCTTCTCTGGCAGATACTCCACACTATAATCTTTGCCATGGCTGGGGTTTTCAGCCATTGTTTCTTCAAACATTTTTCCTTCTCCTCTACCCACAGTTTTCATGAGGCCCAGTTTTCCCATATTAGATCATTTAAGTTTGTCTTAGAATTCATGCATCTGTCCATTTTTAAAAATTCTTTTTTGTCCTTAAATCTCAGTTTGAATATTTTTTTTACATTTTTAAGTTTTTTATATATGTATAGGGTTTTGCCAACATATATAAATGCACAACCCATGTGTGCCTGATGCCCTAGGAGGCCGGAAGAAGGCACCAGACCCTGAGACTGGAGTAAGAGTTATGGGTGACTGTGTGGATGCTGGGAATTGAACATGGGTCCTTTGGAAGAGCAGTCAGTGGCCTTAACCCCTGAGCCATCTCCAGCCCCAGATTGGACATTCTCAATTGCTCAAGGATATATTTCCCTGATCAGGTGGTCTGCGATGTGTAACTTGCGACTAATCCCTCTAGGGAAGCTGCCTTCTCTAACATCTTACTTTTAATCTCTGCTGTCTCACTTGGTTGATTTTACACATTCTGAATCTCGTTTTGAAGATCTGGACCTATGGAATTTAGGCATAATAACTGAAAGTCCTGTCTCCTAATGCTAACCCCAGGACATGTCTGATTCTGTTTCACTGATGGAAATGGCTCCCTGGGCCTTGGCATGCCTGGTATTCCATGGTTGCTTCCCAGTGATGATAACTGAGTCCTTGGGGTTGGCACAGGACCAGAGAAGACTGACTGAAGTCAGCCCACCTCCCTCCTGCAAACAGCTTGTCCAACAGAAAGGGGAAATTTGATGGTCCCAGACATTTGTTCCTCATCTTTTTCCTTTTTCTTTTCTCTCTTTTTTTTTTTTTTGACAGGGTCTCTCTATTTTGTAGCCCTGACTGACCTTGAACTCATGGAGATCTGCTTCCCAAATGCTAGGATTAAAGGTGTAAGCCATGCCCAGTACTCTTCTGTTTTCTTTATGACTTGCTTTTGTCTGTGTTGGATGTGGGGATGCATGTTCTCTCCGTACAAGAAGAATTATCATGCTGACAACCTTCTCTATTATTCCTCGGATTGGTTATTTTCCTTGTTGCTTTGACCAAACACCTGACATTAGGAAAATTAAGAGAGGAAGGGTTCTTTTGGGCTTACAGTACAAGGGGACACAATTCGTAATAGAGGTGAGGGCAGGATGGTGCCTGAGATGTACTGAGTACAAACCAGGAAGCATATGCAGAGAGGAAGTAGGCTCAGGCTTCGTTCACACCTCTCCCTCTTCCTGTCTACTCCAGTGGACCGAGAGTGAGGCCTGCCCGAGAAGGGTGTTCCTCAGTCTGTTCACACAGATAGGGTGTGGTATAGAATTGTCCCCAGGATCTACGTCCAGGGTGTTTCCACGACGTCTGAACTGAGCATGGTTTGGACACTGGCAAACTTAAAGGGAGGCTTTTCAGAGCCACGTACGAGTTTGGAACCGGAATTAGCATTTCCTTTCTAATGAGCTGAAAGTCATGCCCCGAAAGTCCTTGAGTGGCAAATCTGGCCCAGATTTATCACAGTCTAGCATGTAGGAGGACATGTGTTTCCTCGTCAGGACTGGAAAAATCAAAAAGTCATGAGGAAAACGTTTACATAGCTGTTTTCAGTAAAAATTCACTGAGACACGTGGTTTCTCTCACCTTTTCTCAATGTGCTGTCACAAAGCCTTCATGAGGATGCATTGGTGGTTCAATAGTAGAATTCTCGCCTCCCACGCGGGAGACCCGGGTTCGATTCCCGGCCAATGCAACTTGTTCCTTTCTCCTCTTCTGCCTGCCACCCTCGCAATTTTTCTGTGTGACCAGAGAATGGACCAGTACTCTATCCTTTCAGACTGATTTTGGAAATGTTAACAGTGAACTTAATTAGCAATGGCTCAAACAGCTAAGTACTCTCATTTGTCAATGAGTACCGGCACAAATTTGTGAATATCGAATATCGCTACCACAGCTGTAATTAAACAGAGTCTTCCTGTTTCCGTTCAGACACCTTACCCTGAGGTTTTTATTCTCATAGCAGAAGATGACTTCATACCGATATTCTGGGCAGGAAAAAGAGACTAGGATGGGCAGGCAGAAGGTATGCAAACAGTTTGTTCAGGGAAGAGTACCATCCCCAGAGGCTTCTGCCTATCTGCTCTAGACTGTAACTGAGTTATAGGGTAACACCAGGCTGCAAGAGATCCAGAAAAGGGAGGTGACTGTCAAGTTTATTGGGGTTAAAATGGACTGTAAATCTGGATGTGGTAGCACACATTTTTAGTTTCAGCATTCAGGGAATTTAAACTCAGCAGAGACAGGAGAATCTCTGTGAGTTTGAGATCATCCTTACCTACATAGTGAGCTCCAGGCCAGGAAAAACTGAAGAGTGAGACCTTGTCTTAAAAACCACAACAAAAGCCTTTCATGTCTAGGAACCCTGTCCCTAAAAAGGAAAAAAAAAATTCTCCACCACCACCACCCAAAAACAACAATAACAAAAAAGTAAGAAAAAAAAGGAAAAGAAAAAGAAAAAAATAGTGGAATGATTTGGAAGGCTTTTCATGTCTGTGGATCCTGTCCTGGTTTTTCTCAGCATCCCTGAACTGCAGTTAATGGAGCCAAATAGAAGTCTCAGAGCTGGATGTCTCTCACTGCAACCATCCTTTCTGATGACAATTTTGTAGAGGACAGCAACTAAATAGTATCCTAAACGCAGACTTGGAAAAAAATAGGTTAGAAGACACAAACCGCAGAGCCCTAGGACTATTGTAATGCCAACTACACACTTGGTTAAAACTTACAGTCCCCATCAGGATTAACTCAGCATTCTCTCAACCCACATAAGGATTCTCTTCCGACCTCTACGGTACCAGTGTTACAACTGAGAAGTATTTCATGTACAAAGTAGGCAAAATATTCATACACAAAAGCTTCAAAAGCAAAACCTTTGTTGGTTTGTTTTATTACGTTCTCATTCCAAGCGTTACAGACCAGAAAAGACAAACAAAACTAGGCACTTGCCAGTGACAGAAACATCTTTACCGTCTTTGGGGGACGTTAGGATTGCTTTCGC
Source organism: Microtus oregoni (assembly GCF_018167655.1). Classification (NCBI taxonomy): domain Eukaryota; kingdom Metazoa; phylum Chordata; class Mammalia; order Rodentia; family Cricetidae; genus Microtus; species Microtus oregoni. The sequence goes on from NW_024543066.1 coordinate 59,582,324, forward strand.
TCCTTTTGTACACATCAAACGTACGCCCACACAGGACGTTAGATGGAACTCGGATTAATATGACCACCGCAAGGAAAAGAAAGCAAGGAGAAGCGCATCCACAAGAGAACACGTGTCGAGCAGTGCTGTAGTTAAACATCAGCCTCCCCCCCCCCTTAAACCAAATCAGACCACCTCTTTTTAACTACAAGGAAAACTAGGGGAGAGAGCGAACACAGTTCCCCACGGCCACAAATTATGCAGTCCAGTTTCCCGCACTTGGGAGCAAAATCGCAGAGGTTAGCACACCCCAAGTGCAATGGGTGAGCCTCAGCCTGGGAAAGCCCACCCACCTGATCATGGTTTCTCTCCTGCTTTCCCCCTCCCCAGCCCCGACTCAGCCCCACCCACCCTGTGCTCTGAACACGCAGTCACTTCTCCGCATGCGTGTGCTAGCTTTCTTGGACGCACATTTATGTTCTAAGTCTATCTGCCACGTACAGCCCGGCTTTTCTTCCCGCGTCGTGAGAAATCTCCACAGTCTCCAAAGAGATGCAGACCCTGAGGCTCATGCGCGCCACTTACCTGCAAACATCATGCCCCTCTCGCAATGGGTGCTGCTTTTAGTCTGTGGGTTTACCCTCATGACATTTTCGCTATTTTATTGGCTCATTGGCCGTGATAAATTTTGAAATTTTGCTTTAAGGTTTACAGCACCACCTTTTACTTTCCCACAGCCTGTGCTCAAGGACTGTTCTTCCTTCCCCGTGCTTATGCGGTTCTTACCGTGAAGTTTGCTTCTTCCAAGTTTGTAGACCCCACAATTTATTGTTACTATTTTTGTCTAAACAGTCAATTTTTAAACTTTTTGTTTTATTGTTTTAAGACAGGGTTTCTCTGTGTAGCCTCGGCTGTCCTGAAACTCTCTGTAGACCAGGATGACCTCGAACTCAGAGATTCTCCTGCTTTTGCCTCCCGAGTGCTGGGATTAAAGGCCTGTACCACTACTTCCTGGCATCAGTAATTTTGCCCCCAAACAAAATTTCAGTAATAACCTCATTTTTTTTCCTTTCTTTTTTCTTTTTTCCCCAGAGACAGGGTTTCTCTGTAGCTTCTGAGCCTGTCTGTCCTAGAACCAGCTCTTGTAGACCAGGCTGGCCTTGAACTCACAGAGATCCACCTGCCTTTGCCTCCCAAGTGCTGGGATTAAAAGCCTGCGCCACCACAAATGCTGGTAAGAGATGTGTAGCACCTTGCCTGACTTCCAACAGTAATACTGGTGATAATAAATACAGGGACCACATCCATGTCTGTGATGAGAAAATATCTAGATAAATGTGCTTCGCTCTCACTACAAAGAGAACATATTTATCTGAGAAGTTGTTGATGTCAATTCTCGAAACAGGAATGGCAGCACCCACATTAATAATAACGACAAATACTAAGAAAACATTTCTTCCACTGAGTCCTCAGACTCCACGTCTCAGCCTCAAGTGTCCTTTACTATTTGGGACCCCGTGTGAAGCCAGCGCTCCTACCAGTCTGCTTTACAGTCTAGATCTTGTCTGTGATTTTTGCCGGGGAATAAGGCAAGTAGACAGAATGACAACCATATTTTTTTTATCTGCAGATTTGTTAACCATTAAGGAAGCCAAATAAAAGAAAATTGAACTTGTCAAGCTAACAGATGCTCTCAGGACAGTTAGCAATGGACAGAGATCACCTCTGTTTCCAAGTCCTAACAATAAACTCAAACTGGGGCCATCCTCTCCTCGTGCTATGGGTTTGAAACCACAGCAATACAAGGTCTGGGCTTTCTCTGAGGGTGCGGGTAGGTGAGGGTAGGTGCGGGTAGGTGCGGGTAGGTGCGGGTAGGTGCGGGTAGGTGCGGGTAGGCGCGGGTAGGTGCAGGTAGGTCATTATGGCCCGGAAATGTGTTGCTCCCTAAGGTGACGGCCATTGCTTGGTCTCAGCTCTGGGCCTGAGATCCTTTTCCTTGGCCCTGTTTCATCTCTGTTGTTAAAAGTGAGGCAGCAAGATGTGAGGCATGGAAACCACAGACATGACATCTGAAGCATCCCACAGCCGTGAATGTGTACACAGGAAGGATGTTTATTAGAGAGAGGAAAAGACACGTGCGTGCACAGGCCTGGGGAGAGCTGGTGCTGAGAAGAAAATACGGAGTGGGCGAGTTCAGCTTTGAAACCGCCTAGCATATGTGCATACTGACGTGGCTTACATAGCTGTAGCTTCTGCAGGGTAGATCAAGATCACACAGGCTTTGAGGCCCTGGATGGCTATGTACGTTGCCACAACACTTGATGGTGCGTGCCTTGCTTTGGAACCCAGAAGTGCCAGTGCTTCAGGTGTCTAGACATTTTGGCAGAACTATGGGTGATAGAAATGATAACATTTCACCCTTATATTTATTATGAAAATTGGGAGGTTAAAGGTAACAGATGGGCAGGAATGGGGCATCACGTCTAAGAAGACTACTTCCTGCTGATGTGTGGGCGTCAGACAGTTGGGATGCTTGACCACGTCTTGGGGTAGCTGGTTACTTCAGGGTTTTCTGGTCTTTGGGGAACTGGCTGACAGGCAGCTTGGACCTGACAAGATGCTGGCAATGCTGAAGATTTTGTCTAGAAAAATTTTTCTCCTGGTGATAAAATTTGAGATCCTGGTGATTGAGGGAGGAAGGTCCCAAGATGGAAGGTGGGGGGGGGGTCCCCAGAGTCCCCAATAAAAAATATATGGTACAGACCTAAACCAACAATTCTCAACAGATGGATCTTAAAATGTCTAAAAGACACTTAAAAATGCTCAAGTATAACATCCTTAACCATTAGAGAGATGCAAATCAAAACTCTGAGATTCCATCTTATCCCTGTAGGAATTGCCAAGGTTAAAAACAACATTGACAATTTGTGCCTAAGAGAATGTGCGGTAAAGGAAAAAACAAACAAACAAACTCCTCCATTGCTGGTGGAAGTGCAAACTGACACAGCCACTTTGGATACTAGTATGGTGATTTTTCAGAAAATTAGGCAGCTATCTACCTTAAAACTCAGCAATACCAGTTTTGCACCTATGCAACAAAGATGCTCAACCAATAAGGACATGCGCCAAACTATGTTTATAGCAAAATTACTTTGTCATAGACAGAATTTGAAAACTACCCAAAATGCACCTCTTCTACAATATGTTAACTGAGAGGCATCACCCTTTACAATAGCCATAAATACCATAAAATATCTTGGAGTAGCTTTAACCAAACAAGTAGAAAATTCTATACGATAAGGATTTTAAATCTTTCAAGAAGAAATTTCAGACACCAGAAAATGGAAAGATTTCCTATTCTCTTGTGAAGGTAGAACCAACACAGCAAAAATGACAATCTTACTGAAACCTACAGATTCAATGCAATGCCCATTAAAATTATAGCAAAATTCTTCACAGACCTCAAAAGAACAATCTTCAACGTTGTAAGAAAAAAATACTCAGGGTAGCCTAAACAATCTTATAAATCCTGTAAATCAAGGAACTTCTGAATGCATCACAATCCATGGTTTTAAACTTCACTACAGAGCCACAGTACTGAAAACACATAGAGAAGGTATGAGGATCAAAAGAACTGGTATCAGTTCACCTTGGGTATGAATCCACATGCCTACCAACAGCAGATTTTTGACAAAGAAGCAAAATTGTGAACTGGAAAAGGAAGCATATTTAACCTGCTTGTTTATTTTTAATTGTCCTGAAGCTGCAGCTTTCTGAGGCTACTTTTTCAAACCTGCCTTTCAACTCCCTGCTGAAGCCAGGCCACTTGGCAGGGGGCAGGACACAGGCTCCCTCCGTCTGCCAGTCTGCCATCACAAGCTCTGGTGTGTATAGTCATACCGATTTTAAACTTTGTTTTTTTAATTTTAACTTGTAATCGTAAAATTAGGAGAATTCCTGAATCCTCTCCGCTGTTCTATTAGACGACTCTGGGCTACCAACTGTGTGGGGTAAAATTTGTTCTCTAAACGTACTCCCGCAGGTGGGTTAGATTCAGCTGGTTACTGTGTGCCCCCGGCGCCTGGCGTCTCAATCTTAGCAGTAACCTAGGCGATTCTTGGGCCAAATGCCATAGTTCCTTTACTTCTCCTACCTGTTTAGCTAGCGATAAAAGTTGCATTTCTGCGGCTAGCATGCTTACAGGCTCTAAATCTCTCTGCCTCTGTTTCTGCTCCAGTTTAACTCCCTTTAGCTATCAACATATCTACTGAATACTCCTTCCTTATCCCATATATGAAACTTATTATTTACAAATTTTTGCTCCTGATTTAAACTTCCCACTTCTCTATACTTCTTGAAACTCTATTCTTTATTTCTGAGTGCACATTACTCACATATGCACCTGTACTGCAATTTTTTTCTCGTGGGTTCCTCACGTTCTCCTCTGTACGTCTGGTCACTTCTTCCATGTTTTTTGGGGTTCACCAATCAGTCTCGCATACGGGCACCATTATGTCAGGGTCTGGTGCTAGCCCGGAGCCTAAATTATTTCTCCTGGACCTGAGGAGAGGCGTGGGAATAAACTCACAACTCAAATGGCTTTATCGGGAAGGAGATTCTCAGGAATCCCTCATGAAATCCTGAGTTCACATCCTGAAAATTCCTCTGCATTTTTTCTCCAAATAGACTTATATACCAGAACATAAACTGAGGGCGAAATTCATTGGCATTCTGCTTCCGAGGTAACCAGGCGAATGTCTCTGGTCTCGTCCCCACCTTTGACCACACCTTTCTATGCCCATTTTGTCTCCCTATCTTCCTGCACTGATGCCAGCTCTGTCACATAGGTCAAATTAGCATCTCTATCCCAAGCATCCTCCACATTACAAAGAAGGAGCAGAACAACATTAGCATATCCTGACCCTTTGTTAGGGAGGTGACCACCTCCTGTGCTGCAGGTGCAAACTGTGGCCTGGGATTCTGGTCGCCATACCATGTAGAAATATGGGTCTACAGTATGGAATATGAGAATGCCAGGGAATGTTAAGAGCCTTAGATAAAGTTTGAGAGATCTGGGAGGTAAACCCTGGACCATTATCTGACTGAAGAGAGGTTTGGATTCCAATCTGGGGCTATTTTCCTGGAGAAGAACATCAAAAGCTATCTGGACCCTCTTGTTAGTGGCAGGAAACACTTCAATCCACCCAGACATGGTATCTAACAAAACCAAGAGTTATTTAACCCATCTGACTGTGGGCATATGAGTAAAATCAAGCTGCCACTCAGTCCCTAGAAGGGAAACCCTGACCTGGTGGGTGGGAAAAGGGAAGTTACCATACTAGGACTTGGAATCTAACCTTTGACAGATTTTATAAGACACAGTGATCGTTTTTAAGAACTTTAAGTCTGGGCTGGAGAGATGGCTCAGTGGTTAAGAGCATTGCCTGCTCTTCCAAAGGTCCTGAGTTCAATTCCCAGCAACCACATGGTGGCTCACAACCATCTGTAATGAGGTCTGGTGCCCTCTTCTGGCCTGCAGACATACACACAGACAGAATATTGTATACATAATAAATAAATAAATATTAAAAAAAAAAGAACTTTAAGTCTTCCAGGTGGATTGGAGATGAGCCTTGACAAAGTGCCTGACTATTTGGATGAAGAGTTGATGTAGGTAGGACAGAATTGGCCAAGTGTCAGGTGGTGACTGTGAGAATGTGGGGTGTACTGTATGAATCCCCTGAGGTGATTGAGGTAAGTCTGGGCCTGGAAGGCTGCTGCCCTGGCTGCTTGGTCAGCTTGGTTGTTTTCCTTAGAGATGATGGAGTCTGATCCCTTAGAGATGACTAGATTCTGATGAGACCAGCAGTGAATAATTCCTATAGCTCTGCGGAGATGGGAGGCATTTAACGTGGCCATAATGTAGCCTAGTTAGTTATGGATCCTCCTTTTGTTGTAAGAAGCCCTTGCTCTTTGTAGATAGCAGAGTGGGCAGGGAAAATAACAAAGCCAATTTTTATTTGGTGTGGGAAGAGAGGGGACCCCTGTGGAAACCTCCACCTGCTGTCTGGTTTATTTGGGAATGGGGAGAATGGGACTCCTTTCTTTATTTCTTTCTTTCTTTTTTTTTCAAGACAGGGTTTCTCTGTGGCTTTGGAGCCTGTCCTGGAACTAGCTCTTGTAGACCAGGCTGGCCTTGAACTCACAGAGATCCGCCTGTCTCTGCCTCCCGAGTGCTGGGATTAAAGGCGTGTGCCACCACCGCCCGGCTGAGACTCCTTTCTTAATAATAATAAAAAAAAATGATTATGGACAGCAAGTCACCAAAGCACAGGAAAAAACGGGTAAACTTTACACCACTGGCTAAAGATATACATATCACAGGGCAACCAATATGTAATTTGTAAACACAAAACCCTAGAACCAAGTTATTTAAAAAAACCATTTGGTGTGGGAATACCAAAATAAATCCAAGAGATGCAGGTAAGCAGCATCGATGGAAGGAAGGCTCGGGGCCACTGGTTTGCTCCACAGATCTTCAGAAGGACCACAGAGCAGTGCGTGCCCAACCCAGGTGCCCCAGCTACCGCGGAGAAAAGAGCGATAGAGGGCTTTCATGTGCTTGGGGGAAATACTGCACCTGCAAGAGTGGCATCGACCCATGGACTTCTCAGTTAGTGACTGCCTTCACCATCCAACCAAGGCACAGATTCCTGCACTCGGTACTGCTCACAGTGCATAGGCATTGGAGAAATCACTTCTGCAGAACAGGCTGGTCTAAAGAAAGCCACCCGGCATGAGCCAATCTGAACTTGACTGAGACTCTGATGAGCACCCACCATCAGGCGCGAGGCTCATTGCGATACTATGAGTGGTTAGTACTCTGCATTGTAGCCACAGCAACCTTGGTTCGAATCTGAGACACAGCAATCAAAATCCTTCCCATCTGGCATGCTGCTTTCTTGTCCCCTGCACCCCACGCCTAGCTAATGTCTTGACACAGACTCCAGCCTCCCTAGTTCAAGTCCCGCAGACATGGAGGAACTCAAACTATTAGTACAGTTTGATGCTTGGAGTGTTCACTGTCAATCACGCTGTCTCAGGTGGACTCACAAAATCACCTTCACTGTCAATCAGCCTAGGCCCAGGGCATAGTAAGCACCATCTTTGAGCAACACCCCTTCCCCTGATTTTGGTCATGTCAGCATGATGCAGAGTCTGAATGTTCCTATCTGGTATTTGTCTTAGTAATAACACGTTAGTGGGAAATCTTGTTTTCTTTGTCCTGCCCTCCCTTTATGTGTCCTCCCCCCATTACTAGTGATGGCTCCTAGTAATGGAGTCTCAACTGGCCATCTCCTTCACCAGGCAAGGATTCCAGTGGTAGGACTGGACTGCATTCAATTCAGTTGTCGGTCAAGGGTGCCCCATGGAAATCTCCAAACCACCCAGGCTGCTGCTAAGACACAGGACAGGGCTGCTCTCCAGAAATTGCCAACAGGACCCATTGCTGAGGTAACACAACACATGGAACATGGGGAAGTCATCTGGGTCATACAGGAAGCTGCATCCCTACCTTCTAGTCTCTTGGGTGAGGGAGGGTACTCTGAGCGCTATTCAAAGAGAAAAGCAGACATCAACCAACCCAGTCACAAAACCCTTGACCTACAAACTGTCCTGCCTACAAAATATGAAGGACAACGGTGACGCAGAACTGTGGGAATAGCAAACTAGTGTCTGAATTGACTTAAGGCCCTCTCCACAAGAAAACCCACACCCAACACTTGCTTGTGTAGCCAAGAACCAAAATAGATAGATAGATAGATAGATAGATAGATAGATGATAGATAGATAGATAGATAGATAGATAGATAGATAGATAGATAGTAGTTAACCCAGAAGTAGATAGTCCAGGCACCTAGGGTAAAACCTTTTTTTTTTTTTAATGAACCAGTACTGTTTGGTTGTTGAACTTAAGTCTTCAGCCTTAATGGAAACTTTACTATTTTTTTCTGACACAATATGAACACACACACACACACACACATCACATCACATAGCATGTATGCAATCTTCATGGTTATTTTGGTACCTGAGGAGATCAGAAAAGGGATGAGGACCCCCAAGATCTGGAGTTAGATAGGTGTGAGCCTCCATGTAGGTGATGGGATTCAAACATGGATCCTCTGCAAGAGCAGCCAGTGCTCTTAACCAAAAACCTATCTCTTTAGCTGTTTAATATGAAGGCTTTTTCCCCTCTGTGTAGCCCTACCTAACCCATAACTCACTATGCAGACCAGGCTGGCCTGGAATTTAGAGATCTGCCTGTTTCTGTCTCCTGAGTGAAAGATGTATATCCCCAGGACTCTGATGAACATAAATGTTTTTATAGTTGTGAAGGGTGCCTCTAAAAATAGCTGATAGTTTAATTGTGTGTTTATCACAATTGAAATAACTGTGTGTGGGACAGGGCCTTGCTATGTAGCCCAGGCTAGTATCAGTTTCCTGCCCCTGCAGCCATCGCATTTTGTGTGCTGGGCTGACCTGTCCACACCTCCACAATCAGACTCATTCTCAAGGACCACCTGGGTGTATGGTAAAGCAAACATCACACAAGACAGACTTGACACTCATGGGGCCCATGAGAACCCCATTTCTTCTGCAGTGTCTGAACACCCACTGAAAGGTAAAGTTTCAACTCAGGACCCTCAAGACCAAGTTCTTAGCAAACAAGAGACTTATTTACCCCAGAGGAACAGAGGGCAGGAAAAAGAACGAGATATAGGAGATAGGGAATGAGGGAGAAGGGGACAGGGACAAGGGAAGGAGACAGGCATGCTTTCTGGAAGCACAAAGGACTGGCTCTTGATGGAGAGGAGACAGACATGGCACATAGGAAAATGGTGATTAATGAGGGTAAAATGGGAACCCCCATGTTAGGATGAGGTCTTTAATTTTAATTGGGCAGGTAGATTTGGTAAGCCAACTGGGGCTTTGGATGACTGGACTTCAAGACTTTGATTGCTGGACCTTGTTGGGTGCTCAGCCTCAGAAGGAGGAAAGGTCCTGGAGACAGCAGCCCTCCAAGACTGTGCTGGGCCACCCTAATTATCATCTGCCACCAACTCTGCCACCCATCTCTCCATCTCTCATGGCAGATCTCCCGTCTGGGGTCACCTGCCTGTGTCCTGAAAAGCCAGCTCCCCTCTTTAAATAAATCTCTGTGTCTTGACAGCTCCCATGTAGCCCAGGCTGGCCTCCATCTCACCATACAGCTAAGGCTAACATGCAAGCTGTGATCTTTTTGCCTAGATGGCAAGGCATGTTTACATGGTGCTGAATTGGAGCTTGGGGTTTAATGTCCTAGGGAAGCCCTCTACCACCTGAGCTCCCATCCTGGTCTGTCTGTCTTCTTTGAACCAAAGTTTCTGTAGTCCAGGATGGTCTGGAACTCCTGATCTGCCTATGCTGTTGTCCCCAACACTGGCATGACAGGCTTGTGTCTCACACATCTTCCTTCCGGTCAATGAACAGCTCTCCAGCATCCCAGGGTCTGGTGTTGGGTCACTACCATGAGAATGTGTCCACGAGGAAGGTGAATGACACTAACCACCTGGGGTGCCAGGAAAAGGTGCATTCCCACACAGTTATTAGGCAGCCTGGACAGGACTGATTTGTTCAGACCATTTTTGGCTGCAAATTCTTGCATGGAACACTAGTGGCATGGATGAAGCCAGGCCCTCGGCATTGCTCGGGGTCCTCCGGTGTCGGGAAAACCATATGCTATAGCAAAGAAGGACTCGTCAGAAATATCTGAGGACTGGAGAGACCCACAAATCTATATGTCACAATGTGTCTTTGAAGTGTGGAAGTGGAAAAGCATGGAATCTGCAAGAACCAGACACAGCTGGAAGGATCCAGGAATATGAGGAACATTGTGGTTGGACCAATGTGAGGGGAATGTGAGCCACAGGCCAGCTGGGGCTAGTTTGGTAACAGACCATCCAGTGTGGACATGAGAGGAAGCAAAAAGACAGGGTCAGATCCTGAGACTCCACAAAAGTGGGAAGGAGCTGGACAGCCACTACTATCAGATAGGGACACTGTGGGGATTGATGGAGAGTCTGGGAGGGGCAAGGTCCCATGTAGTGGTATCTGCAGATGTCAACAGTGGCAGAGGTTATATCTGAAGAACATGCATTCCAGGCTGACCATGGACTGGCTTCTCTTTACAGGGACGGTCAGGATGCGTAGAACGGTGGTGATGGCTATAAAATACCTGTATGGTGCAACAACTCTGAGTCTCTCCCCTTGCCTGCCCTTCCTAAGCTCTCCTAATGTATCTTACACCAAATCTAGCAGCGCCACCTATGGAAGAACATGGGAATTGGAGCAGTTGCCTCCAGAGAAGGAATTTGGCTTTTGTTTGCTGGTTGACACAGCATAGCAAGGATCTACATCTCGTTCTGCAACGGAATTGTGTGATTATGTGCAGGTTTTTCTATTTACATATGTGTGTGAGTGTGCCGGTTTTCGTATTTATGTATGTGTGTGTGCTTGTGTCTCCATCGCTAATGCTTCCTCTAGATGGCGCACACTGACCTCTGTTCGACACTACTCTTTCTTCACTCTATTGATTCAAGGTTGGGCCATCATACTCTTTCTACGACTGTTTGCATTCACTATCTGAAGGCTCCGCTGGGCTCAGTGGTTCCAGGTAGACCTGCCAAGAGCTAGTCACATCTTCACTACCAACCTCATAGCTTGAGTGAGCTCTAGTGACATTCTGAGTGAATTTTTCATCACTTCCTATGTGTCTTCTCTTTGTATTGAACCCTCCAATCTCTAAAAGTCTGAGGATCGGCACCAGTGCTCGTTCACTTCAGAGACCTCATCTGTTCTACTCCCTTTATCCTGACCTCATTTCTAAGCATCCTTTGTTTCTCACATTACTTGAGTGTGGATCTTAAGGAGGGAAAAGCCATCCCTGGGCAGCGGTTGGGAAGTGAGCTTTCAATTTCACATAAAACGTGAGCAGCATAGGGATAGATTTCTGGCTTTAGGAAGACAATGTGCCTAAAGGCTTCCCCGGTGTCCCCAGAGAGGCTCTTGGAAATGGCACCTTAGTTTCAGGTCACTTTTGGGTGAAGTAGTTAGCAGGGGTTAAGAGCTGTATCATATGACATCAGCAGTCCCCCACCTGGACATTCTACTGTATCCTGGAGAGCCTGGAATTCTGTGATGTCACCTGTGTTGTGGCAACGCCAACTGCCCTTGAGGCATTCGTTCAGTGCCTGTGTGGTTCACCCACAGCCATGCTGACACGACTCAACAGGCTGCTTGGGAGACAGGATGGAGAGCGCAGGGAGGCCAGAGAGAGGCACAGGGAAGATGGCCTTCAGTCTCCGAGCCACACATCAAGAAATAAATGGTTCTGGAGAAAGCGCAGTGAGTCCTGGGCAGGGGACAGAGATTCCTGAAGGATGAAGGCTTAAGTTGATCCTTTCAGGAGTGGACTCAGGAGGTGGGAGTTCCTGGGAAGCGATGTCCCCTTCTGCTTTTCTGAGTTACTAAAGAGCAGACCCAGAGTCAAGGATTTCTGATGGTGTGTATGGCAGAGAGCCAGGGATGGTCAAGGCTTCAACTGCAGTGCAGAGGGCCCTCTTCTTTCCCTCGGCCTCTGCGTGGGAAGCACCGAGGGACCACAGTGGTTCCAGTTCCAGCCCTGCCCTTCACCGTCACTGGATTTCTTTTGCTTGTGTGTCACTAAAAAGAGGGAGAGTAACGTCCCCCAGACAAGCTCCCAAATAAATCACACACAGAAGCTTCTTCTTTCTTCTGAATGCCTGCCCTTAGCTTGGCGTGTTTCTTCTCAGCTCTTCTTGACTTAAATTACCCAGACTACCTTTTGCCTCTGGGCTTTTATCTTTCTCCTCTGTAAATCTTACTTCCACTCTTACTCCATGGCCTCTGAGTGAGCTGGTGAATGGCCACCTGAGTCCTTCACTCTTGTTCTTGGGCTCCTTCTTCTTCTCCTCTCAGAGTTCACCTACTATTTATACTCTCTGCCTGCTAATACCACCTATCCCTGCTCCTATCTCACTATTGGCTGTCCATATCTTTATTAGGACCATCAGGTATTTTAGAAAAGCACAGTAACACAGCTTCACAGAGTTAAACAAATGAAGCATAAAGGAAAGTTATACACCTGAAAATAATATTTCCCAACATTGATGGACATATCGAGCAATAGTGATTGGGGATGGAGACATGGCTTATGGGTCCCAACTTGAGGATAGTTGTTCTGCTCTCTGTGGACTTCAGTGGCTTCCATGCATTCCCTCTTCCTCAGGCTTCTTCTGGGGACTCAACATGGTCTCTCTTGGTCCTGTACCATCTAACTGTACAAATTCACTGATGTTTATCTACCTACAGGGAGTACTGGAAAGGCACGGACCTCAGCCTCCCTCACTGAGCAGGAGCAGCAGATGAACAAGGTTGATGAACTGAGCCTTCAGCTCCAGATGATGACCAATGAGAGGAACGAACTTCGTGCAGTCCTGGCCAACTATACCAACAATGATGTGAACAACAGGTAGTCATTATGTCCAGTTCTCTGGTGACTGTCTTGACCCCCCTATGTCAACCCCAGCATTCCTCATGTCACCTGAGGCTGCACCTCCAAGGTGTCCTCCTTCCCAAACTACTTTTCCCGAGTGCATCTGAGAGGCAGGACTGAAGCCTGGGTAGGAGTGAGATGGGGACACAGGCTGTTCTGCTTCCTCCCAATGAAAAGCAGAGCCTGTGGCCTAAGTCACATTCTATGGATGGAGCACCAGTGTGTGAGCTCACAACACGCATTTCAAAGAGGCCTGGACAGGTGGTGGGAGATGCTGGGTGCTGAGTTCATGGGAGTCTTTGTATTTGACTGGGGGATTTCTAGCTGGTTGCTCTGGGAGCAGGGCCTGATCCCACTTGGTTTATCTCAGTGTGTGACTGGAAGACCTGGAGCTCATCCTGGCATCTCTCTGCTCTTGTTCCTTATACTCTGAGATAATACCACCTACCTGCATGTCTCTGTCATCCTACTTGTGTATGGGTTTATGTGTGTGAAGAGCTAACAGGCCCAAACATTGCCAATATGGCAGTGGCAGATTTTGCCCTTTTCACTTCCCTCTCACTTGATATAACGTTAATTCGAATTTCTGAAATTTGTCCTCAAGGTTCATACCATTATTTGTCCTATGACTCATTCCTGAAGCCAAACACCAAGGTCCAGCAATCAAAATTCACTATTTGGCTATTCTGGCTAAGCTGTCCAATCAGGTCTCACCAAGTCATCCTAGCACAGACTTCCCCTTATCTTCTTAAAAATCCACTGCTGAGAAAAATACCGGTTGTTTGCTCTCAATTCTTGCCTGATTCAGAGGCAGGTACCTATTCCATGATTGCTCTTCTGAGTCAATAAATCTCCTTTGTGCTGTGGTGTCTGGTGTGTTCTGTACTGTCTCTGAGGTGTTCCCTGACAGTGTGTGTGTTCATGTGCGTATCTGTTCAGATCCTGTGAGTCAGAGATTGGTGGCAGGGCTGAGGATCTGTCTGACTCAGAGTCTCAGGTGATATAAGTGCTGAGGCCCTGGAGTCTCACTTTGAGCATCCCTGCCCTCATCCTTTGTGCTCGCCTTGGTGACTGAATGGAATTCCCTGGGGGAGTTTATAGAGTCATTGTACTGTACGGTCTCCTCCATGGAAATCCTGATTATGAGTTCTGAGTATCCTTGTGATAACAGGAACACAGAATAAATATTTTTTTTCTGAAGACAGGAGACATGACATCAGAGTTTTCAGGTAGGCCCAGACCCATAGCACAGACTCCTGGGACATCTTATAAAGAGCTAGTTTGTTTCTCCAGGCCTATGAGGAAGCTCATGTAGCCCTGTCTGTCTCCATCCTGCTGCTCTGCCTTTCTGGACCCGGAGCAGTTTATCAAGTCTAATAAATATCAACAGGTCTTAGTACCTAGGATTCGGGACATGACATCTAGTGCACTAGGATAATCCAAGACCCAGCCGTAATTCATGTGTTCATGGGGTTCTGATGACTGTGTTCATGGGGTTCTTTGTTCCTGGTCCCATGCTCTACCACAGGCTGAATTCTGAGCTAGAGGAGCTGAAAATGGATCATCAGAAGGAGACATCAGAGCTGGAGAAAGTCCCCAAGGAAATTAGTGAGGACTCTTGCAAGTGCAAGGAGCTGACTGAGAAGACAATCTCATACAGGTGAGTGTCTGATTGGATGGGACCCCGCACTTGGGAAGGACAGCTGCTGCACTTATTTCTCTTTGAACCAGAGTGAGGGCTGTGCTTCTAGCTTGTCCTCCAAGACTGATTTCTCCCAATTGCAAGGAGTCTGAGAGCCCCTCCCAACACTGTCCTGTCACCTCTCAGAACTTCTAGATAGAAAACATGGTTTGCACCATGAATGGTGTCTGGGACTTTAACAGGGACTTAAAGAGCCTGTTGATATGGGACACAGATGTGGAATGTATTCCTCTTGGGTCCTCTGTTCACCCTCAGAAGATTTGCTCTATACCTGATAATGTTCTCCCAAAACCATGATCAGTGTAGGACCGGCATGTGTTAGGGGTGCAGAATCCTGTTCTCAGAGGTACATCATCTTGGTGATACTGGCATGGCTAATGTGTTCTGCACTCTGGGACTGTCTGAGGACATAGAACCTTGCAGGGAAGGTGGTATTAGTAGGTAGGAGTGGCAGATGGAGGTGGACTGGAGCTCATCATTGTTTGTGATGGTTAAGCACCCTCCACAGCCGGCTTCTGAGGGAAAAGACACAGATGAAGGAAAAAGTGGGCATGTTGAGAGAGGACAACAGAAAGCTGCAGCAGGAGCAGATCTTCCTGCAAGAGTCCTGTGAGGAGACAAAGAAGCTCTGTGAGGAGGCCCATGAGAAGATCTATGACCTCTTGACAAAGCAGCAGCAGGTAAGCTGAGCCAGCAGGAGCAAGCTGCCCACCTATCTAACCACACACACATATATGTACACTGTCATGTAACCGTCCACTCAGTTACCCAGCGGACCACCTCCATTCCATCTAAAAGTTCATTTCTGGGATCGTCACAAGTCTTTCTGGGGAGTAACCTCTGGGAAGACAAAACCTGACTGGAAAACAAACCATCCTGCTCTGGTAGAAGCTGCAGTTCTTTGGGGAAACTTGTAAATCACATATCACACACCTACATGTCAGTATGGTAGGAAGGGTTTTATCCTGGGAGCCACATAGGGAGAATCACAGAGCTTTGAGTGAGTGAGTGAGTGAGTGAGTGAGTGAGGACAAGGACCTGGGGATCATTTGTTTGCTAGAACATAATATTTTTGTTCTGCTTAAGCTACCAGGCCAGAGCTCTTTGGATCTCCTGTCTCCTCACAGATAGAGATTCCTATCTTTTTCTGTCTCATCTTATTGCTAACTGCTTTGTTTTATAAGGAAGACAAAGAACTATTTTGGAACTAATGTGTTTTGTAAAAGAAAATTCAAACCCCAGAGCTATTTTGAAAATAAAAAGTAGATCTTTCCTTTCACCGAACTGAGGCAACCTCCCAGGAAATGTCTCGTTTGTCTCATTGGCTTCACAACAAGGAACCTGCAGTCTGTCTCTTTGCTGACATGTGATGCTCACTCTATCATGCGCATGGTTATGTCTTAGTACAGATCCCCTCATAGTTGTACAGAGAGCTGCATTTCAGAACAACACTGTGCTGACCTCACTAGGCTCCTACTGACTGATCTGATTCTATTTTCATATTTTATGCCCCGTGTTATGGTCCAAAGTTGTTGGGTCATGACCATGGGTCAGTCTCATTCTCTAGTGCTATCAAGGTCTTCTCTGGAGTAGCCTGGGTAAGGTCCCTTAGGAAACTAGAATGGGTCAGGTTAGAGCTATCGAGAGGCTTCATGTGCAGCTTCTTCCTTTGGGACTTGGTCTTTTGTGGTCAAGCTCAGGTGTGCAGATGTTTTTCACTCACCTGTATGATCAGTGAGTCTTGAGATGAAGAACTTTCCTGGAAGGGGAAAGAAGTTCTGACTAGGGCAGAAGCCAGTGCTAAGAGCACTGAGAGACAGCACTGAGGACCGCTGCCTCACCCTGCAGCAGGAAAGGTGCTGCAACATTGTAGTCTTTTCCTTTGCTTTTCTGGGTTCAGGAGGAGTGTGTGTGTGTGTGTGTGTGTGTGTGTGTGTGTTATTGTGTGTGTGTTGTGTTTATATGTATCTTTGTGGGTTTGAGAATATGTGTTTAAGCTTCTATATGTGTGTCCACTCATGGAATGATGGACATCTTTAAGGATGACGGAGACCAGTGTTAATAGAAAGTACTGTTCCTGCTCTGGTCAGCATCAGTTTGCATCAGTCACAGAGTACATGGAGCTCCCATCTTTGGCATGTCCACCCAGCTAAGTAGAACAAAGGACCACAAAACTCATGCAGCTAAAAGTTTGTCAGGTGTTTGTAGAGACATAAATGTTCATCTGCAAAGAAATCCTTTGTAGAAATCCAAGGTAATGCAGGACATGGAGGTGAGAAAGAGGGTGCTGAGGCGAATCAAGGTGCCTGAGAGCAGGAGAGCCTGGTTGAGGATGTGTGTCCTTCTCTGCTCTGGGTGAAAGGTGACTGCCCATAACGACTTCTGCATCCTGTTTTCTTCTCCTCATCATTGCCTGCTGCCATTTTCCTTTCACCTTTGTCCAATCTTGAGTTGGTTCACTTTGTTTCTGGATCTTGGCGTGGATTTTGTCATTTAGGAGATGCTGAACTGCAGAGGTGTCTCCCCCAGCAGAAGTCCCATAGCCATGCTGAGCTGTGAGAACAGGCTGTCTTAGTGCAGCCCACTCAGGCTCATCATCGTCTAAAGCACTCACTGCATGTTGTGTCTGCAGCGCTCAGAAGCTGCTTTCATTCCAAGCTTCTTTACGCTGAGTTAAAGTTGGCCTGATGGGGGTTGGGAGAAATGAGGATCCTCAGATATTGCTAGGAGGGAAAATTGTGTAGCCCTGTGAGAAGCTATGTATAATTTTTCAGAAACTTGAATTGCAGTCTCCAAATGATGCAGTAATCTCAAAATGAGAATTAAGGGTCACAGAGTATCTAGGGGACACCTGGGTTATAGAAGCATTCCTCAGAGCAAACCAATCCAGAAAATATTCAAATGCTCAACATTGATGAGTAAAAATTCAATGAAGTCAAGTCCTTCCATGGAATATTGCTAAGTATGAAGTAATAGATGTACTATTTGACCTTCAGTCAGCCTTCTGTTACTTAGAGAAATCCCTGACACAATCATCTTACTGGACGGAAAGGTTTATTTTGACTTCTGCTTGTAGAGATTTTCTGGCTTTCTGAGCTCATTGCTCAAACTCCTTGGGCAGAAAATGAGGTAACCTGTGGTTTAGAACGTTCTTGTTGGAGGAAGCTGCCCTTCTTGGAGCCATGGGAAAGCACTGAGTGAGAGGAAGGGGCTGTTCCACCATCAGGCAGTGGTCCTGTACCACGGAACTAAGACTTTAATGAACAGACTGGAAAATTTGTATGCAAGCTTAGATAACTGATCAAGGAACCCTGGCATCCATCATTTGTGGCCTGGGTGCACAAGGCAAGCACTGCATTGACTGCTCTGCCCACTGTGTTCTTCTCCCAGGGACCAGGCGTGCATGTGGTGCATAGACACACAGGCAGGCAAAACCCCCACACATATAAAGTAGACATATAATGAAAATTATCAAAACAAAGACAAAGTACACATTCCTCATCATATCAACACATCCCTGTACCTGGTTTATAATTCGGGGGGAGAGGGTGTGGGCTAATGAAAGTTAACTCTCTTCTTCATAGATTCCCAGGTGATCTCTTCTTCCATATTGTTAGCTAGGAACTACACATGTGGATGCAATGCAGTGTGCTTGTATGTGAGCATCCATGTACTTGTGATGAACACGACTGTGTAAGTGTGTTTGTGTTTGTGAACATGCATGCACACTTGTGTACGTGTGCGCAGACAACCCTGCCCTAAGAACACAATCCTCTAATAATAGGAACATCAAAGACTGGAGGAACACCTTCAATTCCTGCTGACGTGGAAGAAACTGGTTACCCAGCAAAGGGACTTGGCAGGAAAGCTGCAGCATCACTTCACTGAGTCCCAGACGAGGTAGGAGCACAGACTGACAGAAGCAGTTGTAGTCTAGTGGATTCTCTGTTTCGGGGTCTCTGACCTGTCTGGGTTTTAGTCTATTTGGCAAGGCTCCCATCCACATTCAGGGAAAAAATATCTCAGAGTATCGAGTTGGCTAATCACCGGGAAGTTTTGTCCAGAAAACAATATGTTTGGTTTTGGTCTTCTGGGGTTTGTGTCCCCTTCTTCTCCTGTGAGAAGCGGCAGGTAAATTGTGAAGGACAGTGTGTCCTCTGCCACTTTACTTTCCCTCAGAAACATCACATTTAGAGATAAATTTCTAGTCTTTGACTGATTTGAACGTAGCGCACCCCTGCTGTATGCAGGCTCTCTGCAGGGTTCGTCAGTTTCCTGTGAGAAGATTTACTCTGCCATAAACCGATTAGGAGTTGACAAATTAGCCCATGCAGGTTCTGGGCTGTAGGAATAATTAGAGCCTTCCCTGCAGTGTTGTGTGGGCTCCACTAGAGGGCAGACATAGAGTTTTACAGGTTGTTCACATTTCACCTGGTATCCAATCAAGGCCAGGAATATCTAACTCAGACATTGAGACTCCTCCAAAATAAAGTTTTTGGACTGTTGGAAAATATGTTGTTAACAGTGTGTTTTCCAGTTCAATTTATAGCAGTTTTTAAACGTTGAGGAAAAAATCCAGTCCAGGGGCCTCTGACCCTTTTCTCTTGAGGAAGCAGTCATTGAGCTCAGCTAAAAGGTGATGCTGGGTTGTCTAGCTGGTGGGGACTCAAAAGCTGGCATGGCAGGGCCCCACCAGGCCTGTGTTCCAGCTGCCTTCCTCCTCTAGGTTTGAACATCTCCAGCATGAACTGGAACAGACCACAGCCCAGGAGGAGAGCCTCCTGCAGATGGAGCTGCTGCAGCAGGAGCGCTATGTGCCAGGCAAGCGAGCCACCATTGAGCCCATTCCCACCAACCAGGGGTTCACGGTGTGGGTTTTCTCCCTTGACTTTTCCTTTACTAGGGGTGAATAGCCCTGATTTTCTTCTTGTTTGTGCCCCAGAGAGTCTGTTTCTATGTCTGATTTCCATTTCTTCTATAACAGCACCTCGTAAGAGAACTGAAGGTAACCAGAGACACCTTGAAGGCATGACATTCTACACTCCAGGATCCAGGCCTCCTCTGAAAAAGCCATGTCCCTTTCTGCTGTGAGCACAACATTGAGGCAAATATCAACCAATCATTAGAGGATCCAGCCACAATCTGATTCACCTCTGTTGGCTCACAATTTTCAGAGAAAAGACTGCATCAGAAATAAGCTTGAGATTCAGACGACACCCCACAAATTACTCAGAAGCCGAACATCCATCACCAAGTGGGCAAAACCACATGGAGGGAGATACTTGGGTGAGCAAGAGTCATTCTGTCAGTTACTGTCAAGGGCTTTGGCAAGCTGACTGCATATGTGATGTGGAATCTGACAAGGAAGACTCTGTCACACTGCTATCCAGACAGACCACACCCAAAAGCCCAAGATTCTCTCTCTAGTGCAGAGCTGACGCTGACCCCATATCACTCACAAGTGTTGGTGATGATAATTCACTACAGAGACTAATCCACTTCCTCGTGTCTTATGTTATTGATTTGCTTTTTCTTAATATTCCAAGGGAAAGTGGGAAATTTGCTTAATTATATTTTTGTGGTTGTTTTGTTATGTTTTAGATTGTTTGGTTTCATTTATATCTTGGGATATCTGTGCATTAGTTTTTTGGTTTTCTTCATTTTAGTGTAAGTTTTTGTTATTTCTTTTATTATTACCATTGTTTTAATAGTTTGCTAAGGTTACACACTGTCTTTAATGATCGCTGTCTTAAAGCCCCCATTGAATAAAATGAATGTTTTATGAATAAAAAGCTATTTCCAACTTTTCACTCTTAAGAATCTTCTTTAGTCAGATGAGCTGTCATACTCCTGTAAACCCACAACTCACAGGCGTGGATCTGTAACTGCAAGTTCCAGGTAGCTTGGGCTGCACAGTTATTTTCCAGTCATGGCCTGCACGGGAAGATGGCACCTCAGATATGGATACTGATGGCATGGCCTACTCCGTGTATACCCACTAGTCTACAGAAAATCTAGACATATTGTATCCCTGAGGTCATATATTTAGCTTCAGTAGAATGTGGTACACACAATGTACAACATGTTCATGACATCATCATGCAGAGCAAACTGAAGGGAAACACAACTAACTGTAGCCGGAAGCTTTAGTGTGTTCTGCCTGGTCCCGACTGCTTATAAAGTATATGCTTTATTTAGGTAGGTCTCCTGAGACAGCCAAAAGTGCTCTTAATGCATGAGCCATCTCTCCAGTCCCTGCCCTTGACTTTGTCCTCCGAGTCATATGTGCTCTATCAGTAGATTGGATCACCTCCAACCAAAGACAGACGTTTCTTGAGACCTGTAGGGACAGGCACATGAAGCAGGCATGCTAATTGTCTTAGGCTGCCAGACATCCATGCAGGGCTCACATCGGTTCCGGACCCAGACCCAGCATCGCTGACTGTCTGATTGGAATGGATTTCTTCATCTCTCATCTAGGTTGACAATACAGGTTAGGACTGTCTAATCACATGCAGAATTTGAGAAGACCCTATTGTGAATAGAGAGGTGGGGTAAGGAACCCCTCTTGATAGTCTAAGTAAGCCTTATGACTAGCTGGAGTAAAAGAAGCCTGTATCAGTGGCCACCTACCTCCTGTGGAGAGTGTTTCTGTGCAAGACTATAAAAAATTAAGAGAGATGGTTGATAGGTAGGTAGGTAGATAGATAGATAGATAGATAGATAGATGATAGCCTAGTAGTAGGTACCCAGAGACATAGGGTAAAATATTTTTTTTATAAACTAGTAGTGTTTGATTTTATCCTAAGTCTCTGGACTGCCTACTACTGGGCTATCTACTATCTCTCTAACTATCTATCTAGCTGAAAGACCTCTAGAGCAGGGAAACTCTCAAGTTTCAGGATAACATGACCCCCCAGGAACTCACGAGAGAACGTCCTTGCTGCAATCACACGAGGTTTATTCACAGGACAGGAACCAGTGCACTGGGGCCAAAACTCATTTCCCATGCAGGGGTAGAGAGTTTGACCCCGAGTAACTGGGAGAAGGAGTATTTAAGGGAAGAAACTATCCAAAAGGGATAGAGAGGGCGTCATTGGAAAATTCCAAAAATAACAGTGGTCATTGAAAAATTCTGAAAATACCAGCGATAATCACAAGGGGGTAACTCCTTGTTTCTCAAGAATATAATCTAACTTTATCTTCACTGAAACGGTTAATCTAGATTTTTTGATTCTTCTCTCCCTGCTTAGATTTTTGGCTCTATTTTTTCTGCTAGAGGGGTCTGAATTTATCCAGGTCTTTCATATCTTTTTATCTCTCTATCCTATATATATGTATATATATATATACATATATATATGTATGTATATATAATATCTACTCTGGTTCTTGGCTACACAAGCAAGTGCTGGATGTGGGTTCCTTCTTGTGGAGAGGGCCTTAAGTCAAATCAGACACTGGTTGGCTATTCACACAAGTTCTGTGCCCCGATTACCCTTCTTATTTTGTAGGCAGGACATTTTGTAGGTCAATGGTTTTGTGAATGGGTTGGTTGGTGTCTGCTTTTCTTTTTCTATAGAGACTAGAAGGTAGGATGCAGGATTCCTGTATGACTAAGCTTGACTTCCCCATATTCCATGTGTGGATGTTACCTCAGCAATGGGACCCGCTGGCAGTTTCTGGAGAGCAGCCCTGTGTCTTAGCAGCAGCCTGGGTGGTTTGGAGATTTCCATGGGGCACCCTTGACCAACAACTGAATAGAATGCAGCCCAGTCCTACCACTGGAATCCTTGCCTGGTGAAGGAGATGGCCAGTTGAGACTCCATTACTAGGAGCCATCACTAGGAATGGGGGGAGGACACATAAAGGGAGGGCAGGACATAGAAAACAAGATTTCCCACTAACGTGTTATTACTAAGACAAATACCAGATAGGAACATTCAAACCCTGCATCATGCTGACATGACCAAAACCTGGGCTAGGGGTGTTGCTCAAAGATGGTGCTTACTATGCCCTGGGTCTAGGGTGACTGACAGTGAAGGTGATTTTGTGAGTCCACCTGAGACAGCGTGATTGACAGTGAAGACTCCAAGCAGCAAATTTTACTAATAGTGTTTGAGTTCCTCCATGTCCGCGGGACTTGAACTAGGGAGCCTGGAGTCTGTGTCAAGACATTAGCTAGGCCTCAGAGCATGGGAGCAAGAAAGCAGCAGTCAGACCAGACGGGCAGGACGATAATTGCCGTGACTCGGATTCGAACCATGGTTGCTCAGACCACAACACAGAGTACGACATGCCAAGCAATGAGCCCTAAAGTGGGTGCTCACACAAGCCTCAGTAAAACTCATCCTGGCCCGGACCGGTTTCCGAGGCTTCCTTCAACCGGCCTGTCCTGCAGAAGTGATTTCTCCAAAGCTGCTGGGCTTATGATGCTGCCAAGTGCTCGCGTCTGTGCCATGTTTGGGTGGTGAGGACAGTCGCTAACTGTGAAGTCGGTGGGGCGCTGCCACTCTTGCAGGTGCAGTATTTCCTCCAACACCTGATAGCCCTCCATTGCCCTCTTCTCTGTGTTGGCTGTGGCAGGTGGGGAGGGGAACAGCTGCTCTGGGGTCCTCCCAAAAAGCTGGGGAGCAAACCAGCTGTCCAGAGCCTTCCCTAGACGCCCCCGTCTACAGTGTCTAATGCCGTCACTGCCAGTCCCTGGACTCCTTACTAAACAAGTCTTGGCCTGCCTGTTTCTGTGGTTTATTTTTTTGTTTACACAGCACATGATTTTTGAAATAAATCTGTTCTAGGGTTTTTGATTATGAATTATGTTGTCGGTTCCCTTGTCATATGCATATCTTTAGCCGGTAGTGTAAAGTTTACCCGTTTTATTAAAATCTGGTCCGTTTCCTGTGCTTTAGTGACTTGTTTTTCATAATTTTCTTTTATTAACAACGGATTCCCGCCGGGTGGTGCTGTCTCATGCCTTTAATCCCAGCACTAGGGAGGCAGTGGCAGGCAGATCTGTGAGTTCAAGGCCAGCCTGGTCTACTAGAGCTAGTTCCAGGACATGCTCCAAAGCCACAGAGAAACCCTGTCTCGAAAACAAAAGAAAAAAAAAGATATTCCCATTCTTTTCATCCCCAAATAGGCCAAAGACAGAAGGTGGGGGTTTTCACAGGTGTCCTCATCCCCACCCTACCATCCAAAATAAAAATTGCCTTCATTGATTACCCTGCCGCAGGACAGGCCATAAATAGACAGGGTGTGACAGAAAGGTAAGGCCTTAGGTACCTTAAGTCCATAGGGGGTTTTTCTTATCTTTTTATTTACTGGGTTTCCAGTATTTAGGGAAGTAGGGGAATTTCCATTTGCCAAGTCACCACACAAGGACTGTAAATTTAGAAAGCTGTTTGTTAAAAGCCTAAAAATTGTGGCGTCTGGGAGGGCTCGACCTCTCGATTAATAGCATAACACACTAAACGATTGCTCCACAGAGTCCTTAAAAAGATCAAACCCGGTCTCCTTGGTGAGCCAGACATCACCATGGCAGTCACACCTGTGATGTCCACTTTGTCGAGGCCAAGCGAAGGCAACCTGCCGGGCTCCCTGCCGGCCCCATGGCCGCTTCCAGATCTCGCGTGAACTTTATGAACCCGGCGCCTCCAGGACACTTTGACCCCTTCGCCAACGGGGGTCGGGGCCGTCTAGGATTCCACACCTGTGGAGTAGCGTTCCGGCCGACCATCAGGACGCTGCAAAGGAGCCCAAGTAAGCGTTAGGGTCGGGTTTTTTACACACCCCGGCAACTGACGCGCGAGGGGTGGTCGCCCCAGGTGTGTGCTGGAACCTCAGCGGGGCACCAGTGTGAAAGGCAGCAAGTGAGGTGCCAGTGCTCAGGGAGTCAGGACAGGAGGGAGATGGACGAACTTGACCCGGAGTGGAGAGGGAACCATGGGGGGGGGGTGGCCTGGGGGTGGGATTGGGGGCTGTGCACCACGGAGACCGGGTCTCTCTCTCTATCTCCATCGGTCTCTGGACGAAAGTTCTATGGTCATATTAAGATAGTCATTAGTCTGCCTACAGGACAACGCCAGTTGAGGCACCCTCTCCTCCACTGCCCAGGGTCCTAGCTGGGGTCATCCATGTGGACTCCTGGGAAACCCTCAAGAGCCAAGCCTCTTGCCAAACCCAAAATGGCTTCCTCAATTAAGATATCCCCTTCCCTGCTCCCATATATGTCCTTCCTCCATCTCAACCATCCCACTCTCCCAAGCTGTCCCCAACCTTCTCCTTCTCCCTTCTCTCTAACCCTCTCTCCTCCTGAAAGACCCCAGTGCTGGGCAGTCTTTCAGGCTGAGGAGACCCTCCCAAGGAGCAGCGAGTCACTCTTCGGATGCAAATAGCAAGAGGCTTTATTTAATACACAGGTACCTGGGGCGGCTTAGTCTCTCGGAAGACAAGCGCGCGCCTGCAGACTGGGGGAAGGTCTTTTTATAGGAAAGAGGGCAGCAGAAGCAGATTACAGAAGCAAATGCATCGTTAGTGGTCAGTTGGAATGGGGCAAGGGGCACAGGGGGTTTTTCCTCTCCCAGCACAGATGTATGGGAACAGACATCCTGTTAATTGATGTCCTGTCCTAATCTATGGATATAAAGATCCTGTTTTGCAGCCAGGGACCCTGACCTTACTCTGCACTTACAGTCGTTCGTCAAAAGCTTTGTGAAATGACGTTACAGCAGATAAGCTGGGATCTTTCATAGGGGGAGTGAATTACTGACATTCTAAGTTGGGCACATGTGCTGACTATAGGCATCCCCCGTTTCCCTAAGCAAACGGGATGTTCTCATTAGAGCAGGCCAGCTGCGGGTTCCTTATCGCTTGGGGCCAGGTGGCTGACCGGCTGACCGCAGATATCTCGCCTGGCTTCTCGCCCTTGCTTTCAAGTCGAACTTCCCTGCTCTAATTACTTGCGTTGCTCCAAAGTTTAAGCCTTGCAAAATGGCATTACTGCTGCTTAGTGAGTGGGGGTCTTTCATTCCCCCCCTTTTTTTTTCATGGATTTAATCATAAATTCATGTGTTTAAAGACCTCTACGTCATTCTGCTTTAATATCTGATATTGCTGGGAGAGTACCATGGTTTGGATAACTGAAAGTCTGTCTTTTATAAATTGCACCAGGCGATTTAAAATGTAAGGGCCGATTGTAAAGATAAGAAGTAAAATAAGTAGGGGCCCAGCTATAATGGAAATTAAGGCTTTTAACCATGGTGATTTATTAAACCATCCTTTAAAATATCCTTGTTGAGAAGATAGTAGAACATCTCTAGGGTTTGCAGAATAGCTCTTAGCAAAACTATCTGAATGAGGCTTGAAAGTAACTACATGGTAGACATTGTGAACCACTGTAGACCCGAGAATAGCACCCAACATTGTGGCAATAATAGTCTATTGACTACAAAGAGCTTAACTCAGCCCTAAGAAACACATGGATGCCTTCTCCTAAGAGGCAAGTTTAGTATTATGAAGACAAATCTCTTTTGCTGTAGACACCGGGAGTGTTGTTCCTCAGCTCCAGAGAATGTGCCAGAGAAGTCAGTTTCGGTCCAGCTGGCACCACATGGCATTTACGAGTTTCCATTGCATCCCGTAGCATCAGCTTTATCCAAATGTACAGGGTTGTGTCCATTGTGAGAACTTTAACAAACAATGAGAGAAAATGCAATACAGGATGACAAATGTTTAAAACAAAACAGAAAGCCCTAAAGCCAGAGGACAGCCAATGAGGACATAAATATCTTTTTGAGACTGACCTTACCCAGGCTTCACATTTGTAAGTACAGCATCAAAAAGTTTTAACATCCCATTGATATCTATTTTATTATATATTAAATTACATCTGTTTACCTTTTGAAAGTCATATCATTTTATAACCCCATAGATTAAAACAAGATTTTCCTGTAGAAAAACAAAACCTGTCAAGAGGTAAGGAGGCTTTAGGTGTGTTTGCTTCTCTCTGCAGTTATCTGCACAAAACGGTCTGATCTGGAAAAGTCTCAAACTGTACTAAATAATTCCTGTCAATAGGTCCCAGACACACAAAGGAGGAACAGAACAGAATTGTCTTTTGCTTCTGCTGTCTGATATTATGCTTTAAAAGACATTAAAAATGAGCAGAGCCCTGTGGGTTTCTGACTTTAGGAAAGAAGAGCCTTAAAGGTGATGTAAGCCCATCTTACAGCAGATGTGCCTGCCCTGAAGCCTTGAGCTCAGGATTCCATCATCAAGGTCAACCATTGTCAGCAGATACATGAGCAGCAGCTAACTAGCCAGGCAACAGAGCTAGTGGCAACGATGCCGGGGTGTTTTGAACCCAGAACAGGACAGGAGGGAGGGAGGTCTGTCCAGTCATTTTTGCTGGTCTCCAGGGCCAATTATATCAATTTGTTTTTTTTAGAATCTTACTTATCCTATCTATCTGACCTGAGCTTTGAGGTTGGTAAGCTTAAGTTCCAATTGATCCCCAATGTCTTGGCCACACCCTAACTTGCCTGGGCAACAAAGGCAGGCCTATTATGGGACATGATTATCTTGGCCATCCCAAACCTTAGGATGATTTTTTTTTTTCTGATCTTCTTAGCCATTACATTGGGTGTCTCAATCTTGGTCAATGTATGATGGCTATCTTCTTTGGCAAATGCGTGGCCTCCTGGAGGCTCAAAATTTCCGCAGATGTCAACAGTCCTTTTTGTCTGTATATTGCTTTATATATATATATATATAGGTGAGGGCAAAAGCATACCTGCTGTTAGTATAGACGTTCCCTCTGCCATCTGTAGAGCTTGTATCAAAGCCACAAGTTCAGCGTTCTGGTCGGGCCACCATCCCTGAAGGGAGGCTACTGGCCCAGATCATTTGCTTCCTGTCCACCAATGTTGCCCCCCGCCTTCCGCTTACCTTCGGTCTTCTGTACCTGCTTAGCTCGGACCGCCAGCCTTGTACCCCTGGCAAGCTTCACCCTCATTTTCGGCTCTGCCTGGCACAGCTTAGCCTGCCATTTTGCCATTCGCCTGTCCTTTAGGCAGATGCTGGTAGGATCCATAGTCCATCGACGTCAGCCCAGCACAGGAGCAGTAGTCTGGCACAGGAGGGCACCTGTGGTAGCACGGTGACTGCTGTATCGCAGTCTGACATGGGTGAGGGGAGCAAGACTGTAGAGTGAGCAGTCAGGGCTCATGCAGGCTTTAGAGCAAGCACAGCATCAAGGCAGTTGCTAGGAGATGAGGATTTCTTCAGCGGTGAAGGCAGGGAGAGGTGGTCGTCCTGGTGAGGAGGGCGTGGTAGAGACAGAGGCAGACAAGCAGCCTGTGTCTCCTGCAGAACTGAAAACAGCAGCGAAAGCAAAAGTCCCTCGTTTGGTCAACAAAAGGCTTTGGTCATACATTCAGAAGTGACCAGGGAGGAACGAGTCATTTATTTGTCTTTTTCCCAAATTTATAGTTCGTAAGGTGTCCAGTTTGTATTCTTTACTCAGTTCCAGTGTCCCTCTTTATCTGTCTTTGATCTTCTGTTGCCCAGGCTCCTAATCTGTCTGAGTCCTATCTTTCTTTTGCTTCCCGCCTCTCTCTCTCTCTCTCTCTTTCTCTCTCTCTCTCTTTCTCTCTTTCTCTTTCTCTCTCTCTTTTTTTTTTTTTTTGGCTACTGCTGTCTGCTGACCTTCAGAGGTTGGGTAAAATGCCTGTAAACTTTCATTAATCATTTAAGGAACACAGATTTTAACTGGCCCCTGGAGAACCTCTCTTATCTCGGCCGAATTAGTGGGGTGCCTTGCAGCCCCCGCCTGAGATTTGCCATGAGCCCAGCATTTTGACTGTCAGTTTCTCCCTTTAGAAGAATGAAGATAGATCCATATTTTTCTCTATGCACAAAACTGAAATCCAAACAAATTAAAGACCTTAACATAAAACCAACAATATCGAACCTTTTATAGAAGGAAAAAAGTTTAAAATTTATTTTAGCAAAGGATATAATCAACAGAACGTAATATCAACCTGTAGAATGGGGAGGTATCATGAGACATATAAGGAACTTAGGAACTTAATCCTCATTAGTACAATTACGTCACAGACCAAAACTGTAAATTCTCAACAAATGAACTTGAAGTGACTGAAAGATATTTAAAATTTGTTTAAATATAACATCCTTAATCATCAGGGAAATGCAAATTAAACAATTTTGAGGTTTTATCTTATTCTTGTAAAACTGACCAAGATTAAAAATATCATTTGACAATTTATGCTTACAGCTACTTTGAACATTAGCATGGTGGACTTTCAAAATTAGATAACATATTACCTTAAAAACTTAGCGACATCCTTTATATTATCATTGACAGAATCTGAAAACAACTCAAAATGCACCTTTTTTATATTAATAATAAATGAGAATCTTCGCCATGTTTTTTTTTTTAATAGCCATAAACATTATAAAGAGTCAAAAGGACCATTTCAACTCAACCTCATCATTTAGTAACACCCCCTTTGCCATTGTAGTGGGGTGAGAGGCTTTAGCAGATCTTTGTCTTGTGGGGCAACTCAGGGCCCCCACCTTATCACAAGCATTGTGAGCAGACAAGTGTTAAATTCAGATCTAAACATGGGCTGGCTCAGAAGCTCAGCTGGGCTGTTCATATGGCCCCGGCCCTGTGCCAGGCCTTCTACAGCAATAGTTCTTGAAGACAGTGTAGTCCTGCATCCATCTAAACAGAACTGGGAATTTACTTTTCTTCTAGACACACTGCATAGTAGTTTTTTTTTTTTTATCACAAGCATATTATTTTAAAGTGACTTAATTTAATTTTCCCGATTTTTAAACCAGAGGCTTTTACCTGGATGCAGCACATGATGACTGGTATAGAGCATCCCCAGAAGACAGATGTTATTAGGGCTGGTAGGCCCTTTTGATGTCAGCTTATTCCATTAGCTACTACTCCTGAATCCACACTTATCATTTATCAACAGCCACAGGGAAATTTACTTGCAGTCTCTTGCCCTACTGCCAAAATGGAAGGGTCCAGGTTCTTTAGGGGACCTTTGCTTTTTAATAGGGTATCCGACCCCAGAGAAATAGCCTACTGCAGGTTCCCAGGCTTAGTTCTGTGACCCTGGCGCTAGCACCAGCTATTTCCCCTGGGCAAGGGCCACAGATCTTTAGTACAAGGTTTTACATGGCATTTGCAGATGCGGGCTGCCATTCAGTCTCTAGCACCTTATTTTCTAAGGAAAACAAGCCTTCTCCACAGGGAACCCCACTGGGGATCCTCCCAGGACCTGGCTTCAGCCTCAGCTCTGTCCACAGTGAGCTCCTAGTTGTATAGCACAAGCTTCCCACATCCCATCTCTATACTCACAGCAATCTAGCAGCTTTTCTCTGAATGGGATTCCAGAGGCCCCAGGAGGCATTCCCTCCAGGGAACTTGTGAGGTCAGGATTGGTCCACTCAGTTCCTCTTAGCCCTCACACTGCCAGTAGCAGCTGGGAAGGCCTTTGCATTGGCTGTAGGGGGAGGGAACACCTTGGACTGTCTAAGGCAGCCCTCCTCCCCCAGTCCTCCCGTGCGGTGCTGGTGGACTTCAGGTCAGCAAGGGAGGACGTCATTTTCAGCACAGGGATTTCAGGGGGGCCACGGCTGCCCCCTTCTCTGACTCGGGCCAGGGTTGCTGCCATGCCCCGCCCTGCGTCCTGCTGAGAGGTTTGCTCAGAGCTGGAGCCAGTTGCCCCGCCTAGGCCTGGCTCCAGGCTGTGCCTCAGGAGATCACAGTCCTGTTCCCTCCCCCCTCGCGACAGCAAGCAGGGCAGTTCAGCAGCAGAGCCTAGAGAAGTAAAGGAAGGGCAGACTGTCTGCATTTCTTTTGGATTTTCCTAGAGTTAGGGTCCAAGAGATGGTTATTTACTGCCCCATGGTACCAGATTTAGACTCGAGTACAAACAGATATACAAAACAAAGAACATATTAAGCACAAAAATACACAGACAATACAGATGCGCTGGCGCGGTTTCGGCATAATGCCGAAAGCAAAATTTCAGACGGAGACTCTGAGGATCCGGATTCCTCGTCTCCCAGAAGAATCACGTACCCTTAGGACTGTGGGGGTGCCCCGAACAATCCTATTCGGTAAGGATTCACAGAGTTACCGATGGGCCAGGCACCACATCCGGCCCCCAGATGCCTCTGAGACGTCTCCCAGGGCTGCGGTCGGGAGTGAGAGCCCGTCGGCTCCTCCGCGGTCCGCCCGATACAGATCTAGTCAGCCAACTAGTACAGAGTCAGTCGCAAGCGCAAACACAGAAACACCGAAGCACAGACATTCACGGAAAACAATCGCTGGCCAGCTTACCTCCCGGTGGTGGGTCGGTGATCCCTGGGCAGGGGTCTCCAGATCTCGGTGGAACCTCCAAATGAAAGACCCCAGTGCTGGGCAGTCTTTCAGGCTGAGGAGACCCTCCCAAGGAGCAGCGAGTCACTCTTCGGATGCAAATAGCAAGAGGCTTTATTTAATACACAGGTACCTGGGGCGGCTTAGTCTCTCGGAAGACAAGCGCGCGCCTGCAGACTGGGGGAAGGTCTTTTTATAGGAAAGAGGGCAGCAGAAGCAGATTACAGAAGCAAATGCATCGTTAGTGGTCAGTTGGAATGGGGCAAGGGGCACAGGGGGTTTTTCCTCTCCCAGCACAGATGTATGGGAACAGACATCCTGTTAATTGATGTCCTGTCCTAATCTATGGATATAAAGATCCTGTTTTGCAGCCAGGGACCCTGACCTTACTCTGCACTTACAGTCGTTCGTCAAAAGCTTTGTGAAATGACGTTACAGCAGATAAGCTGGGATCTTTCATAGGGGGAGTGAATTACTGACATTCTAAGTTGGGCACATGTGCTGACTATAGGCATCCCCCGTTTCCCTAAGCAAACGGGATGTTCTCATTAGAGCAGGCCAGCTGCGGGTTCCTTATCGCTTGGGGCCAGGTGGCTGACCGGCTGACCGCAGATATCTCGCCTGGCTTCTCGCCCTTGCTTTCAAGTCGAACTTCCCTGCTCTAATTACTTGCGTTGCTCCAAAGTTTAAGCCTTGCAAAATGGCATTACTGCTGCTTAGTGAGTGGGGGTCTTTCACTCCCACCCACCCCACTCACACCCCCATGCTCCCAACTTTTGCCTGGCAATCTTGTCTGCTTCCAATTTCCAGGAGGATCTATATGTGTTTTTTGTGGGTTCACCTTATTATTTAGCTTCTGTAGGATCATGATCTATAGGCTCAATGTCCTTTGTTTATAACTAGAATCTACTGGTCATGAACTATAGGCTTAATGTCCTTTGTTTATGGCTAGAATCCACTAATGAGTGAGGACATACCATATTCATATTTGGGGACTGGGTTATCTCAATCAGGAGAGTGTTTTCTATTTCCATCCATTTGCATGAAAAATTCAAGATGTCATTTTTTTTAACCACTGAGTAGTACTCTAATGTGTATATGTGCCACACTTTCTGAATCCATTCTTCCATTGAGGGGCATCTAGGTTGTTTCCAGGTTCTGGCTATTACAAATAATGCTGCTATGAACACAGTTGAACAGATTCTTTTGTAGTATGATTGGGCATTCTTGGGTATATTCCCAAGAGTGGTATTGCTGGATCCTGAGGTAGGTTGACTCCCAACTTTCTGAGAAACTGCTACATTGATTTCCGAAGTGTTTGCACAAGTTTGCATTCCTACCAGCAATGGATGAGTGTTTTCCTTACTCCACATCCTCAACAACATAGGCTACCATTGGTGGTTTTGATTTTAGCCATTCTGACAGGTGTAAGTTGTTTTGATTTGCATTTCCCTGATAGCTAAGGAAGTTGAACATGTCCTTAAGTATCTTTTGGCCATTTGAAATTCTTCTGTTGAGAATTCTCTGTTCAGCTCAGTACCCCATTTTTTATTTGGGTTAATTAGAATTTTAATATCTAGTTTCTTGAGTTCTTTGTATATTTTGGAAATCAGACCTTTGTCTGATGTGGGATTGGTGAAGATCTCCCATTCAGTAGGTTGCCTTTTTGTCTTAATGACAGTGTCCTTTGCTTTACAGAAGCTTTTCAGTTTTCAACATTTATTCATTGTTGTTCTTATTGACTGTGCTACTGGGGTTATACGTTGGAAGTGGTCTCCTGTGCCCATATATTGCAGGCTACTTCCCATTTCCTCTTGTATCGGTTTCAGTGTGGTCTCTAATCCATTTGGACTTGAGTTTTGTGCATGGGGATAGGTATGGATCTATTTTCATTCTTCTACGGGTTGACATCCAGTTATGCCAGCATCACTTGTTAAAGATGCTTTCTTTCTTCCATTGTATTGTATAATTTTAGCTTCTTTGTCAAAAATCAGATGTTCATGGTTTTTTGGAATAATATCGGAGTCTGTAAATTGATTTCGTTCATCAGTGTCTCTGTTTTTTATGCCAATAAAAAGCTGTTTTCATTACTGTAGCTCTGTAATAGTGTTTGATGTCATGGATGGTAATGCCTCCAGATGATCCTTTATTGTATAGAATTGTTTTGGCAAGCCTGTGTTTTTAGTTTTTCCATATAAGTTGATTATTGTTCTCTCAAGGTCTGTGAAGAATTTTGTTGGGATTTTGATGGAGATTACATTGAATCTGTAGATTGCCTTTGGTAGACTTGCCATTTTTACTATGCTGATCCTACCAATCCAAGAGCATGGGAGATCATTCCATTTTCTGGTATCCTCTTCAATTTCTTTCTTCAAAGACTTAAAGTCCCTGTCAAGTAGATCTTTCACTCTTTTGGTTAGTGTTACCCCAACATACTTTTTGCTATTTGTGGCTATCATTAAAGGTGATGTTTCTCTGATTTCCCTCTCTGCTTCTTTATCGTTTGTGTATAGGATTGCTATTGATTTTTTTTTTAGTTGATCTTGTATCCTGCCACATTACTGAAGCCATTTATGAACTGTAGGAGTTCTCTGGCAGAGTTTTTGGGGTCACTTATGTACACTATCATATCATCTGCAAATAATGCAAGTTTGACTTCTTTCTTTCTTATTTGAATCCCCTTGATCTCCTTATGTTGTCTTATAGCTATTGCTAGAACTTCAAGCACTGTGTTGAAGAGATATAGAGAGAGTGGACAGCCTGTCTTGTTCCTGACTTTAGTTTTTCTCCATTTAATTTGATGTTAGCTGTTGGTTTGCTGTATATTATATATGTTATATTTACTATTATATTATATGTTCCCTGTATCCCTAATCTCTCCAAGACCTTTATCAAAAATGGGTGTTCAATTTTGTCAAATGCTTTTCAGCATCTAATGAAATGATCATATGTTTGTTCTTCCAGTTTATTTATATGATGAATTACATTGATAGATTTTCGTATGTTGAACAGGCCCTGAATCTTGATCATAAGGGATGATTTTTATATGTTATTGCGCTCAGTTTTCCAGTATTATATTGAGAAATTTTGCATCGAAGTTCATGAGTGAGATTGGTCTGTAATTCTCTTTTTTGCTTGAGCCTTTGTGTGGTTTAGGTATCATGGTAACTGTAGCTTCATAAAAACAGTTTGGCAATGGCTCTTCTGTTTCTATTATGTGGAACACATTAAGGAATATAGGTATTAGCTCTCCCTGGAAGTTCTGTTAGAACTCTGCATCAAAACTATCTGGGCCCTTGGCTTTTTTTTTTGGGGGGGGGAGGTTTTTGAAGACATCTATTTCCTCAAGACTTAGAGGTCTATTGAAATTATTAACTGGTCTTGATTTAATTTTGGTCAATGGTATTTATCTAAAATATCTTCATTTCTTTTACATTTTCCAATTTTGTGGCATACAGGCTTTTGTAGTAAGACCTAATGATTCTCTGAATTTCCTCAGTGTCTGTTGTTATATCCCCCTTTGCATTTCTGATCTTGTTTTTTGAGTGTTCTCTCTCTGCCTTTTGATTAGTTTGGAAAGGGGTTTGTCAGTTTTGTTGATTTTCTCAAAGAACCAGCACTATATTTCACTGGTTGTTTTGTGTGTGTGTGTGTGTGTGTGTGTGTGTGTGTGTGTGTGTTTCTATTTAGTTGATTTCAGCCCTCAGTTTGAATATTTCCAGTCTTCTACTCCTCCTGGGTAAGTCTGCTTCTTTTTATTCTAGAGCTTTCAGGTATGCTATTAAGTCTGTAATGTGAGCTTTCTCTGTTTTCTTTATGTGGACACTTAGTGCTATGAACTTTCCTCTTAGCACTGCTTTCATAAAGCCCTTATAGGTTTGGGTATATTGTGTCTTCATTTTCGTTGAATTCAAGAAAGACTTTAACTTCTTTCTTTATTTCTTCCTTGACCCAGGGGTGGTTCAGTAGTTGACTGTTCAGTTTCCGTGAGTTTGTAGGCTTTCTGGGGGTTATATTGTTGTTAAATTTTAACATTACTCCATGGTGATCTGATAAGACAGAGGTGGTTTACTCCAATTTCTTTGTATTTGTGGATGTTTGCTTTGTTACTGAGTATGTGATCAATTTTCGAGAAGGTTTCAGGAGGTACTGAGAAGACAGTATATTCTGTCCTGTTTATGTGGACTGTTCTATAGCTGTCTGTTAAAGTCTGTTTGATTCCTTACATCTATTAGTTCTCTTATTTCTCTGTTAAGTTTCTGTCTGGTTGACCCTCCATTGGTAAGAGAGAAGTGTTGAAATCTCCTACTATTAGAGTGTGGGGTTTCGTATATGCTTTGAGTTCTAGTAATGTTTCTTTTACGTGTGTGGGTGTTTTATTTTAGGGGCATAGATATTCAGGATTGAGACTTCATCTTGATAAATTGTTCCTGTTGTGAGTATAAATGTCCTTCTCCATCTCTTCTGATTAATTTTAGTGTGAAATCAATTTTGTTAGGAATTAGGATACCCATACAGCTTGTTTTTTTAGTTCCTTTTGATCGGAAAATCTTTTCCCAGGTCTTTACTCTGAGGTAGCATCTGTCTTTGAGTTTAAGGTGTCTTTCTTATAAACAGCAGAATGTTGGATCCTCTTTTCGTATCCATTCTTTTAACCTGTGCCTTTTTATAGGTGAATTGAGTCCATTGATATAAAGCAATATTAAAGACCAGTGGTTGTTAACTCTGGTTTTTGGTTTTTCAATTTTTTCTTTTTGGTGTTAGTGTTTGTGTGTTTCCCTTCTTTAAATGGTGTTGTGGATGGTTATCAAATGTCTGTACGATTGTGGGTATTTTTTCCTTCCTTGGGTTGAGGTTTTCCTTTGAGTACTTTCTAGTACTTTATAGCCCTTCTGTAGGGCTAGGTTTATGGATACATATTGCTTAAATCTGTTTTTGTCATGGAATATCTTGTTTTATCCATCGATGGTGAAAGAAAGCTTTGCTGGGTTTAGTAGTCTGGACTAGCATCCATGGTCTATTTGTGTCTGCAGCACATCTATCCAAGACCTTCTGACTTTCATGGTTTCCATTGAGAAGTCAGGTTCAATTCTGATAGGGTTACCTTTATATGTTACTTGACGGTTTTCCTTTGCAGCTCTTAATATTCTTTCTTTATTCTGTATGTTATGTGTTTTGATTATTATATGGCAAGGAGATTTTTTTGATCCAGTCTATTTGGTGTTCTGAAAGCTTCTTATACCTTCGTAGAAATATCCTTCTTCAGGCTGGGAAAGTTTTCTTCTATAATTTTGTTAAATATATTCTTTCAATATCAATTTTCTTAACAAATACCAGGTAAAAAGCAGGGTGTGTGTGAAGAGCAAAATAAAAAGTGTTCTTTGTTTCTTTGTGGGATGACAAAATAAGTCTGGTGAGCTATATATTTCTCTTGTCTACCTCTGACTTTTTCCCGACATCTTAGGGAGGCTGCAGTGTCCTTTCCACTCTCTGAGCTCCATCATGGCGCCCAAGGGTGGCAAGAAGAAGAAAGATGACTGAAAGTCGGCCCAAAAGGACACAGGCCCAGTAAATAAGTCTGGTGGCAAGGCAAAACGAAGGAGTGGTCCAAAGGCAAAGTTCAGGGCAGGCTCAACTATCTAGTCCTGTTTGACTAGGCTCCATATGACAAACGCTGTAAGGACGTTCCTAACTGTAAGCTTATTACTCCAGCTGTGGTCCCCGAGAGACTCAAGGTTCAGGGTTCCTTGGCCAGGGCAGCCCTTCAGGAGCTGCTTAGTAAAGGGCTCATCAAGCTGGTTTCAGAGCTCAGAGCCCAAGTAATTTCCACGAGAAACACAAAGGTCGGGGACGCCCCAGCTGCTGGTGAAGATACATAACTATGTTTAATTGACTGTAGATATAGAAAAATAAAACTATTTACATGAAAAAATGAAAGAAAGAAAAGAAAGATAATGGACCTCTGTATCTGTAAGCCAGTCCTAGCTAAATGTATTCCTTTCTAAGAGTTGCTGAAGTCAAGACATCTCTTACAGCAGGAATAACACTTAGACCAGAGAGGACACAAAATGGGGGAGGGACGACCACACCAAAGTGGACAGATTTTCAAGAACTGAAAACTCTAAAGTTTGAGACGAGCCACGAAAGCACAGTAACTCATGTTACTATCCATGAATAAAACTTAGGCTGGATTGTCGGCTAAAGTCTGTAATTCTACACAGGCTCCTAGGCAAGAGGATCATTAATTCAAGTTATATCATCCTGGGACCCTGTCAAAAACAGAACAAAACAAAATGGAAAAGGCAGTGGGCCTTATTTTTTAAAGGTGGATGAAAAGACTTGCCAGCAAGCATGATGAAGGCCAGCTTCTTTAACTCTGAATACTGTCCTCTGACCTTGGCTCCCTCTCCCTGTCCCCCTCGCTCTCTATCCCCTCCCCTCACAGGCCTTGCTGGGATGAGAAGAATTCACAGAAACTTGGTACAGAAGTTGACTTTTAAAAACCGTTTTATTGTAAGATGCTTTAATACTTTTGTTTGCATACAGATATGAAAAAGGGAAACTATTTGCTGACCGCCTGCTGCAGATAGTAAGGATGAATTTGAAGACGTTCCTTCCTATTTGATGTAAAATTTCCTCAGTGATGCTAGGAACATCAGTGAGGCTGTGAGTGAAGGCTGGCCCTAGTGTAAGGTTGCCACCAGCTGGCCTGCTATACAGGTACAGGAGATGTGGAAGTGGAGAGGGGGGAGTGTTGTTGCCCATCCCAGGGCTTGAGAGAGAAATTCCCGATGTTTGCATACCAGAGGATAGCTTGGTGGACTTTCTTCCTTGCTGAGAGCTGGATGGAGTGTTTCAGGACCAGAGACAAATCATCTTGAATTTTCTGTGACCCACAAATAGCCAAGGGCTGCTCACAGCTGTGTACTAACAGCCTTGTTGCTGGTTTGTGTACTGGCAGATCCCTATCTTCTGCCAATAGGAAGTCAGAGAAGCCAGGCAGCAAGGGTAGCCAGCCCTACAGCAGAGGTCTCTAGCTTCCCTCGAACCTGCCTACAGCATGTCTCCACCACTGCATTTTACAAGGCTTTTGATGTATGGATTTCTCTGCTCTCTTCTACAGAAACACCATGAAACTGACACTACCTTGGGACATGGTATTCGGAGTTACCCGAGTCTGTGTTCCTGGTCCAGGGGATCCACTCTGCCCTCTCTCGGACTCCTCAGGCTCCTGCATGTATTTCCTGCACACATACAATCAGGTACAAACACACATACAAAAATAAGTAAGTGCTTTTTTCTGTGTTGTGTTTGTGTGGGATGGGCAGGTGTGTGTACGCCATGACTCACG
Organism: Microtus oregoni; assembly: GCF_018167655.1. Classification (NCBI taxonomy): domain Eukaryota; kingdom Metazoa; phylum Chordata; class Mammalia; order Rodentia; family Cricetidae; genus Microtus; species Microtus oregoni. Next base: position 59,620,398 of record NW_024543066.1, read on the forward strand.
TGTGGAGGCCAGCGGACAGTTTGCAGTAGTCGGATCTCTTTCTGCTGTACCTGCTCCGTGGATCAAGGTCTTGGATGATCAATCCTGACAGCAAGCCCTTGCCTGCAAGCCCTCTCTATGTCCCTTTAAAATCCCTCCCTCTCTGTTCTTCTCTGCCTCTCTGCATTCCTTCCACAAGACCCCACCCCCACCCCAGACACTGTCTGTCTACGTAGTGATGGCAAGAAGAGCTTTGTGCCACCGTGCCTGACCCCCTTAAAACCTCTTTAGCCCACGTGCAGACATAATATAGCAATTTAAGGTTTTCAGATGATCGTACCGTTTATCATTGCATCATACATGGCAATTTCTCTTCTATAGTGTGTTTGGGTTGAGGCCACACCTCAGCCCCTGGCATCCATATACACAAAAAGTCTGGAATGTTTGAGCTGAAAATTCTACCTCAAATCCCCTCCTGTGGGAGTTGCCTCTGTTCAGAATTCACCTCAGAGAAAGCCTGCCAAAGGCTGACCCTTCCATAGAGATGCTCAAGAACCACTCCCACAGGGTGTTTAAACTGCCCCCCCCAGGGACAAACTTGTGGTTTCTCTCTCTTATTTCCTCATCTCCCCTCTGAGGATCTGGAAGGCCACTGGGAGCGTTAGCACTCATTCAAAAACATGGGCTTTTTCTGATACAGTTTGACTTGGTCTGATTATGGGTTATTGCATTGGTGGAGAGGTTTATTGGGTCCCAAAACCTTTTCACAATGTTTTTGAAACAAGAATTTATCTGTAGCTTCAGGTACAAAGAAGGATAAAATGATTCAGCCGAAATACTCAACCAATGATGAACATACACATCACAATGGAAAAGTTACTGGGTGCAAGACGGGATCACCAGCCAAACAACGGAACCCACTTTAACAGGTTTTTTTTTATTTTATTTTATTTTATTGAGCAATACATTATTCTCTGGTAAGCTCCCTTCAGCCCTCTCCCACGGTCCCCATGCTTTCAATTTATTCTGGAGATCTTGTCTATTTCTACTTCCCATGTAGATTACATTTACGTATGTGTCTCTTTGAGTCCTCGTTGTTGTCTAAGTTCTATGGGGTTGTGATTTCTAGGCTGGTTTTCTTTGGTTTATGTTTCAAAACCACTTATTAGTGAATACATGTGATAATTGTCTTTCTGGATCTGGGTTACCTCACTCAAAATGACGTTTTTTGGTTCCATCACTTTGCATGCAAATTTCAAGCTGTCATTATTTTTCCTGCAGTATAGTACTCCATTGTGTAAATGTACCACATTTTCCTTTTTCATTCTTTGATCGAGGGGCATTTAGGTTGGTTCCATGTTCTGGCTATGAGAAACAAAGCAGCTATGAACATGGTTGAGCACATGTCCTTGTGGCACGATTGAGCGTCCTTTGGATATATACGCAAAAGTTTTATTGCTGGGTCTTGAGGAAGGTCGTTTCCTCCAAAGGGGCTGTACCAGCTTTCACTCCCACCAGCAATGCAGGAGTGTTTCCTTTACCCCACAACCTCTCCAGAATAGAACATTATTGGATCATTTGTTCTTTTGACGACCGATTTCTTGAGTTTTTGGTATATTTTGGAGGTCAGACATCTGTCTGATGTTGGGTTGGTGATGATCTTTTCCCATTCTATAGGCTCTCAGTTTGTCTTGTGGACCATGTCCTTTGCTTACAGGAGCTTTTCAGTTACAGGAGGTCCCATTTATTAATTGGTTTTCTCAGTGTGTGTGCTGCTGGGGTTATATTCCGAAGGTGATCTCCTGTGCCCATGCATTCAAATGTACTTCTCACTTTCTCTTCTATCAGGTTCAGTGTGTCTGGCTTTATGTTGACATCTTTGATCTATTTGGACTTGAGTTTTGTGCATGGTGAAAGATATGGGTCTATTTCATTCTTCTACATGTTGATATCCAGTTATGCAAGCACCAGTTGCTAAATATGCTCTTTTTTACATTTGATTTTTTTTGTTCTTTGTCAAAAATAAGCTGTTTAAAGATGAATGGATTGATATCCAGGTCTTAGATTTGGTTCCATTGGTCCTCCTGTCTGTTTTTATGCCAATACCAGGCTGTGTTCAGTACTGTAGCTCTGTAGTAGAGTTTGAAGTCAGGGATTGTGATGTCTCCAGAAGTTCTTTAATTGTACAGGAATGTTTTGGCTATCCTGGGGTTTTTGCTTTTCCATATGAAGTTGAGTCCTATTCTTTCGTGGTCTGTCAAGAATTTTGCTGGGATTTTGATAGGCATTTCATTGACTCTAGATTGTTTTTTGGTAAGATTATCATTTTTACTATGTTAATTTTGCCTACGCAAAAGCATGGGAGATCTTTCCACTTTCTGGTGTCTTCTTCATTTTCTTTCTTCAAAGATTTAATGTTCTTGTTATACAAGTCTTCTACCTGTTTGGTTAAAGTTTCTCTGAGACATTTTATGCTATTTGTGGCTATTGTGAAGGGTGATGTTTCTCTGATTTCTCTCTCAGCCCATTTGTCCTCTGTGTAAAGGAGGGCCTGAAGGCGTAAGTCATAAACAATGGCACACCAGCTTGGAAATATGATTAATAGGGTGGTATTTATTTAAAGGGGAAAAAACTTACAGATCACTGTCAGCCCTCTGCGCAACCAGGAAGGGAGTCTAGTCTGGCAGAGCAGGAAGTGAAGACAGAGAGGAGAGGGAAGTGGCCGCTTTTTTAAAGAGAGAGAGACCACGCCCCAATGGGCTGGTATCTCAGCAGCTATAGGCTGGAAGAACGGGAAGACCTCCCGCAACACCTCCCCCTTTTGTTTAAATAAGAGAGTTCTAAACCTACTATGAAATTATATCCAATAAGTACAAATATCCCATTCTAAGTAGCTTAGGTCTTGTATAATAAATAACTTGGCCAAGTCATGAGAGAAAGTAACTCCATTTATATAGTCTTCAACCCCATCTAAGATCTGAGAAGGGAAATAATGTTACCTGGGTAATTAGGAAGTTCAGTAAAACAACTTCCAAAATATGCAACAAATCACAGAGACAACTAGCTACCTGGGCAATCACCCAAAGTCACGTTAGCAGCGTTGAAGCAACCAACTTTGGCTAAGGCCTAACATAATTGACATACCATTTTCAAAGGCAAGCAACTTTTCAAAACTATCTTACCCTGTCTTGGCAGGATATGACAGTCCTGTTTTATCCATTGATGCACGCTCTGTATCTTTGTCAGTGGTTGAGGTATGGGCATTTCTTTGCCCCAAGGCCAGTTCTGGCAAAAAGAAAGGCTCCAGGTGGAGTGTCTTTGGTGCTCAACAGTCTCTCAGGAATAGAGTGGTGTTGCCAGGAGCAATTGTGTCTCACTACCACAAAACTCTGAGTTAGATTAAAGGCCATTTTCTACAGCTCTTTGAAGAAGTTGAAGATTATCTATCTATACTGAGTATAATCTCTGTATATCTAAAGAACCTGATTAGTCTTATTTTAAATGACAAACTTAGATGACTATTAGTCTATATAATTCTCAATATCTATCTAACTTAAAGACTAAGACAATAAATGACTGTGAAACAAATGAGGACAATGACCTCCAAATATAAACAATGTACAAATATACATTGCAGTAGGTAAATATATATCAATACACAAACATTATATAAGTATCTTAATCAGAGGTAGAAATGTACACTGCAATATGGTAAATATATACAATATATATATATCAATACAATATATGTCAATACATAAAAATGTTTTAAACGGAGGTAGAAACATGCATGCATACAATAGTCAATATAATTTAACTTTGTATCAATATACAAGAATCTATACCAATATATTTGTCTAAAAACAGTAACTCACAATTACAAATCTATTATCCCATCATCCCTCTTTTTTTTTTTCAAAATGATCCCTGAGCTTATGAAATTCCTCCCCCAACCCTCAATCGTATACTAATTATAATCAACCCCTAAATGATGTCCCTAAACCCAAGGGCAAACTTTACTGGGAGAGGGGATGTCGTGCTCTAGAATTACTTCCAGCTGTCATGGGCGCAACGTTCTTTCTGGGGAATCCTGTGAAAGTAAAATGATGGTTAAATTTCAAGATCAATGTCTTTTAAAATTGCCAATAGTCTCTGAGTATTTTGTGCAGGTCTGGCCAAAATGTTGTGTAAGATGTGCACCATTTCAGCTAACCAAGTTGGAACTGTCTTGTGCAGCTGGTACCCAAAGCAGGTCTTGTAGTAGTGCTATCAGTGTCATGACGTCATATCAACCAGGTGGAGTTGTTCTTGTGTGGCCCCATCTTCTTCCTGGAAACTTCAAATGTCACTTCAGGAAAAACTCATTGTTCATTGTGAAAATTTTAAACATTAATCATATAGACATATATAGACATATATATATTCATTGAAATGCATGATAGATATATTCAATGAAAAGTATGATAGATATGAAGAAAAGCAAAGATGTTTTCTAAACTCATATTTCTTTCTGTCCCATATCATGGCTCTTGATATGAGACAGAAACTCCAGAAACTCTGGGTTTTTCTCTTACTAACAGGCTTGGAATTGGAGAGGGACTGAGCCAGAGTCCAACTTCAAAACCAGCTTTATAAATTTAGAAATATGGTTTAATATATTTTACTTACACAACTCATTCAGTTTTCTTGATATTTCCTATTGGGCAAATATTTTTCCTTCTGTCAGTATCCAAACATCCAGGGTCCCTTGAATTTTTCAAAGATGAGTGTTTTCCTGTGGAGATAAGAACAGAACCCTGCCCCCATTTTATATGTTTTTCTTACCACCTGTATGAATATCATCATTGTGGATGAGTTGTCATTTCTCCTTTCCAAGAGGTTTCTCCTCTTCAAATCGAAACTTTATTAATTTTGATGGTATCTACAATTTTTCTTCTCCTGTGGAAACAAGAGCAAAACCCCTTCCCCAACGTAGCACATCTCCTGGCTTCCACTGAGTGGTCAGCACATCTTTGAAATAAATCGGTTGATTTAGTTCAGCAGACTTTTCCATTATCCAATGTCTTTCTGCTGCTGTCGTTCCTTTCTCATTAGCGTTAAGAAAATTCAAGGTTAATAAAGCATTATGTAATCTATTTCTGGGGGTATTTTCAGTCCCTTTCTGTTTGTTCAGCATATCCTTTATAGTATGATTTGATCTTTCTATAACTGCCTGACCTGTAGGATTATTTGGTATACCTGTAATGTGTTTTATATTATAATAATCAAAAAAGCGTTTCATTTTCTTTGATACATATGCTGGACCATTATCTGTCTTTATTTGTGCAGGTATACCCATGATGGCCATAACTTCCAATAAATGTGTGATTACTGAATCAGCCTTTTCTGAGCTCAGGGCAGTAGCCCATTGAAAACCTGAATACGTGTCTATGGTGTGGTGTACATATTTTAATTTACCCAATTCCATAAAGTGGAACACATCCATCTGCCAGATTTCATTTCTCTTAGTGCCCTTTGGGTTACTCCCTGCAGGCAACGGTGTTTGATTATAGAAAGAACAAGTAGGACATGTCTTTATAATGTCCTTAGCTTGTTGCCAAGTAATGGAAAATTCTTTCTTTAGGCCTTTACTATTGACATGGTGCTTCTTATGAAATTCTGAGGCCTGCAACACACTTCCAATCAATAATTGATCAATCTCAGTGTTACCTTGGGCTAGAGGACCAGGCAGACCTGTATGGGACCGGATGTGTGTTATGTACATCGGACAAAGCCTATTCCTGATTATGTCTTGTACCTGGATAAACAATGAAGTCAACTCTGTGTCATCTGGTATAAATTCAGTGGTTTCAATATGCAAGATAACTCTTTCTGCATATTGTGAATCTGTAACTATATTAAGAGGTTCTTTAAAATCCCTTACCACCATAAGAATGGTATATAATTCTGCCTTCTGGACAGAATTATAAGGGCTTTGTTCCACCTTACTCAATTCATCTGACTTGTAACCTGCTTTCCCTGATTTATTTGGATCAGTATAGAACATATGGCCTCCAGTTATTGGAGCATCACGTACAATTCTAGGAAGAATCCAAGAAGTTCTTTTTATAAGGTTAAGTCTACCACTTTTGGGATAGTTGCTATTAATTTCTCCCAAAAAATTAGCACAAGCTCTTTGCCACGGTTCATTGTCTTCCCATAACTTTTTTATTTCTTCAGTAGTAAAAGGCACTATAATTTCTGCTGGGTCTATACCTGCTAGTTGACGAAGTCTCAGCTTACCTTTTATAATTAATTCAGAGACTTTTTCCACATAAGTTTTTAATTTTTTACTTGGTTTATTAGGTATAAATATCCACTCTAAAATAATATCTTCCCTCTGCATTAGAATCCCTGTAGGAGAAATTCTGGAAGGCAATATGACTAGGATGCAGCTAAGATTTGGGTTCACCCTATCCACATGTGCCTCCTGTAATTTTTCCTCAATCATTGTCAGTTACTTTTCTGCTTCAGCTGTCAGTTTTCTTGGACTATTCAAATCTTTATCACCATCTAAGGTTTTGTTTAAATGAACTATTAGATCAGGTGTTATCCCAACAGCGGGTCGTAGACTGGAAATGTCTCCTAACAATCTTTGGAAGTCATTAAGAGTCTTTAACCGGTCTCTCCTAATTTGTGCCTTTTGCGTTTTAATTTTCTCTAACCCTATTCTGTAACCTAGGTAATTAATAGAATTTCCTCTTTGAATCTTTTCAGGGGCAATTTGTAATCCCCACCTAGGCAAGACTTTCTTTACTTCTTCAAACATCCTTTCTAAAGTATCTTTATTTGAATCAGATAACAAGATGTCATCCATGTAATGATAAATTATGGACTTGGGGAATTGTTTATGAATTATTTCCAATGGCTTACTTACAAAATATTGGCACAATGTAGGACTATTGAGCATACCCTGTGGGAGGACAGTCCATTGATATCTCCTATTAGGCTGAGAATTATTATAAGTAGGCACTGTGAAGGCAAATTTTTCTCTATCGTTTTCTTGTAACGGTATAGTGAAAAAACAATCTTTCAAATCAATAACTATAAGAGGCCATCCTTTTGGTAACAGAGAAGGCAAAGGAATTCCAGATTGTAGTGGGCCCATAGGTTGAATTATTTTGTTGACAGCTCTTAGATCTGTCACCATTCTCCATTTACCAGATTTCTTTTTTACAACAAACACAGGAGAATTCCAAGGGCTGGTTGATTCTTCAATATGGTGAGCATCTAGTTGCTCTTGCACCATCTGTTCCAATGCCTGTAGTTTATCTTCAGCAAGAGAACACTGTTTGATCCATATTGGCTTCTCAGTTAGCCATGTTAAAGGGAAGGCTAATGGTACCTCTAAAGGTTTGGTATTTGCTGTATGTTCTTGTACAGCCTGAATGGCTGGTGACCTTTTTCCATAATACCTCATCATATCCTTCCCAGAATTATGAGTTCCTGGAACTACAGGAATGTTAATCTGGATATTCCATTGCTGTAGCAGGTCACGGCCCCATAAATTTATGGCAATAATGACTATATATAGCCTTAGTCTTCCTATTTGTCCTTCGGGCCCTATGCATTCAACCCATCTTGTGCTTTGTTTTACACGAGATAGGGTTCCAATTCCCAGGAACTGAACATCTACCTCTTGAAGAGGCCAATTTGGATGCCAAGATTCTGGGGTAATGATACTTATATCCGCACCTGTGTGTAATAAGCCTTCAATAAAAGTGCCATTTATACAGACTCTTAGCTTTGGTCTTTGATCGTTCATAGAAGTCTGCCAAAATATATGTTTACTCTGTCCTACTGGGTTTTTTTTACTCATCCTCCACACATAATTCATCATTTAGACCAGTATTACTTTTTACAGCAGAAATTGGAGCTTTTAATTTCCTTGGTGAGGCATGTTCTCCACTGTGACTGGGAATGACTAGGCCACTGTTGGCTTGGGGGCCTGCGAGAGGCCCTTCAAGGAGTTTCCCGATGGTATCGGGTTGCCTTGTTTGTCTGTTGTTGACCTGCATTCGTTGGACCAATGTCGGCCATTTCCGCATCTCCTACATATACCTGAAGGCCTAGGTCTCCTATTTTTGTCATTCCCAGAGGAGATATTATACCTAGAAATTCTGTGCCTGCAATCCCTTTTCAGATGTCCTAATTTACCACAGTTTGATGTCTCCTCATTATTGTGGAAATCGCTTCTCCTACTTAAGATTCTTCGTTATAGCTAAACGTCTCAACATTCATCGTATGCTGAATCCATTCATCCATAGGTGCTGATCTAGACTTTAAAGTCCCAATTATCTTTTTGCATTCTATGTTTGCATTCTCAAAAGCTAGAGATTCAAATAGTATTCGTCTAGCTTCTGGGTCTGTTACCCCTATGTCCAGAGCCTTAATTAATCTTTGCAAAAAGTCAATAAAGGGTTCTCTCTGTCCCTGCCTAATTCTGGTATATGATTCAACCCTTTTTGCTGGATCTTGTATCCTATTCCAAGCATTTAAAGCTGCTTGGTGACATAGACACAGTACTTCATCGTCATAAAGAGCTTGGACCTGTGGATCAGCATATTCTCCTGCACCAAGAATTTGATCTTGGGAAACCTCGACACCTTTTGTTCTTCCTTGCTGTTCCATATGTTTGGATTCTTCTCTGAAATAAATTCCAAACATCAAGGAAGGTCCATTATCTAAAACTGCAGACACTAACTGATGGAAATCATGGGGGGTAGCTCTAGCATTAGAAGCCAAAGTCCTTATCATTTCCTTTACATATGCAGAGTGCAAGCCAAAATTAACAATAGCTTGCTTAATTTCTTTTAGATCATTCATTGCTATTGGTGTCCATCTCGCTTCTCTGACTCCCTTTGAGCCTTTAGAAGTTGATGCTTTGTCAGAATTAAGTATAGGGTATGCCGTTAAAACCTTGGGTAAGCGAGTTCTAATAGCCGGTGTTGGCATTGTATCCTGTCCTTGTGCCTTATTACTCTGTTCACCAGCTCCAATCATTTCTTCAATCATTTCAAGTCTTTTTATTATTGTCTTTATTATTGTCTCTTTTGAATCCTGAATCTCCTGACCTGCATGTGTTTCTAGTAAAGATTGTATGGTTCTTAGGAGTGCCATATTCTTCCTAAATGATAGAATATGCAAAAGAATACTGAAACCTAGTAACCAGTAAATTATGTTATCCCCATAGTCATATAAACCAAGCATGATATAACCCATTGTATTGGTAACCAGAACAGTAAAATTCGCGTTGGAAACGAAAACTGCCATATTACCTATTATCCAGCAGGTGGCGCTGTTGCCAAGTCACGATGAAAACAGGGTCCTGTTTCAGAGTCTGCCTCGAATTTGTTAAAAACTGGAAAATGTAAGTTGCTCAACAAAGTAAATGTAATTAAATCAATTCCAGAGATAGAACCAGAAACCCAGAATCCAGGGGTAGAAAAGAGCAACCTGGAAGCCGCTTATGCCTCCATGTGACAGAGTCACCCTGAGGGGTTGCAGCTTTCGGCAACCGCGTGCTCTGGTCCGCGCCACTTAAGAGCTGTGCTTGCAAGGGAGATTTAAAAATGACTCAGAAAAGAGCAAACCATGCGGGAGGAGACTACGCAGGCCTGTGGTGTTTAAATCCAAGTGGGGAGGCATACGATAGGGTGCGTGGGGACTGGAAGTCAATCTGAGTTGTCTAAAGAGAAAATATAAAGAACTGCAGCAATAAAAGCCAGTGCGTGATGATTGCTATTAAGCTGCTGGCTCCAAGCCCAAGACACAGGCCACAAGGCCGCCTGCCGGCCGCGGCAGCTGAGGAAGGGAGGCTCGCACCAAGCCAAACTCACGGCCGGCAGCCGAGCGGGGTAAGGAGAGGTCCTAACACCAAACATTGGGTGCCAACTGAAGGCGTAAGTCATAAACAATGCCACACCAGTTTGGAATTAGGATTAATAGGGTGGTATTTATTTAAAGGGGAAAGAAACTTACATATCACCGTCAGCCCTCTGCACAACCAGGAAGGGAGTCTAGTCGCCGGCGGAGCAGGGAGTGAAGAGAGAGAGGAGAGGGAAGTGGCCACTTTTTTAAAGAGAGAAAGAGACCACCCGCAATGAGCTGGTATCTCAGCAGCTATATAGGTTGGAGGAGCAGGAGGAACACCCGCAACATTACCTCACTCAAAATGACGTTTTTTAGTTCCATCAATTTGCATGCAAATTTCAAGCTGTCATTATTTTTCCTGCTGTATAGTACTCCTTTGTGTAAATGTACCACATTTTCCTTTTTCATTCTTTGATCGAGGGGCATTTAGGTTGGTTCCATGTTCTGGCTATGAGAAACAAAGCAGCTATGAACATGGTTGAGCACATGTCCTTGTGGTACGATTGAGCCTCCTTTGGATATATATGCAAAAGTTTTATTTCTGAGTCTTGAGGAAGGTCATTTTCTCCAAAGGGGCTGTACCAGCTTCACTCTCACCAGCAATGCAGGAGTGTTTCCTTTACCCCACAACCTCTCCAGAATAGAACATTATTGGATCATTTGTTCTTTTGACGACCGAATTTCTTGAGTTCTTTATATATTTTGGAGGTCAGACATCTGTCTGATGTTGGGTTGGTGATGATCTTTTCCCATTCTATAGGCTGTCATTTTGTCTTGTGGACCGTGTCCTTGGCTTTACAGGAACTTTTCAGTTACAGGAGGTCCCATTTATTAATTGGTTTTCTCAGTGTGTGTGCTGCTGGGGTTATATTCCGAAGGTGATCTCCTGTGCCCATGCATTCAAGTGTACTTGTCACTTTCTCTTCTATCAGGTTCAGTGTGTCTGACTTTATGTTGACGTCTTTGATCTATTTGGACTTGAGTTTTGTGCATGGAGAAAGATATGGGTCTATTTCATTCTTCTACATGTTGATATCCAGTTATTTAAGCACCAGTTGTTAAATATGCTTTTTTTTACATTCGATTTTTTTTGTTCTTTGTCAAAAATAAGCTGTTTAAAGATGAATGGATTGATATCCAGGTCTTAGATTTGGTTCCATTGGTCCTCCTGTCTGTTTTTATGCCAATACCCGGCTGTGGTCAACACTGTAGCTCTGTAGTAGAGTTTGAAGTCAGGGATTGTGATGCCTCCAGAAGTTCTTTAATTGTACAGGATTGTTTTGGCTATCCTGGGCTTTTGCTTTTCCATATGAAGTTGAGTCCTATTCTTTTGAGGTCTGTCAAGAATTTTGCTGGGATTTTGATAGGCATTTCATTGACTCTAGATTGTTTTTGATAAGATTATCATTTTTACTATGTTAATTTTGCCTACCCAAGAGCATGGGAGATCTTTCCACTTTCTGGTGTCTTCTTCATTTTCTTTCTTCAAAGATTTAAAGTTCTTGTTATACAAGTCTTCCACCTGTTTAGTTAAAGTTTCTCTGAGACATTTTATGCTATTTGTGGCTATTGTGAAATTCTCTGATTTCTCTCTCAGCCCATTTGTCCTCTGTGTAAAGCAGGGCCATTGATTTTTTTCTTAATCTTCTGTCCCGCTACACTACTGAAAGTATTTTTGAGTTGTAGAAGTTCCTTAGTAGAACTTTTGGGGTCACTTATGTAAATTACCATATCATCAGCAAATAGTGAGAGTTCGACTTCTTCTTTCCTGATTTGTAGCCCCTTGGTCTCCTTCTGTTGTCTTATTGCTCTAGCTATGACCACAAGAACTGTATTGAATAGATATGGGGAGAGTGGACAACCTTGTCTTGTTCTTGATTTCAGAGGGATTGCTGGGAGTGTCTCTACGTTTAGTTTGGTGTGTGCTGTTGGCTTTCTGTGTATAGCCTTTATTATGTTTAGGTTTGTTCATTGTATCCCTGCTCTCTCCATGACCTTTATATTGAAGGGATGTTGTAGTTTGTAGAAAACTTTTTCTGCATCTAATAGTCCATCTAATTATCATGTGGTTTTCATTTTTGAGTATGTTATATGGTGGATTACATTGATAGATTTTTGTATGTTGAAGCATCCCTGCAATTCTGGGATGAAGCCAACTTGATGATGGTGGATGATGGTTCTGATGTGTTCTTGGATTCGATTTTCCAGTATTTATTGAGTATTTTTGCATTAATGTTCATGAGTGAGATCGGTCTGTAATTCTCTTTCTTAGTGATGTCTTTATGTGGTTTGAGTATCAGGTAATTGTTGCCTCATAGAAAGGGTTTGGCAATGTTCCTTCTGTTTCTATTGTCCCACTTTAAGAACTTATTAGAGAGAGGAAAAGACCCATGCGCAGGTTGGGGAGACCTGGTGCTGAGAAGAAAACATGAAGTGGACGAGTCCAGTTTTGAAACTGCTTAGCGCATGTGCATAGGGACTTGGCTTACATAGCTGTAACTTCTGCAGGGTAGATCAAGATCACACAGTGTTTGAGGCCCTGGGTGGCTATGTAAGTTGCTACAACACTTGATGGCGCATGCCTGGCTCTGGAACCCAGAAGTGCCAGTGCTTGGGGTGGCTAGATATTTTGGAAGAATGATGGGTGATGGAAATGATAACATTTCACCCTTATGTTTACTATAAAAATTAGGGGGTTAAGAGCAGCAGATGGGCAAGAATAGGGCATCGCATGTATCGAGAGTGGTTCTTGCTGATTTGTGGACATCAGAAAGTTAGGGTCCTTGGCCACATTTTGGGGTAGTGCTTTAGGGTCCTTGGCCACATCTTTGGGTAGCGGGTTACTTCAGTGTGTTCTGGTCTTTGTGGAACTGGCTGACTAGCACGTCAGAACCAATCTATTCCGGAGAGAATGTTGAGCCTCGATGACACTCCACCTGGAGTTTGTTTTCTTCTTGGCACAATTGGCCTTTGGGCAAGAAATTGCCCATGTCTCAACCACTGACAAGGTACATGATGTCTGGACTGGATAAGCAGGACACAAGGAAAAGGACTGCCAAAGCTTGCCAAGACAGGGGAAGACGGCTCTGAAAATTTTTCTACCTCTGAAAATGGTCTGTCAGTTATGCTTGGTCTTAGCCAAAAATTGATTGCTTCAACATTGCAAATGAGACTTTGGGTGATTGCTCAGGTAGCCAATTTCTCTGTCATATACTGCTTGCTTGGATTCTGCTTGATTACACTTCCTGCCTACTCAAGTAACATTATCTCCCTTCTCAGGTCTTCCATGGGGTTGAAGATTACATAGTCTTAGTCACCTTCTTCGTATGATTTGGTTAAGCCAATTTCCAATGCAAGACTTAGACTCTTTAAAATAGAATGTTTATTAAAACATTTATCATGTGTTCCTTGCTTAATATTGTATATGTTGGTTGTAATTTTATACTTGATATCGGTTCATATTGTGTATAGTTTTGTATTGGGTTTGTATAGTTCTTATTTAGACAAAGGGGGAGATGATGGGGAATCTTTGTCAACCATTTATCTTTAAGAGGTGGGAACAAGTAAGGTTGTGACTTTCTGAGACCAGGAGAAAAATTCCACAGGGCTCAGATGCACACTCTTTGTGGTTCCCTGAAGAACAGCTGAGTTTGGACTTCTTGTTCCTGTTTTGTGAGTTTGACCACTATAACAAATAAAAAATATAATTGTTTTATCTTTTAGCTAGCCTAGTTATTTATCAATCCAAGAAAATTCAACAAGTAAAAGGTTTGCGATGAGATTAGTGAATCCACTAAGGGAGGCCGTCAAGCTTGGCACCTGTGGGAGTTACAAGAATTACCTTAAAGGGGCCATCCCATTTAGGGGAAAGGGATAAGGGGGGTTGGTCTGGAGGAGAGAGAAGGACCTGATCCCCGATGTTAACTAGAGATGGACAGGGTTGGCACATGGTTAGGGTAGTGAATAAAGTCTCATAAGGGAGCAGAAGTGATGAAACAATAGGGTGAGCAGGTGAGCAGGTGAGCAGGGATGGCTGAAGATTTAGGTGAGAGGCCCGCAGTCAGGAGCGGTTGCCCATACATGAGTTCAAAGGGCAAGATGGAAAGGGGTTTTTTGGGGAGAGCCTGTGGCCTGAAAAGAGCCAAAGGCAAAAGCTTTTCCCAGTCAAGGAGAAGTTCCTGTGACATCTTAACAAAGAACATTTTTTTTTTCGAGAAAGGGTTTCTCTGTAGCTTTGGTGCCTGTCCTGGAACTAGCTCTTGTAGACCAGGCTGGCCTCAAACTCCCAGAGATCCGCCTGCCTCTGCCTCCCGAGTGCTGGGATTAAAGGCGTGCTCCACCACCACTGTCCAAAGAACATTTTTTAAGAAATGCTTAGTTCATTCTACCTTCCCTGAGGATCTAGGATGGTATGGGATATGAAAATGCCAGGGAATGTTAGGAGCCGTAGATAGTGTGAGAGATCTGGGAGGTAAACTCTGGACCATTATTTGACTGAAATGAGGTTGGGATTTGAAACTGGGGACTAATTTCCTGGAGCAGGACTTCAGCAACTGTCAGGACCCTCTTATTAGTGATGGGAAACCCTTCAATCCACCCAGACATGGTATCTACCTAACCCGGGAGATATTTAACCCATCTGACTGTGGGCACATGAGTAAAATCAGGCTGTCACTCACTTCCTATAAGGAAACTCATTTCCTGGTGGGTGTGAAAAGGGAAGCTACAATACCTAGACTTGGAATCTGACTTTTGATAGATTTTATAAGAGGCAATCAATGATAGTTTTTAAAACTCTAAGTCCTCCGGGGTGTGTTAGAGGTGAGCTTTGACAAAGTAAAAAGAGCCTGACTATGTGGATGAAGAGTTGACATAGGTTGGACAGAATTGGCCAAGTGTCAGTTGGTGACTGTGAGAATGTGGGCCGTACTGTATGAACCCCCTGAGGTGATTGAGGTAAGTCTGGGCCTGGAAGGCTGCTGCCCTGGCTGCTTGTTCAGCTCAGTTATTTCCCTTAGACATGATGGAGTCTGATCCCTTAGAGATGATTGAAATCTGATGAGACCAGCAGTGAATGATTCCTATAGCTCTGCGGAGATGGGAGGTCTTTAACATGGCCATAATGAGGTCTAGTTAGTTATGAATCCTCCTTTTGTTGTAAGAAGCCCTTGCTCTTTCCAGATAGCACCATTGGTAGGGAAAATAACAAAGCAAATTTTTATCTGGTGTGGGAAGAGAGGGGACCCCTGTGGACAACCTCCACCTGCTGTTTGGTTTATTAGGACAAGGAGAGAGTAGGAATCTATTCTTAATAAAGGAAAATTATGGACAAGTCACCAAAGCACAATAAATGACCTGAATTTAACTAAACAGGTAAACTTTACACCACTGGCTAAAGTTATACATATGGCAGAATGACCAAAATGTAATTCATAATCACAAAACCCTAGTGATGGAGGAAGGTCATTGGCTAATAAAGGAACTGCCTTGGCCCATTTTATTGGTTAGAAGATAGGTGGGAGGAGTAAACAGAACAGAACGCTGGGAGGAAGAGGAAGTGAGCTCAGACTCGACAGCTCTGCTTGCTGGAGCAGAGACACCATGCCCCGCTCCCGGGCAGACACACGCCATGAAGCTCTGACCCAGGATGGACTAGGCTAGAATCTTCCCGGTAAGACCGGTTCTCACAGATTATTAGAGATGGGTTGATCAGGATATCGGAATTAGCCAGTAAGGGCTAGACCTAAAGGGCCAAGCAGTGTTTAAATGAATACAGTTTGTGTGTTGTTATTTCGGTAAGCCGAGCAGGCGGCCGGGGTGCTGGGAACGCAGACCCGCCACCCCTATTTACAACACCCTAGAACCAAGTTATTTCAAAAACCACTTGGTGTGGAAAGACCAAAATAAATCCAATAAACGACCAGCCTCTGTCTTGTTTGCTAAGGAGTCCAGGGACTGGTAGTGACTGTTTTGGCCTCTGCAGGTGAGTAGCATCTGCAGAAGGTGCAGGATGGCTGGTTTGCTCCCCAGTTCTTCAGAAGGAACCAAGAGCAGTTTGCCTCCTCTCCAGGTACCCCATCCACCATGGAGAGAAGAGCCATAGAGGGCTATCACGTGCTTGGGGAACATACTGCACACCTACAAGAGTGGCATCAACCCATGGACTTCTCAGTAAGTGACTGCCCTCACCACCCTACCAAGGCACAGAGGCATTTACTCGGTGCAGCTCACAATGCATAGGCGTTGGAGAAATCACTTCTGCAGGACAGGCCAGTCAGAAGGAAGCCATCCGGTCTGAACAGGGCTGTACTTGACTGAGACTCTGGTGAGCACTGAACATCTGGTGCATGGCTGGCCGTGATCATACAGTGGTTAGTATACTCATCATTGTGGACGCAGCAACCTTGTTTCGAATCCGAGTCACGGCAATCATTGTCCTTCCTGTCTGGTGTGCTGCTTTCTTTCCCCATAAACCTACGCCTAGCTAATGTCTTGACACAGACTCCAGACTCTCTAGTTCAAGTCCCGCAGACATGGAGGAACTCAAACACTATTAATACAGTTTGCTGCTTGGAGGCTTCACTGTCAATCACGCTGTCTCAGGTGGACTCACAAAATCACCTTCACTGTCAGTCACCCTAGACCCAGGGCATAGTAAGCACCATCTTTGAGCAACACCCCTAGCCCAGGTTTTGGTCATGTCAGCATGATGCAGGGTCTGAATGTTCCTATCCGGTATTAGTCTTAGTAATAACACATTAGTGGGAAATCTTGTTTTCTATGTCCTGCCCTCCCTTTATGTGTCCTCCCGCATTCCTAGTGATGGCTCCTAGTAATGGAGTCTCAACTGGCCATCTCCTTCACCAGGCAAGGATTCCAGTGGTAGGACTGGGCTGCATTCTATTCAGTTGTTGGTCAAGGGTGCCCCATGTAAATCTCCAAACCACCCAGGCTGCCGCTAAGACACAGCGCTGCTCTCCAGAAACTGCTAGCAGGTGCCATTGCTGAGGTAACATCCACACATGAAATGTGGGGGAAGTAAAGCTGGCTCATACAGGAAGCCTGCATCCCTATGTTCTAGTATTACGGTGTGGGAGGGTACTCTGTGGTGTATTGAAAGAGAAAAGCAGACGCCAACCAACCAAGTCACAAAGCCCTTGACCTTCAAAATATCCTGCCTTCAAAATATGAAGGACAATGGTGGCACAGAACTTGTGAGAATAGCCAACCGGTGTCTGAATTGATTAAGGCCCACTCCACAAGAAGGAACCCACACCCAACACTTGCTTGTGTACCCAAGAACCAGAGTAGATAGATAGATAGATAGATAGATAGCCCAGTAGTAGACAGCCCAGAGACCAAGGGAAAACCAAACACTACTGGTTTATCAAATATACATATATATATATTACCATTTGTCTCTGGATATCTACTGCTGGGCTATCAAATATCTATACATCTATCAATTCACCTATCTACTGGGTTATCATCTGTCTATCTATCCACATATATTGGGCTATCAACTATCTATGTACGTATCTCTTGGGCTATCAACTATCTATCTATCTATCTATCTATCTATTTATCTATCTATCTATACCTATCAAGCTATGAATCATCTTTCTCCCTTTTTTATAGTCTTGCACAGAAACACTCTCCACAGGAGGTATGTGGCCACTGATACAGGCTCCTTTTACTCCAGCTAGTCATAAGGCTCCTCATAATATTGCTTACTTAGACTATCAAGAGGGGTTCCTTATGCCTCCTCTACCCATAGAATGTTTGTCTCAAATTCTGCATGTGATTAGACAGTCCTAACCTGTATTGTTAACCTAGATGAAAGTGAAGAAATCCATTCCAATCAGACAGTCCGTGATGCTGGGTCTGGGTCCGGAACCTCTGTGAGCCCTGCATGGATATGTGGCAGCCTAAGACAATTAGCATGCCTACTTCATGAACCTGTCCCTACAGGTCTTAAGAAACTTGTGTCTTTGGTTGGAGCTGATTTAATCTATTGATAGAGCACACAGGACAGGGAGGACAAAGTCAAGTGCAGGGACTGGAGAGATGGCTCATGCATTAAGAGCACCAGCTGTCTCCAGAGACCCACATGACAACAAACAAACCTCTTTAATGTGCTTTCCAGGTGGAATCCACTGCCCTCATCTGGTCACATGGGGAATTGCATGTACGTGGTGGCAAAACACCCACAAGTAGAAATAAAAGCACCACAAAATGACCCAACATGTCTAGAAGGACATTAATTCTACTGTGCGGTTATCATTTTTGCGTATCACTCACAATTCATGAAAACTAGAGGCAGATTGCTTTGCATTTCCTGATTTCTATTGTACATCCCTTTGTTGAATGTTCTCATTTCCTGAGAGGCCAGGAACAATGTAGTTGTGTGATGTAAGACGCCCCTCTGTATGTTGTGAATATGTTTTACTATCATTACTAAATAAAGAGGGTGATTTGGCCAAGGGTAAGGGAGAATATAGCTATGCAAATCCTAACAGAGATACAGAGAGAAGGAAGGCAGATTCCAGGAGATGTAATTAAGCCACCAGAGGAGTGGGATGTCAGAGAATTAGTGCTAAATCATAGCCATGTGGCAATACACAGATTAATAGAAATGGGTTAAAGTAAGAACTAGCTAGTAATAATCTGAGTCACTGGCCGAATAATTATAATTAATATTAAGCCTCAGAGTATTCTTTATAAGTAGTCATTGGACAGGGCAGAACACAGAAAAGCTTCAGACTACAGTTAGTTGTGTTTCCCTTCAGTTTGCTCTGCATGATGATATCATGAACATGTTGTACAGTGCGCGTACCACATTTTAATGGTAGCAAAATATATGACCTCAGGGATGCAGTTTGTCTAATTTTCTATAGACTAGTGGGAATACAAGGAGGAGGCCATGCCATCCGTATCTATATCCAAGGTGCCATCTGCCTGTGTAGACTATGATTGGAAAATCATTGTGTATTCCAAATTGCCTGGAACTTGCTGATATTGATCCATGCTTGTGAGTTGTGTGTTTGCAGGATTGTGACATCTTATCTGACCAAAAAGAGTCTTAAGAGTGAAAAGTTGAAAACTGTTTTTTATTCATAAAACATTCATTGTATTCTATGGGCGCTTCAAAACAGCGGTCATTACAGACAGTGTATAGCCTTAGCAAACTATTAAAACTATGGAAATAATAAAATAAATGACAAAATATAACAAAAACTTACACTAAAATGGAGAAAACCAAAAAACTAATGCACAGATATCCCAAGACATAAACCAAACCCAAACAAAAACAATCTAAAACATAACAAAAAACAACCATCCAAATAAAATTAAACAAAATTCCCACTTTCCCTTGAAATATTCTTTAAGAAAAAAACAAATCAATAACATGAGACACGAGGAAGTGGATTAGTCTCTGTAGTGAATTATCATCACCAACACTTGTGTGTGATATGGGGTCAGCGTCAGCTCTGCACTAGAGAGAATCCTGGGCTTTTGGGTGTGGTCTGTCTGGATAGCAGTGTGACAGAGTCTTCCTTGTCAGATTCCACATCACATATGCAGTCAGCTTGCCAAAGTCCTTGACAGTAGCTGACAGAATGACTCTTGTTCACCCAAGTATCTCCCTCCATGTGGTTTTGCCCACTTGGTGATGGATGTTCGGCTTCGGAGTAATTTGTGGGGTGTCGTCTGAATCTCAAGCTTATTTCTGATGCAGTCTTTTCTCTGGAAATGGTGAGCCAACAGAGGTGGATCAGATTGTGGCTGGATCCTCTAACGATTGGTTGATATTTGCATCAATGTTGTGCTCACAGCAAAAGGGACATGGCTTTTTCAGAGGAGGCCTGGATCCTGGAGTGTAGAATGTCATGCCTTCAAGGTGTCTCTGGTTTCCCTCAGGCTTCTTAGTTCTTTTACAAGGTGCTGTTAGAGAAGAAGAAAAAGTGTCTCTGGGACACAGGCAAGAAGAAAATCAGGGCCTATTCAACCCTAGTAAGGAAAAGTCAAGGAAGGAAAACCACACCGTGAATCCCCTGGTTGGTGGGAATGGGACTCAT
Source organism: Microtus oregoni (assembly GCF_018167655.1). Taxonomy (NCBI): domain Eukaryota; kingdom Metazoa; phylum Chordata; class Mammalia; order Rodentia; family Cricetidae; genus Microtus; species Microtus oregoni. Next base: position 59,640,368 of record NW_024543066.1, read on the forward strand.
TGATTTAGCACTTGCCTAGCACATAGTGCTCCTGCTGCAGCAGCTCCATCTGCAGGAGGCTCTCCTCCTGGGCTGTGGCCTGTTCCAGTTCATGCTGGAGATGTTCAAACCTACAGGAGGAAGGCAGCTGGGACACAGGCCTGGTGGGGCCCTGCCATGTCAGTTTTTTAGCCCCCACCAGCTAGAAAATCCACTGCCTTTTAGCTGAGCTCATTGACTGCTTCCCTAAGGGAAAAAGTCGGAGTGCCCCTGGGATGGTTTTTTTCTCAATGTATAAAAAATGCTGTTAGTTGAACCAAAAAATACACTGTGCTGGACCTGAAAAACACAGCATTTTTTCAACAGTCCAAAAACATTATTTTGGAGAAATATCAATATCTGGTCACAGTTCAGGAAAGATATTCCTGGCTTTAATTAGATACCAGGTGAAAGTGAGCAACCTGTCAAACTCTATGTCTGCCCTCTAGTGGAGCCCGCACAACACTGCAGAGAAGGCTCTGATTATCCCTACAGCCCAGAACCTGCATGGGGTTAATTTGTCAACTCCTAGTCTGTTTATGGCCAGAGTAAATCTTCTCACTGGAAAATGGTGAACCCTGCAGAGAGCTTGCAGTCAGCGGGAGTGTGCTGCATCCAAGTTAGCAAGAAGATTAAAAACTTCTCTCTAAATGTGATATTCCTGAAGGAAAATAAAGTGGCAGAGGACACACTGTCCCTCACAATTGACCTCCTGCTTCTCACAAGAGAAGAAGGGACACAATCCACAGGAGACTAATAACCAAGCATATGGTTTTATGGACCAAAGTTTCTGGAGATAAGCCAAATCATATTCTGAGGTATTTTGTACCAGGGTGTGGGTGAGAGCCTTGCCAAATAGACTAAAACCCAAACAGGACAGAGACCCCGAAACAGAGAATCCACTAGACTACAATTGCTTTTGTCAGTCCGTGCTCCTACCTCGTCTGGGACTCAGTGAAGCGATGCTGCAGGTTTCCTGCCAAGTCCATTAGATGGGTAACCAGTTTCTTCCGCTTCAGCAGAAATTGAGGGTGTTCCTCCAGTCTTTGATGTTCCTATTCATTAGAGGATTGTGTTCTTAGGGCAGGGTTGTCTGCGCACATGTACACATGTGTGCATGCATGTACACAAACACAAACAAATGTGTTTACACAGTCGTGTTCATCACAAGTACATGGATGCTCACATACAAGCACATTGCATTGCATCCACATGTGCAGTTCCTAGCTAACAATATGGAAGAAGAGATCACCTGGGATCCTATGAAAAAGAGAGTTAACTTTCATTAGCCCACACCTTCTCCCCCCATATTCTAAACCAGGCACAGGGGTGTGGTGATGTGGTGAGGATTCTGTCTTTTGTCTCTGTTTTGATGAGTTTCCATTCTATTTCCATTTTATATGTGTGGAGGTTTTGCCTGCCTGTGTGTCTATGCACCACATGCACGCCTGGTCCCTGGGAGAAGAACACAGTGGGCAGAGCAGTCAATGTAGTGCTTGCCTTGTACACCCAGGCCACCAATGGTGGATGCCAGGGTTCCTTGATCAGTTATCTGAGCTTGCATACAAGTTTACCAGTTTGACTAAAGGCTTAGTTCCGTGGTCCAGGACCACTGCCTGATGGTGGACCAGCCGCTTCCTCTCACTCAGTGCTTCCCCGTGGCTCCAAGGAGGGCAGCTTCCAAACACAGGAACTCTCTAAACCACAGGTTACCTCATTTTTGGCAAAATGAGTTCAAGAAAACCAGAAAATCTCTACAAACAGAATTCAAATAAACCTTTCCATCCAGTACGATGATTATTTCAGGAATTTGTCTAAGAAAGAGAAGAAGGCTGACTCGTGGCCTAATGAGTGCATGTATTGCTTCATGCTTAACAATATTCCATGGAAGGGCTTTACTTCATTGAATGTTTACTCATCAATGAAGGGTATTTGAATATTTTCTGGTTTGTTGGTGCTCTGAGGAATGCTTCTATAACCTAGGTGTCCCCTAGATTCTCTGTGAACCCTTACTTCTCATTCTGGGATCACTGGGCCATCTGGGGACTGCAATCCATGTTTCTGAAAAATTATACATAGCTTCTCATAGGGCTACACCATTTTACACCACTAGCAATAACTGAGGGTCCTCATTGCTGCCAACCCCCATCAAGCCAACTTTAACTCAGTGTAAAGAAGCTTGGAATGAAAGCAGCTTCTGAGAGCTGCAGACACAACATGCAGTGAGTGCTTTAGACGATGATGAGCCTGAGTGGGCTGCACTAAGACAGCCTGTTCTCACAGCTCAGCATGGCTATGGGACTTCTGCTGGGGGAGACACCTCTGCAGTTCAGCATCTCTTTAATGACAAAATCTAGGCCAAGATCCAGTGACAAAGTTAACTGAGTCAAGATTAGACAAAGGTGAAAGGAAAATGGCAGCAGGCACTGATGAGGAGAACAAAACAGGATACAGAAGTCGTTAGTGGACAGTCACCTTTCACCCAGAGCAGAGAAGGACACACATCCTCAACCAGGCTTTCCTGCTCTCAGGCACCTTGATTTGCCTCAGCAGCCTCTTTCTCACCTCCATGTCCTGCATTACCTTGGTTTTCTGCAAAGGATATCTTTGCAGATGAATATTTATGCCTCTACAAACACCTGAAAATCTTTTAGTTTGTTCAGTATTATGGTCCTTTGTTCTAGGTAGCTGCATGGACATGCCAAAAGATTGGCAGCTCCATGTGATTTATAGCTGATGCAAATTAATGCTAACCAGAGCAGGAACAGTACTTTCTATTAACACTGGTCTCCGTCATCCTTAAAGATGTCCATCATTCTATAAGTGAACAAACATATATTGTCTCAAACACATATTCTGAAACTCACAAAGATACATAAAAGCACAACACGAACACACACACACACACACACACACACACACACACACACACCCTTCTTGAACCCAGAAAAGCAAAGAAGTCTAGAGTTTTGCAGCACCTTTCCTGCTGCAGGGAGACAGCAGGTCCTCGGTACTGTCTCTCATTGCTCTTAGACTCAGTCAGGCTTCTGCCCTAGTCTGAACTTCTTTCCCCTTCCAGGAAAGTTCTTCATCTCAAGACTCACTGATCATACAGGTGTGAAAACCTCTGCACACCTGACCTTGACCACAAAAGACCAAGTCCCAACGGAAGACACTGCACATGAAGCCTCTCGATAGCTCTAAGCTTACCCTTTATAGTCTCCTAAGGGACCTTACCCAGGCTCCTCCAGAGAAGACCTTGATAGCACTAGAGAATGAGACTGACCCATGGTCATGACCCAACAACTTTGGACCATGACACAGAACATAATATGAAAATAGCCCCAGATCAGTCAGTAGGAGCCCAGTGAGGTCAGCACAGTGTTGTTCTGAAATGCAGCTCTCTGTACAACTATGAGGGATCTGTACTAAGACATAAGCATGTGCATGATAGAGTGAGCATCACATGTCAGCAAAGAGACTGACTGTTGTGAAGCCAATGAGACAATCAGGACATTTCCTGGGAGGTTACCTCAGTTCGGTGAAAGGAAAATGTCTACTTTTACTTTCAAAAAAGCTCTGGGGATTGATTTTTTTAATTACAAAACTCATTAATTCCAAAGTAGTAAAAATTAAGAGAAAACACTAAGTCCTTTCTCTTCCTTACCAAGCAACCCAGTTAGCATAAGATGAGACAGAAAAAGATAGGAAGCTCTACCTGTGAGGAGACAGAAGATTCAAAGGGCTCTGGCCTGGTAGCTTAAACAGAACAAAATTATTTCATTCAAGCAAACAAATGATCCATAGGCCCTTGTCCTCACTCACTCAAAGCTCTGGGATTCTCCCTATGTGGCTCCCAGCATAGAACCTTTCCTACTGTATTGACATGTAGGTGTGTGATATGTGATTTACCAATCTCCCTCAAAGAACTGCAGCTTCTACCAGAACGGGATGGTTTGTTTGCCAGTCAGGTTGTGTCTTCCCAGAGGTGAACTCCCTAGGAAGACTTGTGAAGGATCCCAGATGTGAACTCTTAGATGGAATGGAGGTGGTCAGCTGGGTAACTGAGGGGACGGTTACATGACGATGTACGTGTGTGTGTGTGTGGTTAAATAGGTGGGCAGCTTGCTCCTGCTGCCTCAGCTTACCTGCTGCTGCTTTGTCAAGAGGTCACAGATCTTCTCAAGGGCCTCCTCACAGAGCCACTTTGTCTCCTCACAGGACTCTTGCAGGTAGGTCTGCTCCTGCTGCAGCTTTCTGTTGTCCTCTCTCAACATGCCCACTTTTTCCTTCATCTGTGTCTTTTCCCTCAGAAGCCGGCTGTGGAGGGTGCTTAACCATCACAGAAAATGATGAGCTCCAGTCACCTCCATCTGCCACTCCTACCTACTAATACTATCTTACCTGCAAGGTCCCATGTTCTCAGCCAGCCCCAGACTGCAGCCCACATTAGCTATGCCAGTATCACCCAGGTGATGTACCTCTGAGAACAGGATTCTACACCCCTAACACAAACGGGTCCTACACTGATCATCGTATTGTGAGACCATCATCAGGTATAGAGCAAACATGGTCTGAGAGACTACAGAGGACCCAAGAGGAATACATTCCACATCTATTTTTCATAGCAACAGGCTCTGTAAGTCCCTCTCAGAGTCCTAGAGACCATTCATGGTGCAAACCATGTTTTTTATCTAGGAGCTCTGGAAGCTGAGAAGACAATGTTGGGATGGGCTCTCTGACTCCTTGCACTTGGGAGAAATCAGTCAGGGAAGACAAGGACAAAGTAAACAAGCTAGAGCCACAGCCCTCACTTTGGTTCAAAGAGAAATAAGTGTAGCAGCTCTCCTTCCCAAGTGCGGGGTCCCATCCAATCAGACACTCACCTGTAGGAGTTGGTCTCAGTCAGCTCCCTGCACTGGGAAGAGGCCTCACTAATTTCCTTGGGAAAATTCTCCAGCTCTGACGTCTCCTTCTGATGATCAATATTCAGCTCCTCAAGCTCAGAATTCAGCCTGTGGTAGAGCATGGACCCAGGAACAAAGAACCTCATGAACACAGTCATTAGACCCCCGTGAACACATGAATTACGGCTGTGTCTTGGATGATCCTAGTCCACAGGATGTCACATCCTGAGTCCATAGTACTAGGACCTGTTGATGTTATTAGACTTGATAAGCCGCCCCAGGGCCAGAATGGCAGAGCATCAAGAGGGAGACAGACAGAGATACATGAGCTTCCTCAGTCAGCCTGGAGGAACAAACTAGCTCTTTATAAGATGTCCAAGGAGTCTGTGCGATGGGTATGGGCCTACCTTCAACCTATGATGTCATGTCTCATGTCTTCAGAAAAAAAAATTTATATTTTGTGTTCCTGTTATCACAAGGATACTCAGAACTCATAATCAGGATTTCCATGGAGGAGACCGTACAGCACAATGACTTTATAATCTCCCCATGGAATTCCATTCAGTCACCAAGGCTAGCACAAAGAATGAGGGCAGGGATGCTCAAAGTGGGACTCCAGAGACTGAGCACTTCTATCACCTGAGACTCTGAGTCAGACAGATCATCAGCCCTGCTACCAATCTCTGACTCACAGGATCTGGACAGATACACACATGAACACACACACTGTCAGGGAACCCCTCAGAGACAGTACAGAACACACCAGACACCACAGCACAAAGGAGATTTATTGACTCAGAAGAGCATTCATAGAATTGGGGGGGCCTTCCTCTGTATCAGGCAATAGCTGAGAACAAGCAATGGGTGTTTTTTTCAACTGTGGGTTTTTAAGGAGATAAGGGGAAATCTTTGCTAGGATGAGTTGGTGAGAGCTGTTTGGACAGCTAAGCCAGAATAGCCAAATAATGAATTTTAATTGCTGGATATTGGTGTTTGGTTTCAGGAATGAGTCAGTGGCCAAACAAGGGTATAAACCGTGGGGACAAATTTTAGGAATTCAATTTAATGTTTACCAAGGGAGAGGGAAGTGAAAAGAGTAAAATCTGCCACTGCCATATTGGCAAAGTTTGGGCCCGTTAGCCCTTCACACACATAAACCCACAAACAATTAGAATGCCAGAGACATGCAGGTAGGTGGCATTATCGCAGAGTACAAGGAACAAGGGCAGAGAGGTGCCAGGATGAGATCCAGGCCTTCAAATCGCACACTGAGATGGAACAATAGGACCAGGTCCAGCTCCCAGAGCAACCAGCTAGAAATCCCCCAATCAAATACAAAGACTCCCAGTGAACTCAGCACCCCAGCATATCCCACAAGCCAACACCTGTCCAGGCCTCTTTGAATTGCGTGTTGTGAGCTCACACATTGCTGCCCCATCCATAGAATGTGACTCAGGCCACAGGCTCTGCTTTTCATTGGGAGGAAGCAGAACAGCCTGTGTCCCCATCTCACTCCTACCCCGGCTTCAGTTCTGCCTCTCAGATGCACTCGGGAAAAGCACATTGGGCAGGAGGACACCTTGGAGGTGCAGCCTCAAGTGCCATGAGGAATGCTGGGGTGGACACAGGAGGGTCAAGACAGTCACCAGAGAACTGGACATAATGACTACCTCTTGTTCACGTCATTGTTGGTATAGTTGGCCAGGACTGCACGAAGTTCATTCCTCTCATTGGTCATCATCTGGAGTTGAAGGGTCAGTTCATCGACCTTGTTCATCTGCTGCTCCTGCTCAGTGTGGGAGGCTGAGGTCCGTGCCTTTCCAGTACTCCCTGTAGGTAGACAAACATCAGTGAATTTGTACAGTTAGATGGTAGAGGGCCATGAGAGACCATGTTAAGTCCCTAAAAGAGGCCTGAGGAAGAGGGAACACATGGAACCCACTGAAGACCTCACAGAGTAGACAACTATCCTCTAGTTGAGACCCATAAGCCATGTCTCCATCCCCAATCACCATTGCTCGATATATCCATCAATGTTGGGAAATATTATTTTCAGGTGTGGGATTTTGTTTATGCTGCAGTAGTTTAACTCTGTGAAGCTGTGTTACTGTTCCTGTCTAAAACACCTGATGGTCTTAATAAAGAGATGGACAGCCTATAGTGAGACAGAAGCAGGGATAGGTGGGCCTAGCAGGCAGAGAGTATAAGTAAAAGGTGAACGCCGAGAGGAGAATAACGAGGAGCCCTAGAACAAGAGTGGAGGACTCCAGGGGCCAATCACCAGCTCACTCAGCAGCCATGGAGTAAGAGTGAGTGTAGGACTTACAGAAGAGAAAGATAAAAGCCAAGAGGCAAAAGGTAGTCAGGATAATTTAAGTCAAGAAGAGCTGAGAAGAAACACACCAAGCTAAGGGCAGGCATTCAGAAGAAAGAAGAAGTCTTTGTGTGTGATTTATTTGGGAGCTTGTCTGGGGGACGTTACTCTCCCTCTCTTTAGTGACACACAAGCAAAAGAAATCCAGTGACAATGAAGGGCAGGGCTGAAACTGGAACCACAGTGGCTCCTTCTGTGCTTCCCACGCAGAGGCCGAGGGAAAGAAGAGGGCCCTCAGCACTGCAGTTGAAGCCTTGACCATCCCTGGCTCTCTGCCAAACACACCATCAGATATCCTCGACTCTGGGTCTGCTCTTTAGTAACTCAGAAAAGCAGAAGAGGACATCGCTTCCCAGGAACTCCCACCTCCTGAGTCCACTCCTGAAAGGATCAACTTAAGCCTTCATCCTTCAGGAATCCCTGTCCCCTGCCCAGGACTCACTGCGCTTTCTCCAGAACCATTTATTCCTTGATGTGTGACTCGGAGACTGAAGGCCATCTTCCCTGTGCCTCTCTCTGGCCTCCCTGCGCTCTCCATCCTGTCTCCCAAGCAGCCTGTTCAGTCGTGTCAGCATGGCTGTGGGTGAACCACACAGGCACTGAACGAATGCCTCAAGGGCAGTTGGCGTTGCACAACACAGGTGACATCACAGAATTCCAGGCTCTCCAGGATACAGTAGAATGTCCAGGTGGGGGACTTCTGATGTCATATGATACAGCTCTTAACCCCTGCTAACTACTTCACCCAAAAGTTACTTGAAACTAAGGTGCCATTTCCAAGATCCTCTCTTGGGCCACAGGGGAAGTCTTTACACACATTGTCTTCCTAAAGCCAGAAATCTAGCTCTCTGCTTCTAACGTTTTATGTGAGAAGTTGAAAGCTCACTTCCCAACCACTGCCCAGGGATGGCGTTTCCCTCCTTAAGATCCACACTCATGGGCTGGAGAGATGGCTCAGTGGTTAAGAGCATTGCCTGCTCCTCTAAAGGTCCTGAGTTCAATTCCCAGCAACCACATGGTGGCTCACAACCATCTGTAAAGAGGTCTGGCGCCCTCTTCTGGCCCTCAGGCATACACACAAAATATTGTATACATAAAAAAATATTGTATACATAAAAAAAGATCCACACTCAAGTAACGTGAGAAACAAAGCATGCCTAGAAATGAGGTCAGGATAAAGGGAGTAGAACAGATGAGGTCTCTGAAGTGAACGAGCACTTTTAGAGACTGGAGGGTTCAAAACAAAGAGAAGACACATAGGAAGTGATGAAAATTTCACTCAGAATGTCACTAGAGCTCACTCAAGCTATGAGGTTGATAGAGAGGGTGTGACTAGCTCTTGGCAGGTCTACCTGTATCCACTGAGCCCAGGTGAGCTTCAGATACGGAAAGCAAACAATCGTAGAAAGAGTATGATGGCCCCAACCTTGAATCAATAGACTGAGGAGAGTAGTGGCACCCAGAGGTCAGTGTGCGCCATCTAGAGGAGTCGTTAGCAATGGAGACACAAGCACACACACACACACACACACACACACGCAGACACGTAAACAGGAAAACCTGCACACAATCACACGCTGCCTAATAACTGTGTGCCTGTGGGAATGCACCTTTGCATGGCACCCCAGGTGGTTAGTGTCATTCACCTCCCTCATGACTACATTCTCATGATAGTGATCCAATACCAGACCCTGGGGATGTTGGAGAGCTGTTCATTGATGGGAAGAAAGATGTGTGAGACACAAGCCTGTCATTCCAGTGTTGGAGATAACAGCATAGGAAGATCAGAAGTTCCAGACCATTCTGGACCACAGAAACTCTGGTTCAAAGAAGACAGGCAGACCCGGATGGAAGCTCAGTTGGTGGAGGGCTTCCCTAGGAGACACTAAACCCCAAGCTCCATTTCAGCACTATGTAAACATGCCTTGACATATTGGAAAAAAGGGAGATCAGAGCTTGCAGGTTATCCTTAGCTGCAGGGTGAGATGGAGGCCAGCCTGGGCTACATGGGACCTGTTGGAAGAGAGAAAACTGGATTTTCAGGGCACAGGCAGGGTGATCTGCCTTGAGAGATGGAGAGATGGTTGACAGAGTTGGTGGCAGTTGGTAATTAGGGTGGCCAGGCACGGTCTTGGGGGAGTGCTGTCTCCAGGGTACCATATCACCCAGATGGCGAGAGTGAGGTCTCAGGAAGGAAGAATGAAATTATCTGAGCTGTTTTGTAGAATTAGGGGAGGCTCCACAGGGACCTTCTCACCCTGTTTATCTGGGAGAGACAGCAGGCCACAGTGATCTTCAGGACTCGTTGGTAGAATCCCAGAACCACTGCATGTAGAACACACCGTGTAACTTCCTGGGCACCTAGAAGTGGGTTCTGGGTTGTTGTAAGTGGCTACAATCCACATCACTTAAAGCAGCAGGGATGGAATTTTCTGGTTCTGGAAACCGAAAGTCCCAAATCCTGGAGACTGCCTTCTTCAGAGGGTCCAGGTAGAGGCTCCTTCCTGCCTCTTCCAGGATCTGGGACGTGGATGGCCTGAGTCTCAGTCCCATCCCACCAGTCTCCATCTCTGCCTTCCTCTGAATTTGTGTGCTCTTTATTATGTCTTTATGTGAGACATGGTCTTGATGAGTAGTCCTGCTGGTCTGAACTTCTAACCCCCTGCCTCAGCCTCGCTAGTGCAGGGTCAGTCCTGGGGCTATAGCTCAGAGGTAGAGTGTTAGTCCAGTGTGTGTGAGGTTTGGTTTCCATTCCCAGTGTTGGAGAAAACCCCAAAAGGTCTATTCTTTTATATGGCCTTTTGCCCATTCTGAGCCTGACTACCCACCAAGGTCCAGCAATCAATTATTGAAGTCCAGACATCCAAGCCCCCGTTGGCTCATCAAATCAACTTGTCCAATTAAAATTAAAGACCTCATCCTAATATAGGGGTTTCCATTTTACCTTCATAAATCATCATTTCCCTATATGCCAAGTCTGTCTCTTCTGTATCTAGAACCAGTTTTTTGTGTCTCCAGAAAAATATCCCTGTCCCCTTCCCTTGTTCCTGTCCCTTCTCCCTCATCCCCTATCTCCTATATCTCGTTCTTACTTCCTGCCCTCTGTTCCTCTGGGGAAAATAAGTCTCTTGTGTGTTAAGAACTTGGTCTTGGTGTGTCATGATTTGAAACTTTATCTTTCATTCTGTGTTCAGACTCTGCAGAAGAAATGGGGTTCCCACAGCTCCCATGATTGCCAACTCTGTCTTTGTGATGTTTGCTTCACCATACACCCCAGGTGGCCCTTGAAAATGAGTCTGATTGTAGGACTGGGGTCAGGTCAGCCAAGCACACAAAATGTGATGGCTGGAGGGGCAGGAAATTGATACTAGCCTGGGCTACATAGCAAGACCCTGTCCCACACACAATTATTTCAATTGTGATAAATACACAAATAAACTTTCAGCTATTTTAGAGTTGCCCTTCACTGCCGTAAAAACATTTATATTCTTCAGAGTCCTCGGGATGTACATCTTTCATCCTAGCACTCAGGAGGCCGAGACAGGCAGATCTTTAAGTTCCAGGCCAGCCTGGTCTGCATAGTGAGTTACAGGACAGCCAGGGCTACACAGAGGGGAAAGAGCCTTCAGGGTAAACGGCGAAAGAGATAGGGTTTTGGTTAAGAGCACTGACTGTTTTTGCAGAGGATCCAGGTTCGATTCCCATCACCTACATGGAGGCTCACACCTATTTAACTCCAGATGCTGGGGATCCTCCTCCTTTTTCTGATCTGCACAGGCACCAAACTACCATGAGGCCCACATATATGCTATGTGATGTGTGTATGTTTTCATATTGTGCTGGATAAAAAATGGTAAAGGTGTTTCCATTAAGACTGAAGACTTAAGTTCAATGTCTGGAAAGATATAGGTAAATAGTAGCAGATAGTCCAGAGACCTTAGTTAAAACCAAATACTAATCTATTTATTTATTTATTTATTTATTTATTTAGTAAGGTTTTACCCTTGGTCTTTGGGCTATCTATCTATCTATCTATCTATCTATCTATCTATCTATCTGTATATCGACTCTGATTATCTATCTACTCTATTCTTAGTTACTCAAGCAAGTGTTTGGTGTGAGTTCCTACTTGTAGAGTGGGCCTTAAGTCAATTCAGACCCTGGTTGGCTATTCCCAAAGATTTGTGCCACCTTCTTTTTGTCCTTCATATTTTGTAGACAGGACATTTTGTAGGTCAAGGATTTTATGACTGGGTTGGTTGATGTCTGCTTTTCTCTTTCAATAGTGGTCAGAGTACCCTGCCTCATCCAAAAAACTAGAACATAGGGATGCAGGCACCTCCAGGACGTTTGAAGCCCAGGGTATCTGGGATCAGGCCTCCCTGGACTCCACACTGGCAGAGTCGCCTTCCCAGCCCATCAGGACTCCGTGAAGGAGCCCACGTGAGCTTTAGGGTCAGGTTTTTTGCAGACCCGAGCAAGGACGCGCAAAGGGGTGGTCACCCCAGGTGTGTGCTGGAGCCTTGTCTGGACGATTGCAAGAAAGGCGGCGAGGGGCAGGTGCCAGTGCTCAGGGAGTCCAGACAGGAGGGAGATGGAAGAACTTGACATGGGGTGGAGAGGGACCTACAGGGGCGAGGGTGGCCTGGGGTGGGATTGGAGACTATGTAGAGGGATGGACAGGGGCAAGGATGGCCTGGGGTGGGATTGGAGACTATGCACCGTGGACCTGCTCCTGTACTTTAAGACAAAAACTCCAGACTTTAAGAAATGTTCTCATTACTCCAGGAACTAAACTCCTAAACATATTTTATATGAGGCCGAGGCTTTAAATTTTCCTGGAAAGACTGAACACAGATATAGAAGTTAAGAGAGAGAGGGAAAAACAAAGCAGTAGGAAGAAGTTGTCTGCCTTTTTAAACAGGAAAGATCAGGGTAGAGCGCGAACACAGTCCCCCACTAACAAAAATTATTTTAACAAAAATTAAAGATGTCACTTCAAAGGTTAAGACCTTAAGTTAACTTGGCAATTTCGACCACATATTTAGAAGCATAAAAGAGAATAAAAAAAGACCAAGAGGAAAAACAGCTGTAGGAAGAAAAAGGCCTTTTTTTAAAACAAGAGGTATCAGGGAAGAGCGCGAACGCAGTCCCCCACTAACAGAAATTATGCAGTCGAGTTTCCCGCATTTGGGGAAATAGCAGGGGTCAACGCACCCCAAGTGCAATGGGTGGGCCTCGCCTTGGGAAAACCACCTACGTGATCAAGGTATCTCCTCTGCCAGGTAGGTATGCTTTGCTGTCCTGCAGCCCAGACTCAGCACAACCGGCTCTGCACTCTGAACACACGGTCACTTCGCCACGCATACTCCAGGACCTAATTGGACGCGCACCCCATTCCTTCGATTCGATGCTCCCCGTGGACCAGCTCACCCTTCCACACTGCGCTGGAAATGCAGCGTGTTTCCTCAAATGGTGCTGATGCGACTGTCCCTGCGCGCTCCTCATCTTCATAGACCACGCCTCCAAGCAGCACCCAGGGGTGACATCACAGGCATCCTCTTTGCCCCTTTTGCTTGGTGAACTTTCTTGAATTCAGAGAGCTGGATGGAGTGTTGCAGGATCAGAGACAAATCATCTTGAATTATCTCCAACTTCCAAATAGTCGATGGCTGCTCACCGCCGTGGCCTAACAGCCCTGTCGCTGGTTTCCCTGTGTAGTGACAGACCCCTATCTTCAATCAACACGAAGTCAGAGAAGTCAGCAGCTAGTGAGCCAGCCTCAACCAAAAAAAAAAAAAAAAAAAAAGGAGGAGAAGAATTGTTGTCTAACAACTGTATCAATTCATTTAGTGAATACCGAATTTAAAACATGCTTTGAGAGGGATGTGCTGTTCCCGAGTCAGGGTCTGGTGCATGTTAAATACAGGAACCACAGGGGGAAAAAGTCTGGAGTGCAGTAGCAACCTAGATTTTGACAGTTGCCAAAAAGTACTCTGGCTTTCAGGCAGAAAATTCCAAATTTCAAGTCTTTCAGAGTTTTCTCATTAACACAGTACCTAATTTCCTAAGGAATAATTTCTGAAAGCCAATACCTATTTTCTTTTTGTTTTCATTATTTCCTAGTAACAACTTTCTTTTTTATTACTTTATAAATAATACCAATCAAAATTTTCACTCCCTTCTCATCTACCCCTCCAGTTCTAAGAGAGGGTAAGGCACTCTGCCCTGTGGGATGTCCAAGGCCCTTCTCCCTCCATCCAGGCTTAGGAAGGTGTGCATCCAAATAGAATAGGATCCCAAAAAGCCAGTCCATGCAGTAGAGGCAAATCCCAGTGCCATTATCATTGGTTTCTCATTCTGACCATTTGTCAGCCACATTCAGAGGGGCCAGTTTGTTCCCATGCTCGTTCAGTCCCAGTCCAGCTGGATTTGGTGAGCTCCAATTAGCACACTGTCTCAGAGGGAAGGCCAACCCCTTGTGGTCCTGACTTCCTTGCTCATATTCTCCCTCCTTCCACTCTTCAACTGGACATTAAGAGCTCAGTCCAGTGCTCTGATGTGGGTCTCTGTCTCTATCTATCACCATCGGTCTCTGGACGAAGGTCTATGGTGATATTAAGATAGTCATCAGTCTGCCTACAGGACAAGGGCAGTTCAGGCACCCTCTCCTCCACTGCCCAGGGTCCTAGCTGGGGTCATCCCAGTGGACTCCTGGGGACCTCTCCAGAGCGAAGCGTCTTGCCAACCCCAAAATGGCTCCCTCAATTAAGATATCTTTTTCCCTGCTCACATATCCATCCTTCCTACATCTCAACCCTCCCCCTCCTCCAAGCTCTCCACAGCCCTCCCCTTCTCCCTTCTCTATCACCCATTCTCCCTCTTCCCTTCCTCCCACCCACCCCCATCCTCATGCTTCCAACTTCTGTCTGGCCATCTTCTCTGATTCCAATTTCTAGGAAAATCTATATATGCTTTTCTGTAGGTTCACCTTATTACTTAGCTTTTCTAGGATTGTGAACTGTACGCTCTGTGTCCTTTGTTTATAGCTAGATGTCGCTAATGATTGAGTACATACCATATTCATATTACTGGGTCTGGGTATTCACACTCAGGATAGTGTTTTCTATTTCCATCCATTTGCATGCAAAATTTAAGATGTCATTTTTGTTTAACCTCTGAGTAGTACTCTAATGTGTAGATGTGCCACACTTTCTGAATCCATTATTCCATTGAGGGGCATCTAGGTTGTTTCCAGCTTCTGGTTATTATAAATAATGCTGCTATAAACATAGTTGAACAAATGCTTTTGTAGTATGATTGGGCATCTCTTGGGTATATTCCCAAGAGTGATATTGCTGGAACCTGAGGTATGTTGACTCCCAACTTTCTGAAAATCTTCCACACTGATTTCCAAAGTGGTTGCACAAGTTTGCATTCCCACCAGCAATGGAGGAGTGTTCCCCTTACCCCACATCCTCTCCATCATAGGCTATGATTGGTGTTTTTTATTTTAGCCATTCTGACAGGTGTAAGTTGTTTTGATTTGCATTTCCCTGATAGCTAAGGAAGTTGAACATGTCCTTAAGAATCTTTTGGCCATTTGAAATTCTTCTGTTGAGAATTCTCCGTTCAGTTCAGTAATTGGGTTATTTAGAATTGTAATGTCTAGTTTCTTGAGTTCTTTATATATTTTGGCGATCAGACTTTTGTCTGATGTGGGGTTGGTGAAGATCTTCTCCCATTCCATAGGTTGCCCTTTTGTCTTAATGACAGTGTTCTTTGCTTTATAGAAGCTTCTCAGTGTTAGGAGCTCCCATTTATTCATTGTTGCTATTATTGACTCTGCTACTGGGGTTATATGTAGGAAGTGGTGTCCTGTGCCCATATATTGCAGGCTACTTCTCATTTTCTCTTCTATCAGGTTCATTGTGGTCAGATTTATATTTAGGTCTTTAATCCATTTGGACTTACTTGAGTTTTGTGCATGGGGATAGGTATGGATCTATTTTCATTATTCTACAAATTGAAATCCAGTTATGCCAGCACCACTAGTTAAAGATGCTTTCTTTCTTCCATTGTATAATTTTAGCTTCTTTGTCAAAAATCAGGTGTTCATGGGTTTGTGGATTAAATATCTGGGTCTGTGAATCGATTTCATTGGTCAATGTCTCTGTTTTTTATGCCAATACCAAGCTGTTTTCATTAGTGTAGCTCTGTAATAGAGTTTGATGTCAGGGATGGTAATGCCTCTGGAAGTTCCTTTACTCTGTAAAATTGTTTTGGCTATCCTGGGTTTTTTGTTTTTCCACAGAAAGTTGATTATTGTTACCTCAAGGTCTGTGAAGAATTTTGTTGGCATTGTGATGGGGATTGCATTGAATCTATAGATTGCTTTTAGTAGAATTGCCATTTTTTTACTATTTGATCCTACCTATCCAGGAGCATAGGAGATCTTTCCATTTTCTTGTGTCCTCTTCAATTTCTTTCTTCAAAGACTTCAAGTTCCTGTCAAATAGATCTTTCATTTCTTTGGTTAGTGTTACCCAAAGATACTTCATGCTATTTGTGGCTATTGTGAAAGGTGATGTTTCTCTGATTTCCATCTCTGCTTCTTTATCCTTTGTGTATAGGAGGGCTACTGGGTTTTTTTTTTTTTTAGTTGATCTTGTATCCTGTCACATCACTGAAGGCATTTATGAGCTGTAGCAGTTTTCTGGTAGAGTTTTTGGGGTCACTTATGTACACTATCATATCATCTGCAAATAATGAAAGTTTGACTTTTTCCTTTCCAATTCGAATCCCCTTGATCTCCTTATGTTGTCTTATTGGTATTGCTAGAACTTCAAGCACTATGTTGAAAAGATATGGAGAGAGTGGACAGCATTGTCTTGTTCCTGATTTTAGTGAAATCGCTTTGAGTTTCTCTCCATTAATTTGATGTTATCTGTTGGCTTGCTGTATATTGTTTTATTATATTTATTATTATTTTATATGATCCTTGTATCCCTAATCTCTCCAAGACCTTTATCATAAAAGGTGTTGAATTGTATCAAATGCTTTTTTGGCATGTAATGTAATGATCATATGGTTTTTTTCTTATAGTTTATTTATATGATGAATTACATTGATAGATGTTCGTATGTTGAGCCAGCCCTGCATCTCTGGGATGAAGCCTACTTGATCATAATGGATAATTTTTTTGATGTGTTCTTGGATTCGGTTTGCCATTTTTTTATTGAGAATTTTTTCATTGATGTTCATGAGTTGATTGGTCTGTAATTCTCTTTCTTGTTTGAGTGTGTGGTTTTGGTATCAAGGTAACTGTAGCTTCATAAGAAGAGTTTGGCAATGGCTCTTCTGTTTCTATAATGTGGAACACATTAAGGAATATAGGTATTAGCTCTTCTTGGAAGTTCTGGTAGAATTCTGCATTAAAAGCATCTGGCCCTGGGCTCTTTTGGGGGTGGGGGTTTTGATGACAGCTTCTATTTCCTCGTGACTTATAGGGCTATTTAAATTGTTCACCTGGGTCTTGATTTAATTTTGGTATATTGTATTTATCTAAAAAATCCATTTCTTTTGTATTTTCCAATTTTGTGGCTTATAGGCTTTTGTAGTAAGACCTAATAATTCTCTGAATTTCCTCAGTGTCTGTTGTTATGTCCCCCTTTGCGTTTCTGATCTTGTTAATTTGCATGTTCTCTCTGCCTTTTGACTAGTTTGGAAAAGGGTTTGTCTATTTTGTTGATTTTTTTTTGAAATTTTATTTATTATGTGTAAAACATTCTGCTTCCCACATACCAAAAGAAGGCGCCAGATCTCATTAAAGATGACTGTGAGCCACTATGTGGTTTCTGTGAATTGAATTCAGGACCTCTGGAAGAGCAGTCAGTGCTCTTAACCTCTGAGCCATCCCTCCAGCCCTTTTGTTGATTTTCTTAAAAAACAAAACAAAACAAAAAAAAAACTAGCTCTTTGTTTCATTGATTCTTTGTATTGTTTTCTGTGTTTCTATTTAGTTGATTTCAGCCATCAGTTTGATTATTTACAGTCTTCTACTCCTCCTGGGTAAGTCTGCCTTTTTTTTTTCTAGAGCTTTCAGGTGTGCTGTTAAGTCTCTGGTGTGAGCCTTCTCCATTTTCTTTATATGGGCACCTAGTGCTATGAACTTCCTTCTTAGCACTGCTTTCATAGTGTCCCATAGGTTTGGGTATGTTGTGTCTTCATTTTCATTGAATTAAAGGAAAACTTTAATTTCTTTCTTAATTTTTCCTTGACCCAGGAGTGGTTCAGTAGTTGACTGTTCACTTTTCACAAGTTTGTAGGCTTTCTGGGGGTTGTATTGTTGTTAATTTCTAACTTTACTCCATGGTGAGCCAATAAGACACAGGTAGTTTACTCCAATTTCTTTGTATTTGTGGATGTTTGCTTTGTTACTAAGTCTGAGATCAGTTTTTGAGAAGGTTCCACGAGGTGCTGAGAAGATGGTTTATTTCCTGTTTGGGTAGAATGTTCTATAGATGTCTGTTAAGTCCATTTGACTCAATACATCTATTAGTTCTCTTATTTCTCTGTTAAGTTTCTGTCTGGTTGACCTGTCCATCTCCTACTATTAGTTTGTGGGTTTGAGTTCTAGTTCTTTTGCATATGTGGGTGCTTTTATATTAGGGACATAGATATTCAGGATTGAGACTGCATCTTGATGAATCGTTCCTGTTATGAGTTTAAAGTGTCCTTCTTCATCTCTTCTGATTGATTTTAGTTTGAAATCAATTTTGTTAGATATTAGGATAGCCACAACTGCTTGTTTCTTAGTTCTGTTTGATTGGAAAACCTTTTCCCAGCCCTTTACTCTGAGGTAGTGTCTGTTTTTGAGGTTGAGGAGTGTTTCTTGTAAACAGCAGAATGTTGGATCCTGTTTTTGTATCCATTCTCTTAACCTGTGCCTTTTTATAGGTGAATTGAGTCCATTGATATTAGGTGATATTAATGACCAGTGGTTGTTAACCCCGGTTATTTATTTATTTATTTTGGTGGTAGTGTTTGTGTGTTTCCTTTCTTTGAGTTGTTTTGGTGGAGGGTTATCAGATGTCTGTGATATAGTGGGTATTGTTGGCTTCCTTGTGTTGAGGTTTACCTTCTAATACTTCCTGTAAGGCTGGGTTTGTGGATACGTATTGCTTAAATCTGTTTTTGTCCTGAAATAAATTGATTTCTCCATTGATGGTTAAAGAAAGCTGACCTGGGTATAGTAGTCTGGGCTTGCATCCATGGTCTCTTAGTGTCTGCAGCACATCTATCCAGGACACTCTGGCTTTCAAGTTCTCCATAGAGAAGTCACATGTAATTTTGCTAGGTTTACCTTTATATGTTACTTGACCTTTTACCTTTGCAGCTCTTAATATTCTTTCTTTATTCTGTATGTTTTGTGTTTTGATTATTTTATGGTGAGGGGATATTTTTTGATTCTTGTTTTTTGATCCAGTATATTTGGTGTTCTCTAAGCTTCTTGTACCTTCATAAGAATATCCTTCTTTAGGTTGGGAAAGTTTTCTTCTATAATTTTGTTGAATATATTTTTGAGCCTTTGAGCTGAAATTCTTCCAATACCAATTTTCTTAACAAATATCAGGTAAAAAGCAGGGTGTGTTTGAAGAGCAAAATAAAAAGTGTTCTTTGTTTCTTTGTGGGATGACAAAATAAGTCTGGTGAGCTATATATTTCTCTTGTCTACCTCTGACTTTTTCCCGACATCTTAGGGAGGCTGCAGTGTCCTTTCCACTCTCCGAGCTCCATCATGCCGCCCAAGGATGACAACAAGAAGAAAGATGACTGAAAGTCGGCCCAAAAGGACACAGGCCCAGTAAATAAGTCTGGTGGCAAGGCCAAAACGAAGGAGTGGTCCAAAGGCAAAGTTCAGGGCAGGCTCAACAATCTAGTCCTGTTTGACAAGGCTCCATATGACAAACGCTGTAAGGAAGTTCCTAACTGTAAGCTTATTACTCCAGCTGTGGTCCCTGAGAGACTCAAGGTTCAGGGTTCCTTGGCCAGGGCAGCCCTTCAGGAGCTGCTTAGTAAAGGGCTCATCAAGCTGGTTTCAGAGCACAGAGCCCAAGTAATTTCCACGAGAAACACAAAGGGTGAGGACGCCCCAGTTGCTGGTGAAGATACATAAATAGGTTCAATTTATTTAGAAAAATATTTTTTTTTAAATAAAAATGCACGTTCTGGGCTGTAGGGATAATCAGAGCCTTCCCTGCAGTGTTGTGAGGGCTCCACGAGAGGGCAGGCATAGAGTTTTACAGGTTGCTCACATTCACCTGGTGTCTAATTAAGGCCAGGAATATCTGACTCAGACATTGATATTCTTCCAAAAAAATACTTTTGGACTATTGGCAAAGTATGCTGTTTTATTCTAGTCAGCACAGTGTATTTTCCACTTCAACTTAGTGGTGCAATATTTACCCGTTTTATTAAAACCTGGTCTGTTTCCTGCGCTTTGGTGACTTGCTATTAATAATTTTCCTTTAATAAGAAAGGATTCTCACAGTATCCAACCCCCAAGTAAACCAACGACAGCAGGAGGTGGTTGTACACAGGTGTCCCCCTCCCCACCACACCTCATTCCATCAAAAAATCATACAAATTGACTTTGCTGATTTCCCTACCAGACAGCATGTGACAGGCAAGTTAATAAATCCCTTAAATACAGGAGCTAAGGTTTTGCATGGGCTTTGTAAATTCTAAGAATGTAGGAGTGTGCTCTCTCCAGTTGTCAAGTCAGCACACAAGTGGCTGTCAATATGGAAAGTTGTTTGTTAAAAGCCTAAAGGCCATCGTCCCTGGGTGGGATTGAACCACCAACCTTTCAGTTAACAGCCGAACGCACTAACCGATTGCTCCACAGAGACAGTGCACAGATGTCTGACAGGTCGCCTTGGTGATCCAGGCGTCATGGCAGCGGCCACACCTGGGATACCCACAGGTCCATGGCGGAGCATCCGGAGCAGGAGGCCTCAAAGCCAAAGGCCCTGCCTCCCGGGTGTCTCGCCAAAGCTTCCCCAGCTCCCGCGGAAGTTTTTAACCTGGATACTCGAGGACACTGAGACCTGGCCGTCACCCGGAGTTCCTGGACTCCATGGACTCCATGCTGGCAGACGCGCGTTCCTGTCGCCCAGCCGGACTCCGGGAAGGAGCCCAAGTCCGCTTTAGGGTCCGGTCCTTTGAGACCCCGAGCACGGACGCGCGAAGATTGGTCACCCCAGGTGTGTGCTGGAACCTCAGTGGGACCCGTGTGGGAAAGGCGGCGAGTGCGGTGCCAGTGCTCAGGGAGTCCGGACGGGATGGAGATGGACGAACTTGACCCGGAGTGGAGAGGGACCCACGGGGGCGAGGGTGGCCTGGCAGTGGGATTGGGAGCTATGAACCGCGGAGACCAGAGGAGGTGGAACCCGGGGGAGCCCCAGGGTATATCCTAGAGATTTCTTTGAACTGAGCTAATGCAGTTGGAAGCCAATTTAAGTTAGAAGATAATAAAATGACGAGAGGTGTTTTCTTTTGTTTGGAATGAATCAGAACAATGGCTTTCTACCTACCAGAGGCTTCTGTCTTTCATCTAGGGGTGTGCTGGTCCCGAGCCCGCATCTGGTGCATGTTAAGTGCAGGAACGAATTAAGGAAAGTCTGGAGTCTCAAGCCAAAATTTAGGACATAGTTTCCTACAAGTGCTCCTGAACATTAAGACAAAAACTCCAGACCTGAAGGGATGTTCTCATTAACGCAGGACATAATTTCCTAAAGATGCCAATTCTAAGGCCGATGTTTTTGTTTTCTTGACAAGGATGGGCAAAAATACAGACTTTTTTTGGGGGTGGGGGAGTTCGAGACAGGGTTTCTCTGTGGCTTTGGAGCCTGTCCTGGAACTAGCTCTGTAGACTTGGCTGTTCTCAAACTCACAGAGATAAGCCTGCCTCTGCCTCCCGAGTGCTGGGATTAAAGGTGTACGCCAAAAAGAAATACAGAAAAAGAAACATATAAGAAAGAAAAAGAAAGGAACGAAGGGAACCAAATATGAGAAAATGGCAGAAGCCGAGACCACAAACGAGGTCGCAAATTAATAAAAATTATGCAGTCAAATTTCCCTAATTTGGGGAAATCACAGGGGCCAGCACAACACTAGTGCAATTCGGTCACCCTCGCCTGAATAAACCAAAGCCCTGTTGAGAGTGCTCACTTAGCTGGGTGAGTGTGCTTTACTTCCCGAAGCCATGACTCAGCCCCACCGGCCCTGTGTATTGAATACATTATCACTTGACCGCGCAGACTTCGGGACGTCCCTGGATTCCTGCGCCCCGCTGCCACCCGCGGATCACCGCTCCATTCCATGCTGCACTGGAAATCCCTAGCCTTTCAGCAAAGCCTGTGGATGCAGCATCCCTGCGCGACACTCATTTGCATATACCTCGCCCCCATCCGGCGCCCAAGGGTGCCATCACACCCATCCCATTTGTCCCTTTGGCCTGATGGATTTTCTTCCTTGCTGAGACCTGGATGGAGTGTTGCAGGACCAGAGACAAATCATCTTGAATTTTCTCTAACTCACAAATAGCCCAGGGCTGCTCACCTCCGTGCACTAACAGCCTTGTCGCTGGTTCCTGTACCCGCAGACCCCCATCTTCTGCCAATAGGAAGTCAGAGAAGCCAGGCAGCAAGGGTAGCCAGCCCTACAGCAGAGGTCTCCAGCTTCGCTGGAACCTGCCCACCTCATGTCTCCACCACTGCATTTTACAAGGCTCTTAATGTATGGATTTCTCTGTTCCTTCTACAGAAACACCATGAGACTGACACTAAGTCTGGACATGGTATTTGGGGTGACCCGAGTCTGTGTTCCTGGTCCAGGGGATCCACTCTGCCCTCTCTCGGACTCCTCAGGCTCCTGCATGTGTATCGTGCACACATGTACAATCAGACAAAAACACACATACACAAAATCAGTAAGTAGTCTTTTCTGTGTTGTGTTTGTGGGGGAGGGACAGGTGTGTGTGTGTGCCATGACTCGCGTGTGGAGGCCAGCGGACAGTTTGCAGCAGTTGGATCTCTTTCTGCTGTGCCTGCTCCGTGGATCAAGCTCTTGGATGATCAATCCTGACAGCAAGCCCTTGCCTGCAAGCCATCTCTATGTCCCTTTAAAATCTCTCCCTCTCTGTTCTTCTCTGCCTCTCTGCATTCCGTCCACAAGACCCCACCCCCACCCCAGACAGGGTCTTTCTACATAGTGATGGCAATAAGAGCTTTGTGCCACCGTAACTGACCCCCTTAAAACCTCTTTAGCCCACATGCAGACATAACACAGCAATTTAAGATTTTCAGATGATCGTACCGTTTATCATTGCATCATACACAACAATTTCTCTTCTACAGTGTGTTTGGGTTAAGACACCTCAGCCCCTGGCATCCATATACACAAAAAGTCTGGAATGTTTGAGTGGAAAGTTCCACCTCAAATCCCCTCCTCTGGGAGTTGCCTCAGTCGAGACTTCACCTCAGAGAAAGCCTGCCAAAGGGTGACCCCTCCCTAGAGATGCTCAAGACTGCTCCCACAGGGTGTTTAAACTGCCCCCCAGGGACAAACTTGTGGTTTCTCTCTCTTATTTCCTCATCTCCTCTCTGAGGCCTGGAAGGCCACCAGAAGCATTAGTATTCATTCAAAACATGGGCTTTTTCTGTATCAGTTTGATTTGGTCTGATTTGGATTATTGTGTTCATGGAGAGGTTTGTTGTGTCTCAAAGCCTTTTCGCAATATTTTTGAAACAATGACTGGAGAGAGGTTGGGATTCTAAAATGGGGACTAAATTCCCAGAGAAGGGCAACAGAAACTCTCTGGACCCTCTTGTTACTGCTGGGAAATACTTCAATCCACCCAGACATGGTATCTACCAAAAACCAGGAAATATTTAACCCGTGTGACTGTAGGCATATGAGTAAAATCAAGCTGTCACTCAGTCTCCAGAAGGGAGCCCATAGCCTGGTGGGTGGGAAAAGGGAAGCTACGATACTTGGACTTGGAATCTGACTTTTGACAGATTTTATAAGAGGCAGTGATAGATTTTAAGAACTCTAAGTCCTCCAGACTGTGTTAGAGGTGAGCCTTGACAACGTGAGACAGAGCCTGACTATTTGGATGAAGAGTTGATGTAGGTAGGACAGAATTGGCCAAGTGTCAGTTGGTGCCTGTGAGAATGTGGGCCGTACTGTATGAACCCCCTGAGGTGATTGAGGTAAGTCTGGGCCTGGAAGGCTGCTGCCCTGGCTGCTTGGTCAGCTTGGTTGTTTTCCTTAGAGATGATGGAGTCTGATCCCTTAGAGATGACTAGATTCTGATGAGACCAGCAGTGAATAATTCCTATAGCTCTGGGGAGATGGGAGGCCTTTAACATGGCCATAATGTGGTCTAGTTAGTTATGGATCCTCCTTTTGGGGTAAGAAACTCTTGCTCTTTCCAGATAGCACAGACAGCAGGGCAAATAACAAAGCCAAGTTTTATTCAGTGTGGGAAGAGAGGGGACCCCTGTGATAACCTCAACCTGATATCTGCTTTATTAGGAGAAGGGGAAAGTTGGAATATTTTCTTAATAAAAGAAAATTATGGACAAGTCACCAAAGCACAAGAAATGAACCAGAATTTAACAAAACAGGTAAACTTTACACCACTGGCTAAAGATATCCATACAGCAGAATGACCAAAATGTAATTTATCATCACAAAACCCTAGAACCAAGTTATTTCAAAAACCACTTGGTGTGGAAAGACCAAAATAAATCCAATAAACCACCAGCCTCTGTCGTATTTAGTAAGGAGTTCAGGTAGTGACTGTTTTGGCCTCTGCAGGTGAGTAGCATCTGTGAAAGGTGCAGGGAGGCTGGTTAACTCCCGAGCTCTTCAGAAGGAACCCAGAGCAGTTTGCTTCCTCCACAGGTACCCAGCCACCATGGAGAGAAGTGCCATTGAGGGCTATCATGTGCTTGGGGAAAATACTGCACCTGCAAGAGTAGCATCGATCCACAGACGTCTCAGTGACTGCCCTCACCACCTAACCAAGGTACAGATGCATTTACTCGGTGCAGCTCACAATACATAGGCGTTGGAGAAATCACTTCTGCAAGACAGGCCAGTCAGAAGGAAGCCTCCCAGTCTGAAAAGGGCAGAACTTGACAGAGACTCTGGTGAGCACCCAACATCAGGCACATGGCTCGCTGTGATTGTATAGTGGTTAGTACTCTGCATTGTGGCCGCAGCAACCTCGGTTCAAATTCCAGTCAAAGCAATCGTTGTCCTTCCTGTCTGGTGTGCTGTTTCTTGCCACCATAAACCTACACCTAGCTAATGTCTTGACACAGACTGAAGTATTTTTAGTTAGAGTCCCACTGACATGGAGGAACTCAAACACTATTGGTACAGTTTGGAGCTTGGAGTCTTCACTGTCAAGCACGCTGTTTCAGGTGGACTCACAAAATCACCTTCACTGTCAATCACCCTAAGCCCCAGGGCATAGTAAGCACCATCTTTGAGCAACACCCCTACACCTGGATTTGGTCATGTCAGCATGATGCAGGGTCTGAATGTTCCTATCTGGTATTTGTCTTAGTAATAACACATTAGTGGGAAAGCTTGTTTTCTATGTCCTGCCATCCCCTTTATGTGTGCTCCCTGTGCCTAAGGGTCCTGAGCCATATCATCGAAGTCCGAGGTTTTCAAAGAGACAGGAAGGAGCCTTCTTCTAAAGACTCTGAAGAAGGTGGTGTTGAGGATTTGAAACTTTGAAGCTCGAGAACCAGAAAATTCCATCCTTGCTCCTTCAATCCATCTGGATTGTAGCCACTTATGACAAACCAGCATCCATATCTGGTGCCCAAGAAGACACACGGTGAGTTCTCCATGCAGTGGTTCTGAGATACTACCAACAAGTCCTGAAGTTCTCTCTGGTCTTCTGTCTCTCCCACCTGGAACATGCAGAGAAGGTCCCTGTGGAGCCTCCTCTAACCGCACAAAAGGGCTCAGATCACTTGGTTCTTCCTTCCTGAGACCACTCTCGCCATCTGGGGGATAAAGTACCCTGGAGACAGCAGCCCTCCAAGACTGTGCTGGGCCACCCTAATTATCATCTGCCACTAACTCTGCCGCCCATCTCTCCATCTCTCAAGGTAGATCTCTCTGCCTGGGGTCTCCCTGCCTGTGCCCTGAAAATCCAGTTTTCTCTCTTCCAACAGCTCCCATGTAGCCCAGGCTGGCCTCCATCTCACCCTGCAGCTAAGAATAACCTGCAAGCTCTGCTCTCCCTGTCTTCCTGGATGTCAAGGCATGTTTACATAGTGCTGTAATGGAACTTGGGGTTTAATGTCTCCTAGAGAAGCCCTCCACTACCTGAGCTCCCATCCTGGTCTGTCTGTCTTCTTTGAACCAGAGTTTCTTAGTCCAGGATGGTCTGGAACTCCTGATCTTCCTGTGCTGTTACCCCCAACACTGGCATGACAGGCTTGTGTCTCACACATCTTCCTTCCAGTCAATGAACAGCACTCCAGCATCCCAGGGTCTGGTGTTGGGTCACTATCATGAGAATGTGGACATGAGGGAGGTGAATGACACTAACTACCTGGGGTGTCAGGCAAAGGTGCATTCCCACAGGCACACAATTATTAGGCAGCATGTGATTGTGTGCAGGTTTTCCTGTTTACTTGTATGTGGGTGTGGGTGTGTGTGCTTGGGTCTCCATCACTAATGATTCCTCTAGATGGTGCACACTGACCTCTGGGTGCCACTACTCTTTCATCAGTCTATTGATTCAAGGTTAGGGCCAAAATACTCTTTCTCCAACTGTTTGCTTTCCGTATCTGAAGCTCACCTGGGCTCAGTGGATCCAGGTAGACCTGCCAAGAGCTAGTCACACCCTCTCTACCAACCTCATAGCTTGAGTGAGCTCTAGTGACACTCTGAGTGAAATTTTCATCACTTCCTATGTGTCTTCTCTATGTTTTGAACCCTCCAGTCTCTAAAAGTCTGAGGATCGGCACCAGTGCTCGTTCACTTCAGAGATCTCATCTTTTCTACTCCCTTTATCCTGAACTCATTTCTAAGAATCCTTTGTTTCTCACGTTACTTGAGTGTGGATCTTAAGGAGGGAAAAGCCAACCCTGGGCAGCGGTTGGGAAGTGATCGTTCAGTTTCTCACATAACACCTGAGAAGCAGAGAGCTAGATTTCTGGCTTTAGGAAGACAATGTGCCTAAAGGCTTCCCCGGTGTCCCCCGAGAGGCTCTTGGAAATGGCACCTTAGTTTCAGGTCACTTTTGGGTGAAGTAGTTAGCAGGGGTTAAGAGCAGTATCATATGACATCAGCAGTCCCCCACCTGGACATTCTACTGTATCCTGGAGAGCCTGGAATTCTGTGATGTCACCTGTGTTGTGGCAACGCCAACTGCCCTTGAGGCATTCGTTCAGTGCCTGTGTGGTTCACCCACAGCCATGCTGACACGACTGAACAGGCTGCTTGGGAGACAGGATGGAGAGCGCAGGGAGGCCAGAGAGAGGCACAGGGAAGATGGCCTTCAGTCTCCGAGTCACACATCAAGGAATAAATGGTTCTGGAGAAAGCGCAGTGAGTCCTGGGCAGGGGACAGAGATTCCTGAAGGATGAAGGCTTAAGTTGATCCTTTCAGGAGTGGACTCAGGAGGTGGGAGTTCCTGGGAAGCGATGTCCTCTTCTGCTTTTCTGAGTTACTAAAGAGCAGACCCAGAGTCGAGGATTTCTGATGGTGTGTGTGGCAGAGAGCCAGGGATGGTCAAGGCTTCAACTGCAGTGCAGAGGGCCCTCTGCTTTCCCTCGGCCTCGGCGTGGGAAGCACAGAAGGAACCACAGTGGTTCCAGTTCCAGCCCTGCCCTTCACCGTCACTGGATTTCTTTTGCTTGTGTGTCACTAAAGAGGGAGAGTAATGTCCCCCAGACAAGCTCCCAAATAAATCACACACAGAGGCTTCTTCTTTCTTCTGAATGCCTGCCCTTAGCTTGGCATGTTTCTTGTCAGCTCTTCTTGAATTAAATTATCCATACTACCTTATGCCTCTGGCTTTTTATCTTTCCCTTCTGTAAATCTTACTTCCACTCTTATTCCATGGCTGCTGAGTGAGTTGGTGAATGGCCACCTGAGTCCTTCACTCTTGTTCTAGGGCTCCTCGTTATTCTCCTCTCAGCGTTCACCTTTTACTTATACTCTCTGCCTGCTAGGCCCACCTATCCTTGCTTCTGTCTCCCTATTGGCTGTCCATCTCTTTATTAGGACCATCAGGTGTTTTAGACAGGAACAGGAACACAGTTTCACAAAATAAAAAATGCAGCATAAACAAAGTCCCACACCTGAAAATAATATTTCCCAACATTGATGGACATATCGAGCAACAGTGATTAGGGATGGAGACATGGCTTATGGGTCTCAACTAGAGGATAGCTGTCTACTCTGTGAGGTCTTCAGTGGGTTCCATGCATTCCCTCTTCCTCAGGCCTCTTTTAGGGACTTAACATGGTCTCTCTTGGCCCCGTACCATCTAACTGTACAAATTCACTGATGTTTATCTACCTACAGTAAGTACTGTAAAGGCACACACCTCAGCCTCCCACACTGAGCAGGAGCAGCAGATGAACAAGGTTGATGAACTGAGCCTTCAGCTCCAGATGATGACCAATGAGAGGAATGAACTTCGTGAAATCCTGGCCAATTATACCAAAAATGACGTGAACAACAGGTAGTCATTATGTCCAGTTCTCTGGTGACTGTCTTGACCCTCCTGTGTCCACCCCAGCATTCCTCATGGCACTTGAGGCTGCACCTCAAAGGTGTCCTCCTGCCAATGTGCTTTTCCCGAGTGCATCTGGGAGGCAGAACTGAAGCCGGGGTAGGAGTGAGATGGGGACACAGGCTGTTCTGCTTCCTCCCAATGAAAAGCAGAGCCTGTGGCCTGAGTCACATTCTATGGATGGGGCAGCAGTGTGTGAGCTCACAACACGCAATTCAAAGAGGCCTGGACAGGTGTTGTCTTGTGGGATATGCTGGGTGCTGAGTTCACTGGGAGTCTTTGTATTTGACTGGGGAATTTCTAGCTGGTTGCTCTGGAAGTTGGGCCTGGTCCTATTGTTCCATCTCACTGTGTGACTGGAAGGCCTGGATCTCATCCTGGCACCTCTCTGCCCTTGTTCCTTGTACTCTGCAATAATGCCACCTACCTGCATGTCTCTGGCATCCCAATTGTTTGTGGATTTATGTGTGTGAAGAGTTAACGGGCCCAAACATTGCCAATATGGCAGTGGCAGATTTTACCCTTTTCACTTCCCTCTCCCTTGGTAAACATTAAATTGAATTCCTAAAATTTGTCCCCACGGTTTATACCCTTGTTTGGCCACTGACTCATTCCTGAAACCAAACACCAATATCCAGCAATTAAAATTCATTATTTGGCTATTATGGCTTAGCTGTCCAAACAGCTCTCACCAACTCATCCTAGCAAATATTTCCCCTTATCTCCTTAAAAACCCACAGTTGAAAAAAACACCCATTGCTTGTTTTCAGCTATTGCCTGATACAGAGGAAGGCACCCCCCCAATTCTATGAATGCTCTTCTGAGTCAATAAATCTCCTTTGTGCTGTGGTGTCTGGTGTGTTCTGTACTGTCTCTGAGGGGTTCCCTGACAGTGTGTGTGTTCGTGTGTGTATCTGTCCAGATCCTGTGAGTCAGAGATTGGTGGCAGGGCTGAGGATCTGTCTGACTCAGAGTCTCGGGTGATATAAGTGCTGGAGTCCCACTTTGAGCATCCCTGCCCTCATTGTTTGTGCTCGCCTTGGTGACTGAATGGAATTCTCTGGGGAGTTTATAAAGTCATTGTACTATACGGTCTCCTCCATGGAAATCCTGATTATGAGTTCTGAGTATCCTTTTGATAAAAGGAACACAAAATATACATTTTTTTCCTGAAGACAGGAGATATGACATCACAGGTTTCAGGTAGGCCAAGACCCATCGCAGACTCCTGGGACATCTTATAAAGAGCTAGTTTGTTCCTCCAGGCTGACTGAGGAAGCTCATGTATCCCTGTCTGTCTTCCTCTTGACACTCTGCCTTTCTGGCCCTGGGGCAGCTTAGCAAGTCTAATAACATCAACAGGTCCTAGTACCTAGGACTCAGGATGTGACATCCGGTGCACAAGTTATATCCAAGACATGGCCTTAATTCATATGTCGATGGGGTTCTGATGTTGATGTGTTCATGGGGTTCTTTCTTCCTGGTCCCATGCTCTACCACAGGTTGAATGCTGAGCTTGAGGAGCTGAATATTGATCATCAGAAGGAGACGTCAGAGCTGGAGAATTTCCCCAAGGAAATTAGTGAGGCCTCTTCCAAGTGCAAGGAGCTCACTGAGAAGACCAACTCCTACAGGTGAGTGTCGTCTGATTGGATGGGACCCCGTACTTGGGAAGGACAGCTGCTGCACTTGTTTCTCTTTGAACCAAAGTGAGGGCTGTTGCTCTAGCTTGTTTACCTTGTACTTGTTCTCCCAGACTGATTTCTCCCAAGTGGAAGGAGTCACAGAGCCCCTCCCAACATTGTCTTCTCAGCTTCCAGATCTCCTAGATAAAAAACATGGTTTGCACCATGAATGGACTCTGAGAGGGACTTACAGAGCCTGTTGCTATGGGAAACAGATGTGGAATGTATTCCTCTTGGGTACTCTGCCCTCTCTCAGACCATGTTTGCTCTATACCTGATGATGTTTTCCCAATACCATGATCAGTGTTGGACCGGTGTGTGTTAGGGTTGCAGAATCCTGCTCTCAGAGGTACATCACCTTGGTGACACTGACATAGCTAATGTGGGCTGCAGTCTGGGGCTAGCTGAGGACATGGGACCTTGCAGGGAAGGTGGTATTAGTAGGTAGGAGTGGCAGATGGAGGTGACTGGAGCTCATCATTTTCTGTGATGGTTAAGCACGATCCACAGCCGGCTTCTGAGGGAAAGGACACAGATGAAGGAAAAAGTGGGCATGTTGAGAGAGGACAACAGAAAGCTGCAGCAGGAGCAGACCTACCTGCAAGAGTCCTGTGAGGAGACAAAGTGGCTCTGTGAGGAGGCCCTTGAGAAGATCTGTGACCTCTTGACAAAGCAGCAGCAGGTAAGCTGAGGCAGCAGGAGCAAGCTGCCCACCTATTTAACCACACACACACACACGTACATCGTCATGTAACCGTCCCCTCAGTTACCCAGCTGACCACCTCCATTCCATCTAAGAGTTCACATCTGGGATCCTTCACAAGTCTTCCTAGGGAGTTCACCTCTGGGAAGACACAACCTGACTGGCAAACAAACCATCCCGTTCTGGTAGAAGCTGCAGTTCTTTGAGGGAGATTGGTAAATCACATATCACACACCTACATGTCAATACAGTAGGAAAGGTTCTATGCTGGGAGCCACATAGGGAGAATCCCAGAGCTTTGAGTGAGTGAGGACAAGGGCCTATGGATCATTTGTTTGCTTGAATGAAATAATTTTGTTCTGTTTAAGCTACCAGGCCAGAGCCCTTTGAATCTTCTGTCTCCTCACAGGTAGAGCTTCCTATCTTTTTCTGTCTCATCTTATGCTAACTGGGTTGCTTGGTAAGGAAGAGAAAGGACTTAGTGTTTTCTCTTAATTTTTACTACTTTGGAATTAATGAGTTTTGTAATTAAAAAAATCAATCCCCAGAGCTTTTTTGAAAGTAAAAGTAGACATTTTCCTTTCACCGAACTGAGGTAACCTCCCAGGAAATGTCCTGATTGTCTCATTGGCTTCACAACAGTCAGTCTCTTTGCTGACATGTGATGCTCACTCTATCATGCACATGCTTATGTCTTAGTACAGATCCCTCATAGTTGTACAGAGAGCTGCATTTCAGAACAACACTGTGCTGACCTCACTGGGCTCCTACTGACTGATCTGGGGCTATTTTCATATTATGTTCTGTGTCATGGTCCAAAGTTGTTGGGTCATGACCATGGGTCAGTCTCATTCTCTAGTGCTATCAAGGTCTTCTCTGGAGGAGCCTGGGTAAGGTCCCTTAGGAGACTATAAAGGGTAAGCTTAGAGCTATCGAGAGGCTTCATGTGCAGTGTCTTCCGTTGGGACTTGGTCTTTTGTGGTCAAGGTCAGGTGTGCAGAGGTTTTCACACCTGTATGATCAGTGAGTCTTGAGATGAAGAACTTTCCTGGAAGGGGAAAGAAGTTCAGACTAGGGCAGAAGCCTGACTGAGTCTAAGAGCAATGAGAGACAGTACCGAGGACCTGCTGTCTCCCTGCAGCAGGAAAGGTGCTGCAAAACTCTAGACTTCTTTGCTTTTCTGGGTTCAAGAAGGGTGTGTGTGTGTGTGTGTGTGTGTGTGTGTGTGTGTGTGTGTTCGTGTTGTGCTTTTATGTATCTTTGTGAGTTTCAGAATATGTGTTTGAGACAATATATGTTTGTTCACTTATAGAATGATGGACATCTTTAAGGATGACGGAGACCAGTGTTAATAGAAAGTACTGTTCCTGCTCTGGTTAGCATTAATTTGCATCAGCTATAAATCACATGGAGCTGCCAATCTTTTGGCATGTCCATGCAGCTACCTAGAACAAAGGACCATAATACTGAACAAACTAAAAGATTTTCAGGTGTTTGTAGAGGCATAAATATTCATCTGCAAAGATATCCTTTGCAGAAAACCAAGGTAATGCAGGACATGGAGGTGAGAAAGAGGCTGCTGAGGCAAATCAAGGTGCCTGAGAGCAGGAAAGCCTGGTTGAGGATGTGTGTCCTTCTCTGCTCTGGGTGAAAGGTGACTGTCCACTAACGACTTCTGTATCCTGTTTTGTTCTCCTCATCAGTGCCTGCTGCCATTTTCCTTTCACCTTTGTCTAATCTTGACTCAGTTAACTTTGTCACTGGATCTTGGCCTAGATTTTGTCATTAAAGAGATGCTGAACTGCAGAGGTGTCTCCCCCAGCAGAAGTCCCATAGCCATGCTGAGCTGTGAGAACAGGCTGTCTTAGTGCAGCCCACCCAGGCTCATCATCGTCTAAAGCACTCACTGCATGTTGTGTCTGCAGCGCTCAGAAGCTGCTTTCATTCCAAGCTTCTTTACACTGAGTTAAAGTTGGCTTGATGGGGGTTGGCAGCAATGAGGACCCTCAGTTATTGCTAGTGGTGTAAAATGGTGTAGCCCTATGAGAAGCTATGTATAATTTTTCAGAAACATGGATTGCAGTCCCCAGATGGCCCAGTGATCCCAGAATGAGAAGTAAGGGTTCACAGAGAATCTAGGGGACACCTAGGTTATAGAAGCATTCCTCAGAGCACCAACAAACCAGAAAATATTCAAATACCCTTCATTGATGAGTAAACATTCAATGAAGTAAAGCCCTTCCATGGAATATTGTTAAGCATGAAGCAATACATGCACTCATTAGGCCACGAGTCAGCCTTCTTCTCTTTCTTAGACAAATTCCTGAAATAATCATCGTACTGGATGGAAAGGTTTATTTGAATTCTGTTTGTAGAGATTTTCTGGTTTTCTTGAACTCATTTTGCCAAAAATGAGGTAACCTGTGGTTTAGAGAGTTCCTGTGTTTGGAAGCTGCCCTCCTTGGAGCCACGGGGAAGCACTGAGTGAGAGGAAGCGGCTGGTCCACCATCAGGCAGTGGTCCTGGACCACGGAACTAAGCCTTTAGTCAAACTGGTAAACTTGTATGCAAGCTCAGATAACTGATCAAGGAACCCTGGCATCCACCATTGGTGGCCTGGGTGTACAAGGCAAGCACTACATTGACTGCTCTGCCCACTGTGTTCTTCTCCCAGGGACCAGGCGTGCATGTGGTGCATAGACACACAGGCAGGCAAAACCTCCACACATATAAAATGGAAATAGAATGGAAATTCATCAAAACAGAGACAAAAGACAGAATCCTCACCACATCACCACACCCCTGTGCCTGGTTTAGAATATGGGGGGAGAAGGTGTGGGCTAATGAAAGTTAACTCTCTTTTTCATAGGATCCCAGGTGATCTCTTCTTCCATATTGTTAGCTAGGAACTGCACATGTGGATGCAATGCAATGTGCTTGTATGTGAGCATCCATGTACTTGTGATGAACACGACTGTGTAAACACATTTGTTTGTGTTTGTGTACATGCATGCACACATGTGTACATGTGCGCAGACAACCCTGCCCTAAGAACACAATCCTCTAATGAATAGGAACATCAAAGACTGGAGGAACACCCTCAATTTCTGCTGAAGCGGAAGAAACTGGTTACCCATCTAATGGACTTGGCAGGAAACCTGCAGCATCGCTTCACTGAGTCCCAGACGAGGTAGGAGCACGGACTGACAAAAGCAATTGTAGTCTAGTGGATTCTCTGTTTCGGGGTCTCTGTCCTGTTTGGGTTTTAGTCTATTTGGCAAGGCTCTCACCCACACCCTGGTACAAAATACCTCAGAATATGATTTGGCTTATCTCCAGAAACTTTGGTCCATAAAACCACATGCTTGGTTATTAGTCTCCTGTGGATTGTGTCCCTTCTTCTCTTGTGAGAAGCAGGAGGTCAATTGTGAGGGACAGTGTGTCCTCTGCCACTTTATTTTCCTTCAGGAATATCACATTTAGAGAGAAGTTTTTAATCTTCTTGCTAACTTGGATGCAGCACACTCCCGCTGACTGCAAGCTCTCTGCAGGGTTCACCATTTTCCAGTGAGAAGATTTACTCTGGCCATAAACAGACTAGGAGTTGACAAATTAACCCCATGCAGGTTCTGGGCTGTAGGGATAATCAGAGCCTTCTCTGCAGTGTTGTGCGGGCTCCACTAGAGGGCAGACATAGAGTTTGACAGGTTGCTCACTTTCACCTGGTATCTAATTAAAGCCAGGAATATCTTTCCTGAACTGTGACCAGATATTGATATTTCTCCAAAATAATGTTTTTGGACTGTTGAAAAAATGCTGTGTTTTTCAGGTCCAGCACAGTGTATTTTTTGGTTCAACTAACAGCATTTTTTATACATTGAGAAAAAAACCATCCCAGGGGCACTCCGACTTTTTCCCTTAGGGAAGCAGTCAATGAGCTCAGCTAAAAGGCAATGGATTTTCTAGCTGGTGGGGGCTAAAAAACTGACATGTTAGGGCTCCACCAGGCCTCTGTCTCAGCTGCCTTCCTCCTGTAGGTTTGAACATCTCCAGCATGAACTGGAACAGGCCACAGCCCAGGAGGAGAGCCTCCTGCAGATGGAGCTGCTGCAGCAGGAGCACTATGTGCTAGGCAAGTGCTAAATCAATGAGTCCCATTCCCACCAACCAGGGGATTCACGGTGTGGTTTTCCTTCCTTGACTTTTCCTTACTAGGGTTGAATAGGCCCTGATTTTCTTCTTGCCTGTGTCCCAGAGACACTTTTTCTTCTTCTCTAACAGCACCTCGTAAAAGAACTAAGAAGCCTGAGGGAAACCAGAGACACCTTGAAGGCATGACATTCTACACTCCAGGATCCAGGCCTCCTCTGAAAAAGCCATGTCCCTTTCTGCTGTGAGCACAACATTGATGCAAATATCAACCAATCATTAGAGGATCCAGCCACAATCTGATCCACCTCTGTTGGCTCACCATTTCCAGAGAAAAGACTGCATCAGAAATAAGCTTGAGATTCAGACGACACCCCACAAATTACTCCGAAGCCGAACATCCATCACCAAGTGGGCAAAACCACATGGAGGGAGATACTTGGGTGAACAAGAGTCATTCTGTCAGCTACTGTCAAGGACTTTGGCAAGCTGACTGCATATGTGATGTGGAATCTGACAAGGAAGACTCTGTCACACTGCTATCCAGACAGACCACACCCAAAAGCCCAGGATTCTCTCTAGTGCAGAGCTGACGCTGACCCCATATCACACACAAGTGTTGGTGATGATAATTCACTACAGAGACTAATCCACTTCCTCGTGTCTCATGTTATTGATTTGTTTTTTTCTTAAAGAATATTTCAAGGGAAAGTGGGAATTTTGTT
Source organism: Microtus oregoni (assembly GCF_018167655.1). NCBI lineage: Eukaryota > Metazoa > Chordata > Mammalia > Rodentia > Cricetidae > Microtus > Microtus oregoni. The sequence goes on from NW_024543066.1 coordinate 59,675,775, forward strand.
TAATTTTATTTGGATGGTTGTTTTTTGTTATGTTTTAGATTGTTTTTGTTTGGGTTTGGTTTATGTCTTGGGATATCTGTGCATTAGTTTTTTTGGTTTACTACATTTTAGTGTAAGTTTTTGTTATATTTTGTCATTTATTTTATTATTTCCATAGTTTTAATAGTTTGCTAAGGCTATACACTGTCTGTAATGACCGCTGTTTTGAAGCGCCCATAGAATACAATGAATGTTTTATGAATAAAAAACAGTTTTCAACTTTTCACTCTTAAGACTCTTTTTGGTCAGATAAGATGTCACAATCCTGCAAACACACAACTCACAAGCATGGATCAATATCAGCAAGTTCCAGGCAATTTGGAATACACAATGATTTTCCAATCATAGTCTACACAGGCAGATGGCACCTTGGATATAGATACGGATGGCATGGCCTCCTCCTTGTATTCCCACTAGTCTATAGAAAATTAGACAAACTGCATCCCTGAGGTCATATATTTTGCTACCATTAAAATGTGGTACGCGCACTGTACAACATGTTCATGATATCATCATGCAGAGCAAACTGAAGGGAAACACAACTAACTGTAGTCTGAAGCTTTTCTGTGTTCTGCCCTGTCCAATGACTACTTATAAAGAATACTCTGAGGCTTAATATTAATTATAATTATTCGGCCAGTGACTCAGATTATTACTAGCTAGTTCTTACTTTAACCCATTTCTATTAATCTGTGTATTGCCACATGGCTATGATTTAGCACTAATTCTCTGACATCCCACTCCTCTGGTGGCTTAATTACATCTCCTGGAATCTGCCTTCCTTCTCTCTGTATCTCTGTTAGGATTTGCATAGCTATATTCTCCCTTACCCTTGGCCAAATCACCCTCTTTATTTAGTAATGATAGTAAAACATATTCACAACATACAGAGGGGCGTCTTACATCACACAACTACATTGTTCCTGGCCTCTCAGGAAATGAGAACATTCAACAAAGGGATGTACAATAGAAATCAGGAAATGCAAAGCAATCTGCCTCTAGTTTTCATGAATTGTGAGTGATACGCAAAAATGATAACCGCACAGTAGAATTAATGTCCTTCTAGACATGTTGGGTCATTTTGTGGTGCTTTTATTTCTACTTGTGGGTGTTTTGCCACCACGTACATGCAATTCCCCATGTGACCAGATGAGGGCAGTGGATTCCACCTGGAAAGCACATTAAAGAGGTTTGTTTGTTGTCATGTGGGTCTCTGGAGACAGCTGGTGCTCTTAATGCATGAGCCATCTCTCCAGTCCCTGCACTTGACTTTGTCCTCCCTGTCCTGTGTGCTCTATCAATAGATTAAATCAGCTCCAACCAAAGACACAAGTTTCTTAAGACCTGTAGGGACAGGTTCATGAAGTAGGCATGCTAATTGTCTTAGGCTGCCACATATCCATGCAGGGCTCACAGAGGTTCCGGACCCAGACCCAGCATCACGGACTGTCTGATTGGAATGGATTTCTTCACTTTCATCTAGGTTAACAATACAGGTTAGGACTGTCTAATCACATGCAGAATTTGAGACAAACATTCTATGGGTAGAGGAGGCATAAGGAACCCCTCTTGATAGTCTAAGTAAGCAATATATTATGAGGAGCCTTATGACTAGCTGGAGTAAAAGGAGCCTGTATCAGTGGCCACATACCTCCTGTGGAGAGTGTTTCTGTGCAAGACTATAAAAAAGGGAGAAAGATGATTCATAGGTTGATAGGTATAGATAGATAGATAAATAGATAGATAGATAGATAGATAGATAGATAGATAGATAGTTGATAGCCCAAGAGATACGTACATAGATAGTTGATAGCCCAATATATGTGGATAGATAGACAGATGATAGCCCAGTAGATAGGTGAATTGATAGATGTATAGATATTTGATAGCCCAGCAGTAGATATCCAGAGACAAATGGTAATATATATATATATATATGTATATTTGATAAACCAGTAGTGTTTGGTTTTCCCTTGGTCTCTGGGCTGTCTACTACTGGGCTATCTATCTATCTATCTATCTACTCTGGTTCTTGGGTACACAAGCAAGTGTTGGGTGTGGGTTCCTTCTTGTGGAGTGGGCCTTAATCAATTCAGACACCGGTTGGCTATTCTCACAAGTTCTGTGCCACCATTGTCCTTCATATTTTGAAGGCAGGATATTTTGAAGGTCAAGGGCTTTGTGACTTGGTTGGTTGGCGTCTGCTTTTCTCTTTCAATACGCCACAGAGTACCCTCCCACACCGTAATACTAGAACATAGGGATGCAGGCTTCCTGTATGAGCCAGCTTTACTTCCCCCACATTTCATGTGTGGATGTTACCTCAGCAATGGGACCTGCTAGCAGTTTCTGGAGAGCAGCGCTGTGTCTTAGCGGCAGCCTGGGTGGTTTGGAGATTTACATGGGGCACCCTTGACCAACAACTGAATAGAATGCAGCCCAGTCCTACCACTGGAATCCTTGCCTGGTGAAGGAGATGGCCAGTTGAGACCCCATTGCTAGGAGCCATCACTAGGAATGCGGGAGGACACATAAAGGGAGGGCAGGACATAGAAAACAAGATTTCCCACTAATGTGTTATTACTAAGACTAATACCGGATAGGAACATTCAGACCCTGCATCATGCTGACATGACCAAAACCTGGGCTAGGGGTGTTGCTCAAAGATGGTGCTTACTATGCCCTGGGTCTAGGGTGACTGACAGTGAAGGTGATTTTGTGAGTCCACCTGAGACAGCGTGATTGACAGTGAAGCCTCCAAGCAGCAAACTGTATTAATAGTGTTTGAGTTCCTCCATGTCTGCGGGACTTGAACTAGAGAGTCTGGAGTCTGTGTCAAGACATTAGCTAGGCGTAGGTTTATGGGGAAAGAAAGCAGCACACCAGACAGGAAGGACAATGATTGCCGTGACTCGGATTCGAAACAAGGTTACTGCATCCACAATGATGAGTATACTAACCACTGTATGATCACGGCCAGCCATGCACCAGATGTTCAGTGCTCACCAGAGTCTCAGTCAAGTACAGCCCTGTTCAGACCGGATGGCTTCCTTCTGACTGGCCTGTCCTGCAGAAGTGATTTCTCCAACGCCTATGCATTGTGAGCTGCACCGAGTAAATGCCTCTGTGCCTTGGTAGGGTGGTGAGGGCAGTCACTTACTGAGAAGTCCATGGGTTGATGCCACTCTTGTAGGTGTGCAGTATGTTCCCCAAGCACGTGATAGCCCTCTATGGCTCTTCTCTCCATGGTGGATGGGGTACCTGGAGAGGAGGCAAACTGCTCTTGGTTCCTTCTGAAGAACTGGGGAGCAAACCAGCCATCCTGCACCTTCTGCAGATGCTACTCACCTGCAGAGGCCAAAACAGTCACTACCAGTCCCTGGACTCCTTAGCAAACAAGACAGAGGCTGGTCGTTTATTGGATTTATTTTGGTCTTTCCACACCAAGTGGTTTTTGAAATAACTTGGTTCTAGGGTGTTGTAAATAGGGGTGGCGGGTCTGCGTTCCCAGCACCCCGGCCGCCTGCTCGGCTTACCGAAATAACAACACACAAACTGTATTCATTTAAACACTGCTTGGCCCTTTAGGTCTAGCCCTTACTGGCTAATTCCGATATCCTGATCAACCCATCTCTAATAATCTGTGAGAACCGGTCTTACCGGGAAGATTCTAGCCTAGTCCATCCTGGGTCAGAGCTTCATGGCGTGTGTCTGCCCGGGAGCGGGGCATGGTGTCTCTGCTCCAGCAAGCAGAGCTGTCGAGTCTGAGCTCACTTCCTCTTCCTCCCAGCGTTCTGTTCTGTTTACTCCTCCCACCTATCTTCTAACCAATAAAATGGGCCAAGGCAGTTCCTTTATTAGCCAATGACCTTCCTCCATCACTAGGGTTTTGTGATTATGAATTACATTTTGGTCATTCTGCCATATGTATAACTTTAGCCAGTGGTGTAAAGTTTACCTGTTTAGTTAAATTCAGGTCATTTATTGTGCTTTGGTGACTTGTCCATAATTTTCCTTTATTAAGAATAGATTCCTACTCTCTCCTTGTCCTAATAAACCAAACAGCAGGTGGAGGTTGTCCACAGGGGTCCCCTCTCTTCCCACACCAGATAAAAATTTGCTTTGTTATTTTCCCTACCAATGGTGCTATCTGGAAAGAGCAAGGGCTTCTTACAACAAAAGGAGGATTCATAACTAACTAGACCTCATTATGGCCATGTTAAAGACCTCCCATCTCCGCAGAGCTATAGGAATCATTCACTGCTGGTCTCATCAGATTTCAATCATCTCTAAGGGATCAGACTCCATCATGTCTAAGGGAAATAACTGAGCTGAACAAGCAGCCAGGGCAGCAGCCTTCCAGGCCCAGACTTACCTCAATCACCTCAGGGGGTTCATACAGTACGGCCCACATTCTCACAGTCACCAACTGACACTTGGCCAATTCTGTCCAACCTATGTCAACTCTTCATCCACATAGTCAGGCTCTTTTTACTTTGTCAAAGCTCACCTCTAACACACCCCGGAGGACTTAGAGTTTTAAAAACTATCATTGATTGCCTCTTATAAAATCTATCAAAAGTCAGATTCCAAGTCTAGGTATTGTAGCTTCCCTTTTCACACCCACCAGGAAATGAGTTTCCTTATAGGAAGTGAGTGACAGCCTGATTTTACTCATGTGCCCACAGTCAGATGGGTTAAATATCTCCCGGGTTAGGTAGATACCATGTCTGGGTGGATTGAAGGGTTTCCCATCACTAATAAGAGGGTCCTGACAGTTGCTGAAGTCCTGCTCCAGGAAATTAGTCCCCAGTTTCAAATCCCAACCTCATTTCAGTCAAATAATGGTCCAGAGTTTACCTCCCAGATCTCTCACACTATCTACGGCTCCTAACATTCCCTGGCATTTTCATATCCCATACCATCCTAGATCCTCAGGGAAGGTAGAATGAACTAAGCATTTCTTAAAAAATGTTCTTTGGACAGTGGTGGTGGAGCACGCCTTTAATCCCAGCACTCGGGAGGCAGAGGCAGGCGGATCTCTGGGAGTTTGAGGCCAGCCTGGTCTACAAGAGCTAGTTCCAGGACAGGCACCAAAGCTACAGAGAAACCCTTTCTCGAAAAAAAAAATGTTCTTTGTTAAGATGTCACAGGAACTTCTCCTTGACTGGGAAAAGCTTTTGCCTTTGGCTCTTTTCAGGCCACAGGCTCTCCCCAAAAAACCCCTTTCCATCTTGCCCTTTGAACTCATGTATGGGCAACCGCTCCTGACTGCGGGCCTCTCACCTAAATCTTCAGCCATCCCTGCTCACCTGCTCACCTGCTCACCCTATTGTTTCATCACTTCTGCTCCCTTATGAGACTTTATTCACTACCCTAACCATGTGCCAACCCTGTCCATCTCTAGTTAACATCGGGGATCAGGTCCTTCTCTCTCCTCCAGACCAACCCCCCTTATCCCTTTCCCCTAAATGGGATGGCCCCTTTAAGGTAATTCTTGTAACTCCCACAGGTGCCAAGCTTGACGGCCTCCCTTAGTGGATTCACTAATCTCATCGCAAACCTTTTACTTGTTGAATTTTCTTGGATTGATAAATAACTAGGCTAGCTAAAAGATAAAACAATTATATTTTTTATTTGTTATAGTGGTCAAACTCACAAAACAGGAACAAGAAGTCCAAACTCAGCTGTTCTTCAGGGAACCACAAAGAGTGTGCATCTGAGCCCTGTGGAATTTTTCTCCTGGTCTCAGAAAGTCACAACCTTACTTGTTCCCACCTCTTAAAGATAAATGGTTGACAAAGATTCCCCATCATCTCCCCCTTTGTCTAAATAAGAACTATACAAACCCAATACAAAACTATACACAATATGAACCGATATCAAGTATAAAATTACAACCAACATATACAATATTAAGCAAGGAACACATGATAAATGTTTTAATAAACATTCTATTTTAAAGAGTCTAAGTCTTGCATTGGAAATTGGCTTAACCAAATCATACGAAGAAGGTGACTAAGACTATGTAATCTTCAACCCCATGGAAGACCTGAGAAGGGAGATAATGTTACTTGAGTAGGCAGGAAGTGTAATCAAGCAGAATCCAAGCAAGCAGTATATGACAGAGAAATTGGCTACCTGAGCAATCACCCAAAGTCTCATTTGCAATGTTGAAGCAATCAATTTTTGGCTAAGACCAAGCATAACTGACAGACCATTTTCAGAGGTAGAAAAATTTTCAGAGCCGTCTTCCCCTGTCTTGGCAAGCTTTGGCAGTCCTTTTCCTTGTGTCCTGCTTATCCAGTCCAGACATCATGTACCTTGTCAGTGGTTGAGACATGGGCAATTTCTTGCCCAAAGGCCAATTGTGCCAAGAAGAAAACAAACTCCAGGTGGAGTGTCATCGAGGCTCAACATTCTCTCCGGAATAGATTGGTTCTGACGTGCTAGTCAGCCAGTTCCACAAAGACCAGAACACACTGAAGTAACCCGCTACCCAAAGATGTGGCCAAGGACCCTAAAGCACTACCCCAAAATGTGGCCAAGGACCCTAACTTTCTGATGTCCACAAATCAGCAAGAACCACTCTCGATACATGCGATGCCCTATTCTTGCCCATCTGCTGCTCTTAACCCCCTAATTTTTATAGTAAACATAAGGGTGAAATGTTATCATTTCCATCACCCATCATTCTTCCAAAATATCTAGCCACCCCAAGCACTGGCACTTCTGGGTTCCAGAGCCAGGCATGCGCCATCAAGTGTTGTAGCAACTTACATAGCCACCCAGGGCCTCAAACACTGTGTGATCTTGATCTACCCTGCAGAAGTTACAGCTATGTAAGCCAAGTCCCTATGCACATGCGCTAAGCAGTTTCAAAACTGGACTCGTCCACTTCATGTTTTCTTCTCAGCACCAGGTCTCCCCAACCTGCGCATGGGTCTTTTCCTCTCTCTAATAAGTTCTTAAAGTGGGACAATAGAAACAGAAGGAACATTGCCAAACCCTTTCTATGAGGCAACAATTACCTGATACTCAAACCACATAAAGACATCACTAAGAAAGAGAATTACAGACCGATCTCACTCATGAACATTAATGCAAAAATACTCAATAAATACTGGAAAATCGAATCCAAGAACACATCAGAACCATCATCCACCATCATCAAGTTGGCTTCATCCCAGAATTGCAGGGATGCTTCAACATACAAAAATCTATCAATGTAATCCACCATATAACATACTCAAAAATGAAAACCACATGATAATTAGATGGACTATTAGATGCAGAAAAAGTTTTCTACAAACTACAACATCCCTTCAATATAAAGGTCATGGAGAGAGCAGGGATACAATGAACAAACCTAAACATAATAAAGGCTATACACAGAAAGCCAACAGCACACACCAAACTAAACGTAGAGACACTCCCAGCAATCCCTCTGAAATCAAGAACAAGACAAGGTTGTCCACTCTCCCCATATCTATTCAATACAGTTCTTGTGGTCATAGCTAGAGCAATAAGACAACAGAAGGAGACCAAGGGGCTACAAATCAGGAAAGAAGAAGTCGAACTCTCACTATTTGCTGATGATATGGTAATTTACATAAGTGACCCCAAAAGTTCTACTAAGGAACTTCTACAACTCAAAAATACTTTCAGTAGTGTAGCGGGACAGAAGATTAAGAAAAAAATCAATGGCCCTGCTTTACACAGAGGACAAATGGGCTGAGAGAGAAATCAGAGAATTTCACAATAGCCACAAATAGCATAAAATGTCTCAGAGAAACTTTAACTAAACAGGTGGAAGACTTGTATAACAAGAACTTTAAATCTTTGAAGAAAGAAAATGAAGAAGACACCAGAAAGTGGAAAGATCTCCCATGCTCTTGGGTAGGCAAAATTAACATAGTAAAAATGATAATCTTATCAAAAACAATCTAGAGTCAATGAAATGCCTATCAAAATCCCAGCAAAATTCTTGACAGACCTCAAAAGAATAGGACTCAACTTCATATGGAAAAGCAAAAGCCCAGGATAGCCAAAACAATCCTGTACAATTAAAGAACTTCTGGAGGCATCACAATCCCTGACTTCAAACTCTACTACAGAGCTACAGTGTTGACCACAGCTGGGTATTGGCATAAAAACAGACAGGAGGACCAATGGAACCAAATCTAAGACCTGGATATCAATCCATTCATCTTTAAACAGCTTATTTTTGACAAAGAACAAAAAAAATCGAATGTAAAAAAAAGCATATTTAACAACTGGTGCTTAAATAACTGGATATCAACATGTAGAAGAATGAAATAGACCCATATCTTTCACCATGCACAAAACTCAAGTCCAAATAGATCAAAGACGTCAACATAAAGTCAGACACACTGAACCTGATAGAAGAGAAAGTGACAAGTACACTTGAATGCATGGGCACAGGAGATCACCTTCGGAATATAACCCCAGCAGCACACACACTGAGAAAACCAATTAATAAATGGGACCTCCTGTAACTGAAAAGTTCCTGTAAAGCCAAGGACACGGTCCACAAGACAAAATGACAGCCTATAGAATGGGAAAAGATCATCACCAACCCAACATCAGACAGATGTCTGACCTCCAAAATATATAAAGAACTCAAGAAATTCGGTCGTCAAAAGAACAAATGATCCAATAATGTTCTATTCTGGAGAGGTTGTGGGGTAAAGGAAACACTCCTGCATTGCTGGTGAGAGTGAAGCTGGTACAGCCCCTTTGGAGAAAATGACCTTCCTCAAGACTCAGAAATAAAACTTTTGCATATATATCCAAAGGAGGCTCAATCGTACCACAAGGACATGTGCTCAACCATGTTCATAGCTGCTTTGTTTCTCATAGCCAGAACATGGAACCAACCTAAATGCCCCTCGATCAAAGAATGAAAAAGGAAAATGTGGTACATTTACACAAAGGAGTACTATACAGCAGGAAAAATAATGACAGCTTGAAATTTGCATGCAAATTGATGGAACTAAAAAACGTCATTTTGAGTGAGGTAATGTTGCGGGTGTTCCTCCTGCTCCTCCAACCTATATAGCTGCTGAGATACCAGCTCATTGCGGGTGGTCTCTTTCTCTCTTTAAAAAAGTGGCCACTTCCCTCTCCTCTCTCTCTTCACTCCCTGCTCCGCCGGCGACTAGACTCCCTTCCTGGTTGTGCAGAGGGCTGACGGTGATATGTAAGTTTCTTTCCCCTTTAAATAAATACCACCCTATTAATCCTAATTCCAAACTGGTGTGGCATTGTTTATGACTTACGCCTTCAGTTGGCACCCAATGTTTGGTGTTAGGACCTCTCCTTACCCCGCTCGGCTGCCGGCCGTGAGTTTGGCTTGGTGCGAGCCTCCCTTCCTCAGCTGCCGCGGCCGGCAGGCGGCCTTGTGGCCTGTGTCTTGGGCTTGGAGCCAGCAGCTTAATAGCAATCATCACGCACTGGCTTTTATTGCTGCAGTTCTTTATATTTTCTCTTTAGACAACTCAGATTGACTTCCAGTCCCCACGCACCCTATCGTATGCCTCCCCACTTGGATTTAAACACCACAGGCCTGCGTAGTCTCCTCCCGCATGGTTTGCTCTTTTCTGAGTCATTTTTAAATCTCCCTTGCAAGCACAGCTCTTAAGTGGCGCGGACCAGAGCACGCGGTTGCCGAAAGCTGCAACCCCTCAGGGTGACTCTGTCACATGGAGGCATAAGCGGCTTCCAGGTTGCTCTTTTCTACCCCTGGATTCTGGGTTTCTGGTTCTATCTCTGGAATTGATTTAATTACATTTACTTTGTTGAGCAACTTACATTTTCCAGTTTTTAACAAATTCGAGGCAGACTCTGAAACAGGACCCTGTTTTCATCGTGACTTGGCAACAGCGCCACCTGCTGGATAATAGGTAATATGGCAGTTTTCGTTTCCAACGCGAATTTTACTGTTCTGGTTACCAATACAATGGGTTATATCATGCTTGGTTTATATGACTATGGGGATAACATAATTTACTGGTTACTAGGTTTCAGTATTCTTTTGCATATTCTATCATTTAGGAAGAATATGGCACTCCTAAGAACCATACAATCTTTACTAGAAACACATGCAGGTCAGGAGATTCAGGATTCAAAAGAGACAATAATAAAGACAATAATAAAAAGACTTGAAATGATTGAAGAAATGATTGGAGCTGGTGAACAGAGTAATAAGGCACAAGGACAGGATACAATGCCAACACCGGCTATTAGAACTCGCTTACCCAAGGTTTTAACGGCATACCCTATACTTAATTCTCACAAAGCATCAACTTCTAAAGGCTCAAAGGGAGTCAGAGAAGCGAGATGGACACCAATAGCAATGAATGATCTAAAAGAAATTAAGCAAGCTATTGTTAATTTTGGCTTGCACTCTGCATATGTAAAGGAAATGATAAGGACTTTGGCTTCTAATGCTAGAGCTACCCCCCATGATTTCCATCAGTTAGTGTCTGCAGTTTTAGATAATGGACCTTCCTTGATGTTTGGAATTTATTTCAGAGAAGAATCCAAACATATGGAACAGCAAGGAAGAACAAAAGGTGTCGAGGTTTCCCAAGATCAAATTCTTGGTGCAGGAGAATATGCTGATCCACAGGTCCAAGCTCTTTATGACGATGAAGTACTGTGTCTATGTCACCAAGCAGCTTTAAATGCTTGGAATAGGATACAAGATCCAGCAAAAAGGGTTGAATCATATACCAGAATTAGGCAGGGACAGAGAGAACCCTTTATTGACTTTTTGCAAAGATTAATTAAGGCTCTGGACATAGGGGTAACAGACCCAGAAGCTAGACGAATACTATTTGAATCTCTAGCTTTTGAGAATGCAAACATAGAATGCAAAAAGATAATTGGGACTTTAAAGTCTAGATCAGCACCTATGGATGAATGGATTCAGCATACGATGAATGTTGAGACGTTTAGCTATAACGAAGAATCTTAAGTAGGAGAAGCGATTTCCACAATAATGAGGAGACATCAAACTGTGGTAAATTAGGACATCTGAAAAGGGATTGCAGGCACAGAATTTCTAGGTATAATATCTCCTCTGGGAATGACAAAAATAGGAGACCTAGGCCTTCAGGTATATGTAGGAGATGCGGAAATGGCCGACATTGGTCCAACGAATGCAGGTCAACAACAGACAAACAAGGCAACCCGATACCATCGGGAAACTCCTTGAAGGGCCTCTCGCAGGCCCCCAAGCCAACAGTGGCCTAGTCATTCCCAGTCACAGTGGAGAACATGCCTCACCAAGGAAATTAAAAGCTCCAATTTCTGCTGTAAAAAGTAATACTGGTCTAAATGATGAATTATGTGTGGAGGATGAGTAAAAAAAACCCAGTAGGACAGAGTAAACATATATTTTGGCAGACTTCTATGAACGATCAAAGACCAAAGCTAAGAGTCTGTATAAATGGCACTTTTATTGAAGGCTTATTACACACAGGTGCGGATATAAGTATCATTACCCCAGAATCTTGGCATCCAAATTGGCCTCTTCAAGAGGTAGATGTTCAGTTCCTGGGAATTGGAACCCTATCTCGTGTAAAACAAAGCACAAGATGGGTTGAATGCATAGGGCCCGAAGGACAAATAGGAAGACTAAGGCTATATATAGTCATTATTGCCATAAATTTATGGGGCCGTGACCTGCTACAGCAATGGAATATCCAGATTAACATTCCTGTAGTTCCAGGAACTCATAATTCTGGGAAGGATATGATGAGGTATTATGGAAAAAGGTCACCAGCCATTCAGGCTGTACAAGAACATACAGCAAATACCAAACCTTTAGAGGTACCATTAGCCTTCCCTTTAACATGGCTAACTGAGAAGCCAATATGGATCAAACAGTGTTCTCTTGCTGAAGATAAACTACAGGCATTGGAACAGATGGTGCAAGAGCAACTAGATGCTCACCATATTGAAGAATCAACCAGCCCTTGGAATTCTCCTGTGTTTGTTGTAAAAAAGAAATCTGGTAAATGGAGAATGGTGACAGATCTAAGAGCTGTCAACAAAATAATTCAACCTATGGGCCCACTACAATCTGGAATTCCTTTGCCTTCTCTGTTACCAAAAGGATGGCCTCTTATAGTTATTGATTTGAAAGATTGTTTTTTCACTATACCGTTACAAGAAAACGATAGAGAAAAATTTGCCTTCACAGTGCCTACTTATAATAATTCTCAGCCTAATAGGAGATATCAATGGACTGTCCTCCCACAGGGTATGCTCAATAGTCCTACATTGTGCCAATATTTTGTAAGTAAGCCATTGGAAATAATTCATAAACAATTCCCCAAGTCCATAATTTATCATTACATGGATGACATCTTGTTATCTGATTCAAATAAAGATACTTTAGAAAGGATGTTTGAAGAAGTAAAGAAAGTCTTGCCTAGGTGGGGATTACAAATTGCCCCTGAAAAGATTCAAAGAGGAAATTCTATTAATTACCTAGGTTACAGAATAGGGTTAGAGAAAATTAAAACGCAAAAGGCACAAATTAGGAGAGACCGGTTAAAGACTCTTAATGACTTCCAAAGATTGTTAGGAGACATTTCCAGTCTACGACCCGCTGTTGGGATAACACCTGATCTAATAGTTCATTTAAACAAAACCTTAGATGGTGATAAAGATTTGAATAGTCCAAGAAAACTGACAGCTGAAGCAGAAAAGTAACTGACAATGATTGAGGAAAAATTACAGGAGGCACATGTGGATAGGGTGAACCCAAATCTTAGCTGCATCCTAGTCATATTGCCTTCCAGAATTTCTCCTACAGGGATTCTAATGCAGAGGGAAGATATTATTTTAGAGTGGATATTTATACCTAATAAACCAAGTAAAAAATTAAAAACTTATGTGGAAAAAGTCTCTGAATTAATTATAAAAGGTAAGCTGAGACTTCGTCAACTAGCAGGTATAGACCCAGCAGAAATTATAGTGCCTTTTACTACTGAAGAAATAAAAAAGTTATGGGAAGACAATGAACCGTGGCAAAGAGCTTGTGCTAATTTTTTGGGAGAAATTAATAGCAACTATCCCAAAAGTGGTAGACTTAACCTTATAAAAAGAACTTCTTGGATTCTTCCTAGAATTGTACGTGATGCTCCAATAACTGGAGGCCATATGTTCTATACTGATCCAAATAAATCAGGGAAAGCAGGTTACAAGTCAGATGAATTGAGTAAGGTGGAACAAAGCCCTTATAATTCTGTCCAGAAGGCAGAATTATATACCATTCTTATGGTGGTAAGGGATTTTAAAGAACCTCTTAATATAGTTACAGATTCACAATATGCAGAAAGAGTTATCTTGCATATTGAAACCACTGAATTTATACCAGATGACACAGAGTTGACTTCATTGTTTATCCAGGTACAAGACATAATCAGGAATAGGCTTTGTCCGATGTACATAACACACATCCGGTCCCATACAGGTCTGCCTGGTCCTCTAGCCCAAGGTAACACTGAGATTGATCAATTATTGATTGGAAGTGTGTTGCAGGCCTCAGAATTTCATAAGAAGCACCATGTCAATAGTAAAGGCCTAAAGAAAGAATTTTCCATTACTTGGCAACAAGCTAAGGACATTATAAAGACATGTCCTACTTGTTCTTTCTATAATCAAACACCGTTGCCTGCAGGGAGTAACCCAAAGGGCACTAAGAGAAATGAAATCTGGCAGATGGATGTGTTCCACTTTATGGAATTGGGTAAATTAAAATATGTACACCACACCATAGACACGTATTCAGGTTTTCAATGGGCTACTGCCCTGAGCTCAGAAAAGGCTGATTCAGTAATCACACATTTATTGGAAGTTATGGCCATCATGGGTATACCTGCACAAATAAAGACAGATAATGGTCCAGCATATGTATCAAAGAAAATGAAACGCTTTTTTGATTATTATAATATAAAACACATTACAGGTATACCAAATAATCCTACAGGTCAGGCAGTTATAGAAAGATCAAATCATACTATAAAGGATATGCTGAACAAACAGAAAGGGACTGAAAATACCCCCAGAAATAGATTACATAATGCTTTATTAACCTTGAATTTTCTTAACGCTAATGAGAAAGGAACGACAGCAGCAGAAAGACATTGGATAATGGAAAAGTCTGCTGAACTAAATCAACCGATTTATTTCAAAGATGTGCTGACCACTCAGTGGAAGCCAGGAGATGTGCTACGTTGGGGAAGGGGTTTTGCTCTTGTTTCCACAGGAGAAGAAAAATTGTAGATACCATCAAAATTAATAAAGTTTCGATTTGAAGAGGAGAAACCTCTTGGAAAGGAGAAATGACAACTCATCCACAATGATGATATTCATACAGGTGGTAAGAAAAACATATAAAATGGGGGCAGGGTTCTGTTCTTATCTCCACAGGAAAACACTCATCTTTGAAAAATTCAAGGGACCCTGGATGTTTGGATACTGACAGAAGGAAAAATATTTGCCCAATAGGAAATATCAAGAAAACTGAATGAGTTGTGTAAGTAAAATATATTAAACCATATTTCTAAATTTATAAAGCTGGTTTTGAAGTTGGACTCTGGCTCAGTCCCTCTCCAATTCCAAGCCTGTTAGTAAGAGAAAAACCCAGAGTTTCTGGAGTTTCTGTCTCATATCAAGAGCCATGATATGGGACAGAAAGAAATATGAGTTTAGAAAACATCTTTGCTTTTCTTCATATCTATCATACTTTTCATTGAATATATCTATCATGCATTTCAATGAATATATATATGTCTATATATGTCTATATGATTAATGTTTAAAATTTTCACAATGAACAATGAGTTTTTCCTGAAGTGACATTTGAAGTTTCCAGGAAGAAGATGGGGCCACACAAGAACAACTCCACCTGGTTGATATGACGTCATGACACTGATAGCACTACTACAAGACCTGCTTTGGGTACCAGCTGCACAAGACAGTTCCAACTTGGTTAGCTGAAATGGTGCACATCTTACACAACATTTTGGCCAGACCTGCACAAAATACTCAGAGACTATTGGCAATTTTAAAAGACATTGATCTTGAAATTTAACCATCATTTTACTTTCACAGGATTCCCCAGAAAGAACGTTGCGCCCATGACAGCTGGAAGTAATTCTAGAGCACGACATCCCCTCTCCCAGTAAAGTTTGCCCTTGGGTTTAGGGACATCATTTAGGGGTTGATTATAATTAGTATACGATTGAGGGTTGGGGGAGGAATTTCATAAGCTCAGGGATCATTTTGAAAAAAAAAAAGAGGGATGATGGGATAATAGATTTGTAATTGTGAGTTACTGTTTTTAGACAAATATATTGGTATAGATTCTTGTATATTGATACAAAGTTAAATTATATTGACTATTGTATGCATGCATGTTTCTACCTCCGTTTAAAACATTTTTATGTATTGACATATATTGTATTGATATATATATATTGTATATATTTACCATATTGCAGTGTACATTTCTACCTCTGATTAAGATACTTATATAATGTTTGTGTATTGATATATATTTACCTACTGCAATGTATATTTGTACATTGTTTATATTTGGAGGTCATTGTCCTCATTTGTTTCACAGTCATTTATTGTCTTAGTCTTTAAGTTAGATAGATATTGAGAATTATATAGACTAATAGTCATCTAAGTTTGTCATTTAAAATAAGACTAATCAGGTTCTTTAGATATACAGAGATTATACTCAGTATAGATAGATAATCTTCAACTTCTTCAAAGAGCTGTAGAAAATGGCCTTTAATCTAACTCAGAGTTTTGTGGTAGTGAGACACAATTGCTCCTGGCAACACCACTCTATTCCTGAGAGACTGTTGAGCACCAAAGACACTCCACCTGGAGCCTTTCTTTTTGCCAGAACTGGCCTTGGGGCAAAGAAATGCCCATACCTCAACCACTGACAAAGATACAGAGCGTGCATCAATGGATAAAACAGGACTGTCATATCCTGCCAAGACAGGGTAAGATAGTTTTGAAAAGTTGCTTGCCTTTGAAAATGGTATGTCAATTATGTTAGGCCTTAGCCAAAGTTGGTTGCTTCAACGCTGCTAACGTGACTTTGGGTGATTGCCCAGGTAGCTAGTTGTCTCTGTGATTTGTTGCATATTTTGGAAGTTGTTTTACTGAACTTCCTAATTACCCAGGTAACATTATTTCCCTTCTCAGATCTTAGATGGGGTTGAAGACTATATAAATGGAGTTACTTTCTCTCATGACTTGGCCAAGTTATTTATTATACAAGACCTAAGCTACTTAGAATGGGATATTTGTACTTATTGGATATAATTTCATAGTAGGTTTAGAACTCTCTTATTTAAACAAAAGGGGGAGGTGTTGCGGGAGGTCTTCCCGTTCTTCCAGCCTATAGCTGCTGAGATACCAGCCCATTGGGGCGTGGTCTCTCTCTCTTTAAAAAAGCGGCCACTTCCCTCTCCTCTCTGTCTTCACTTCCTGCTCTGCCAGACTAGACTCCCTTCCTGGTTGCGCAGAGGGCTGACAGTGATCTGTAAGTTTTTTCCCCTTTAAATAAATACCACCCTATTAATCATATTTCCAAGCTGGTGTGCCATTGTTTATGACTTACGCCTTCAGGCCCTCCTTTACACAGAGGACAAATGGGCTGAGAGAGAAATCAGAGAAACATCACCCTTCACAATAGCCACAAATAGCATAAAATGTCTCAGAGAAACTTTAACCAAACAGGTAGAAGACTTGTATAACAAGAACATTAAATCTTTGAAGAAAGAAAATGAAGAAGACACCAGAAAGTGGAAAGATCTCCCATGCTTTTGCGTAGGCAAAATTAACATAGTAAAAATGATAATCTTACCAAAAAACAATCTAGAGTCAATGAAATGCCTATCAAAATCCCAGCAAAATTCTTGACAGACCACGAAAGAATAGGACTCAACTTCATATGGAAAAGCAAAAACCCCAGGATAGCCAAAACATTCCTGTACAATTAAAGAACTTCTGGAGACATCACAATCCCTGACTTCAAACTCTACTACAGAGCTACAGTACTGAACACAGCCTGGTATTGGCATAAAAACAGACAGGAGGACCAATGGAACCAAATCTAAGACCTGGATATCAATCCATTCATCTTTAAACAGCTTATTTTTGACAAAGAA
Organism: Microtus oregoni; assembly: GCF_018167655.1. Taxonomy (NCBI): domain Eukaryota; kingdom Metazoa; phylum Chordata; class Mammalia; order Rodentia; family Cricetidae; genus Microtus; species Microtus oregoni. The sequence goes on from NW_024543066.1 coordinate 59,693,048, forward strand.
CAAAAAAAATCAAATGTAAAAAAGAGCATATTTAGCAACTGGTGCTTGCATAACTGGATATCAACATGTAGAAGAATGAAATAGACCCATATCTTTCACCATGCACAAAACTCAAGTCCAAATAGATCAAAGATGTCAACATAAAGCCAGACACACTGAACCTGATAGAAGAGAAAGTGAGAAGTACATTTGAATGCATGGGCACAGGAGATCACCTTCGGAATATAACCCCAGCAGCACACACACTGAGAAAACCAATTAATAAATGGGACCTCCTGTAACTGAAAAGCTCCTGTAAGCAAAGGACATGGTCCACAAGACAAACTGAGAGCCTATAGAATGGGAAAAGATCATCACCAACCCAACATCAGACAGATGTCTGACCTCCAAAATATACCAAAAACTCAAGAAATCGGTCGTCAAAAGAACAAATGATCCAATAATGTTCTATTCTGGAGAGGTTGTGGGGTAAAGGAAACACTCCTGCATTGCTGGTGGGAGTGAAAGCTGGTACAGCCCCTTTGGAGGAAACGACCTTCCTCAAGACCCAGCAATAAAACTTTTGCGTATATATCCAAAGGACGCTCAATCGTGCCACAAGGACATGTGCTCAACCATGTTCATAGCTGCTTTGTTTCTCATAGCCAGAACATGGAACCAACCTAAATGCCCCTCGATCAAAGAATGAAAAAGGAAAATGTGGTACATTTACACAATGGAGTACTATACTGCAGGAAAAATAATGACAGCTTGAAATTTGCATGCAAAGTGATGGAACCAAAAAACGTCATTTTGAGTGAGGTAACCCAGATCCAGAAAGACAATTATCACATGTATTCACTAATAAGTGGTTTTGAAACATAAACCAAAGAAAACCAGCCTAGAAATCACAACCCCATAGAACTTAGACAACAACGAGGACTCAAAGAGACACATACGTAAATGTAATCTACATGGGAAGTAGAAATAGACAAGATCTCCAGAATAAATTGAAAGCATGGGGACCGTGGGAGAGGGCTGAAGGGAGCTTACCAGAGAATAATGTATTGCTCAATAAAATAAAATAAAATAAAAAAAAACCTGTTAAAGTGGGTTCCGTTGTTTGGCTGGTGATCCCGTCTTGCACCCAGTAACTTTTCCATTGTGATGTGTATGTTCATCATTGGTTGAGTATTTCGGCTGAATCATTTTATCCTTCTTTGTACCTGAAGCTACAGATAAATTCTTGTTTCAAAAACATTGTGAAAAGGTTTTGGGACCCAATAAACCTCTCCACCAATGCAATAACCCATAATCAGACCAAGTCAAACTGTATCAGAAAAAGCCCATGTTTTTGAATGAGTGCTAACGCTCCCAGTGGCCTTCCAGATCCTCAGAGGGGAGATGAGGAAATAAGAGAGAGAAACCACAAGTTTGTCCCTGGGGGGGGCAGTTTAAACACCCTGTGGGAGTGGTTCTTGAGCATCTCTATGGAAGGGTCAGCCTTTGGCAGGCTTTCTCTGAGGTGAATTCTGAACAGAGGCAACTCCCACAGGAGGGGATTTGAGGTAGAATTTTCAGCTCAAACATTCCAGACTTTTTGTGTATATGGATGCCAGGGGCTGAGGTGTGGCCTCAACCCAAACACACTATAGAAGAGAAATTGCCATGTATGATGCAATGATAAACGGTACGATCATCTGAAAACCTTAAATTGCTATATTATGTCTGCACGTGGGCTAAAGAGGTTTTAAGGGGGTCAGGCACGGTGGCACAAAGCTCTTCTTGCCATCACTACGTAGACAGACAGTGTCTGGGGTGGGGGTGGGGTCTTGTGGAAGGAATGCAGAGAGGCAGAGAAGAACAGAGAGGGAGGGATTTTAAAGGGACATAGAGAGGGCTTGCAGGCAAGGGCTTGCTGTCAGGATTGATCATCCAAGACCTTGATCCACGGAGCAGGTACAGCAGAAAGAGATCCGACTACTGCAAACTGTCCGCTGGCCTCCACACGTGAGTCATGGCGTACACACACCTGCCCATCCCACACAAACACAACACAGAAAAAAGCACTTACTTATTTTTGTATGTGTGTTTGTACCTGATTGTATGTGTGCAGGAAATACATGCAGGAGCCTGAGGAGTCCGAGAGAGGGCAGAGTGGATCCCCTGGACCAGGAACACAGACTCGGGTAACTCCGAATACCATGTCCCAAGGTAGTGTCAGTTTCATGGTGTTTCTGTAGAAGAGAGCAGAGAAATCCATACATCAAAAGCCTTGTAAAATGCAGTGGTGGAGACATGCTGTAGGCAGGTTCGAGGGAAGCTAGAGACCTCTGCTGTAGGGCTGGCTACCCTTGCTGCCTGGCTTCTCTGACTTCCTATTGGCAGAAGATAGGGATCTGCCAGTACACAAACCAGCAACAAGGCTGTTAGTACACAGCTGTGAGCAGCCCTTGGCTATTTGTGGGTCACAGAAAATTCAAGATGATTTGTCTCTGGTCCTGAAACACTCCATCCAGCTCTCAGCAAGGAAGAAAGTCCACCAAGCTATCCTCTGGTATGCAAACATCGGGAATTTCTCTCTCAAGCCCTGGGATGGGCAACAACACTCCCCCCTCTCCACTTCCACATCTCCTGTACCTGTATAGCAGGCCAGCTGGTGGCAACCTTACACTAGGGCCAGCCTTCACTCACAGCCTCACTGATGTTCCTAGCATCACTGAGGAAATTTTACATCAAATAGGAAGGAACGTCTTCAAATTCATCCTTACTATCTGCAGCAGGCGGTCAGCAAATAGTTTCCCTTTTTCATATCTGTATGCAAACAAAAGTATTAAAGCATCTTACAATAAAACGGTTTTTAAAAGTCAACTTCTGTACCAAGTTTCTGTGAATTCTTCTCATCCCAGCAAGGCCTGTGAGGGGAGGGGATAGAGAGCGAGGGGGACAGGGAGAGGGAGCCAAGGTCAGAGGACAGTATTCAGAGTTAAAGAAGCTGGCCTTCATCATGCTTGCTGGCAAGTCTTTTCATCCACCTTTAAAAAATAAGGCCCACTGCCTTTTCCATTTTGTTTTGTTCTGTTTTTGACAGGGTCCCAGGATGATATAACTTGAATTAATGATCCTCTTGCCTAGGAGCCTGTGTAGAATTACAGACTTTAGCCGACAATCCAGCCTAAGTTTTATTCATGGATAGTAACATGAGTTACTGTGCTTTCGTGGCTCGTCTCAAACTTTAGAGTTTTCAGTTCTTGAAAATCTGTCCACTTTGGTGTGGTCGTCCCTCCCCCATTTTGTGTCCTCTCTGGTCTAAGTGTTATTCCTGCTGTAAGAGATGTCTTGACTTCAGCAACTCTTAGAAAGGAATACATTTAGCTAGGACTGGCTTACAGATACAGAGGTCCATTATCTTTCTTTTCTTTCTTTCATTTTTTCATGTAAATAGTTTTATTTTTCTATATCTACAGTCAATTAAACATAGTTATGTATCTTCACCAGCAGCTGGGGCGTCCCCGACCTTTGTGTTTCTCGTGGAAATTACTTGGGCTCTGAGCTCTGAAACCAGCTTGATGAGCCCTTTACTAAGCAGCTCCTGAAGGGCTGCCCTGGCCAAGGAACCCTGAACCTTGAGTCTCTCGGGGACCACAGCTGGAGTAATAAGCTTACAGTTAGGAACGTCCTTACAGCGTTTGTCATATGGAGCCTAGTCAAACAGGACTAGATAGTTGAGCCTGCCCTGAACTTTGCCTTTGGACCACTCCTTCGTTTTGCCTTGCCACCAGACTTATTTACTGGGCCTGTGTCCTTTTGGGCCGACTTTCAGTCATCTTTCTTCTTCTTGCCACCCTTGGGCGCCATGATGGAGCTCAGAGAGTGGAAAGGACACTGCAGCCTCCCTAAGATGTCGGGAAAAAGTCAGAGGTAGACAAGAGAAATATATAGCTCACCAGACTTATTTTGTCATCCCACAAAGAAACAAAGAACACTTTTTATTTTGCTCTTCACACACACCCTGCTTTTTACCTGGTATTTGTTAAGAAAATTGATATTGAAAGAATATATTTAACAAAATTATAGAAGAAAACTTTCCCAGCCTGAAGAAGGATATTTCTACGAAGGTATAAGAAGCTTTCAGAACACCAAATAGACTGGATCAAAAAAATCTCCTTGCCATATAATAATCAAAACACATAACATACAGAATAAAGAAAGAATATTAAGAGCTGCAAAGGAAAACGGTCAAGTAACATATAAAGGTAACCCTATCAGAATTGAACCTGACTTCTCAATGGAAACCATGAAAGTCAGAAGGTCTTGGATAGATGTGCTGCAGACACAAATAGACCATGGATGCTAGTCCAGACTACTAAACCCAGCAAAGCTTTCTTTCACCATCGATGGATAAAACAAGATATTCCATGACAAAAACAGATTTAAGCAATATGTATCCATAAACCTAGCCCTACAGAAGGGCTATAAAGTACTAGAAAGTACTCAAAGGAAAACCTCAACCCAAGGAAGGAAAAAATACCCACAATCGTACAGACATTTGATAACCATCCACAACACCATTTAAAGAAGGGAAACACACAAACACTAACACCAAAAAGAAAAAATTGAAAAACCAAAAACCAGAGTTAACAACCACTGGTCTTTAATATTGCTTTATATCAATGGACTCAATTCACCTATAAAAAGGCACAGGTTAAAAGAATGGATACGAAAAGAGGATCCAACATTCTGCTGTTTATAAGAAAGACACCTTAAACTCAAAGACAGATGCTACCTCAGAGTAAAGACCTGGGAAAAGATTTTCCGATCAAAAGGAACTAAAAAAACAAGCTGTATGGGTATCCTAATTCCTAACAAAATTGATTTCACACTAAAATTAATCAGAAGAGATGGAGAAGGACATTTATACTCACAACAGGAACAATTTATCAAGATGAAGTCTCAATCCTGAATATCTATGCCCCTAAAATAAAACACCCACACACGTAAAAGAAACATTACTAGAACTCAAAGCATATACGAAACCCCACACTCTAATAGTAGGAGATTTCAACACTTCTCTCTTACCAATGGAGGGTCAACCAGACAGAAACTTAACAGAGAAATAAGAGAACTAATAGATGTAAGGAATCAAACAGACTTTAACAGACAGCTATAGAACAGTCCACATAAACAGGACAGAATATACTGTCTTCTCAGTACCTCCTGAAACCTTCTCGAAAATTGATCACATACTCAGTAACAAAGCAAACATCCACAAATACAAAGAAATTGGAGTAAACCACCTCTGTCTTATCAGATCACCATGGAGTAATGTTAAAATTTAACAACAATATAACCCCCAGAAAGCCTACAAACTCACGGAAACTGAACAGTCAACTACTGAACCACCCCTGGGTCAAGGAAGAAATAAAGAAAGAAGTTAAAGTCTTTCTTGAATTCAACGAAAATGAAGACACAATATACCCAAACCTATAAGGGCTTTATGAAAGCAGTGCTAAGAGGAAAGTTCATAGCACTAAGTGTCCACATAAAGAAAACAGAGAAAGCTCACATTACAGACTTAATAGCATACCTGAAAGCTCTAGAATAAAAAGAAGCAGACTTACCCAGGAGGAGTAGAAGACTGGAAATATTCAAACTGAGGGCTGAAATCAACTAAATAGAAACACACACACACACACACACACACCACACACACACACACACACACAAAACAACCAGTGAAATATAGTGCTGGTTCTTTGAGAAAATCAACAAAACTGACAAACCCCTTTCCAAACTAATCAAAAGGCAGAGAGAGAACACTCAAAAAACAAGATCAGAAATGCAAAGGGGGATATAACAACAGACACTGAGGAAATTCAGAGAATCATTAGGTCTTACTACAAAAGCCTGTATGCCACAAAATTGGAAAATGTAAAAGAAATGAAGATATTTTAGATAAATACCATTGACCAAAATTAAATCAAGACCAGTTAATAATTTCAATAGACCTCTAAGTCTTGAGGAAATAGATGTCTTCAAAAACCTCCCCCCCCCCAAAAAAAAAGCCAAGGGCCCAGATAGTTTTGATGCAGAGTTCTAACAGAACTTCCAGGGAGAGCTAATACCTATATTCCTTAATGTGTTCCACATAATAGAAACAGAAGAGCCATTGCCAAACTGTTTTTATGAAGCTACAGTTACCATGATACCTAAACCACACAAAGGCTCAAGCAAAAAAGAGAATTACAGACCAATCTCACTCATGAACTTCGATGCAAAATTTCTCAATATAATACTGGAAAACTGAGCGCAATAACATATAAAAATCATCCCTTATGATCAAGATTCAGGGCCTGTTCAACATACGAAAATCTATCAATGTAATTCATCATATAAATAAACTGGAAGAACAAACATATGATCATTTCATTAGATGCTGAAAAGCATTTGACAAAATTGAACACCCATTTTTGATAAAGGTCTTGGAGAGATTAGGGATACAGGGAACATATAATATAATAGTAAATATAACATATATAATATACAGCAAACCAACAGCTAACATCAAATTAAATGGAGAAAAACTAAAGTCAGGAACAAGACAGGCTGTCCACTCTCTCTATATCTCTTCAACACAGTGCTTGAAGTTCTAGCAATAGCTATAAGACAACATAAGGAGATCAAGGGGATTCAAATAAGAAAGAAAGAAGTCAAACTTGCATTATTTGCAGATGATATGATAGTGTACATAAGTGACCCCAAAAACTCTGCCAGAGAACTCCTACAGTTCATAAATGGCTTCAGTAATGTGGCAGGATACAAGATCAACTAAAAAAAAAAAATCAATAGCAATCCTATACACAAACGATAAAGAAGCAGAGAGGGAAATCAGAGAAACATCACCTTTAATGATAGCCACAAATAGCAAAAAGTATGTTGGGGTAACACTAACCAAAAGAGTGAAAGATCTACTTGACAGGGACTTTAAGTCTTTGAAGAAAGAAATTGAAGAGGATACCAGAAAATGGAATGATCTCCCATGCTCTTGGATTGGTAGGATCAGCATAGTAAAAATGGCAAGTCTACCAAAGGCAATCTACAGATTCAATGTAATCTCCATCAAAATCCCAACAAAATTCTTCACAGACCTTGAGAGAACAATAATCAACTTATATGGAAAAACTAAAAACACAGGCTTGCCAAAACAATTCTATACAATAAAGGATCATCTGGAGGCATTACCATCCATGACATCAAACACTATTACAGAGCTACAGTAATGAAAACAGCTTTTTATTGGCATAAAAAACAGAGA